>NW_018744858.1:3222500-3838003 GCF_001683475.1 Chenopodium quinoa
ACTAAAGCAAGCCAGCAGAAGTTGGAATCTGCGATTTGATGAAGCCATTAGCAAGTTTGGTTTTATCAAGAATCCAGATGAGTCTTGTGTATACAAGAAGGTCAGTGGGAGTGATATTGCATTCCTAGTCTTGTATGTCGATGACATATTGCTCATTGGAAACAGCACAAAATTGTTGGAGTCCGTAAAGGGCTGGTTAGGAAAGTGCTTTTCAATGAAGGACTTAGGAGAGGCAAAGTACATATTGGGCATCAAGATCTACAGGGATAGATCTAAGAGGATGATTGGATTAAGCCAGAGTACTTACATTAATAAGGTACTGGCTCGATTCAACATGGAAAATGCCAAAATAGGGCATTTACCCATGTCCCATGGCGTAACTCTCAGCAAGAAACAGTGTCCGCAGACACCTGTTGAGCGAGAAAGAATGAATCAGATCCCATATGCTTCGCTAATCGGATCGATCATGTATGTCATGATATGTACAAGGCCGGATGTATTGTATGCCCTGAGTGCAACGAGTCGATACCAATCGAACCCAGGAGAGGCGCATTGGACTACGGCCAAGAACATCCTTAAGTACCTGAAAAGGAACAAGGATAAATTCCTGGTGTATGGAGGCCACAAAGAACTGGTTGTTGAAGGTTACACCGACGCTAGCTTCCAGACTGACAGAGACGACTTCAAGTCACAGTCGGGGTACATATTCTGTCTGAATGGAGGAGCGTTTAGCTGGAAGAGTGCCAAGAAAAGCACCACTGCAGACTCTACAACTGAAGCCGAGTACTTGGTCGCTTCAGAAGCTGCCAAGGAAGCTGTTTGGATTCGCAAGTTCATTAGCGAACTTGGTGTTGTACCCTCAATCAAGGGGCCGATAGACCTCTATTGTGATAACAATGGAGCTATCGCTCAGGCCAGGGAGCCGAGAGAACACTAGAAGGTCAAACACGTGCAAAGGCGATTTCACATGATAAGGGAATGGAAATCCGATGGTGAAATCAGAATTTGTAAGATCGGCACGGATGATAATGTAGCAGATCCTTTGACTAAACCTTTGCCTCAAGTGAAACACAATAAGCACATTGAGGCAATGGGAATCAAGCATGTTGGAGACTGGCTTTGAAATTCCCTGTACATGTGTTTTAATTAAATAGGATATTTAATGTAAGAAACTGTATTAAAACCATTCATTAATGGAGTAATTAATTTTTGTGCAAAATTATCATTCACTCCATTACTATTTAATTGTGGTTTAGAATTAAATAATGAGTCCATTCGATTTACGGAAATATTCAAAACAGGGTATCCAGACCATGTCTTGGATAAAGAAACACCTATTAAGTGAACATTGAATATTAAATCGAAAAGTGTCCCTAATCGAGGTCATCTAACAGATGGACGATTGATGACCGCCATAGATTAGTGTGTAGTATGATTTACAGCACCGTTTCTTGTGCTGCGAGGACGTGACGGTCATAAATCATTTGCACAGGTACAGTTTAGAACTGTACTGGATAAGACCTATGAGAGTACTTTAAGAAAATTTAAATTTTGTCATAAGTACATTTCTCATTATGACTATCGGAACTTGTTTCCTTCGACCATGAGTACTGTGAAGTTTTCTTGTTTGAGTACTAGACTCTTTGATGTTTCCAAACGTCTGCCGTAACTGGGGATCATAATGGGAACACTAGGGAGACTATGTCCTCTTAGTAAGAAGAACTTACAATACAAGACTTGGATTGTCCCCCTACTAACAATAGGGAAAATGTTTTGTTGTTTACAAGGCCGCTCGAAGAGTGAGACTGTGAAAATGCATGGCCGTGCTCAGATGGATTTTAGAAATCATCTGCTTATTGACAGTCGAACTCGGAGATCGAGAAACACTTCTGAACGTAATAAGGATGACAAAGAATCTTACCTTATAGTTCACGAAGAAACATTAAGTGACATAGGAAATGAGCTATACACTGTATGCACACTTGTCCGGAAGGACAAGTGGGAGATTGAAAGGAATCGTGTCCTTCCAACAAGTGTATTCTTCCGATAGAGGGTTCAGAATTATTACAGAGCTAATTCTTCAGTAAGGTCAAGTGATCGGAATGCCTAGGTGGAGGCCGCTTCCGATCAGTAATATCGAGGTACAAATGATATTACAGCTTGATCTTAATTGAACCCTTCAGGTCGAACCCAATCGAATCACCGATCCGAGACGACGAATTAATCCGAAAGGATTTAATGAGTCGACAGAGTTTTACGAATACAGACATCGTAAATCGAGCCTAGGGCGTCGAGACCGAGCGTCGCAAAATCACAAAGCGACAAGTACGAACATAGCCCCAACATCACACTGGCCTAGCCATGAGGATGCTAGGCTAGTTCGAGCTAGCATGCACCTAGCATGGCTAGGCGCACCATCGCAGCCTAGGTGCACCATCGCAGCCTAGGCATGCGCATGGCAGCCTATTGCAGGGCACCATAAGCCCCATGCAGCCCATCGCAGCTAGCAGCATGCTAGCCTGGGTGCCTAGGTGCGCATGGCAAGCCATCGCAAGTGCCACAAGCACCAGGCAGCCCATCGCAGCTAGCAGCGCTAGCCTGGTGCCTGGGTGCATATGGTAGCCTATCGCAGCAAGCAGCCCTTGCTAGGCACCATCGCAAGGCATGGCACCACGCACAGCACCATCGCAAAGCCAGGGGCATGCGTGTGTGCGCGTGTGTGCCTCGCAGCCTCGCATAGCAGCCTCGCACTGCAGTCGCATTGATGCGTATGGGCTGGTGCGTGTGTGCGTGCAATGGGGTGGCTGGGTTGCTAGGCAGCAGCACCACGCATGCATGTGCGTGTGCGTGTGTGTGTGCCTCGCACCAAGCACAACAGTGCTAGGCACTGGCTAATGCGAGCGTTGCGTGGTGCATGGTGCGTGTTGCGTGGATGATGCGAGGAAAGGGCTAGCATGCGTGGCTCGCTAGCAGCACGCATGCTGGCTATGCTAGCAATGGCGCGCAAGGAGATGTGCATGGCTGCTGGGGGCCAGTGCCAGCACTAGGTGCTAGCAGCGCCCAGCGCCAGCACGTAGCACCAGCACAGCCCAGCAGCAACATTCACTGGCTGGCTGGCTGGGTGCTGGGTAGCAAGGCGATGCTAGCTGGCAGCCCTAGCTGGCAGCTAGCTAGCCCACCTTGACCCGGTTTTGAGCATGGTGTGTGGGGACCAATTCATGGCCTTGGGGATCAAGGCAATGGTCCCCCCAAGCCTTGGTCCTCACTTGGCTTTCTCTATAATTGTGCCATGTGTCGATTTGTGATTGAATTGATTAATTATTTAATTTTGGAATTAAATAATTATCATTTTACCAACTCTCCCACATTGATGGGAGATTGGAAATCAAGGGATCATTTCCCTATAAATACCAAGCTTGGGTATTGGGAAATGATAGAACCTTAAGTGGAATTAAAAAGGCAACTCTAAGAAAAGAGTAAACCTTTGATTCGTAAAACTCATAGTTATTTTGTCCGGGTCTTGACTAACCTTCAAGATTTAGGACGCTCGGGTCGGGTCGAGGGTACGATCCGTCGGAGATCTCGTCTTTTCGGGATTTTTGAAGTAAGAGCTCTTTGGGAGCGAAGCACGCGTCAAAGGTATAATTCTTGTTCTTAATCTTGTTTGATTAAGTTTATTATGCTTGTTTAATTACTTAAATTAAGGGGCGGGTCTTGGTGGGTTTCCTTCCGCGTAGTGTCGGGTCACTACGAAACCCTACACTATTGTGGTGGGCAAGGCCACTACAAGAGGGAATGCAAGATCATCCAAAGGGATGAGGAGAAGAGGAATGTTTCATCTAACTCAGGTATTTTCATTAACCCTTGTGTATAAGCTATTCATAGGTATTATTGGATACCTTGTATGACTCACTTTATGCTCCCATTTTAAGGGACCAAGTGAGAGGGCTTCACAAGTGGATGTCCAACTACGAGCGGACAATGAAGATGGTCTTTCCATCATGCTTGTAGGCACATCATTTGTCTTTGGCTTGTAATAGAACTAACTCTTATTCTTTTATGTTTTGAACATATTTTGATCTATGGCGTTGGACGGTTAATTGATCATAAGACTATAACAATAATGGTTGTTTTTGAATGTCTTGCTTATATGTTTTATTAGATCACACATTCTATATGTGACTAGACAAATGTTAATGATACCACCAAAAGAGCTAACACCATAAAGTCGAATCAAACCTACTTGTGGCATTGTCGTCCCGGCCACATGAACATAAAACGCATTAAGAAACTTCTTCATATAGGGATTCTTGATTCATTCGACTTATATTCGTTTGCAAACTGCGAAAGATGCTTACTAGCCAAGATGATAAAGCAGCCATTCTCCAAGTTGGTAGAAAGGGCTAGTGACTTATTGGGTCTTATACACACGGATGTATGTGGACCAATGAGCACAACCGCAAGAAATGGTTATCGCTATTTTATCAATTTCATGGACGACTTTAGTAGATATGGCTATGTCTACCTTATATCGCACAAATTTGAATCTTTTGAGAAATTCAAAGGATTTCAGAGTGAAGTGGAAAATTAGCTTGGCAAGAAAATCAAAGCACTTCTATCGGATCGAGGTGGCGGGTATTTGAGCTACGAATTCGACGATCATCTGAAAGAACATGGTACTCTCTTAGAAATGACACCTCTTAGAACTCTACAATGGAACGGAGTGTCCGAAAGGAGAAATCGAACTCTGTAAGACATGGTTCAATCAATGACAGGTCTCAGCAATCTTCCTATCTCTTTTTGGGGACACGCACTTTTAACCGCGGCAATCACTCTGAATCGCGCTTCGTCAAAAGCTGTCGAAAAGACTCCATATGAATTATGGACGAAGAAACCTCCACGATTGTCTTTTCTTAAGATCTGGGGATCCCAAGCATATGTCAAAAGACCCATATCTGACAAGCTTGCACCAAAATTTGATAAGTGTTTCTTTGTGGGCTATCCAAAAGAAACCAAGGGGTATTACTTCTACAACCAGTCTAAGAACAAAATATTTGTTGCTTGAGACAGTGTCTTTTTGGAAAAGGAGTATCTTTCCAAAATGACAAGTGGGAGGAAAATCGAACTTGATGAAGTTCGAGAGGATGAGCAACAAAGTTAACCTGACAAGTGCTTTAGCAGCAGCTGTTTACATTGGTTAGAGTCAAATCGACAATGTGCAAAGTAAAAATGACGATGTAAATGCTCAACCTATTACCCTGCGTAGGCCGCAAAGGCCAAGATCTCAACCAGACAGATACATCGGTGTTGTCTTAACCAAAGACCAACATCCTAGTTGTGGATGGAGATGATCCAGTGACATATAAACAAGCTATGACAAGTCCTGACTCTGCATAATGGCAAGAAGCCACGAAATCCGAGATGCACTGCATGTTTGAAAATCAAGTTTGGAACTTGGTTAATTTTCCCCGAAGGTTACACACCTATCGGTTGCAAATGGATTTTCAAGTTGAAAACCGACAAAGATGGAAATTTATATGTATACAAAGCTAGATTGGTGGAAAAAGGTTATAGGAAAATTCACGGCGTTGATTAAGATAAAAACTTTTTGCCAGTTGCCATGCTTAAGTCTGTCCAGATTATTTGTAGCAATTGCCGCATATTATGATTATGAGATATGGCAAATGGACTAAAGCAGGCAAGTAGAAGTTGGAATCTGCGATTCGATGAAGCTGTTAGTGAGTTTGGTTTAATCAAGAATCCAGATGAGTCTTGTGTTTACAAGAAGGTCAGTGGGAGTGATTGTAACACCCCAAAATCTCCCTCTACGGAATATGTAGAAAATACGTATAAATACCATAGAGATAGACTGGGGCGTATTACCGCCGCGTGATAACGCAAGGCTTATACTTTAAAATACTTTTGCAACGGAAATTATTTATTCTTATTAATAAAACTTTAAATAAAACTTGTTCATAATTTGTGACACAAAAACGACTCCAACTTTTCCTAAGCTAGGTGAAGTTCTCGTGGACTCCCGTATGCATCAATCAACTTCCACCTAAAACATTCACCTGCTTACCATAAATGGTAAACAGGGCAAAGCCAAAACAAAAGCACGTATTAGCAAATTATGCTAAGTAGATTATGTGTAAGATAAGTAAAACATAATTTAAATCATTTAGATTTAATTCACAAGAATTCCAATGCCGTACTCAAGTAAGAGTTTTTCCAATTCAATTCTTTCAAGACAAATCTAAAAACTCAATCGATTACGTTCCAAAACCAATTCCTCACTAAGTGTGCACACCCCCGAGTGGTTTACTTTATGAATAAAGGCCAATCTTGAGGAAAGGCTAGGTCATGCAAAGTCCATAGCCTTCTCTAATCCATTCCCTAAGTGGGATTCATAACCATATCGATTGATTGCTTAAAAGCACCTTTTTTAAAAAAATCCGTTATACTTGGACATCAATAAACTTGTAAATCATTTTTAATCCAATCTTTTTAGTAATTTTAATCGCAATTCAAAGCCTCTTTGATTAACCAAAATCATTAATTTCAAGCCATCATAAAACACAATTTCATATAATAAAACATAATTTCATGCGGCACATAATTTCATAAGAACTATATTAAAACATAATTTCATAGTCAACTTTCGAAGGTATCAAACCACATAACGTACCTTAATTCCGAATATCAATCAACACTTCGCACTTTCAAAGTTCAATCACGAATACACCTTGCAATTAACATAACCATACGGTTATCACAACATCTTTAGACATAAACCCAAACCTAATGTGCATGGACTATAAAACTCTTTTAAAAATAATACTTTAATATAAAATATAACTGTGAAATAGGTAATTATATTTTATAAAACTAACCATGAAGAAAATAAAGGAATAGGATTAAAGGAAATTGAATTTGCGTTGGAAAGGATAGGCAGAACTTGCAGAGGTCATAACTCCTTTGATATAACTCCGAATTGGGTGATTCTTGAGCCTAAACTCAAGTCTTTTTCGAGAGGAATAATTGTTTGTGAAATAAAAAAATCCAAAAACTGACCATAAGTGCCCGAAAATTGGCTTCAAAGATATACGGGCAGATTTTCTTTTAGAAAAGAGGAAAAGAAAAATAGGAAAAGTTTGAGGGAAAAGAAGAGTAAAAGAAAAGAAGGGAATTGAGTTTTTGGTGTGAAGAATATGAGAGTTATGAAAGGGTATTTATAGGTGTTTAGGTGATGAGTTTATAGAAATTTAGGGTTTATAATTTATGGAAATTTTAAAGAATAGAAATTAGGGTTTTAAATGTATGGAAGGATATTAGATTTTATTTGGTCATGAAATATTATTTAGTAGGTTTTAAGCTTGGAGTGTAAGTATAGAATAAGATCAAGATATTTTAGATTTAAGAATAGAAATAAGGAATTTTAAAGGATTTTTTATTTTTAATAAATTAAAACAATTTAGAAAATTCATGAGTGGCCGAAAATATTGAGCTTAATATTGTTCAATATTTTCGGTCCTTCTATGTTAATTTATTTACCTAAAATTAATAATCCCATAAAATTTATTTGTGAAAATTAATAATTGAAGAAAAAAAATTAGATTTTTATTAAATAATTTAGGGTGGTCGAAAATATTGACATATAATAATTAATTAAATCAGATTTTTATGTATAAAATCCAAAAATTAATATATTTCATGAAAATAATTAATTTAGAAAAATATTAAAACAATTTAGATTTTTATTCTATGAAAACCGAAAATACATTTTAATTAATCTACCGAATTAATATAATTTCGGTTTAGCTATTTAAATTTTGAGAAATCAAAAATACTATTTATAACATAAGTATAAAATAGTTTCATTTATTGGATTATCCAATTTAATTAGTTTTGTAAAATAATGATTTAGGCGCCAAAATTTAAATATCATTTTGGCTCCAAAACTAAAATACTCGTTAGAAAATAATTAATTTAGAAAAAATACGTCAAAATACGAGACTAAAATACCTTTCAAAAATACGGGGAATTACAGTGACATCGCATTCCTCGTCTTGTATGTCGATGACATATTTCTCATTAGAAATAACATTCCAATGTTGGAGTCTGTAAAGGCTTGGCTTGGAATGTGTTTTTCAATGAAGGACTTGGGAGAGGCACAGTACATATTGGGCATCAAAATCTATCGAGATAGATCTAAAAAAATTTGCATTTGGCTAAAGTACTTATATCGATAAAGGTACTAGCACAATTCAATATGGAGGAAGCCAAAAGAGGTCACCTACCCATGTCAGATGGCATAACTCTCAGCAAGAAACAGTGTCCCAAGACACCTCATAAGCGAGAGAGGATGAGTCTGATTCCATGATATGTACTAGGCCAGATGTATCGTATACCTTGAGTGCTGCGAGCTGATACCAATTAGACCCACGAGAGGCGCATTGGACTGCGGCCAAGAATATTCTAAAGTACCTGAAAAGGAACAAGGATGAATTTCTGGTCTATGGTGGGAGTAATGATTTGGTTGTTGAAAGTTATACTGACGCAAGCTTCTAGACGGACATAGACGATTTCAAGTCACAATCAGGATACATATTTTGTCTCAATGGAGGAGCGTTTAGTTGGAAGAGTGCTAAGCTAAGCACGACCGCAGACTCTACAACTTAAGCCGAATACTTGGCAGCTTCGGAAGCAACTAAGGAGGCAGTTTGGATTCGTAAGTTCGTTGCTGAACTTGGTGTTGTCCCCTCAATAAAGGGACCAATAGATTTCTACTGTGATAACAATGGGTCTATTGCTCAGGCCAGGGAGCCAAGGGAGCATCAGAAAGTTAAACAAGTCATGAGGCTATTTCACATGATAAGGGAATGGAAATCCGATGGTGAAATAAGAATTTGCAAGATTGGAACAAACGACAATGTAGCCGATCCGCTCACTAAACCTTTGCCTCAAGTGAAAAACAACAAGCACGTTGAGGCAATGGGAATCAGGTACATTGGAGATTGGATTTAATTTACCTATTTGTGTGTTTTAATTAAGTTGTGGAGATCTTAATGTAAAACACCATGTTAAAAACATCATTTATGGAGTAATTTAATTCTTTTGTAAATTATTATTCCGTTTCTATTTAATTGTGGTTTAGAATTAAATAATGAGTCCATTCGATTTGAACATTCAAAATAGGGCATCAAGGCCATGTCTTGGATAAAGAAACACCTATTAAGTGAACGTTGAATATCATCTCAAAATTATCCCTAATCAAGGTCATTTGAAAGTTTGACGACTAATGACTGCGTGAGATTAGTGTGTAGTATGATTTATAGCACCGTTTCTTATGCTATAAGGACATTATTGTCATAAATCATTTGCACAAGTATTAGTTTGGAACTATACCAGATCGACCTATGAGAATACTTTAAGAGATTTGACAATCGTTATAAGTATATCGCTCATTATAGTTACTGGAACCTCTTTCCTCGACCATGAGTGTTGTTAGTTCTCCTGTTTGATTACTAGTCCGCTTTGATGTTGTCAAACGTCTACCGTAAAAGGGGATTATAAAGGCAATAGCTGGGCGGCTAGGTCCTCTTAATAAGAGAAGCTAACAATGCAAGACTGAGAATGTCCCCCTATTAACAGTAGGGAACATGTCTTTGTTGTTTACAAGGCCTCTCGAAGAGCGAGACCATGAAAATGCATGGCCGTGCTCAGACGGATTTTAGAAATCATCTGCTTATTGACAGTCGAACCTAGCAAATCGAGAAACACTTCTGAACGTAATAAGGATGACGAAGAACCTTACCTTATAGTTCATGAAGAGACATTAATTGACAAAGGAAATAGGCTATACACAATTTGCACACTTATTCGCAAGGACAAGTGGGAGATTGAAAGGAATGGTGTCCTTCGAACAAGTGTATTATTCCGATAGAGGGTTCAAAATTAATTAGAAAGCTAATTATTCAGTGAGGTCAAGTGATCGGAATCCCTAGCTGCAGGCCTCTTCCGATCAGTAATATTAATGCATAATTAATATTACAGCTTAATCTTGACTGAACCCTTCAGGTCACACCCAATCGTGTAACCGACCAAAACGGCGAATTAATCCGAACGATTAAATGAGTGAATAGAGTATTACGAACAAAGACGTCGGATTCAAAGCTAAAAGCGTCGAAACCAAGCGTCGTATGTCGAGTCGAATTTAGTAAAAGACGAGACGGAAAAATCAGCCAAACGACAAATCATATTATATAGCCCTATCCTTGGAATGGCCGAGCCAACCGAGGGCTGGGGCAATATGGCTAGCATGGTTTCCATGCATGAGAGGCATGCCCGCAAGCCCAGCCGTAGTATACGCGTGCTTGCTTTGGTGTTGCGGCATGCCGAGCTAGCTAGCATGCTAGCATCGCTAGTCAGCTAGCGCAGCAAGGCTAGCATTGCTAGCTAGCTGGCGCGCATGCATTGCTTGCTTGCACCAGCCACGCACCATCGTTAGCAAGGCCAGCAGCACGCACATGCTTATTGGGCCTTGCGAGTGATAGCAATAGCTAGCTAGGCTAGCGATAGCAACATAGCAGCAGCTAGCTGGGCACAGCCTAGCACAAGCAACACAGCAGCAGCAGCGCGCATTGCGTGCTTGGCGTGCTGGCTGTGCGTGCATGCATGCGAGCTGGCTGGCCGTCCCAACCATGGTGCTAGGCGTCAGCGAGGCTGCCCTGGTTGCCAAGGCAGGCCGCCAGCTAGCGTATGCTCATTGGCTTGCTTTGATTGTGAGGATTTCTTAGGGAGCAAGGGGTGGATGGTCCCTCTATGTGGTCCTCACCTAACCACTTGCTCTCCCTTTCCCACTTGTCGTTTGGTAATTCATTTGGATATTTAATTGAATTTGGAATTAAATTAAATTCCATTTTGCATTTTTTCCAACTCTCCCACATTGATGGGAGATGAGATTTCAAGGGCTCATTTCCTTATAAATACCAATCATTTGGCATTGGGAAAGGGCACTTAAGTTGTGAACTTGAATGGATCTTCAAGAAGAGAAAACCTTCGCTCTAATACTCTAAGTTATTTTCGGCCTACCCCGACTAAGCTTCAGGGTAAGGGCCAATTCGGTTCGGGGAGCGAGGGTGTTAGCCGTCGGAGGTTCACGCATTTGCGAGACTCTACGCTTTCAAGTCCGAGCTCTAAGTGAGAGTAAAATACGCATCAAGGGCAATGATTCTTTCTATCTCCTCTTGTTAATTATGTGATTATGGTTTTAATACATGCTTAGTTACTTTAATTTGTGTGCGGATTTTGGGCGGGTTTCCTCCCGCGTGATGTTGGACATCACGAAACCCAACAGGTCCTTCACATCTATGGCATACAAGGAGTCATCAAGAATCCTATCCTCAATAGGTGAACCATCATCAAAGATTTGGAAATCTTCAAGTCGAGAAAGATGATCCGCTACTACATTTTTCGTTCCCTTCTTATCCCTAATCTCGATGTCAAAAGTTTGGAGCTCAAGTACCCAACGAATAAGCCTTGGCCTTTTCCTTCTTGGCCATTAGATATTTAAGAGCCGCATGATTCGTGATAATGTGGTTTTGGAACCAATCAAGTAATTCCGAAATTTCTCGAATGCATGAACAATAGCCAAGTAGATGACATGAAGCTTCTTTTTAACCCTTTGACCTAACACACCTCTAATTGCCGAGTCAGTTGCATCATACGTTAGTTAAAATGGTAACTCCCATCTTGGAGCTTGGACAATGGGGGTAGAGATCAAAACACTCTTCAATTTGTTATAAGCTTCCAAGCATTTATCATCAAAAATGAACTGGGCATCTCTTGGAGAAGATTGTTGAGGGGCTTTTCTATGAGTGAAAAATCCTTTATGAACCTTCTATAAAACCCCGCATGTTCTAAGAAAGAACTCACACCCTTCACATTGACCGGAGGTGGTATCTTTTCAATGTCTTCAATCTTTTCTTTGTCCACCTAATACCCTTATGTGAGATCTTGTGGCCAAGAACTATTCATTCCTTAACCATGAAATGGCACTTCTCCCAATTCAAGACCAAGTTCATCTTTTCACAATGAGCCAAACATCTTCCAAGGTTTGCAAGACAATCCTAAAAGGAGATACCACACACCGAGAAGTTATCCATAAACACCTCCATCTCCTCCTCCAACATGTCTCCAAATATGCTCATCATACACCGTTAGAAGGTGGCGGGGGCGTTGCAAAGCCCAAATGGCGTAAGTTGTTTTCTCTTGGTCATCCGGGTGAATGAGATTTTGAAAGAACCCGGAGTAACCATCAAGAAAACAATAATACTTATGCCTAATCAATCGATCAAGCGTTTGATCTATAAAAGGAAGGGGGAAATGGTCCTTTTTGGTGGATGTATTTAGACGTCTATAGTCTATGCACATTCGCCATCCGGTGACCGTGTTCACCTCTCTCATTCTCTACAACGGTCATACCTGCTTGCTTTGGGATAACATGAACCGGGGAAACCCACCTAGAGCTAGAGATGGGGAAAATGATTCCCGCATCTAGTAGCTTAGTGATTTCCTTCTTAATTACCTCCCCTATTTGAGGGTGTAGCTTTTGTTGCCTTTCAATGATTGGTGAAGTGTCATCCTCAAGAGTAATATGCACTAGTAGAAAATTTGAAATAGGCACCCCCCTTTAGCACCGGTTCTTGAAAACCGATGCCAAAAGAAATGGGCGGGAATGGAAAATTCAGAGTTGTCACCGGTTCCCACCTAAACCGGTGCCAACACATTTAATTAGCACCGGTTCAAACCGGTGCCAACTTTAAAAAAAAAAGAAAAAAAAAGAAAACAAAAGAAATCAATGGAGTTGGTACCGGTTCGCCTTAAACTGGTGCCAACTATAGTACTTTGCACCGGTTTGAACCGGTGCCAATTTAAAAAAAAAAAGCCCGGTTTATAACGTATCTTCTTCTTCCTCTCATCCGCCTCTTTCTTTCATGCCCTCCTCTCTTCTCTATTCGTTCTTCTCTTCTCTCTCATCCCTGCTTCTCTGTTCGTTGTATCTCTCTTCTCTTCCTTCTGATTTTGTCGTTCTTCTCACAATATAATCTCGCTCTTCTCTTCCTTCTGAATCAAGTTAATTTGTTGTGTTGATATTCGAAATTCAATGAGATTTGTGGTTCCTCATCAGATTCATCCATTTCTATCTATGAATCTCTCCTCCTTTCGAACCCGATGAAGAATCTCCGTCACCATCGAGACCGCGTCACCGCTTTAGCTCTTAGCCCTAACTCCACCTGCCTTGCCTCTGGATCTATCGATCGCACCGTCAAATTGTACAAATTCCCAAGTTTGTTTTCTCTCTCCTCTTTACTTTTCTATTCTTCAACTCTTCATTTCAGTATGTTTTTGCATAAGGGTGTGTTTTAAATAATTTATTCTGGGCTCAAATTTATCTGGGTTGTTTTGCTGATTTGCGATTTGTGGAATTAAATTGAATGAATGCTTGTACCAGTGTAATTCATGAACTATTGGATTTTTTTTTCAACATTAAATTTTTAATATGAAGGTTACAAAACAATATTGCAAAACTTAGGCTTGGATTAGGGTCTTAGTAGTTGACCCTTTTAAAAGATGTTAAAATAATTAAATAATTGAGCTGATATTTCTTGTACTCCTTGAATTAATGTCTTGCTTGGTTTAATTACTTTAATTAATACGCCGTATTGTTTTTAGCTTCTATGAGCTTATTATTGTGTTGTGGAGTATGTTTATGCTTATCTCCTTTTTGTATCATTATGTTTTTTGTGGGTTGCTTATAAGTAATTTGCTTTTTTTCCTTGGTGATTAAGTTTTATCATGTTAGTTTATCATATGGGTCTTTATCATATTGGATTTTGATATAAAATGTAGGAGGAAGCAAGAGCAGTAGGGCTGCTGAGAAGTGAGAAAATGGCAAATTTAGTTGGGTGTTGTTGTGAGGGTGATGAGAGATTGCTAGTTGCTGAGTTCATGCCCAATGAAACACTTTCCAAGCATCTCTTTCACTGTGAGTATCATCTAAATTCATAACTTTCTTGTTTAAGATTGAAATGTTGTGACCTTGACTATGCATTTGTTATTTTTCTATCAAAGGGACTCTGTATGTGTCGTGTTGAATTAGGCATTGCTTTTGTGTTTTCGATATGTAATAATCAATGAGGTATGATTACCATGGTACGTTGCTTGAAGATGCTAGAGTTTATGCCTATGATTAATTTTCGAGAAAGTATAATGTTTTCGACAAGGGGAAACAAGTTCTATCTAAATTGTTTGTGCTGAGTTAGCAACAGTCAATGTACAACCAGTGTATTCTTAATAAAGGGTTGCACCACATCATTGGTGTAATCTTCTTAGGACTCTCAAACAGACAAGGAGAACTTTGGGCAATGTCGATATAATCAAATATTTTTGGGAAATTCTCATTGGTAGCTCTGAACTTTTGGCAATTCTCAATGGTAGCCAATTTTTTAAAAAATTCTCAATGGTAGTTGTTTCGGGGTTTTCTGATGTCCTGCGGGAGAGTTACAATTCCGAGACTGGAACCGGACGCCTGTACCTGCAAAACAAACGGATGCTCCGGATGATTGGAGATCCGCCTCCGACGGTCAAGTTAGTACTTGATTAAGGAGTAATTAATACGGAAATTAAAGTGATTGGGTCTCTCTAGGTGAGAGTGTTTAATGTGTGTAATCTGCGTAATCCCCCTTAATGAGGATTAAGGGAGGTATTTATAACCTCGGGAAACGTGTCAATCCTAGGTTTAGGTTAACCTTGGGCTGATTAGGCTTCCCTCGGAAGTTGGGCCTAGGTGGCCGACTTCTCCATTAGGCATGGAGTATGCCACGTGTCATGACATAATAGGTCCAGGGTGGACGAATAAGAGTGTGCCACGTGGCAAGCCCTGAGAGGTCCAACTGGGGGACACTTGGCAGAACCTGATTGGCCCACGTGGCGCATTTCGATTGGTGGGAGCAAAATCCCCTAATCATTTGCCCCTCACAGGTGGCACGTGACTGGTCACGTGTTACCTGTGACAGGTGTCGCCCTGTAACAGGCGACGGCCTGCTACAGGTGTCACTCGGCGAAAGGCCGGGAGATTCTCCCGGTAAAATTTTGAATTCAGGAAGTGACCCTTCGCCTTCTCACTTCGCCTATATAAGGGAGTGTTGCCTTCGGTCATTTTCACACTTGAGAACTTTGTGAGAGAACATTCGGACCCCTGAACTTGCTCTGACATTTTGGACCCTTTCTGCCTACCGCCTGCTCTGACAAGCCGACTGCAAAGGATTTTCAGAACTTCATCAATCGTCACTCGTTCAGGTAACCGTCGGTTCTCATACTCTTAATTTTCTCTTTACTTTATTCTTTTTTGAAATGGCACCACGGAAGCACACGACACGACCTAGGTTAGCGATCAGCCGGTCACCGGGGACGGCTGAATCTAGGACTAGGAGTGTCGCCTGCCCTTTTCTGGACCCATCTTTGCCCTTTATACAAAGTTCGACTGTATCTGTGTCTATGCAGAACATGATGGCCAGAACAAAAAAGACGGCTAGGATCTCGAACTCAGACGGCTCCTCCCACCGGGTGCCAATTAGTGAAACATCTGACCAGGCGCCAGATGTGGAAGTGAAACAAAGCGGCTTGAAAGCCGGCAGTTCTGAGGGAGGAGTCAAAGTGACCCCTTCCCATTTTACAGTTGACAATTCTACATTCTCTCCTGCTCCTTTTAAAGGAGAGGAGGCGGGCCCCTCTGGAGAGGGGAGGAGTCGTCCTCTTCGGACTCGTCAGAGGACGAATCCGAGTCTAGCTCTTCTGGCCATGCTTCTCTGGACACAGAAAAGAAAAACAGTCGCCTGCAAGAGGCGAGGCTTTCTCACACTCGGCTATGTGGCCGGGTGCGAACTGCACGGGGTGGAGCCAAACTTCGAGGCTTTCGCCCACATGAACTACCTCAGCCGGACCTCTAAGGCAGGCGGTACCGGCTGGTATCAATTGACGAGCTACAGGGGCAACCTCATGACCAGAGGTAAAGCAAACAAATGGAAGGACTGGCGGAGCACCTTCCTTATCATTGAGAGTTCAGACACAGAGCTGAACAAGCGCTTTAACAGGTGGAACAGGAATTCGCCCCTTCTTGCAGGCGGCCGCAGCATGCCGCCTGTTCCCCCCAAGGCTTAGAAAGATATCCTAGATAAAGGACTCTTCAAAGTAGAGTCGAAGGTGAACTCTACTTCAGGGGTACGAGAGCAAGTACCCCTGCACTGCGTCCCGAGCTTCAAATGGCTCTACGACGAGTACTTTTTGGCTGCCTGTGGCCTCAGCAGTCGGTGCTCAAGAGGTAGCCGGCCTGTCGAATACTTTGTTGTTCCATGCATTTCTGTTATGACTTTTATTAACTTTGCTATTTGTTTTTGCAGCGGACGCCATGAGCAAAATTACCGCCTCCAAGACTGCGGCGACCATGTTGCGGGCCTCCATCATGCAACAGTCTTCAACCGACTCCCCCAACAAGGGGGCACCCTTGGTGGGCTTCGAACCTTTCACTCTCTTTTTGGAGTTGTGTTTATGCATATACTGACTCTTTTCTTCTTTTTTAGACGGGCGCTCCAAGAGCTTCTTCTTCCCAACAGCCGGACTCCAAGGCCCGGAGGACGACTGTTGCGAGCTCTCCTGGTTCTGCCAGGAAACATGCGGCGGCTGAGAAACAGCCGGCCACTCCTTCCAAAACTCCAATTGGGCCGCCTAGAAGTATGAAGTTGTCCTTGTAAATTTTAGACTTGCTCCCTTCTTTACTAGGTCTAATCCGTTTGTTTATGCTTAATGCAGTCGGCCCTCAGGAGCCTGACTTGGTCGAGGTGGCCAAGCCTATGATCAAGGCCGTTCCTCCAGCTGAAAGGGAGGCGGTCAGGGGTGTCGGCACCCTTGACCTAGACGGGATTGCAGGAGTCCTTGTTGAGGTATACTTAACATATTTTTGAGTATTTGAATTCCAGGACGGCTCTTTTTTTTTTTTTTTGTTTGGAAACTGACGCCTGTTCCCCTTTTTACTTAGGCCCTGCTCCGAGTAAACGACCTCCGTAAGCCGCTTGACAGGAAGAACAAAGAGGTAAAGGCTGCAAAAGCTATGGCCGCCTCTGACTGTGATAAGGCAATGTTTCAAATTGCCCAAAATGAGGTTCTGACAATTGATATTCTTTATTATCCGGCGCAGGCTACCGCCGCTATCCGGGCTCAGTTAGAGGCGGCCCAGAAGAGGAATAGCGAGCTGGAGGCGACCATCAACAATCTCAAGGCCGAGCTGAGACCTCTTCGCCAAAAGATGTCCTCATACGACACCTTGGAGAAATCATTGGCGGTTGTTACGGAACGCCTGGTGACCCAGGAAAAGAGTCTTACTCAGGAGCTCTCGGAAAAGGCCGAGCAAGAAAAGAAAGAGCTGGTCCGGGAGATGATGGAAAACTCTGCTCAAATCCAGCGCATGACTTGGGGCCGCCTCTTCCCCAATGCCGACTTTGCCTCCTGGGAAAAAACGTACCGCCAGTGTTCTGATAGATATAATCAAGAGATCCTGGCGGCTGCTGGGGAAGAGGCGTTGGAGGAGGAGGAGGAGCCGGTAGTGGCGCTTGTGCCGCTTGGGGGTAATGCATCAAAGAAGGATGCAGCTGAAGCCGAGTCCAGCAAAAAGAGTGCTGACCAGGCGGCAGCTGCTAATATTGAAGATCTGCCCCCTTCTTAAGCTTTATGTCTTCTTTCCACGGCCTGCATGCCGTTTGTTTGTATTTACCCGACCAGGGGGCCGGGGCTCTGAATATTTGGCCGATCTTTAATGAATATTTTTGTTTTGCTTCAAATTTGTTTAAGTATTGAATATTCTGATATCCAATTGCACACTATGCCGACTGTTTTACATGGCCGATAGTTGCAGACAAGTACGGATAGTTAGTCACGCCGCCTATGCCCCTGGACGACTGGTTGTCTGTTTCCAGGCTAGGCGATCAGTCGGCCATTTATCCAATCGGTATTCGACCCATTTTAAAGACTGGATCCCCTTTAGGCAGGCGGTCCTGTCATTTGTAAAATTAACCAAGTAGGAAAGTGGTTTCCTACCTGTCATGTTTTTAGGCTAGAGACTTTAAGCAATCTAGGCCGACTGTTCCCCGCCACATTTAATCTAGCGTAAACAGGTGCTGTATGAACACCTTTTTAGTTTCATACTAAATTTTTAAGGAGTGACCAAGTAAACATGATTGTTACCTAGTCGCCGAGTGACTGAGTAGTAGAGGTTTCAAGCAGTGGGTACCGGTTGCTCCCCTTTATTCGCCAATGTTTGTTGGCTATCAACTCATAAGATACCGACTGTTCTTATCCCAAGTAGTCCAGTCGGTTGGTTGACACGGATGGTTACTGCGAACACTTGTTTGACCTAATTAGACAGTTAAGTGAGAGGTATCCTTGTTTGGGAAACAGCTACGTGGTTGTCTTGTTTAGACAGTCGTATAGGTGCCGTGTAATGATTTTATAGAACAATGTTCCACCCAAAAGGGAGCTGCTCTCTGCGACGAATTTCATCCGGATGGATGCCGTCGGACGCCTGCTATAACGTTGGGATAGGTCGAATTGAATTTTTATATTTTGATCAGTTGGCTTGACGCCTGGTCTGATCATTTTAGCCATGAGCCTTTGATAGTTCTTGGTGAACTGTATTATGGGAGAGTAGCCAGTTGAGTGAAACAAGCGGCGTGCCCCTCTTAAGTAAGAATAAAAATTAAACATGGAGAGTAGCCGACTGTTTGTCAGTAGGCATGCCCCTCTTAGGTAAAAATGAAAACTAAATATGGAGAGTAGCCGACTGTTTGTTAGTAGGCATGCCCCTCTTAGTACAAAATTGAATGAAACAGCAAAATTTTATTAAGTAGCCCTTGACTATTTACATCATTTAAAAGAAATATTTCTTAAGATTATCTACATTCCAAGTTCGAGGCAACGGTTGGCCGTCTGGTGTTTCCAGACGGTAGGTACCGTCCCTGACCTCTTCACAGATTCGGTAGGGTCCTTCCCAGTTGGGAGTTAGTTTGCCAGACTCATTAGCCCTACCAACTGCTTCCATTTTTCTAAGTACAAAGTCCCCCACTTTGAGTGGACGCCTGTGTACTTTTTTGTTGTATGATCTAGTCATTCTCAAGCGGTAAATTTCATGGCGCAAGACAGCATTGCCCCTCCTTTCAGGGAGTGAGTCTAATGCCAGGCGCATGGCTTCCCAGTTTGCCTCTTCGTCATATAGCATTACTCGAAGAGTCGGCTCGTAGTGTTCTATTGGAAGAACAGCTTTCGCACCATAAGTTAGGAGGAATGGAGTTTCTCCAGTCGCCCCTTTTTCAGTCGTCCTAATGGCCCAGAGAACATGTGGTAATTCATCCGCCCATAGGCCGCCTGCTCGTTCAATTTTTTTCTTGAGACCGTCTGAGATGATTTTATTAAAGGCTTCTACCTGGCCGTTTGCTTGTGGACGGCCGACAGATGCAAAGTAGTGTGCAATTCCTTGGTCACCCAACCAGCTTTTGAGAACAGGCGTCTCAAATTGGGGACCATTATCAAAAACCATAGACATGGGAACCCCGAACCGAGTGATGACATTTTTCCAAATGAATGAAATTACATCCTTCGTCTTGATTCCCTTTACAGCCTCCGCCTCTACCCATTTAGTGAAGTAGTCGACTGCAACAAGTATGTACCTCCTTCCGCCTGTAGCAGGCGTATATGGACCCAGAATATCCATGCCCCACTTAGAAAACGGTAGTGGGCTATGAATGGTAGTGAGGTCAGTAGCCGGACGGTGAATTAGCTTGCCAAACCTTTGGCACTTGTCACATTTTTTCACCATCTCTATTGCATCTGCTTCTAAAGTAGACCAAAAGTAGCCCTTTCTCCTTGCCCGTTGAGCAAGCTTCCTACAGCCTATATGGGAAGCACAGTAACCAGAGTGAAGATCGTCTAGTATCTCTCGCCCCTTTTCTGGAGTAACACACTTCAAGAAGGGTTGAAGGTACCCCCTTTTGTGAAGTTCTCCCTTTATCATTTCAAAACTGGTTGCTCGTTTTTTCAGTGATGCCGCCTGCTGATGATCATCCGGCAGGGTACCGTTTGTAAGATATGCCCTGATTGGATCCATCCAGGTTGAGCTTCTGTCTAGGATTCCAATAGGGTCTTCCTCGATGCTTCTCTTCTCCATAACTTCCCAAAAAACAGTTTGAGGAGTATCACAAGAAGCGGATGATGCTAATTTTGAAAGTGCATCCGCCTGGTTGTTTTCTGATCTCGGCACTTGAGTCAGACGAAAATCTTCAAGGGATCTGACCGCCTGTCGTACCGCCTGTAAATACTTGATCATGGCCGGATGGGTTGCTTCGTATTCGCCATTATACTGACTCACTACCAATTGTGAATCGGAACAGGCGTCTATCTTTCGTGCCCCTGCCGCCTTGCACATGCGGATTCCAGCTAGTAAAGCTTCATATTTTGCCTCATTGTTTGAGGCCTGAAAACTGAAGCGTAGAGCATACTCGTACCTGTCGCCCTCTGGCGACTGACATATGACGCCTGCTCCACAACCATTTTATGTAGAACTTCCATCCACATATACCTTCCAGACTTGGTCTGGATCTCGAGAATCAGGGGGACGAGTCATCTCAACAATAAAATCCGCAAAGGCTTGCCCCTTCACTGCTTTTCTAGGCTCGAAAGTAACTTTGAGGCTCTGTATTTCTATGGCCCATTTGATCATTCGGCCTGACGACTCCATGGTGGTCAGTGGCCGCTTGATAGGTTGATCTGTATACACGACGACTGCATGTGCCAAAAAGTAGGGCTTCAATTTTTTAACAGCCATGAAGAGTGCAAGACCAAATTTCTCCACTAAGGGATACCTCAACTCGGCATTTTTCAGTACATGACTGACAAAGTAGACCGGGAGCTGACAACCGTCTCTTTCAGCAAGAAGAACAGCGCTTAACGCATGATCAGAGACGGCCAGGTACATGTAAAGTACTTCTTTGGGTAAAGGGCTGACAAGCCTTAGCAAGAAATGCAAGTGAACTTTCAATTTCTGAAAGGCCTCCTCAGCATCCGGCCCCCATTCAAACCTTGCCTTCTTCTTAATTGCCTGGAAAAAGTATAGGCATTTGTCGCCTGATCGGCTTAGAAATCTTCCCAAGGCCGCCAGACAACCTGTTAACTTTTGAACCTCTCGGATGGTACGAGGCGACTGCATGTCGATGATCGCCTACACCTTCTCAGGGTTCGCCTCTATTCCTCTCTGATTGATAAGGAATCCGAGAAATTTCCCAGACTCAACTCCAAAGACACATTTCTTGGGATTGAGCATGACATGGTGTCGCCTGAGTGTGGCGAAAGTTTCTCGGAGGTCCGACAGATGATCTTTCTGAAGTTTAGACTTGACAATCATATCATCAATATATGCCTCGACATTTCTCCCAATCTGATCAAAGAACACAGTGTTTATCATTCGCTGGAAAGTGGCCGTGGCATTCTTAAGACCAAACGGCATGGCCGTGTAACAATATAACCCTTGATCAGTGACGAAGGCCGTCTTCTCCTGATCTTTCTTCCATAAAGGAATTTGATGGAAACTAGAGTAGGGGTCCATAAAGCTCATCAAAGCATGGCCGGCTGTTGAGTCGACCAGGTTATCAATTTTAGGCAGAGGGTAACTGTCTTTGGGGCACGCCTTGTTTAAGTCTGTGTAGTCTACACACATTCGCCAGGCGCCATTCGGCTTTTTAACAAGCACCACATTTGCAACCCAGTCTGGGAAGTAACATTGCCGGATGAACCCTGCATCAAGTAATTTTTTAACTTCGGCGGCTGCCGCCTGACTTCTTTCTTCGCCATGGTTCCGCTTCTTCTGCCTTACCGGCTTCTTTTTCGGATCCACGGCCAGTTTATGTACCGCCAGATCAGGACTGATGCCTGGCATTTCATGGAATTCGAATGCAAAGATGTCCTTGTATTCTTTCAATAGTTTGTGAAAGTCGTCACCCAGGACCCTAAGAGCAGTCGTCCCAACTTTGACTGTTCTGTCAGGACGCGAGTCATCTAAGATCAGGTCCGTATGCTCACCAACCGGCTGAGGGCGGAATTCATCCGACCGCTCCTCTACCAATGATTGCTATTTTCTGTCTTTTCTTACGGCCCCCGTCTGGGATGTCTTTCTCTTCTTGCCGCCTGCTTCTTGAACAGGCGCACTCTCCTTGACATTATCAAGGTCTATTTTTCCACCACTCGACCCAGCGGCCATAACAGTGGGCTTGACATCCGAGAGATAGCACTCTCGGGCCATCCTCTGATCTCCCCTTAGGGACCCGACTGTTCCATTATCCCTCTCAAACTTGAGCAACATAAGAGATGGGATTATAACAGCCTAGGAATGATTCAGGGTTGGTCGTCCCAGAATCATGTTGTAGGCCGAGAGTTCTTCTACTACCAGGAACCGGACTACCATGTGTCGTCCTTCCCCTTTTTCACCCAGGCGGATGGGTAAATCCACTCGTCCCACTGGGTGGACGACTCCTCCTGCAAACCCTACTAAAGGTGGGGTGCCGGATGTATGCAATCAGTCTGATATTTTAGTTTCGACAGACATTTGCTACTGATGAGATCTGAGGAGCTTCCGGTATCTATGAGGATTCGGCCAACTCTCTGGTTGGCTACTTTACATTCAATAATGATAGGGTCGTCATGCGGCCCTCTTACCCCTCCTAGATCTTCTTCAGTGATGACAATCTCAGGAATGAATATTTGGAGGGTCGTTCTTGGTGAACGGAATTTACATCTAGCCGCCTGATATTATCTTTGTTGCCCCTAATAGTGGGGCCGCCTCCTGAGAAGCCGCCTGCAATGGTGTAGACGACTGCATCATCTGTATCGGAGCTGTCGGCCTGTTGATTCTTTTTGGCCGACTGCTTTTTCGAGGAAGTGTTCCCCGTAGATTTATTGACATAAGTGTCAAGATTACCTTGCTCAGCCAGGCGGTCCAGATACCGCATGAGACTGATGCATTCATTGGTGTGATGACCAACATCTTCATGATAATCACAAAATATTTCTTGGTTCCGGTTGTTTGCAGAACCCTTCATGGGGACCGGCTTCTCAATTGAGATTCGTCCCTTGATTTCCTTTAGGATAAATTGGCTATCCTTGTTAAACACATACTTTGGGGAGTATGGTTTGAATTCTTTTTTCTTCTTCTGGGCCGGCTGTTTAGAGGAATCAGCCGCCCAGACCTCTTTTCTCTTCTCATCTTTGTTTGACGACTGTTTCTATCGTCCTTCTCTTTTGTCGGACCTTTTCCCGTCTGACTGTTTTACCGTACTACAAAGATCAGTTGCCTGTATATAGGCTTCCGCTTCAATCAAGGCCTCTTGAAGAGTCGCCACCCTCTTTCGGACCAAATCAAATTTGAAGGTCGACCCGTCTTTGAGACCTCTGAAAAAGTCAGTATAGGCTACTTCATCTGGTAACCCTTGAATCTGTATTCTCATCAGGTTAAACCGCCTGATGTAAGAACGAAGCCGCTCCTTCTCGCCCCGCTGAATCGATCCTAAATCAAGGGTCGTCTTCTTCGCAGGGATGTTCATGGCGAAGTTGGAGGTGAATAAGTAAGCAAGCGTCCTGAAGTTATTTACACAACCAGTCGGCAGGTTGCCGAACCATTGTTGTGCGATTCCTTTGAGAGTCGCTGGGAAACACTTGCACCAAGTGGGATCATCCAACCCTTGAAGGTACATCAGGTTGGTGAATGCCATCAGATGGTCTTCTGGGTTAGTAGTGCCGTCATAGGCGCCTACTAATACATTTTTCACTTTGGCCGGCTGAGCGGCTTCAGTAATTTCCTTGGAGAAGGTCGACGGCTGTTCGCCAAGTCTAAGCAACCGTAGCTGCCAGTCCATAGGTTGGACATTTTTTGCTGCATGTCCACCAAACGGAGGTGGCTGCAAAAAATACTGTTGTTGCTGTACAAACGGTAAGTTTGGTACCGCCTGGTTGGTGTGAAAGCCGGACTGACGGGAGGTGCCGCCTGACTGACTCTCATGATACGACTGAGTATGCCTCATCGAGGTATTGCGCAGACTGTCTTGGAAGTTTGAAGTAGAGGCCGACTCTGACAATCGATCACTCTTCTTCTGCTCTAGCAGTAGCCGAGCATCTGTGTATGTTTTCCTCGACCCGTCCGCCTGAATATGACGAACAGGTTTCCTCTTTCCTGGAGTAGGAAAACGGTATTTTGTGAAATCAAGGGCAAGCGGCTCCCACTTCCTAGATTTAGGATGAGGGGTCGCCTCTCGCCCTTGAACTGGCTTCCTCTTCCGTGAAGTGGAGGGTTTCTTAGCCGACTGCTCCTTGTCCAGAGCAGGCGGCTTCTTGTTGATCAATTCTTGAATTTCTCCCTTGAAGTCCCTCATGAAGGTCATGAGTTCGTTCCTTGTGATGGGAGCAGACCCATCAGTCGGCTGCTGCCGAACAAGCGTTGCGCCTGCTGGCTCACTTCCAGTTTGAAGATGTTCCCGTTCCCTCCTTTCGATATGACGGGTACGTCGGGCCCTTAGGGTCCCGTCTGAAGCTGTGTGAGCTTCAACTTCAAATTCATTCTCAGTATCGTGGTCCGACTGAACTAGAGGGTCGTCCAGGGGACGTCTCTCTTCAGGAGCCGGTAAAAACGTGGATGCTGATTAGGGGATTTTGCTCCCACCAATCGGAATGCGCCAAGTGGGTCAATCAGGTTCTGCCAAGTGTCCCCCAATTGGACCTCTCAGGCCTTGCCACTTGGCACACTCTTATTCGTCCACCCTAGACCTATTATGTCATGACACGTGGCATACTCCATGCCTAATTGAGAAGCCGGTCACCTAGGCCCAACTTCCGAGGGAAGCCCAATCAGCCCAAGGTTAACCTAGACCTAGGATTGGCACGTTTCCCGAGGTTATAAATACCTCCCTTAATCCTCATTAAGGGGGATTACGCAGATTACACACATTAAACACTCTCACCTAGAGAGACTCAATCACTTTAATTTCCGCATTAATTACTCCTTAATCAAGTACTAACTTGACCGTCGGAGGCGGATCTCCAATCATCCGGAGCATCCGTTTGTTTTGCAGGTACAGGCGTCCGGTTCCTGTCTCGGAATTGTAACTCTCCCGCGGGACATTAGAAAACCCCAAAACATTTTGGCGCCGTCTGTGGGGAGAGTACTTCTGAGATGGCATCCACGTCTGTACCGACTCCTGAAGAGACGCGTCCCCTAGACGACCCTCAAGTTCAGTCGGACCATGATACTGAGGAAGAATTTAAAGTTGAAGGTCACACAGCTTCAGACAGGACCCTAAGGGCCCGGCGCACCCGTCCTACCGAAAGGAGGGAACGAGAGGCTGGTCCCAGTCGGCCAGCCGGTCCACCGCCTGAGACTTAGCAGGCGGCCGAAGGATCTGCTCTTATTACTAGGACAGAACTCATGACTCTCATGAGTACTTTCAAGGGAAAGATCCAAGAGCTTGTCAATAAAAAGGCGACTGCTCCACCAAAGGAACAGTCGGCCAGATCAAACAACTCCCAGTTGAAGTTACATGCGCCTCGCATGAAACTACTGGGTACAACCGGCAATATACCAGCCTCCGAGCATCCGGCCAGGCGGCCAACTACTGCAGGCGTCATACGGCCGAATGCAAAGAGTCAGACGGTCAAGCTTCTCCACCTAAGAGCCTTAGGTGGCAACCTACTACAAAGTTAATCTTAGCATTTGATATTATCAAGTGGCATAAGTAGTATCATAACTACCAGCCCACATCGCTATATACATAGCCGGCTCCCATGAAGCTTGTCACGAACAGCTTCCTCGGTCGGTTGTTCTACATGTCTAGGAAGCCTGCTGTTTTTCCTTCGATAAAGGCCCGACTGTGAGTGCAGTAGTGGCATGCCAATGTCGAGCCTTTGAGCTTTTAGGCGGCAACCATAAGAGCAGCCTTCATTCTCGCATAAACAGCCGGCTCTATATGATGTTTTATCAAGGTACAGTCGCAAGGTTTTTGCTCAAAATATAATGCCAAGTATATTTGATACAAATGAGTTTGGTTCCAGCTTGTTCTTCCAAAAGCAAACAACCCAAATACTCGCACATATAAAAATCTCTCGGCCTGCCGAGAGGAGTAGCGCTTGGCTCGTAGTAATATAATTGGCCATGAGAGTGAATGCTTTAACTTGTTCATGTGCTAGTCTCTTATTGTGAAAGCTGGGCATTGGCGTCTCGCCCAAGGAAGCAGGCGGCCAGATGACAGCCGACCTAGTCCTAGCCACGAAGCATGACAAATCAGCTAGCCATGCTAATGTAGGCGACACCTAAACTGTCAGCCCAATTCGAGCCACCAAACAGCCGGATTGATCACTTCAAGAACAAGCAACTCAAAAGGCCGAGACGAATGAGTTCGTGTGTATGTAAAAAATAGGCAGCTAGGCAACTGTATTTATGTATGGGAAGCATTGAAACCGGCTGTTTAGCCCAAGTAAATCCAACAAACCACTTGTCTTTCATGAAAGCAGGCGGCATCCACAGCGAACGCATCAAGCAATGCGTGAGGTGATATGGGTCTTCATGTTTTGTAATGAGGGCCGAGTCTTGAATCACTTTGGTCTAAATAATGCCAAGCACGTAAATAGCATGCAACCGGCATCATGCGCTAGTCACCTAGCTTCAGCCGACAATTACATTATGGCTTATTGTATTGTGATGCAATGAACAAAGCCATGATTAAACGACACCTTTGTTCACATGTAAACAGGCGGTAAGGTGGTTAACCTTCGAACTTGGCTAAGCAAGGAAAGCAAGAAAGCCACTAACCGGCAATGGAGCTAGCAATGTTACAAAGCAAGTGGCACATGCTCACTTAAAAGTCAGTGGTTAACTAAAGTGGGCAGCCCTTATTGGTTGGATATGAGAAAAACATAGCAACCTTCGTATTTTGTTAGACAAACCATAATAAGCATGGATGGCCGAGATCATCAAGCAAATCATGAGAACAACCGGCAATTTCTTGCTAAGTCAGAACCTTTATTGCTCTTATTTTAGTGAACGGATGCGCAATAAAATCTAGCAACTTCTCGTGGACGCTTCAGCTTGGGTAGCCGACACTTCGATGGCACCTTCATTGGTCCTCACAAATAGGCTAGCAGGCGGCAGCTCAAACTCCAACCGGCACATCATGGTAACAGCCGGCCTATAACCAAGCATGATAAATTTTAGGAATTCTTATGGCAACAAGAGTTCTATGGTCACAAGAACAGTCGGCATTTAGTGGTCGGATGACTCAATGAAATCAAGTACCACCTCGTAGGCGCTTGAACTTTAGTGGCTGGCACTTCAATGTTTGGCATTGATAAATAACACTACATTGGTCCTTATCATTATTATGATTTTCCCTCGAAAAAAAAAAAAAAAATTGCCTAAGGTTATTAAACCCGGCAGCATAGTCAGTAACCAATTGAAGACCGTCTCCCTTCAGGGATTACCTCCACTTATTTGTGTGACAGTAAGAGAGGCGGCATGAATAGTAGCCGGCCCCCTATACAATGAAGTCTCGTAGCTATGAAAGCAGCCGACTCTCATTAATAACACCATCCATCCTTTATGGAAGGGAACTAGGTGATCCATCTGCTCTAACACTTGAAATGATTTCAATACTTGATACTGATTCAGAGGGGCAGGCCGCTTATACATTTACAGTCGCCTACTCTCCATTGAGTATTTCACTTTATCATCAGAGGGGCATGTCGTCTGTACCTTTACAGTCGGCTACTCTCCATTGAGTATTTTACTCTATCTTCAGAGGGGCATGCCGTCTGTACCTTTACAGTCGGCTACTCTCCATTGAGTATTTTTCTCTATCTTCAGAGGGGCATGCCGCCTGTACCTTTACAGTCGGCTACTCTCCATTGAATATTTTAACCATAGGGGCATGCCGTCTGGACATACAGTCGATTCCAAGACAGACGACCACCCTCCTATACTTAGCTAAAAAATGATGGTGGCGTGGCCGACCCTGTGCCTAAATAGGCAGCTGCCCTCCTCTTACTTAGCATCTGCGTCCACCAAAGGACTAACCAAGGCCACATGCCGAATGATTAGACCAGGCGCCAAGCCAACTGATCCAATCTTCAAAACTAATACGACCTGTCCCAACATCATAGCAGGCGTCCGGCGGCATCCCTCCGGATGAAATTCGTTGCAGAGAGCAGCTCCCTTTTGGGTGGAACATTGCTCTATAAACTAATTACACGGAACCTATACGACTGTCCCCAAGGGCAACCACGTAGCCGTTTTTGAGACAAGGATAACTCTATCACTAACCAAACCAGTGGTAGCAGTTGACATCTGAGTCAGATGACCGCCTGTATTACTTGGGATAAATGCAGGGGGTACCTCTTGAGTTAATAGCCAACAAACATTAGCGAATCAAGGGGTCTAGCCGGCCTTTGCCGCCTGGTACCTCTACTTCTCAAGCAAGAGTGACGGCGACTGAGTAACACCAACGTTAACTCATAGTCACTCCCTCAAACTTGGTATGGAACCTAAAAGGTTTGAGTAGACCGCCTGTTTTTTGGCAAACAGGGGCACTCAAACCCCTATTCCTACTGGGTAACCACTCCTTGGGTTAATAGCCAACAAACATTGGCGAATCAAGGGGATCAGTCGGCCTCCGCCGCCTGGTACCTCTACTACTCAAGCTAGAGTGTGACGGAGACTAAGTAACTCCTATGTAAACTTATAGTCACTCCCTCAAACTTAGTATGGAGCCTAAAAAGTATGAGTCGCTCACCTGTTTTTAGCAAACAGGGGCTCTCAACCACTACTCCTGCTAGGTTAACAACCTTTGAGTTAATAGCCAAGAAAAACTTGGCGAATTAAGGGGACTATCCGGCCCCCGGCGCCTGGTTTCCCTACCACTCAAACAAAATAGGCAGTGATTGACTAACCGCAAGGTTAACCAGTCGCCCTCCTTAGTACGGAACCTAAAAGGTATGAGGAGTCCGCCTGTTTTTTGGTAAACAGAGGTACTCGACCACTATTCTTACTAGGTTGGCTATACTTAAAGCTGTCGTCTGTAACCCAACAGACGTAGCTACTTTGGTTGGACGTCCAGTCTGACGCCTGCTTCTATGCAGCCACCAAAGCAGACGACCAGCCATCCCCCAACGAAATAAACTAAGTACCGAACTTAGTATATTGAATCAAAAGAGGCCAACGGCCGAATAATGCTAAAACGCTGACCCCTTGTGCAATAGTTGACAGTCCACCTGATTAGGGGCTATCTGCATAGTAGGGCAAAGAATCGGCATCTGTCTAGAGGGGATCTAGTCTTTAAAATGGTTCGAATACCGATTGGATAAATGGTCGACTGATCGTCTAGCCTGGAAATAGACAACCAGTCGTCCAGGGGCATAGGCGGCGTTACTAACTATCCGTACCTGTCTGCAACTATCGGCCATGTAAAACAGTCGGTATAGTGTACAATTGGATATCAGAATATTCAATACTTAAACAAATTTGAAGCAAAACAAAAATATTCATTAAAAGGAAGCCGGTCATTAAAGACCGGCAAAATATTCAGAGCCCCGGCCCCCTGGCTGGGTAAATACAAACAAACGGCACGCAGGCCGGGGAAAGAAGACATAAAGCTTATGAAGGGGGCAGATCTTCAATATTAGCAGCTGCCGCCTAGTCAGCACTCTTTTTGCTGGACTCGGCTTCAGCTGCATCCTTCTTCGATGCATTACTCCCAAGCGGCACAAGCGCCACTACCGGCTGCTCCTCCTCCTCCAACGCCTCTTGATTATATCTATCAGAACACTGCGGTACGTTTTTTCCCAGGAGGCAAAGTCGGCATTGGGGAAGAGGCGGCCCCAAGTCATGCGCTGGATTTGAGCAGAGTCTTCCATCATCTCCCGGACCAGCTCTTTCTTTTCTTGCTCGGCCTTTTCCGAGAGCTCCTGAGTAAGACTCTTCTCCTGGGTCACCAGGCGTTCCTTTACGCTCGCCAAGGATTTCTCCAAGGTTTCGTATGAGGACATCTTTTAGCGAAGAGGTCTCAACTCGGTCTTGAGGTTGTTAATGGTCGCCTCCAGCTCGCTATTCCTCTTCTGGGCCGCCTCTAACTGAGCCCGGATAGCGGCGGTAGCCTGCGCCTGATAATAAAGAATATCAATTGTCAGAACTTCATTTTGGGCAATTTGAAACATTGCCTTATCACAGTCAGAGGCGGCCATAGCTTTTGCAACCTTTACCTCTTTGTTCTTCCGGTCAAGCGGCTTGCGAAAGTCGTTTACTCGGAGCAGGGCCTAAGTAAAAAGGGGAACAGGCGTCAGTTTCCAAACAAAAAAGAAAACAGGCGTCCTGGAATTCAAATACTCAAAAATATGCTAAGTATACCTCAGCAAGGAGTTTTAGAAGAAGTGGCCGGCTGTTTCTCAGCCGCCGCATGTTTCCTGGCAGAACAGGAGAGCTCGCAACAGTCGTCCTCCGGGCCTTGGGGTCCGGCTGTTGGGATGAAGAAGCTCTTGGAGCGCCCGTCTAAAAAAGAAGAAAAGAGTCAGTATATGCATAAACACAACTCCAAAATGAGGGTGAAAGGTTCGAAGCCCACCAAGGGTGCCCCCTTGTTGGGGGAGTCGTTTGAAGACTGTTGCATGATGGAGGCCCGCAACATGGCCGCCGCAGTCTTGGTGGCGGTAATTTTTCTCATGGCGTCCGCTGCAAAAACAAATAGCAAAGTTAATAAAAGTCATAACAAGAAATGCACGGAACAACAGAGTATTCGACAGGCCGACTACCTCTTGAGCACCGACTGCTGAGGCCACATGCGGCCAAAAAGTACTCGTCGTAGAGCCATTTGAAGCTCGGGACGCAGTGCAAGGGTACTTGCTCTCGTACCCCTGAAGTAGAGTTCACCTTCGACTCTACTTTGAAGAGTCCTTTATCTAGGATCTCTTTCTTAGCCTTGGGGGGAACAGGCGGCAGGCTGCGGCCGCCTGCAAGAAGGGGCGGATTCCTGTTCCACCTTTTGAAGCGCTTGTTCAGCTATGTGTCTGAACTCTCAATGATAAGGAAGGTGCTCCGCCAGTCCTTCCATTTGTTTGCTTTACCTCTCGTCATGAGGTAGCCCCTGTGGCTCGTCAATTGATACCAGCCGCTACCGTCTGCCTTAGGGGTCCGGCTGAGGTAGTTCATGTGGGCGAAAGCCTCGAAGTTCGGCTCCACTCCGTGCAGTTCGCACCCGGCCACATAGCCGAGTACGTTGACCCAGGAGTTCGGGGCTAACTGTCATAACCCCAACTCATACCCATCCAAGATCCGCTGAACAGCCGGATGTAGTGGGAAGCGCAGCCCAGCCTTGATGGCCGCCTCGTAGCAGCCAAAGCAGGCGCTATCATAACTGGTACCAGCCGGCCAGACGACTGTGTCTTCTGGATCCGGCACGAACACTAAAAAGCCGAGGCCCATTGTGTGGTTTGCGATAAAGCTCTCCACTTTCTCTTGCATGGCCGTGATCCGGCCCCGAGGTACCGTGCAGTAGTAGGGGGTATTTTGCTCTCGGTGAGAGGCGGATGGCTCCGCCCAATCGTCCCCCTTCTCAACTGCGTGAGAAAGCCTCGCCTCTTGTAGGCGACTGTTTTTCTCTTCTGTGTCCAGAGAAGCATGGCCAGAAGAGCTAGACTCGAATTCATCCTCTGACGAGTCCGAAGAGGACGACTCCTCCCCTCTCCCGGAGGGGCCCGCCTTCTCTCCTTTAAAAAGAGCAGGAGAGAATGTAGAATTGTCAACTGTAAAATGGGAAGAGGTCACTTTGACTCCTCCCTCAGAACTGCCGGCTTTCAAGCCGCTTTGTTTCACTTCCACATCTGGCACCTGGTCAGATGTTTCACTAATCGGCACCCTGTGGGAGGAGCCGTCTGAGTTTGAGATCCTGGCAATCTTTTTTCAACTGGCCATCATGCTCTGCATAGACACAGATACAGTCGGACTTTGTATAAAGGGCAAAGATGGGTCCAGAAAAGGGCAGGCGGCACTCCTAGTCCTAGATTCAGCCGTCCCCGGTAACCGGCTGATCACTAACCTAGGTCGTATCGTGTGCTTCCGTGGTGCCATTTCAAAAAAAAAATAAAGTAAAGAGAAAATTAAGAGTAAGAGAACCGACGGTTACCTGAACGAGTGACGATTGATGAAGTTCTGAAAATCCTTTGCAGTCGGCTTGTCAGAGCAGACAGTAGGCAGAAAGGGCCCAAAGTGTCAGAGCAAGTTCAGGGGTCCGAATGTTCTCTCACAAAGTTTTCAAGTGTGAAAATGACCGAAGTCAACACTCCTTTATATAGGCGAAGTGAGAAGGCGAAGGGTCACTTCCAGAATTCAAAATTTTGGCGGGAGAATCTATCGACCTCTCGCCGAGTGACACATGTAGCAGGCCGTCGCCTGTTACAGGGCGACACCTGTCACAGGTAACACGTGACCAGTCACGTGCCACCTGTGAGGGGCAAATGATTAGGGGATTTGCTCCCACCAATCGGAATGCGCCACGTGGGCCAAGCAGGTCCTGCCAAGTGTCCCCCAGTTGGACCTCTCAGGGCTTGCCACGTGGCAGACGCTTATTCGTCCACCCTGGACTTATTATGTCATGACACGTGGCATACTCCATGCCTAATTGAGAAGCCGGTCACCTAGGCCCAACTTCCGAGGGAAGCCCAATCAGCCCAAGGTTAACCTAAACCTAGATTGGCACGTTTCCCGAGGTTATAAATACCTCCCTTAATCCTCATTAAGGGAGAGGACGCAGATTACACACATTAAACACTCTCACCTAGAGAGACCCAATCACTTTAATTTCCGCATTAATTACTCCTTAATCAAGTACTAACTTGACCGTCGGAGGCGGATCTCCAATCATACGGAGCATCCGTTTGTTTTGCAGGTACAGACGTCCGGTTCCAGTCTCGGAATTGTAACTCTCCCGCAGGACATCAGAAAACCCCGAAACAGATGCCATCTCAGAAGTACTCTCCCCACAGACGGCGCCAAAATGTTTCGGGGTTTTCTGATGTCCTGCGGGAGAGTTACAATTCCGAGACTGGAACCGGACGCCTGTACCTGCAAAACAAACGGATGCTCCGGATGATTGGAGATCCGCCTCCGACGGTCAAGTTAGTACTTGATTAAGGAGTAATTAATGCGGAAATTAAAGTGATTGAGTCTCTCTAGGTGAGAGTGTTTAATGTGTGTAATCTGCGTAATCCCCCTTAATGAGGATTAAGGGAGGTATTTATAACCTCGGGAAACGTGCCAATCCTAGGTCTAGGTTAACCTTGGGCTGATTGGGCTTCCCTCGGAAGTTGGGCCTAGGTGACCGGCTTCTCAATTAGGCATGGAGTATGCCACGTGTCATGACATAATAGGTCTAGGGTGGACGAATAAGAGTGTGCCAAGTGGCAAGCTCTGAGAGGTCCAATTAGGGGACACTTGGCAGAACCCGATTGACCCACTTGGCGCATTCCGATTGGTGGGAGCAAAATCCCCTAATCAGTAGCCCTGAACATTTTAAAAAGTTGCTTCCGTAGCCTATTTACTTTGAAACCGTTAACTTTCCGTTAACTTTGAACTATGGTTAAGTTAGGATATAAATCTTGTCGGAAAAAATATCAGCCCCTTGCCCCTACCCGTCCACTACCGGCTCCCAATCACCGGCGCCACCCATTCCCTGTACCGGCGTCGTCCAGCCTCATCCTCAAAATATCAGCCCCAAATTTTTCTCTTCCCCTTTTTTACAGTAGCCCGCATCTCTCCTGCTACACAATCAACCACCTGCGCTCTCCTATTTCTCGCACCACCAACCACACCCAACAACACCACCAGTCAGCCGCACACTCCACGCTGATCTACCATACACTCCACGCTGTGGCACCTTTGCACCACTGCCCAGCTCACCCACACACTCCGCACAACCGCACCAACCACCAGTAGCGCACAGCAGTCGCGCAGCCCTGCTTTTGATTCAGTCCGAAACCACCATCAATCAACTCCACCCAGGAGCCATTTGCCCTCGCATTCCCTCATCTCTTCCACAAATAAATTTCGGCCACCACCAATTGCAACCAGTCACCGCAGTTAATCGCAACAGCAGCGACATCAAGAAACCACCATTCGGCCCCTCAAAAGACCCAAATTTAATTCGGTTTCATCGCGGGCTGTTGGGGATCGATCGATTAGATTGATTTCGATTGATTACAATTAGGCCTTGGGAGCGAATCATGGCTTAAGATTTGGGAGGCGCGTGGAAAAGGAGGAGGAATTGGAGTGAAAGGCTGGCCGCCGGCGAGAAGGGTGGTCGAGGAGCAGAGCTGGTGGGGGAGGGGGTGTCGAGGTTAGTGAAGAGAAGAAGTTTTGAGAAGTAGATGAATGCACAATGGTTTAAATGCAGTTGGGTGGGTGGGTTAATGTCTTAAATGCTGACCAACGTCAAAATATTTAACCATAGTTTAAAGTTAATGGAAAGTTAACGGTTTCAAAGTAAATAGGCTACGGAAGCAACTTTTTAAAATATTCGGGGCTACCACTAAGAACTTTTTAAAAAAGTGGCTACCATTGAGAATTGACAAAAGTTTAGGGCTACCATTGAGAATTTCCCAATATTTTTTATAGGTTTTTTTAATTGATTAACATTGGTTTTGGTACGTTTGTCAACTCCGCGTTTTCTCTCTCTTACTCATCCTCACTTTCTCTCTGCTCTCAGACGAAGATGAAGACGACGACGACTTCATTCTTCTGGTAATTTCCTCTTTTTTGTACTCATTTGTTCAATTCTAGGTTCCCCAAATATTTTTCGATTTTTATTGTTTGTAATTTTTGATTCGATTTTTGCGGTTGCTTTTGCGAGTTTTATGGTAATTTTTTTGGTTCTTCGTGAAGTTTTTTTGTGATTATTTTGTCTGATTTTAATAATGAGATGGTATAACTATACCTGTAGAGTTGAATTAAATGAACTATGACCTATGTAATCTTGCTTCATTTGTCAATATAGATTTACATTCTATCAGAGTGCTTTTGATATTTCATTTTTGTGCTCTAAGTAAACTGTGTATTTTTTTTCTCTCAAGCCTGATGTTTTCCCCTTTATTTCAATCGTCATATATGCAGGAAGATAATGATGAGCTTCGCTGCTCTCGTAGGACACTTGTTATAATTGTGCCTGAGTGTTGCTTAGGTTATTATAGCGCTGCAAATGGCCCTCTACGATAGTTTTTCAAATATGGGAGACTGTTGAAATATTTCTTCATGGTCTTCATCCTTGGGGATTTTGGGTCAAACAGGTCTTATCGTGGCAAAGCTGCTAATAAATGGCCTGTGGGTATCACCTTGTACTGTATGATAATGGGAAAGTTTCCCTTTATCGGAGAGAAACTACAAGAAATCTATGACAAGGTGGCGTTGGTTTCTCATCCACAATCAGCTACATGCTTTAAAATGAGTATTTAATGTTCAAAGTTTGTTTCTTTTCTATTCTGACAACTGTTTTGATGTCCCAGATTGTTAATGATCCCATTGATCTCCCAGAAAATATTAATCCGCAACTCAGGAATGTGTTAGAGGGGCTCTTGTGCAATGGTGAGCGAACTATTACAACTCCATTTATTAATTAGCTATGAGTCATTTGATAGCTTACTACATGTGGTAGTTTATAGGAACAAATTCTAAACTTCTATCTGCTCACCTTTGTACAATGTTTTTTTTTTTTTTTGAAACATCCTTTGTACAATGTTAGTTTACATGTTTTGTGAGAATTTTTGGCATTTTAGTGCACCAAAATTTTTTTTTTGGGACTAAGGCTTTGTTGTTGTTGGGATAGGGGGGTTGAAAATGTTGCTTCCTTTTTTTTATTTGCATCTACAAGTTACTACACCTCGATTAATATTATTAACCCTGGCGCTTTACTCTTGAGCATTCTGATCTCACCTCGATCAATTCTGTGCTTTGAGATCACTTGAGGAATTCAAGTTCTAATTGTAAATGGATGATGCACCTGTAACAATAGTACCATTGTTAAATGTGCTATGGATGATTATTCATCTTTCATGAGAAAAATAATCTAAAATGTTTCTTTTTATCATATGATTCTCAATAGTGTGGTTTTGTAGCAATTTGGAAATCAAATAACTGTTTGCCTACAAAGGTGGCTGAAGAAACCTCATTTACCTTCAAAGAGTTGCAGGAAATGTAGGTTATTGGCTTTGTCATAATTTGATGCCCACACTAGTTTTACTGCTTATTGTATATTGTAGCATGGATTGGCTTTGTTGATTGTCTGCTCTAATGTTACATCATAGAGAAGTTAAGGCCGGAGAAGGAGCTTCAGCGTGCTAAGGCTGATATAAATCACTCGAAGTTGAAAATCAGGGATTTATTTCAGTGACTTGATTCAATGCTTGCCGAAGGGAAGTTCCCAGAGACGTTATATGATGCTGATGGTCTCATTGATAGTGAGGATGTAAGAACTAAAATCTTTTGTATAAATATATTCTTGTACTTCATTTAGATTTCATTGGAGATATCTTGTTTGAAGAGTTGCTCTTGAATTTTTCTCTATATTTTTCTATAACAGATATTCTGTGCCAAGTGTGCATCTAAAGATTTATCCCCAGGCAATGACATTATTCTTTGTGACGGTATTTGTTAACGTGGATTCCACTAGTGCAGTTTAGACCCACCGCTGCTAACTGAAGAAAGTAAAATCTCATTGATTCATTGATAGTACTGACTCTCAGCATTTTTATTTTATAAATATTAAATTAATCCTTAGATGATTTCTTCATGGGTTCTCTGCTGCTGTTCTGTTCAGTTCCACCTGGTGATGAGGGCTGGCTATGTCCAGCTTGTGATTGCAAACTTGACTGTGTTGATTTGCTTAATGATTCTGAAGGAACAAGACTTGCAATTGAGGACAAATGGGAGGTATTTCAAGGCATCACCCTGTGTATTGAGTATTGACCTTTTTTTTTTTTTTTTTAATTTTATTTTTGCTTCATTCTAAAAATGCATCATTCCTACAGAGAGTTTTTCCTGAAGCTGTTTCAGCTATGGTCTCCAAGGAGCTGGATGATGTTATGGGACTCCCTTCAGATGATTCCGAGGATAATGAATACAACCCAGATGGCACAGATGATGATGCCAATGCCAAAGGGAATGAATCAAGCTCTGCTAAGTCTGATTCTGATGAATCTGAGGACGATGATTTCTCTTCTGTTTCAGAAGATCTGGGGCCCAAACGTGGGGCCGAGCAAAATCTTGGTCTTCCTTCTGATGATTTTGAAGATGATGATTTTAATCCGAATGCAGCAAATGTTAATGAAGGAGTTGAGCCTGAAAGTTCAAGTTCAGATTTTACATCTGCTTCTGAGGATCTAGGTGCAGCAATCGGTGATGATGGGACTTCGGACATCAATGAACCGTCTCTTCCTTTGTATCTGGAGCAAGACTTAGGTGAATCTTCACCTCCTACTAGTAAAAGATGTGTGCAGAGATTGGACTACAAGAAGCTCTATGATGTAAGTATTGCCCACTGGAAAATGCATATTGTTTCTGTTCTTTCCCTTATCTTTCTTTAAATTTAAAATATGATTAATCTAGTCGACTTATAAGAAAACAAATGACAGCTAGTCTTCCAGGAAACTAGAGCAGAGATGTGTCATGTTCTTTTTTGAGGCTGGATTTTGGTGGAGTTAGTTTTTGGAGTTATGTGACTGAAATTTGTCAAAGTGGATCCTTTACAACGATGAACTTCCATAAATTGATTTGTTTTGAATGTTGTAGTTTCAGAAGGAAATTAGGGGAGTTGATATGTATAGTCATTCTGTCGCAACAATTGATTTGTTTTGAATGCGTTAGTTTCAAAAGAAAATTAGGGGAGTTGATATGTATAGTCATTCTGTCGCATGTAATCAGGGCTGAGTTCTCTCTTATCCACCTTCAGAATCCTTAATGCTTAGTTTATTTCTTCACTGCATTAGGACATCAGAGCAATAACGAGCAAGACAGCCTAGCAAACAGGAGCACATCAGAGTCAAGAACAGAAACAGCACAGCACAGCAGAATAGAAACACAGCAGCTTAACAACTCAAACCAGTCACCCAGCCAGCCTGAACATAACAGAGACACAGCCACATAAGCAAACAGATGCCTAGCCAGAGGCACAGTTGAACAAAAACAGCAGAGCAGTCTGGATTATTTAATTTTTTTTGGACGAAAATTGTAATATTACAGCCTTTTTTAATGAAAATATGTAACTTTATATATATGTTAATGTTTCTATATCAATTTAAGTGAAAAAATGCAAAAAACTTATTTTTTTTTTTTTTGGGTATTTTTGGCACCGGTCTGGACCAAAACCGGTGCCAAAAGTTTTTCAAATTTTTTTTTGAGACTTTTGGCACCGGTTTAAGCAAGAACCGGTGCCTAAAGTGGGGTTTTTTGCACCGGTTCTTCCTTTGAACCGGTGCCAATAGTATTGTAAATTAAAAAAAAAATATCGCGCCATGGTAGTTGAACCGGTGCCAAATCATGTAGTTAGCACCGGTTAACCGGTGCTAAATGCTTTAGTTGGCACCGGTTTTGAACCGGTGCCAAATTTTCATGGATTTGGCATCCCTCAAATACCCAACGGTTCAAAACCGGTGCCAAAGGGGGGGTTTGAACCGGTGTCTTTTTATTATCTTTTTCGTCTAGTGATGGTGCATGCATAAAGCGGGGCTTATACCCTTGAGGTCATCAATGGTATAGCCTAATGCACCTTGGTGTTTTCTCAATACACCACATAACTCTTGAGCTTGGCTCTCACTCAAGGAGGAGTTAACAATCACGGGAAAGGCTGAGTTAGGGCCTAAGAAAGCTTACCTAAGGTTTGATGGTAGAGGTTTGAGCTCTACCATTGGAACACCTTTACCTTCCTTTGTTGAAGCCACTTACAATGCATCTTGGCATGATATTCCCATGCAAACTTCAGGACGCTTGCTTACCTATTCACCTCCAACTTTGCCATGAACATACCTGCGAAGAAGACGACCCTTGATTTAGGAACAGTTCAGCAGGGCGAAAAGGAGGGGCTTCGTTCTTACATCAGGCGGTTTAACCTGATGAGAATACAGATTCAAGGGCTACCGGATGAGGTGGCCTATACTGACTTTTTCAGAGGCCTCAAAGACGGGTCGACCTTCAAGTTTGATTTGGTTTGAAAGAGGGTGGTGACTCTTCAAGAAGCCTTGATTGAAGCAGAAGCCTATATACAGGCGACTGATCTTTGTAGTACTGGAAAACAGTCGGACGGGAAAAGGTTCGACAAGAAAGAAGGACGACAGAAGCAGTCTTCCAACAAAGATGAGAAAAAGAGAAAAGAGGTCCGGGCGGCCGATTCATCTAAACATCCGGCCTAGAAGAAGAAGAAAGAATTCAAACCATACTCCCCAAAGTATGTGTTTAACAAGGATAGCCAAGCTATCCTATAAGAAATCAAGGGACGGATCTTAATTCAGAAGCCAGCCCCCATGAAGGGTTCTGCGAGCAACCGGAACTAAGAAAAATTCTGTGATTATCATGAAGATATTGGTCATCAAACCAACGAATGCATTAGTCTCATGCGGTATCTGGACCGCCTGGCTGAACAAGGCGATCTTGACTCTTATGTCAAGAAATCTAAGGGGAACACTTCCTCGAAAAAGCAGTCGGCCAAAAAGGATCAACAGGCCGACAGCTCTGATACAGATGATGTAGTCGTCTACACCATTGCAGGCGGCTTCTCAGGAGGCGGCCCCACTATTAGGGGCAACAAAGACAATATCAGGCGGCTAAACGTCAATTCCGTTCACCAAAAACGGCCCTCCAAATATTTATTTCCTGAAATTGTCATCACTGAAGAAGATTTAGGAGGGGTAAGGGGGCCGCATGACGACCCTATTGTTATTGAATGTAAAGTGGCCAACCAGAGAGTTGGCCGAATCCTCATAGATACCGGCAGCTCCTCAGATCTTATCAGTAGCAAATGTCTGTCAAAGCTCAAATACCAGACTGATTGCGTACGTCCGGTATCCCACCCTCTAGTAGGGTTTGGAGGAGGAGTCGTCCACCTAGTGGGACGAGTGGATTTACCCATCCGTCTGGGTTAAAAAGGGGAAGGTCGACACATGGTGGTCCGGTTCCTGGTAGTTGAGGAACTCTCGGCCTACAACATGATTCTGGGACGACCAACCCTGAATAATTCCAAGGCTGTTATAATCCCGTCTCTTATGTTGCTCAAATTTGAGAGGGATGATGGAACAGTCGGCTCCCTAAGGGGAGATCAGAAGATGGCCTGAGAGTGCTATCTCTCGGATATCAAGCCCACTGTCATGGCCGCTGGGTCAAGTGGTGGAAAAACAGACCTTGACAATGTCAAGGAGAGTGCACCTGTTCAAGAAGCGGGCGGCAAGAAAAGAAGGGCTGCCCAGATATGGGCCGCAAGAAAAGAGAAAAAATAGCAATCATTGGCGGAGGAGCGGTCAGATGAATTCCGCCCTCAGCCGGCTGGTGAGCATACGGACCTGATCCTAGACGACTCGCGCCCTGACCGAACAGTCAAGGTTGGGACGACTGCTCTGCGAGTTCTGGGCGAAGACTTTCATCAACTTTTGAAAGAATATAAAGACATCTTTGCATTCGAAGTCCATGAAATGCCAAGCATCAGTCCTGACCTGGCGGTACATAAACTGGTCGTGGATCCGAAAAAGAAGCCGGTAAGGCAGAAGAAGCGGAACCATGGCGAAGAAAGAGGTCAGGCGGCAGCCGTCGAAGTTAAGAAATTACTTGATCCAGGGTTCATTCGGCAATGCTACTTCCCAGACTGGGTTGCAAATGTAGTGCTTGTTAAAAAGCCGAATGGTACCTGGAGAATGTGTGTGGACTACACGGACCTAAACAAGGCGTGCCTAAAAGACAGTTACCCTCTGCCTAAAATTGATAATCTGGTCGACTCAACAGCCGGCCATGCTCTGATGAGCTTTATGGACGCCTACTCTAGTTTCCATCAAATTCCTTTATGGAAGAAAGACCAGGAGAAGACGACCTTCGTCACTGATCAAGGGTTATACTGTTACACGGTCATGCCATTTGGTCTGAAGAATGCCCCGGCCACCTTCCAGCGAATGATAAATACTTTTTTCTTTGATCAAATTGGGAGGAACGTCGAGGCATACATTGATGATATGATCGTTAAATCTAAGCTTTAGATAGATCATCTGTCGGACCTCCGAGAAACTTGCGCCACACTCAGGCGGCACCATGTCATGCTCAATCCCAAGAAATGTGTATTTGGGTTGGGTCTGGGAAATTTCTCGGATTCCTTATCAATCAGAGAGGAATAGACGCAAATCCTGAGAAACTGCAGGCGGTCATCGACATGCAGTCGCCTCGCACCGTCCGAGAGGTTCAGAAGTTAACAGGTTGTTTGGCAGCATTGGGAAGATTTCTAAGTCGATCAGGCGAAAAATGCTTATACTTCTTCCAGGCCATTAAGAAAAAGGCAAGGTTTGAATGGGGGCCAAATGCTGAGGCGGCCTTCCAAAAATTGAAAGTTCATTTGCATTCCTTGCCGAGGCTGGTCACTCCTTTGCCCAAAGAAGTACTTTACATGTATCTGGTCGTCTCAGATCATGCTTTAAGTGCTGTCCTTCTTGCTGAAAGAGACGGCTGCCAGCTCCCGGTCTACTTTGTCAGCCATGTACTGAAAAATGCCGAGTTGAGGTATCCCTTAGTAGAGAAATTTGGTGTCGTACTCTTCATGGCTGTTAAAAAATTGAAGCCCTACTTTTTGGCACATGTAGTCGTCGTGTATACAGATCAACCTATTAAGCGGCCACTGACCACCATGGAGTCGTCAAGCCGGATGATCAAATGGGCCATAGAAATTCAGAGCCTCGAAGTCACATTCGAGCCTAGGAAAGTAGTGAAGGGGCAAGCTTTTGCTGATTTTATTGTTGAAATGACTCGTCCCCTTGATTCTCAAGTTCCAGACCAAGTCTGGAAGGTATATGTGGACGGGAGCTCTACTTCAAATGGTTTGGAGCAAGCGTCATATGTCAGTCGCCAGAGGGCGACAGGTATGAGTATGCTCTACGTTTCAATTTTCAGGCCTCAAACAATGAGGCAGAATATGAAGCTTTACTAGCCGGAATCCGCATGTGCAAGGCGGCAGGGGCAAGAAAGATAGACGCCTGTTCTGATTCACAATTGATAGTGAGTCAGTTCAATGGTGAATACGAAGCGACCCATCCGGCAATGATCAAGTACTTACAGGCGGTACGACAAGCAGTCGGATCACTTGAAGGTTTTCATCTGACTCAAGTGCCGAGATCAGAAAACAACCAGGGGAATGCTCTTTCAAAATTAGCATCCTCGACCTCCTGTGATACTCCACGAACTGTTTTCTGGGAGGTGATGGAGAAAAGAAGCATCGAGGAAGACCCTATTGGAATCCTAGATAGAAGTTGAACCTGGATGGATCCAATCAGGGCATATTTGACAAACGACACCTTGCCGGAAGATCATCACCAGGCGGATGCACTGAAAAAACGGGCAGCCAGTTTTGAAATGATAAAGGGAGAACTTCACAAAAGAGGGTATCTTCAACCCTTCTTGAAGTGTGTTACTCCAGAAAAAGGACGAGAGATCCTAGAAGATCTCCACTCTGGTTACTGCTCTTCCCATGTAGGCGGCAAGTCGCTTGCCCAACGGACAAGGCGGCAGGGCTACTTTTGGCCTACTTTAGAAGCAGATGCAATGGAGATGGTGAAAAAATGTGACAAGTGTAAAAAGTTTGGCAAGTTAATTCACCGTCCGGCTACCGACCTCACTACCATTCATAGCCCACTACCGTTTGCTAAGTGGGGCATGGATATTCTGGGTCCCTATACGCCTGCTACAGGCGGTAGGAAGTACATACTTGTCGCAGTCGACTACTTCACTAAATGGGTGGAGGCGGAGGCTGTTAAGGGAATCAAGACGAAGGATGTAATTTCATTCATCTGGAAAAATATCATCACTCAGTTCGGGTTCCCATGTCTATGGTTTTTGATAATGGTCCCCAATTTGAGACGCCTGTGCTCAAAAACTGGTTGGGTGACCAAGGTATTTCACATCATTTTGCATCAGTCGGCCGTCCACAAGCAAACGATCAAGTAGAAGCCTTTAATAAAATAATCTCATACGGTCTCAAGAAAAAGATTGAGTGAGCAGGCGGCCTATGGGCAGATGAACTACCACATGTTCTCTGGGCCATTAGGACGACTGAGAAAGGGGCGACTGGAGAGACTCCATTCCTCCTAACCTATGGTGCGGAATCTGTTCTTCCAATTGAACACTACGAGCCGACTCTTCGAGTAATGTTATACGACGAAGAGGCAAACTGGGAATCCATACACCTGGCCTTGGACTCACTCCCAGAGAGGAGAGGCAACGCAGTCTTGCGCCATGAAATTTACCGCCTGAGAATGACCAGATCATACAACAAAAAAGTACACAAGCGTCCACTAAAAGTGGGGGACTTTGTACTAAGAAAAATGGAAACAGCCGGGAGGGCTAATGAGTCTGGCAAATTAACTCCCAACTGGGAAGGACCCTACCGAATCTATGAAGAGGTCAGGGACGGTACCTACCGTCTGGAAACACCAGACGGCCAACCGTTGCCTCAAACCTGGAATGTAGATAATCTTAAGAAATATTATTTTTGAATGATGTAAATAGCCGAGAGCTACTTAATAAAAGTTTGCTGTTTCATTCAATTTTGTACTAAGAGGGGCATGCCTACTAACAAACAGTCGGCTACTCTCCAGGTGTTATTTTTCATTCTTACTTAAGAGGGGCATGGCGCTTGTTCCATACAACCGGCTACTCTCCCATAACACAGTTCACCAAGAACTATCAAAGGCTCATAGCCGAAATGATCAGACCAGGCGCCATGCCAACTGATTCAAATAATAAACTAATTCGACCTATCCCAACATCATAGCAGGCGTCCGGCGGCATCCATTCGGATGAAATTCGTCGCAGAGAGCAGCTCCCTTTTGGGTGGAACATTGTTCTATAAAATAAATACACGGCACCTATACGACTGTCTAACCAAGACAACCACGTAGCCGTTTCTCAGACAAGGATACCTCTCACTTAACCAACTAATCAGGTCCAACAAGTGTTTGCAGTAACCATCCGTGTCAACCAACCGACTGAACTACTTAGGATAAGAACAGTCAGTACCTTATGAGTTAATAGCCAACAAACATTGGCGAATAAAGGGGAACAATCGGTACCCACCGCTTGAAGCCCCTACTACTCAGTCACTCGGCGACTAAGTAACAACCATGTTTACTTGGCCACTCCTTAAAATTTGGTATGAAACTAAAAAGGTGTTCATATATCGCCTGTTCTCACTAAGTTAACATAGCAGGGACTATCCGGCCTAGACCGCCTAAAGTCTCTTGCCTAAAACCATGGCAGGTAGGACATTACCTTCATACTTGGTTAATTTTAAAAATGACAGGACCGCCCGCCTAAAGGGGATCCAGTCTTCAAAATGAGTCAGACATTTGGATAAATGGCCGACTGGTAGCCTAGCCTGGAAACAGACAACCAGTCGTCCAGGGGCATAGGCAGTGTGGCTACCTTTTACCTGTTTACAACTATCGACCATGCAAAAAGTCGGTATAGTATGCAACTGGATATCAAAGTTTCGATACTTAGCAAAATTAAAGCACAAATTCGAAAATTCAAAACATTTTGGCAAAAAAGGCAACCTAAAATAATGGTCGCCTAAGTTATATTAACAGCCGGCCATAAAGACCGGCATAAATATTCAAAACCCCGGCCCCTTGGCCGGGTAAAGATACAGAAAGAAGCCGGCCATTAAGACCGGAAAAATGTTCAGAACCCCGGCCCCCTGGCCGGGTAAAGAAAAACAAATGGCACGCAGGCTGAAGAAAAAGAAGACATAAGCTTAAGATGGGGGCAGATCTTCAATAATAGTAGCTGCCGCCTGGTCAGCATTCTTCTTGCTTGACTCGGCTTCAGCTGCATCTTTTTTCGACGCATCCACCCCAATTGACACAATGGCCACTACCGGATCCTCATCCTCCAATGCCTCGTCCTCAGCAGCCGCCAGGATCTCTTGATTATATCTCTCTGAACACTAGCGGTACGTTTTTTCCCATGACGCAAAGTCGGCATTGGGGAAGAGGCGGCCCCAGGTCAGGCGCTGGATTTGAGCCGAGTCTTCCATCATCTCTTGGACCAGCTCCTTCTTTTCCTGCTCGGCCTTTGCCGAGAGCTCCTTAGTGAGGCTCTTCTCCTGAGTCGCTAGGCGCTCCTTAACGTTCGCCAAGGATTTCTCCAAGGTGTCGTATGAGCTCATTTTTTGGCGAAGAGGTCTCAGCTCGGCCTTGAGGTTGTTGATGGTCGCCTCCAGCTCATTATTCCTCTTCTGGGCCGCCTCCAACTGAGTCCGAATAGCAGAAGTAGCCTGCGCCTGATAATAAAGAATATCAGTTGTCAAAATCTCATTTTGGGCAATTTGAAACATTGCCTTATCACAGTCAGAGGCGACCATAACTTTAGCAGCCTTTACCTCTTTGTTCTTCCTATCAAGCGGCTTGCGAAGGCCGTTCACTCGGAGTAGAGCCTAAGTAAAAGGAAACAGGCGTCAGGTTTCAAACAAAAAACAGGCGTCCTGGAGTTTAAACAACAAAAGTATGCTAAGTATACCTCAGCAAGGACCCCTGCGATTCCGTGTAGGTCAAGGGTGCCGACACCCCTGACTGCCTCTCTCTCAGCCGGAGGGACGGCTTTGATCATAGACTTGGCCACCTCGACCTGGTCCGGTTCCTGAGGGCCGGCTGCATCAAGCATAAACAAGCACGTTAGACCTAGTAAAAAGGAAACAAGTCTGAATTCACAAGGAAGGTTCCATACTTCTAGGCGGCCTGCTTGGAGTTTGAGATCGGGTGGCCGGCTGTTTCTCAGCCGCCGCATTGTGCCAGGAGAGCTTGCAACAGTCGTCCTCCGAGTCTTGGAGTCCGGCTGTTGGGAGGAGGAAGTTCGTGGTGTGCCCTGCTTGAAAAAAAAAAAAAGAAAAGAAAAGAGAGAGCACTCGGTCAGTATTTGTATAAACCCAACTTCAAAAAAGGGAAAAGGAGAGAGCTTGGAACTTACTAAGGCCGCCTCCTTGTTGAGAGAGTCGGCTGAAGATTGTTGCATAATAGAGGCTCGCAACATAGCCGCCGCAGTCTTGGAAGCGGTAATTTTGCTCATGGAGTCCGCTGCAAGAACAAACACCAAATTTAATAAAAATGTCTTAAACAAGTAATGTATGGCAAGAGTGTATTCGACAGGCCGGCTACCTCTTGAGCACCGACTTCTGAGGCCACAGGCGGCCAAAAAGTACTCGTCGTAGAGCCATTTGAAGCTCACGACGCAGTGCAGGGGTACTTGCTCTCGCACCCCTGTAGTAGAGTCGACCCTCGCCTCTACTTTAAAGAGTCCTTTATCCAGGATCTCTTTCTTAGCTTTTGAGGGAACAGGCGGCATGCTGCGACCGCCTGCAAGAAGACGCGGGTCCCTGTTCCATCTGTTGAAGCGCTGGTTCAGCTTCGTGTCTGAACTCTCAATGATGAGGAAGGTGCTTCTCCAATCCTTCCACTTGTTTTCTTTACTTCTTGTCATGAGGTAGCCACGGTGGCTCGTCAATTGATACCAGCCGGTACCGCCTGCCTTAGGGGTCCGGCTGAGGTAGTTCATGTGGGCGAAAGCCTCGAAGTTTGGCTCCACCCCGTGCAGTTCGCACCTGGCCACATAGCCGAGAACGTTGAACCAGGAGTTTGGGGCTAACTGCCATAACCCCAACTCATACCCATCCAAGATCCGCTGAACAGCCGGATGTAGTGGGAAGCGCAGCCCAGCTTTGATGGCCGCCTCGTAGCAGCCAAAGCAGGCGCTATCATAACTAATACCAGCCGGCCAGACGACTGTGTCTTCCGGATCCGGCACAAAAACTAAAAAGTCGGGGCCCATCGTGTGGTTCGCAATAAAGCTCTCCACTTTCTCTTACATGGCCTTGATCCGGCCTTTTGGGACAGTACAGTAGTAAGGGGTATTTTGCTCTCTGTAAGAGACGGACGGCTCCGCCCAATTGTCCCCCTTCTCAACTGCGTGAGAAAGCCTCGCCTCTTGAAGGCGGTTGTTTTTCTCTTCTGTGTCTAGAGAAGCATGACCAGAAGAACTAGACTCGGACTCGTCTTCTGAAGAGTCCGAAGAGGACGACTCCTCTCCTCTCCCAGAGGGGCCTGCCTCCTCTCTTTCAATAGGAGCAGGAGAGAATGTAGACATGTCTACGGTAAACTGGGAGGGTACCACCTTGACCCCTCCCTCAGAGCTGTCGGCGGTCAAGACGCCTTGGTTCACTTCAGCATCTGGCGCCTGGTCAGATGTCTCACTAATCGGCACCTGGTAGGAGGAGCCGTCTAAGTTTGTGATCCTAGCAGTTCTTTTTGTTCTGGCCATTATGTTCTGCATAGACACAGAGACAGTCGGACTTTGTATAAAGGGCAAAGATTGGTTCGTAAAAGGGCAGGCGGCACTCCTAGTCCTAGATTCAGCCGTCCCCGGTGACCGGCTGATCACTAACCTAGGTCGTGTCGTGTGCTTCCGTGGTGCCATTTCAAAAAGGAAAAAATAAAGACAAGTTAATAGTGAGAGAACCGACGGTTACCTGAACGAGTGAAGTTGACGAAGTTCAGAAAATTCTGAGTAGCCGGCTTGTCAGAGCAGGCGGTAGGCAGAAAGTGTCCGGAATGTCAGAGCAAGTTCAGGGGTTCGAATGTTCTCTTTGAAAAGTTCTCAAGTGTGAAAAAGACTGAAGTCAACACACCCTTATATAGGCAAAAATGAGAAGGCGAAGGGTCACTCCCAAATTCAAAATTTGGGCGGGAAAATCTCTCGGTCTTTCACCGAGTGACACCTGTAGCAGGCCGTCTCCTGTTACGGTGCGACACCTGTCACAGGTGACACGTGACCAGTCACGTGCCACCTGTGAGGGGCAAATGATTAGGGGATTTTTATCCACCAATCACCATCTGACAAGTGGACAAATCAGGTTCCGCCATGTGTCCGCCACATGGGTCAATAGGAGCCTGCCACGTGTCAACCATATATTCGTCCACCATGGACCAACTGCGATGCGACGCGTGTCCATTTATGCCAAATGGGTAAATCAGCCAACAAGGCCCAATCCCTGTGGGAGGCCCAGTCAGCCCTAGGTTTAACCTAAACCTAGAGAGTGGCACGCATCCCAAGGCATATAAATATGCCCATTAATCCTCATTTAAAAGGATGACGCACATTAAACACTCTCACCTAGAGAGACTAAATTACATTATTTCCGCATTAATTACTCCCAAATCAAGTACTAACTTGACCGTTGGAGGCGGATCTCCAATCATCCGGAGCATCCGTTTGTTTTGCAGGTACAGGCGTCCGGTCCTAGTCTCGGAGTTGTAACTCTCCCGCAGGACATCAGAAAACCCCGAAACAACAGCCATCCGCCTTCTCCAAGGAAATAACAGAGGCCGCCTAGCCGGCTAAAGTTAAAAATGTATTGGTAGGGGCTTTTGACGACACTACTGATTAGGGGATTTTTCCCCACCAATCACCATCTGACAAGTGGACCAATCAGGTTCCGCCATGTGTCCGTCACATGGGCCATTAGGAGCCTGCCACGTGTCAAGCAATTATCCGTCCACCATGGACCAATTACGACACGACACGTGTCCTTCCCATGACACCTGGGATAACCGGTCACCTAGGCCCAACTTCCGAGAAAAGCCCAATCAGCCCAAGGTTAACCTAAACCTAGATTGGCACGTTTCCCGAGGTTATAAATACCTCCCGTAATCCTCATTAAGGGGAGACCACGCAAAAAACACTCTCACCTAGAGAGACCCAATCACTTTAATTTCCGCATTAGTTACTCCTTAAACAAGTACTAACTTGATCGTTGGAGGCGGAGCTCCCACCAAAAGGAGTCTCTGTTGTTTTGCAGGTACAAGCGTCCGGTTCCAGTCTCGGAATTGTAACTCTCCCGCAGGACATCAGAAAACCCCGAAACATTTGGTGCCGTCTGTGGGGAGAGTACTTCTGAGATGGCATCCACGTTTGTACCGACTCCTGAAGAGAGACGTCCCCTGGACGACCCTCTAGTTCAGTCGGACCACGATACTGAGAATGAATTTGAAGTTGAAGCTCACACAGCTTCAGACGGGACCCTAAGGGCCCGACGTACCCGTCATACCGAAAGGAGGGAACGTGAACATCTTCAAACTGGAAGTGAGCCAGCAGGCGCACCGCATGTTCGGCAGCAGCCGACTGATGGGTCTGCTCCCATCACAAGGAACGAACTCATGACCTTCATGAGGAACTTCAAGGGAGAAATTCAAGAGTTGATCAACAAGAAGCCGCCTGCTCTGGACAAGGAGCAGTCGGCTAAGAAACCCTCCACTTCACAGAAGAGGAAGCCAGTTCAAGGGCGAGAGGCGACTCCTCATCCTAAATCTAGGAAGCGGGAGCCGACTGCCCTTGACTTCACAAAGTACCGTTTTCCTACTCCAGGAAATAGGAAACCTGTTCGTCATATTCAGGCGGACGGGTCGAGGAAAACATACACAGACGCTCGGCTACTGCTAGAGCAGAAGAAGAGTGACCGATTGTCAGAGTCGGCCTCTACTTCAAACTTCCAAGACAGTCTGCGAAATACCTCAATGAGGCATACTCAGTCGTATCGTGAGAGTCAGTCAGGCGGCACCTCCCGTCAGTCCGGCTTTCATAGCGACCAGGCAGTACCAAACTTACCGTTTGTACCGCAATAGTATTTTTTACAGCCACCTCCGTTTAGTGGACATGCAGCAAAAAATGTCCAACCTATGGACTGGCAGCTACGGTTGCTTAGACTTGGTGAACAGCCGTCGGCCTTCTCCAAGGAAATTACTGAAGCCGCTCAGCCGGCCAAAGTGAAAAATGTATTAGAAGGCGCCTATGACGGCACTACTAACCCAGAAGACCATCTGATGGCATTCACCAACCTGATGTACCTTCAAGGGTTGGATGATCCCACCAGGTGCAAGTGTTTCCCAGCGACTCTCAAAGGAATCGCACAACAATGGTTCGGCAACCTGCCGACTGGTTGTGTAAATAACTTCAGGACGCTTGCTTACTTATTCACCTCCAACTTCGCCATGAACATCCCTGCGAAGAAGACGACCCTTGATTTAGGAACAATTCAGCAGGGCGAGAAGGAGGGGCTTCGTTCTTACATCAGGCGGTTTAACCTGATGAGAATACAGATTCAAGGGTTACCGGATGAAGTAGCCTATACTGACTTCTTCAGAGGTCTCAAAGACGGGTCGACCTTCAAATTTGATTTGGTCCGAAAGAGGGTGGCGACTCTTCAAGAGGCCTTGATTGAAGCGGAAGCCTATATACAGGCGACTGGTCTTTGTACGGTAAAACAGTCAGGCTGGAAAAGGTCCGAAAAAAGAGAAGGACGACAGAAACAGTCGTCAATGAAAGACGAGAAAAGAAAAGAGGTCTGGGCGGCTGATTCCTCTAAACAGCCGGCCCAGAAAAAGAAAAAAGAATTCAAACCATCCTCCCCAAAGTATGCGTTTAACAAGGATAACCAGTTTATCCTAAAAGAAATCAAGGGACGGATCTCAATTGAGAAGCCGGTCCCCATGAAGGGTTCTCCAAACAGTCGGAACCAAGAAAAATTCTGTGATTATCATGAAGATTTTGGTCATCACACCAATGAATGCATCAGTCTCATGCGGTATCTGGACCGCCTGGCTGAGCAAGGTGATCTTGACACTTATGTCAAGAAATCTACGGGGAACACTTCCTCAAAAAAGCAGTCGGCCAAAAAGAGTCAACAGGCCGACATCTCCGATACAGATGATGCAGTCGTCTACACCATTGCAGGCGGCTTCTCAGGAGGCGGCCCCACTATTAGGGGCAACAAAGACAATATCAGGCGGTTAGATGTAAATTCCGTTCACCAAGAACGGCCCTCCAAATATTCATTTCCTGAGATTGTCATCACTTAAGATGATCTAGGAGGGGTAAGAGGGCCGCATGACGACCCTATCGTTATTGAATGTAAAGTGGCCAACCAGAGAGTTGGCCGAATCCTCAAAGATACCGGAAGCTCCTCAGATCTCATCAGTAGCAAATGTCTGTCGAAACTAAAATATCAGACTGATTGCATACATCCGGCATCCCACCCTTTAGTAGGGTTTGGAGGAGGAGGAGTCCACCCAGTGGGACGAGTGGATTTACCCATCCGCCTGGGCGAAAAAGGGGAAGGACGACACATGGTAGTCCGGTTCCTGGTGGTAAAAGAACTCTCGGCCTACAACATGATTCTGGGACGACCAACCCTGAATAATTCCAAGGCTGTTATAATCCCATCTCTTATGTTGCTCAAGTTTGAGAGGGATAATGGAACAGTCGGGTCCCTAAGGGGAGATCAGAGGATGGACCGAGAGTGCTATCTCTCGGATGTCAAGCCCACTGTTATGGCCACTAGGTCGAGTGGTGAAAAAATAGACCTTGACAATGTCAAGGAGAGTGCTCCTGTTCAAGAAGCAGGCGGCAAGAAGAGAAAGGCATCCCAGACAGGGGCCGCGAGAAAAGACAGAAAATAGCAACCATTGGCAGAGGAGCGGTCGGATGAATTCCGCCCTCAGCCGGCTGGTGAGCATACGGACCTGATCTTAGACGACTCGCGTCCTGACCGACTAGTTAAGGTTGGGACGGCTGCTCTGAGAGTCCTGGGTGACGACTTTCACAAACTATTGAAAGAATACAAAGACATCTTTGCATTCGAAGTCCATGAAATTCCAAGCATTAGTCCTGATCTGGCGGTACATAAAATAATTGTGGATCCGAAAAAGAAGCCGGTACGGCAGAAGAAGCGGAACCATGGCGAAGAAAGAAGTCAGGCGGCAGCCGCCGAAGTTAAAAAATTACTTGATGCAGGGTTCATTCGCAAATGTTACTTCCCAGAATGGATTGCAAATGTGGTGCTTGTTAAAAAGCCGAATGGCACCTGGCGAATGTGTGTAGACTACACAGACTTAAACAAGGCGTGCCCCAAAGACAGCTACCCTCTGCCTAAAATTGATAACCTGGTCGACTCAACAGCCGGCCATGCTTTGATGAGCTTTATGGACGCCTACTCTGGTTTCCATCAAATTCCTTTATGGAAGAAAGATCAGGAGAAGACGGCCTTCGTCACTGATCAGGGGTTATACTGTTACACGGTCATGCCGTTTGGTCTTAAGAATGCCCTGACCACTTTCCAGCGAATGATAAACACGGTGTTCTTTGATCAAATTGGGAGAAATGTCGAGGCATATATTGATGATATGATTGTCAAGTCAAAACTTCAGAAAGATCATCTGTCGGACCTCCGAGAAACTTTCGCCACACTCAGGCGGCACCATGTCATGCTCAATCCCAAGAAATGTGTCTTTGGGGTTGAGTCTGGGAAATTTCTCGGATTCCTTATCAATTAGAGAGGAAAAGAGGCGAACCTTGAGAAGGTGCAGGCGGTCATTGACATGCAGTCGCCTCGTACCATCCGAGAGGTTCAGAAGTTAACAAGTTGTCTGGCGGCCTTGGGAAGATTTCTAAGCCGATCAGGCGACAAATGCTTATACTTTTTCCAGGCAATTAAGAAAAAGGCAAGGTTTGAATGGGGGCCGGATGCTGAGGCCGCCTTCCAGAAATTGAAAGTTCACTTGCATTCCTTGCCGAGGCTGGTCAACCCTTTGCCCAAAGAAGTACTCTACATGTACCTGGCCGTCTCTGATCATGCGTTAAGCGCTGTTCTCCTTGCTGAAAGAGACGACTGTCAGCTCCCGGTCTACTTTGTCAGTCACGTACTGAAAAATGCCGAGTTGAGGTATCCCTTAGTGGAGAAATTTGGTCTTGCACTCTTCATGGCTGTTAAAAAATTGAAGCCCTACTTTTTGGCACATGCAGTCGTCGTGTATACAGACCAACCTATCAATCGGCCACTGACCATCATGGAGTCGTCAGGACGAATGATCAAATGGGCCATAGAAATTCAGAGCCTCGAAGTTACTTTCGAGCCTAGAAAAGCAGTGAAGGGGCAAGTCTTTGCTGACTTTATTGTTGAGATGACTCGTCCTCCGGACTCTCATGTTACAGACCAAGTCTGGAAGGTATATGTGGACGGAAGCTCTACTTCAAATGGTTGTGGAGCAGGCGTCATATGTCAGTCGCCAGAGGGCGACAGGTACGAGTATGCTCTACGCTTCAGTTTTCAGGCCTCAAACAATGCGGCAGAATATGAAGCTTTACTAGCCGGAATCCGCATGTGCAAGGCGGCAGGGGCAAGAAAAATAGACGCCTGTTCCGATTCACAATTGATAGTGAGTCAGTACAATGGCAAATACGAAGCAACCCATCCGACCATGATCAAGTATTTACAGGCGGTCCGACAAGCAATCGGCTCCCTTGAGGATTTCCATCTGACCCAAGTGCCGAGATCAGAAAACAAACAGGCGGATGCACTGTCAAAATTAGCATCATCCGCCTCCTGTGATACTCCTCGAACTGTTTTTTGGGAAGTAATGGAGAAGAGAAGCATCGAGGAGGACCCTATTGGAATCCTAGACAGAAGCTCAACCTGGATGGATCCAATTAGGGCATATCTGACAAACGGCACCCTGCCGGATGATCATCAACAGGCGGCAGCACTGAAAAAACGAGCAACCAGTTTTGAAATAATAAAGGGAGAACTTCACAAAAGGGGGTACCTTCAACCCTTCTTAAAGTGTGTTACACCAGAAAAGGGACGAGAGATACTAGACGATCTTCACTCTGGTTACTGTGCTTCCCATATAGGCGGCAGGACGCTTGCTCAACGGGCAAGGCGGCAGGGCTACTTTTGGCCTACTTTAGAAGCAGATGCAATGGAGATGGTGAAAAAATGTGACAAGTGCCAAAGGTTTGGCAAGCTAATTCACCGTCCGGCTATTGACCTCACTACCATTCATAGCCCACTACTGTTTGCGAAGTGGGGCATGGATATTCTGGGTCCATATACGCCTGCTACAGGCGGAAGGAGGTACATACTTGTTGCCGTCGACTACTTCACTAAATGGGTAGAGGCGGAGGCTGTAAAGGGAATCAAGACGAAGGATGTAATTTCATTCATTTGGAAAAATGTCATCACTCGGTTCGGGGTTCCCATGTCTATGGTTTTTGATAATGGTCCCCAATTTGAGACGCCTGTTCTCAAAAGCTGGTTGGGTGACCAAGGAATTGCACACTACTTTGCATCTGTCGGCCGTCCACAAGCCAACGGCCAGGTAGAAGCCTTTAATAAAATCATCTCAGACGGTCTCAAGAAAAAGATTGAACGAGCAGGCGGCCTATGGGCAGATGAATTACCACATGTTCTCTGGGCCATTAAGACGACTGAAAAAGGGGCGACTGGAGAAACTCCATTCCTCCTAACTTACGGTGCGGAAGCTGTTCTTCCAATAGAACACTACGAGCCGACTCTTCGAGTAATGCTATATGACGAAGAGGCAAACTGGGAAGCCATGCGCCTGGCATTAGACTCACTTCCTAAAAGGAGGGGCAATGTTGTCTTGCGCCATGAAATTTACCGCTTGAGAATGACTAGATCATACAAAAAAAAAAGTACACAGGCGTCCACTCAAAGTGGGGGACTTTGTACTTAGAAAAATGGAAGCAGTTGGTAGGGCTAATGAGTCTGGCAAACTAACTCCCAACTGGGAAGGACCCTATCGAATCTGTGAAGAGGTCAGGGATGGTACCTACCGTCTGGGAACACCAGACGGACAACCGTTGCCTCGAACTTGGAATGTAGATAATCTTAAGAAATATTTCTTTTGAATGATGTAAATAGTCAAGGGCTACTTAATAAAAGTTTGCACTTAATATTCAATTTTGTACTAAGAGGGGCACGCCTACTAACAAACAGTCGGCTACTCTCCATGTTTAATTTTTACTCTATCTTCAGAGGGGCATGCCGTCTGTACCTTTACAGTCGGCTACTCTCCATTGAGTATACTCTTTCTTCAGAGGGGCATGCCGTCTGTACCTTTACAGTCGGCTACTCTCCATTGAGTATTTTACTCTATCTTCAGAGGGGCATGCCGCCTGTACCTTTATAGTCGGCTACTCTCCATTGAATATTTAATCTATCACCATAGGGGCACGCTGTCTGGACATATAAACGACTACTCTCCATAGAAGAGGGCCGACTGGTTCCAAACACACAGCCACCCCCCTTATACTTAACTAAAAATGATCAGGGCCTGGCCGACCCTGTGCCTAAACAGGCGGCTACCCTCCTTTTACTTAGCACCTACGTTCACCAAGAACTAACCAAGGCCACAGGCCGAATGATCAGGCCAGGCGCCAAGCCAACTGATCCAATCTTCAAAACTAATACGACCTGTCCCAACATCATAGCAGGCGTCCGACGGCATCCCTCCAGATGAAATTCGTCGCAGAGAGCAGCTCCCTTTTGGGTGGAACATTACTCTATAAACTAATTACACGGCACCTATACGACTGTCCCCAAGGGCAACCACGTAGCCGTTTTTGAGACAAGGATAACTCTATCACTAACCAAACCAGTGGTAGCAGTTGACATCTGAGTCAGATGACCGCCTGTATTACTTGGGATAAATGCAGGGGGTACCTCTTGAGTTAATAGCCAACAAACATTGGCGAATCAAAAGGTTCAACCGTCCTCCGCCGCCTGGTACCTTTACTACTCAAGCAGGAGTGACAGCGACTGAGTAACACCAAAGTTAACTCATAGTCACTCTCTCAAACTTAGTATGGAGCCTAAAAGGTATGAGTCGTCCGCCTGTTTTTAGCAAACAGGGGCTCTCAACCACTACTCCTGCTAGGTTAACAACCTATGAGTTAAAAGCCAACAAACATTGGCGAATGAAGGGGAACAACCGGTACCCACCGCTTGATACCTCTACTACTCAGTTACTTGGCGACTAGGTAACAATCATGTTTACTTGGTCACTTCCAGAATTCTCAATGATGAGGAAGGTGCTCCGCCAGTCCTTCCATTTGTTTGCTTTACCTCTCGTCATGAGGTAGCCCCTGTGGCTCGTGAATTGATACCAGCCGGTACCGCCTGCCTTAGGGGTCCGGCTGAGGTAGTTCATGTAGGCGAAAGCCTCGAAGCTCGGCTCCACCCCGTGCAGTTCGCACCCGGCCACATAGCCGAGTACGTTGACCCATGAGTTCGGGGCTAACTGCCATAACCCCAACTCATACCCATCCAAGATCCGCTGAACAGCCGGATGTAGTGGGAAGCGCAGCCCAGCCTTGATGGCCGCCTCGTAGCAGCCAAAGCAGGCGCTATCATAACTGGTACCAGCCGGCCAGACGACTGTGTCTTATGGATCCGGCACAAACACTAAAAAGTCGGGGCCCATTGTGTGGTTTGCGATAAAGCTCTCCACTTTCTCTTGCATGGCTGTGATCCGGCCCCGAGGTACCGTGCAGTAGTAGGGGGTATTTTGTTCTCGGTGAGAGGCGGATGGCTCCGCCCAATCGTCCCCCTTCTCAACTGCGTGAGAAAGCCTCGCCTCTTGCAGGCGACTGTTTTTCTCTTCTGTGTCCAGAGAGGCATGGCCAGAAGAGCTAGACTCGGAATCGTCCTCTGACGAGTCTGAAGAGGACGACTCCTCCCCTCTCCCGGAGGGGCCCGCCTCCTCTCCTTTAAAAGGAGCATGAGAGAATGTAGAATTGTCAACTGTAAAATGGGAAGGGGTCACTTTGACTCCTCCCTCAGAACTGCCGGCTTTCAAGCCGCTTTGTTTCACTTCCACATCTGGCGCCTGGTCAGATGTTTCACTAATCGGCACCCTGTGGGAGGAGCCGTCTGAGTTTGAGATCCTGGCAGTCTTTTTTGTTCTGGCCATCATGCTCTGCATAGACACAGATACAGCCGGACTTTGTATAAAGGGCAAAGATGGGTCCAGAAAAGGGCAGGCGGCACTCCTAGTCCTAGATTCAGCCGTCCCCGGTGACCGGCTGATCACTAACCTAGGTCGTGTCGTGTGCTTCCGTGGTGCCATTTCAAAAAAGAATAAAGTAAAGAGAAAATTAAGAGTAAGAGAACCGACGGTTACCTGAACGAGTGACGATTGATGAAGTTCTGAAAATCCTTTGCAGTCGGCTTGTTAGAGCAGGCGGTAGGCAGAAAGGGTCCAAAATGTCAGAGCAAGTTCAGGGGTCCGAATGTTCTCTCACAAAGTTTTCAAGTGTGAAGATGACCGAAGTCAACACTCCTTTATATAGGCGAAGTGAGAAGGCGAAGGGTCACTTCCAGAATTTAAAATTTTGGCGGGAGAATCTCTCGGCCTCTCGCCGAGTGACACCTGTAGCAGGCCGTCGCCTGTTACAGGGCGATACCTGTCACAGGTAACACGTGACCAGTCACGTGCCACCTGTGAGGGGCAAATGATTAGGGGATTTTTCCCCACCAATCACCATCTGACAAGTGGACCAATCAGGTTCCGCCATGTGTCCGTCACATGGGCCAATAGGAGCCTGCCACGTGTCAAGCAATTATCCGTCCACCATGGACCAATTACGACACGACACGTGTCCTTCCCATGACACCTGGGATAACCGGTCACCTAGTCCCAACTTCCGAGGGAAGCCCAATCAGCCCAAGGTTAACCTAAACCTAGATTGGCACGTTTCCCGAGGTTATAAATACCTCCCTTAATCCTCATTAAGGGGAGACCACGCAAAAAACACTCTCACCTAGAGAGACCCAATCACTTTAATTTCCGCATTAATTACTCCTTAAACAAGTACTAACTTGATCGTTGGAGGCGGAGCTCCCACCAAAAGGAGTCTCCGTTGTTTTGCAGGTACAGGCGTCCGGTTCCAGTCTCGGAATTGTAACTCTCCCGCAGGACATCAGAAAACCCCGAAACAACTACCAACCCTGAAGACCACTTGATGGCATACACCAACCTTATGTACCTCCAAGGGTTGGATGATGCAACATGGTGTAAGTGTTTCCCGGCCACATTGAAGGGTCTTGCCCAGCAATGGCTTGGCAACTTGCCAGCCGGGTGTATAAACAACTTTAACACGCTTGCACACTTGTTCACGTCAAACTTCTCCATCAACATTCCTGCCAAGAAAACAAGCCTAGATTTGGGAGCTATCCGGCAAGGGGAGAAGGAGGGGCTACGCTCCTACATTAAGAGGTTCCATCTGATGAGAATTCAGATTCAAGGACTGTCTGATGAGGTAGCCTACACAGACTTTTTCAAAGGTTTGAAGGACGGGTCGAACTTCAAATTTGACCTTGTCAGGAAGAGGGTAGCTACCCTCCAAGAAGCATTAATGGAGGCGGACGCCTATATACAGGCGACCGAGCTCTGTAACATCAGTAAATAGTTGGATCTCAAGAGGTCTGACAACGGAGAGAGTCGGCCTACACAGCCGGCTAATAAAGAAGAAAACAAAAGAAAACAAGTCTGGGTGGCTGAATCCTCAGAACAGCCGTCCCAGAAGAAAAAGAGAGACGCAAAGACGTACTCCTCAAAGTACAAATTCAATAAAGACTATTACTCCATCCTCATGGAAATTAAGGATCAAGTCTCCATTGACAAGCCGGCTCCTATGAAGGGTTCCGCCAAAAATAGGAACAAAAACAAATACTGTCACTACCATGAGGATATTGGCCACAACACTAACGAATGTTATAGTCTCAAACCGCTGTTGAACCGTCTGGCTGATAAAGGAGTCCTCAAGTCTTATATCATGAGGTCATACGTGTCCCATGCTTAGACAGGCTGCATACTCAATGGGTACAGTCGGCAAGATAGCAGCCTCTGACCCGGCAGCTAAGTACTACAAGCGTCAGCAAAGTGTCAAGAGTCGTATGGATAGGCTTGTAAGCAATTGTTATCAAGTCATTATTACTCATTTTTGTTAATCATTATTATGATTAAAAAAAACAAAAAAAAAAAAAAAAAAAAAAAAAAAAAAAAAAAAGCCGACTACTTTCTTAAAATTTGTTGAGTGGGGTGTTTTACTTGCAAAGAAAGCCGCACTACCTAAGAATATACGTGAGTAGTGGACCACTTAAGTATATATATTTACAAGGGTCATATGGGCCACACCCATATCTCGTATACATGACAGTTAGCATAAAATCACAAAAGTCCACGTAATATCTACTTTTACGAGTCTTCTTCACCAAGCGCCTGATGATAACATCAAAATCAAGTGGGATTTTCAAGCTCTGCTGCTTTCGCAATTTTTCCCTATGTAAGATCAAGTGGACGACAAGTTCATAACAGGGAGGCGACTCTTGGGTAAACAACAAGCCTCTCAACTCCACACAAACAAGCGGCCATCTTGTGCCAAAAATACACGGCCATTTATCAAAAGCAGCTGCTTATCAATGGCATTCTTGGTTGCTCAAACTCAAAACTCTCGGCTGCCGACTGCTTGTTTTGGTTGTTAATGGTGTCCGAACATTTTGGCAGCCACATGATGCCGTTTGATCAGCAAACAACCGGCCTTATCACGCAAGAAAGAGGCGCCCAAGCAAGACGAACCGGCGAAGCTTACTTCAAACCTTGAAAGCAAGAGCTTTGGATACTTTCAATGGCCGCATGGTTTTTGCTCAAAATTATAATGCCAAGTATACTTGATGCAAATGAGTTTGGTTCCAGCTTGATCTTCTAAAAACAAACAACCAACACTATGTTAATAGCTCCACATAAACATGCAACATTAATTAAGTATATGTGAGTTGAATATTACTACAAGGAACATGCGGTACTCACGCGTATAGCCTTCAAACCTCACGGCCAGCCAAGAGAAGGCGGCGCCTGACCGTGCCCAGCACTTGGCCAGGCAGCAGCCCGCCTAAACCCATCCGTCTTCAGCACAGCCAACTAGACACTCACTAAAACCAAAGGCCAAGCATCAAGCAAGAGACGGCATGGCACATTATCTTGGAGAGTTGAGCATATGAAGGAGTATTTGAATGGGCAAATACTTGAAGAAGCAGGCGGCATCTAGATGCAATAAATGCAGCAAGCCCCTCTTAGGTGTATAACGTAACACTTCCAAAGCCGACTGTGGTACGACTTCCAAAGCAGGTGGTTAGCTCCACATGTAAAGCTCAAGCTAAGTATCCTGGGCAAACGGCTGTATAACAAACGACACTCCAAGAACAAGCAACTCTAAATGCCGAGTCGAATGAGTTCGTGTGTATGTATAAAACAAGTGGCTAGGCGGCTGTATGTATGGGAAGCAAGAGCGTGAATGTGTTATACATGACCATATACGCAAAAACAGGCGGCATGTCTTGCCAACTTTGTGATGGGTGGCATGATTGGCTAAACTTGTAATAACAAGCGACATATCAAAAGAAGCTATCATGATTACAAACCAACCCAAGTTTGTTTGAACTACACCATCAAGACAAAAGCAAGGCAGCCGGTCACAAAACAAGCTAAGTCAATGGTCTCAACCGACACTCAATAATCCTACAAACGGCAGCCAAGCAAGCGGCATCCACAGCAAACGCATCAAGCCATGCGTGAGCTAACATGGGTCTTCATGCTTTTGTAATGAGGACCGAGAATTCAGATCACTTTGGTCTAAATAATGCCCAGCACGATAAAAAAACATTCGGCCTGCAAAGGCTCTAAACAGCCGGCAATGAATGGCTGGATGCCCAGCAGGATCAAGCAATATCAACTAGCTCGAGCTTGAGCAACTGACCTTAATAACAAAGCATTACCTGCCTTTAATGAGAGCAAGCGGCCATACTCAAAGCTCCATTGTGCTCGGTTTACTTCAGGTTCAAAGCAAGAGAAACAATAACGGCCCGGCATGCGAGCATTTATGATCTTTGCTATTTTGATAGAACCAGCCGGTAATATTCGAGCTCACAAGCAGCCAGCCACCCACCATCTATACAGGCGGTAGCTGACCTCTTGATCAATCATTATACTCGGCATAACTTTTGTGCTTGAGCGGAAGTGCACTTTGAGAAGAAGACTGGTTGAAAATACAACCATCATTATATAAATTAAGGAGGCCGCAATTAGAGGAAGAGAGCTTGATTAGAGGGTATGTAGCGCCAAGCATGCAAGCGATCATCTATACAAGCGTCCAAAATCAAGACACTCGTTTGGCTCAAAACAGCCGGCTCTACGATCATTAAACGAGAGCCGAGAGAAATGATCAAAATTTTCTTTTAAGTGCTTATCTCATACTATCATGGGGCGAGTACAACTAACATCATCATGATAAGCCCAACATCATGATCAAACATCGTGATTTCGAAGCAGAGGATTGGAGGTCTTACCTAAGGGAAAACAAGCGGCATACCGAATGCACTTATTTATCGTGGTTTTGTAGCCTTGTTATAGGCCACCATCATCATTATTATGAAAAATAAATAAATAAATAAATAAATATTGCCTAAGGTTATTAAACCCGGCAGTATATTCGACACCCTATTGAAGAGTAGCCGCCCCCTATACGACGAAGTCTCGTAGCTATGAAAGCAGCCGACTCTCATTAATGAAATCAGCCAGCAATATCACCAAGTGTCCAAAGACCGGCGACAAATGTGTGGGCCGAGCCCCGAGATGTCTGGATATGTAGCGCATGTGCTACTCAACTTGGAAACCAAATAAATAGCAAGTGCCATATAAAAGCATCGCCTGGTTAGCTGGGCCTGGTAGCTTGAGCATCAATTAAGATCTTCATCATCATCATCATTGTCAAGTTTCAAGCGACACCCTGATCTGGTTGGCCGAGTGTTAGTAGCATGAGCAAAAACAGAGTAGGGCTGGATGGAAATAGACAGCAAGGTCACAAATCGCATAAAAACAAGTTTAGCATGACCATTTGTTCCCATTCGAAGAAGTTAGAGTCATCAATCAAAGAAGGAGGCGTCCCAACGTCATCCACCCTCCATGGAAGGGAACTAACTTATCCTCAGAGGGGCATGCCACCTGTACCTTTACAGTCGGCTACTCTCCATTGAGTATTTTACCCTCCATTGAGTATTTTACTCTATCCTCAGAGGGGCATGCCACCTGTACCTTTACAGTCGGCTACTCTCCATTGAGTATTTTACTCTCCATTGATTATTTTGCTCTATCACTAGAGGGGCATGCCGTCTGGACATACAGTTGGCCACTCTCCATAGAAGAGGGGCAATTGGTTCCAAAAGAGACAGCCACCCTCCTATACTTAGCTAAAAAATGATCAGGACCTGGTCGACCCTGTGCCTAAACAAGCGGCTACCCTCCTCTTACTTAACACCTAAGTTCACAAAGAACTAGCCAAGGCCACTAGACGAATGATTAGTCCAGGCACCAAGCCAACTGATCGAATCTTTAAACTAATACGACCTGTCCCAACATCATAGCAGGCGTCCGGCGGCATCCCTCCGGATGAAATTCGTCGCAGAGAGCAGCTCCCTTTTGGGTGGAACATTGCTCTATAAACTAATTACACGGCACCTATACGACTGTCCCCAAGGGCAACCACGTAGCCGTTTTTGAGACAAGGACAACTCTATCACTAACCAAACCAGTGGTAGTAGTTGACATCTGAGTCGGATGACCGCCTGTATTACTTGGGATAAATGCAGGGGGTACCTCTTGAGTTAATAGCCAACAAACATTGGCGAATCAAGGGGTCCAGCCGGGCTCCGCTGCCTGGTACCTCTACTACTCAAGCAGGAGTGACGGCGACTGAGTAACACCAAAGTTAACTCATAGTCACTCTCTCAAACTTGGTATGGAACCTAAAAGGTTTGAGTAGACCGCCTGTTTTTTGGCAAACAAGGGCACTCAAACCACTATTCCTACTAGGTTACCACTCCTTGGGTTAATAGCCAACAAACATTGGCGAATCAAGGGGATCAGCCAGCCTCCGCCGCCTGGTACCTCTACTACTTAAGCTAGAGTGTGACGGAGAGTGAGTAACTCCCAGTTAACTCATAGTCACTCTCTCAAACTTAGTATGGAGCCTAAAAGGTATGAGTCGCCCGCCTGTTTTTAGCAAACAGGGGCTCTCAACCACTACTCCTGCTAGGTTAACAACCTTTGAGTTAATAGCCAAGCAAAACTTGGCGAATCAAGGGGACTATCTGGCCTCCGCCGCCTGGTTTCCTTACTACTCAAACAAAATAGGCAGTGATTGACTAACCACAAGGTTAACCAGTCGCCCTCCTTAGTACGGAACCTAAAAGGTATGAGAGGTCCGCCTGTTTTTTTTTTTTTTTTTTGGTAAACAAGGGCTCTCGACCACTATTCCTACTAGATCTGATAGAAGTTACCGCCCAGGCATAGCTACTCTGGCCAGGCGTCCCGTTCATAGAAACAGACGGCCTGTCCCCATCAAACTTGGTGAAATTCATCAAATATTGTGAAATCATGCCAAAACATTTTGGCGCAGCTTGAGTTAATAGCCAAGCAAAACTTGGCGAATAAAGAGGGTCAGCCGACCTAAGCTGCCTGATTCTTCTACTACTCATATCCAAGTGACGGAGACCAGGGAACCCCAAGGTTACCTCATAAGTCACTCAACCAACCTAGTACGGAACCTTAAAGGTATTAGGAGTCCGCCTGATTTTTGTCAAACAGAGGTACTCGACCACTATTCTCACTAGGTTGGCTATACTTAAAGCTGTCGTCTGTAACCCAACAGGCGTAGCTACTTTGATTGGACGTCCCGTCTGACGCCTGCTTCTATGCAGCCACCAAAGCAGACGACCAGCCATCCCCCAACGAAAAAAACTAAGTACCAAACTTAGTATATTGAATCAAAAGAGGCCAACAGCCGAATAATGCTAAACGATTATCCCTTGTGAAATAGTTGACAGTCCACCTGATCAGGGGCTATCTGCATAGTGGGGCAAAGAATCGGCATCTGTCTAGTTCGGCGGCAATCATTATTATGATTGATTAACTTTGAAAATGTCATACCGCCCAAGGTATCAAAATTTTCTAAGTTAATCAAGTCCAACTCCCATTAGAACTAGACAAGATGCCGACCTAGCAAAGCTTCGAGGGTCTACCTTTCGAAAGGAACAATCCCTCCTGGAAAGAGAGATTACTCCTTTCGAGGGGCAAATGTTTAGGGTAAAATTACCCATGAAAATTTGACCAATCCGGACCTGCCATGTGTCCACCACGTGTGCCAATCAGCGTCCGCCACTTGTCACCCTAAGAGGTCCAACATGGACTAATCAGGCCACGCCATGTGGCCCATTATCCGCCAACCTGGAAAACGGCCATCACATGCCCAATTCCCGAAGCAAGCCCAATCAGTCCGAGGTTTTCCCAGAAAACCTAGTATTGGGCACGTACTTCGAGGCTATATAAACATGTCATTAGCCTCCATTGAACGAGAGAATGACTCTCACCTAGAGAAAACCTTTACTTTTTTCCGCATTTATTACTCCTAAAACAAGTACTAACTTGACCGTCGGAGGCGGAGCTCCCACCACCCCGGAGTCTCCGTTGTTTTGCAGGTACAGGCGCACGGTTCCAGTCCCGAAATTGTAACTCTCCCGCAGGACATCAGAAAACCCCGAAACAACTTCCCTTGAGGGCTTAAGCCTCCGTAGAAGATTTGAATCACTTGATAATTTGGGATACCATGATGAGGACACTCTATTTGGTACTCCTTGTACTTCTCCCAAGCCTCATAAAGGCTCTCATTAGGCTTTTGCTTGAAGCCTTGAATAAGGGCTCTACCTTCCTCCGTCTTCTTTTGGGAGTAGAATCTAGACAAGAACTCCTTTGTGACCTCATCCCATGTTCTTAATGAATTTGGCTTCACCTCCTTATCTAACCAATCTAAAGCTCTTCCTATGAGAGGAAAATTGAAAAGCTTTAACCGGATGAATTCTTTATTCACACCATTCACCTTGATTGTGTTATAATACTTCTCAAACTCTTTAAGAGGATATAGGGGGCTCTCATGTTTAGCTCCACTAAATTTTCTTCTCTCAATCAATGTTATCATAGCCGGGCGAATTTCAAAGTCATTGGCAGGGGTAGTAGGAGGTGTTATGCCGCTTTCAAACCCATAGGCTCAGGGTATCCCTAACTCCTTCAAGTCTACTTTTGGATTTTCACCCATTCTTTCTTGTTCTTCTTCTTGTTGCTCTTCTTCTCTTGATGGCTTGGGGCTCAAAGATCTTGAAGCAACTTATAGTGTAGAAACAATTATTTTAATTTCCGGATCTAGAGGAACAAGTGAGCGAGCACGAGAATCATGCAAGCAAACACCTCAATGAAAATATTAGTAACACAGCTACAAGTGTAGCCTAAAGAGGAAAACCTTTTTGTGTTCTTTCTAATAAAATGAAGTAGACTCAATAGCTATAGCAAACAAACTACATACGCCATTCCTCGGTAACGACACCATTTGACAAAGGGTGAAACTAGGGTCGTTAGGCTAGTCTTCCCATGTCAACCAAATTTATAAACCAAACCTAACCCTAGTATAGGAGCAAGTCCATGTTGATCCAAGAGGAATGGAGGGTCAATTTGAAAGGAATGGTGTCATTCAAACAAGTGTATTATTCCGATAGAAGGTTCGGAATTATTAGAAAGCTACTTATTCAGTGAGGTAAAGTGATCGGAATGCCTAGCTGGAGGCCGCTTCCTATTAGTAATATTAATGCATAATTAATATTACAGCTTAATCTTGACTGAACCCTTCAGGTCACATCCAATCGAGTAACTGAACCGAAATGACGAATTAATCTAAAGGATTAAATGAGTCATTAGAGTATTACGAACAAAGACGTCGGATATCGAGCTTGAAGCGTCGAAACTGAGCGTCGTAAGTTGATTCGAATTTAGGATCCGACGAGACAAGAAATCATGCAAATGACAAGTTAAAGCTAAGTCGTAGCCTCGCATTGGCCTAGCCATGCAAAGGCTAGGCTAGCATAGGGCACCAACCGAATGCATGGCTGTGTCGCAAGCCAAGCATGCATGCACGTGCTAGGCTTGCTGGCCAAGCATGCTTGCGGGGCTGGTGCGCCTGGTCGCACGCAAGCTAGCGCCAGCACGCATCGATAGCATGGCTGGGCTAGCAAGGGCCTAGCAATAGGTCGCTTGTGGTGAAGCAAGGCTTAGCTAGCATGCTAGGCCATGCGAGCAGCAAGGCCGCCGAGCACAAGGCCCAGCGCGCAAGCTGGCCTGTGCGTGGGCTTGTTGTGCCACACAACAAGGCTGACAGCCAGTCAGGCCTTACGACGAAGCCCAGTGATAGCACGCCTTGGAGCACAAGGCTGCTAGCACAACACGCCTTGTTGCCCAAGGGAGCTGCTGCCAGCTGGCGCATGGTGGGCGGACAACCAACCTTGGTCCCCAAGGCTTAGTGGTCCTCCCCTCTACCCTCCTTGTTCTTGTGCCACTTGTCGTTTACTAATTGCATGGATATTATTTAATTTAATTTAGAATTAAAATAAATTATTCTTTTTCTCACTTTACCAACTCTCCCACATTGATGGGAGATTGGAATTCAAGGGCACCTTTCCATATAAATACCAATCATTTGGCATTGCGAAGGGGCTCTGGAGTTGTGAACTTTAAGGGATCTCCAAGAAGAGAAAACTTTTGTTCTAATACTCTAAGTTCTTTTGGTCTAGCCCCGACTAAGTTTTGGGGTAGGGACCGTTCGAGTCGGGTCTCGAGGGTGAGAGCCGTTGGACGCTTGTGTATTAGCGGAGCTTTACGCTTTCAAGTTCGAGCTTTAGAAGAAGCGAAGCACGCATCAAGGGTATGATCATCTTTCTCTCTCTCTTAATTAATTAATTATGTGATTATTAATTAAATGCATGTTTAGTTACTTTAATTTATGTGCAGATCTTGGGAGGGTTCCATTCCGTGTAGTGTTGGACACTACGAAACCCATATCTAACAAGACTTTATATGAAGTATGGACGAAGAAACCTCCAAGGTTGTCTTTTCTTAAGATTTGGGGTTGCGAAGCATATGTCAAAAGACCCATATCTGACAAGCTTGCACCAAAATCTGATAAGTGCTTCTTTGTGGGCTATCCAAAAGAAACTATGGGGTATTACTTCTACAACCAGTCTGAGAACAAGATATTTGTTGCTCGAGACGGTTGTCTTTTTGGAAAAGGTGTGTCTTTCCAAAATGACAAGTGATTAGGGGATTTTTATCCACCAATCACCGTCTGACAAGTGGACCAACCAGGTTCCGCCACGTGTCCTTCACGAAGGCCAACAGGAGCCTGCCACGTGTCAATCACAGATACGTCCTCTACGGACCAATTTAGACACGCCACGTGTCCACCCATGCCAAATGGGAAAACCGTCCATCAAGGCCCAATTCAGTCTAGAGGCCCGATCAGCCCTAGGTTTACCTTAAACCTAGAGAGTTGCACGCTTCTCAAGGCTATAAATACTCGATTAATCCTCATTAATCACGGGATCGAATAATCAAGAAATCAAGCAGAGAAGAACAGAGTTATTAACAACCGGCTAATCTCGCTAACGACGCAGATTACCAACACTAAGCACTCTCACCTAGAGAGATCTCATTACTTTAATTTCTGTATTGATTACTCCTTAATCAGGTACTAACTTGACCGTTGGAGGCGGAGCACTCAGGAGTCTCCGTTATTTTGCAAGTACAGGCGTCCGGTTCCAGTCTCGGAATTGTAACTCTCCCGCAGGACATCAGAAAACCCCGAAACATTTGGCGCCGTCTGTGGGGAGAGTACTTCAGAGATGGCATCCAAGTCTGTACCAACTCCAGAAGAGAGGCGTCCCCTAGACGACCCTCAAGTTCAGTCGGACCATGATACCGAAAGTGAATTTGAAGTTGAAACTCATACAGCTCCAGACGGGACCCTAAGGGCCCGACGTACCCGTCATACCGAAAGGAGGGAACGGGAGCATCTTCAAACAGGAAGCGAGCCAGCAGGCGCACCGCTTGCTCGGCAACAGCCGACTGATGGGTCTGCTCCCATCACAAGGAACGAACTCATGACCTTCATGAGGGACTTCAAGGGAGAGATCCAAGAGTTGATCAACAAAAAACCGCCTGCTTCAGTCAAAGAGCAGTCGGCCAAGAAACCTTCCACTTCACTGAAGAGGAAGCCAGTTCAAGGGCGAGAGGCGACTCCCCATCCTAAATCCAAGAAGCGGGAGCCGCCTGCTCTTGATTTCACAAAACTCCGTTATCCTACGGGAAATAGGAAACCGGTTCGTCATATTCAGGCGGACAGGTCAAAGCAAACGTTCACAGATGCTCGGCACCTGCTAGAGCAGAAGAAGAGTGACCGATTATCAGAGTCGGCTTCTACTTCAAATCTTCAGGACAGTTTGCGAAATGCCTCGATGAGGCATACTCAGTCGTACCATGAGAGTCAGTCAGGCGGCACCTCCCGTCAGTCCGGCTTTCATAGTGCCCAGGCGGTACCAAACTTACCATTTGTGCCGCAACAACAGTATTTTATGCAGCCACCTCCATTTGGTGGACCTGCAGCAAAAAACGTCCAACCTATGGACTGGCAGCTACGGCTGCTTAGACTTGGTGAACAGCCGTCGGCCTTCTCCAAGGAAATTACTGAAGCCGCTCAGCCGGCCAAAGTAAAAAATGTTCTAGTAGGCGCCTATGACGGCACTACTAACCCAGAAGACCATCTGATGGCATTCACCAACCTGATGTACCTTCAAGGGTTAGATGATCCCACTTGGTGCAAGTGTTTCCCAGCGACTCTCAAGGGAATTGCACAGCAATGGTTCGGCAACCTGCCGACTGGTTGTGTAAACAACTTCAGGACGCTTGCTTACTTATTTGCCTCAAACTTTGCTATGAACATCCCTGCGAAGAAAACGACCCTTGATTTGGGAACAATTCAGCAGGGCGAGAAGGAGGGGCTTCGTTCTTACATCAGGCGGTTCAACCTGATGAGAATACAGATTCAGGGGTTACCGGATGAGGTAGCTTATACTGACTTTTTTAGAGGTCTCAAAGACGGGTCTACCTTCAAATTTGATTTAGTTCGAAAAAGGGTGGCGACTCTTCAAGAGGCCTTGATTGAAGCAGAAGCCTATATACAGGCGACTGATCTGTGTACGATGAAACAGTCGGACGGGAAGAGGTTCGACAAAAGAGAGGGACGACAGAAACAGTCGTCCAACAAAGATGAGAAAAGAAAAGAGGTCTGGGCGGCTGATTCCTCTAAACAGCCGACCCAGAAAAAGAAAAAAGAATTCAAACCATACTCCCCAAAGTATGTGTTTAACAAGGATAACCAGTTTATCCTAAAAGAAATAAAGGGACGGCTCTCAATTGAGAAGCCGCTCCCCATGAAGGGTTCTGCGAGCAACCGGAACCAAGACAAAATCTGTGCTTATCATGATGACGTTGGTCATCACACCAATGACTGCATCAGTCTCATGCGGTACCTAGACCGCTTGGCTGATCAAGGTGATCTTGACACTTATGTCAAGAAATCTACAGGGAACACTTCCTCAAAAAAGCAGTCGGCCAAAAAGAATCAACAGGCCGACAGTTCCGATACAGATGATGCAGTCGTCTACACTATTGCAGGCGGCTTCTCAGGAGGCGGCCCCACTATTAGGGGCAACAAAGATAATATAAGGCGGTTAGATGTAAATTCCGTTCACCAAGAACAGCCGTCCAAATATACATTTCCTGAGATTGTCATCACTGAAGAGGATCTAGGAGGAATAAGGGGGCCGCATGACGACCCTCTCGTTATTGAATGTAAAGTGGCCAACCAGAGAGTTGGCCGAATTCTTATAGATACCGGGAGCTCCTCAGATCTCATCAGCAGCAAATGTCTGTCAAAACTGAAATATCAGACGGACTGCATACATCCGGCCTCCCACCCTTTAATAGGTTTTGGAGGAGGAGTCGTCCACCCACTGGGACGAGTAGATCTACCCATTCGCCTGGGCGAAAAAGGGGAAGGACGACACATGGTAGTCCGGTTCCTAGTAGTAGAGGAACTCTCGGCCTACAACATGATTCTGGGTCGACCAACCCTGAATAATTCCAAGGCTGTTATAATCCCGTCACTTATGCTGCTTAAGTTTGAAAGGGATAATGGAACAGTCGGCTCCCTAAGGGGAGATCAGAGGATGGCCCGAGAGTGCTATCTCTCGGATGTCAAGCCCACTGTTATGGCCACCGGGTCAAGTGGAGAAAAAACAGACCTTGACAACGTCAAGGAGAGTGCGCCTGTTCAAGAAACAGGCGACAAAAAGAGAAAGGCACCCCAGACAGAGTCCGCAAGAAAAGCAAGAAAATAGCAATCATTGGCAGAGGACCGGCCGGATGAGTTTCGACCTCAGCCGGCTGGTGAGCATGCGGACCTGATATTAGACGACTCTCGTCCTGACCGAACAGTCAAAGTTGGGACGACTGCTCTGAAAAACCTTGGTGATGACTTTCACAACCTGTTGAAAGAATACAAGGACATCTTTGCATTTGAAGTCCATGAAATGCCAGGCATTAGTCCTGATCTGGCAGTACATAAACTCGCTGTGGATCCAAAAAAGAAGCCGGTACGGCAAAAGAAGCGGAACCATGGCGAAGAAAGAGGTCAGGCGGCAGCCGCCGAAGTCAAAAAATTACTTGATGCAGGGTTCATTCGGCAATGTTACTTCCCAGATTGGGTTGCAAATGTGGTGCTTGTTAAAAAGCCGAATGGCACCTGGCGAATGTGTGTAGACTACACAGACTTGAACAAGGCGTGCCCCAAAGACAGTTACCCTCTGCCTAAAATTGATAACCTGGTCGACTCAACAGCCGGCCATGCCTTGATGAGTTTTATGGACGCCTATTCTGGTTTTCATCAAATTCCTTTATGGAAGAAAGATCAGGAGAAGACGACCTTCGTCACTGATCAGGGATTGTACTGTTACACGGTCATGACGTTTGGTCTTAAGAATGCCCCGGCTACCTTCCAACGAATGATAAACACAGTGTTCTTTGACCAGATTGGGAGAAACGTCGAGGCATATATTGATGATATGATTGTCAAGACTAAACTTCAGAAAGATCATCTGACGGACCTCCGAGAAACTTTCGCCACACTCAGGCGGCACCATGTCATGCTCAATCCCAAGAAATGTGTATTTGGAGTTGAGTCTGGGAAATTTCTCGGATTCCTTATCAACCAGAGAGGAATAGAGGCGAACCCTGAGAAGGTACAGGCGGTCATTGACATGCAGTCGCCTCGTACCGTCCGAGAGGTTCAAAAGTTAACAGGTTGTCTGGCGGCCTTGGGGAGATTCCTAAGTCGATCAGGCGACAAATGCCTATACTTTTTCCAGGCAATTAAGAAAAAGGCAAGGTTTGAATGGGGGCCGGATGCTGAGGCCGCCTTCCAGAGATTAAAGGTTCACTTGCATTCCTTGCCGAGGCTGGTCAGCCCTTTGCCCAAAGAAAATCTCTACATGTACCTGGCCGTCTCTGATCATGCGTTAAGCGCTGTGCTCCTTGCTGAAAGGGACGGCTGTCAACTCCCGGTCTACTTTGTCAGTCACGTACTGAAAAATGCCGAGTTGAGGTACCCCCTAGTGGAGAAATTTGGTCTTGCACTCTTCATGGCTGTTAAAAAATTGAAGCCCTACTTTTTGGCACATGCAGTCGTCGTGTATACCGACCAACCAATCAAGCGGCCCCTTACCATCATGGAGTCGTCAGGCCGAATGATCAAATGGGCCATAGAAATACAGAGCCTCGAAGTTACTTTCGAGCCAAGAAAAGCAGTGAAGGGGCAAGCCTTTGCTGACTTTATTGTAGAGATGACTCGTCCTCCTGACTCTCAAGTTCCAGACCAAGTCTGGAAGGTATATGTGGACGGAAGCTCTACTTCAAACGGTTGTGGAGCAGGCGTCGTATGTCAATCTCCAGAGGGCGACAGGTTCGAGTATGCTCTACGCTTCGGTTTTCAGGCTTCAAACAATGAGGCAGAATATGAAGCTTTACTAGCCGGGATCCGCATGTGCAAGGCGGCAGGGGCAAGAAAAATAGACGCCTGTTCTGATTCACAATTGATAGTGAGTCAGTACAATGGCGAATACGAAGCAACCCATCCGGCCATGATCAAGTATTTACAGGCGGTCCGACAAGCAGTCGGCTCCCTTGAGGATTTCCATCTGATCCAAGTGCCGAGATCAGAAAACAACCAGGCGGATGCATTGTCAAAATTAGCATCATCCGCCTCCTCCGATACTCCTCGAACTGTTTTTTGGGAAGTAATGGAGAAGAGAAGCATCGAGGAAAACCCTATTGGAATCCTAGACAAAAGCTCAACCTGGATGGATTCAATCAGGGCATATCTGACAAACGGTACACTGCCGGATGATCCTCAACAGGCGGCAGCACTGAAAAAACGAGCCTCCTGTTTTGAAATGATACAGGGAGAACTTCACAAGAGGGGGCACCTTCAACCCTTCTTAAAGTGTGTTACTCCTGAAAAGGGACGAGAGATACTAGATGATCTTCACTCTGGTTTCTGTGCTTCCCATATAGGTGGTAGGATGCTTGCTCAAAGGGCAAGGCGGCAGGGCTACTTTTGGCCTACTTTGGAAGCGGATGCAATGGAGATGGTGAAAAAATGTGACAAGTGCCAAAGGTTTGGCAAATTAATTCACCGTCCGGCTACTGACCTCACTACCATTCACAGCCCACTACCATTTGCTAAGTGGGGCATGGACATTTTGGGTCCATATACGCCTGCTACAGGCGGCAGAAGGTATATACTTGTTCCCGTTGACTACTTCACTAAATGGGTAGAGGCGGAGGCTGTAAAGGGAATCAAGACGAAAGATGTAATTTCATTCATTTGGAAAAACGTCATCACTCGGTTCGGGGTTCCCATGTCTATGGTTTTTGATAATGGTCCCCAATTTGAGACGCCTGTTCTCAAAAGCTGGTTGGGAGACCAAGGAATTGCACATTATTTCGCATCTGTTGGCCGTCCCCAAGCAAACGGCCAGGTAGAAGCCTTTAATAAAATCATCTCAGACGGTCTCAAGAAAAAGATTGAACGAGCAGGCGGCCTATGGGCAGATGAACTACCACATGTTCTCTGGGCCATTAGGACGACTGAAAAAGGGGCGACTGGAGAAACTCCATTCCTCCTAACTTATGGTGCAGAAGCTGTTCTTCCAATAGAACACTACGAGCCGACTCTTCGAGTAATGCTATATGACGAAGAGGCAAACTGGGAAGCTATGCGCCTGGCATTAGACTCACTTCCTGAAAAGAGGGGCAATGCTGTTTTGCGCCATGAGATCTATCGCCTGAGAATGACTAGATCATACAACAAAAAAGTACACAGGCGTCCACTCAAAGTAGGGGACTTTGTACTTAGAAAAATGGAAGCAGTTGGTAGGGCTAATGAGTCTGGCAAACTAACTCCCAACTGGGAAGGACCCTACCGAATCTATGCGGAAGTCAGGGACGGTACCTACCGTTTGGAAACACCAGACGGACAACCGTTGCCTCGAACTTGGAATGTAGATAACCTTAAAAAATATTTCTTCTGAAAGATGTAAAGTAAAGAGCTACTTAATAAAGTTTGCACTTACTATTCAATTTTTGTATTACGAGGGGCATGCCGTCTGTACCTTTACAGTCGGCTACTCTCCATTGAGTCTTTTAACTCAATCATCAGAGGGGCATGCCGTCTGTTCCTTTACAGTCGGCTACTCTCCATTGAGTTTTTTCACTCTATCTTCAGAGGGGCATGCCGTCTGTACCTTTACAGTCGGCTACTCTCCATTGAGTATTTTACTCACAATACTTAGCTAAAAAGATTAGGGCCTGGCCGACCCTGTGCCTAACAGGCGGCTACCCTTCTTTTACTTAGCACCTACGTTCACCAAGAACTTACCAAGGCCACCGGCCGAATGATCAGACCAGGCGCCAAGCCAACTGATCAAATCTACAAAACTAATTCGACCTGTCCCAACATCATAGCAGGCGTCCGACGGCATCCCTCCGGATGAAATTCGTCGCAGAGAGCAGCTCCCTTTTGGGTGGAACATTGTTCTATAAACTAATTACACGGCACCTATACGACTGTCCCCAAGGACAACCACGTAGCCGTTTTTGAGACAAGGATAACTCTATCACTAACCAAATCAGTGGTAGCAGTTGACATCTGAGTCAGATAACCGCCTGTATTACTTGGGATAGATGCAGGGGGTACCTATTGAGTTAATAGCCAACAAACATTGGCGAATCAAGGGGTCTAGCCGGCCTACGCCGCCTGGTATCTCTACTTCTCAAACAAAAGTGACGGCGACTGAGTAACTCCAACGTTAACTCATAGTCACTCCTTCAAATTTGGTATGGAATCTAAAAGTTTGAGTCGTCCGCCTGTTTTAAACAAACAAGGGCACTCGAACCCCTATTTGTCCTAAGTAACCTATTGAGTTAATAGCCAACAAACATTGGCGAATCAAGGGGTCTAGCCGGCCTACGCCGTCTGGTATCTCTACTACTCAATCTAAATTGCGACAAAGACTAAGTAACTCCTAAGTTAATAGTCACTCAAACTTAGTATGGAGCCTAAAAGGTATGAGTCGTCCACTTGTTTCTAATAAACAAAGGCTCTCAACCAATACTCTTGCTAGGTTAACAAATTACGAGTTAAAAGCCAACATTGGCAATAAAGGGAAACAACCGGTACCCGCCGCTTGTTTTCCTACTTAATTCCTTGGCGACTAGGTAATTCTATTTACTTGGTCAGACAAATTGAATAAAGAGTTCGAATACCGATTGATTAAATGGCCGATTGATCATCTATCCTGGAAACAGACAACCAGTCGTCAGGGGCATAGGCGGCATACTTACTATTTGTACCTGTCTTAACGTTCGGCCATACACAACAGTCGGTCTAGTGAACAAATTAAAAATACTTAGACAAATTTGAACCAAAACAAAAATTTGATTAAAAATGAGCCGGCCATTAAAGACCAGCAGAATATTCAAAACCCCGGCCCCCTGGCCGGGTAATTACAAAGCAAACGGCACGCAGGCCGTGAAAAGGAAAAAAATACTTAAAGCTTAAGAAGGGGGCAGTTCAGTATCAGCAGCTGCCGCCTGGTCAGCACTCTTCTTGCTGGACTCGGCCTTAGCTGCACCCTCTTTTGATGCCTTACCCCCAAGTGGCACAAGCGCCACAACCGGCTCTTCCTCCTCCAACGCACCGTCCAACGCCTCTTCTTCAGCAGCCTCCAGGATCTGTTGATTATATATTTCCGAACACTGGCGGTACGTTCTTTCCCATGAGGCAAAGTCGGCACTGGGGAACAGTCGTTCCCAGGTCATGCGCTGGATTTGAGCGGAGTCTTCCACCATCTCCCGGACGAGCTCTTGTTTCTCTTGCTCGGCCTTATCCGAGAGCTCTTGGGTAAGACTCTTCTCTTGGTTCACCAGGCGTTCTTTTACGTTGGCCAAAGATTTCTCCATGGCTTCGTAAGAGTGCATTTTTTGGCGAAGAGGTTTAAGCTCGGCCTTAAGGTTGGTGACGGTCCCCTCCAGCTCGTCAACCTTCTTTTGGGCCGCCTCTAACTGAGCCCGAACAGCGGCGGTAGCCTGCGCCTGATAATAAAGAAGATCAATGGTCAGTACTTCATTTTGGGCAATTTGAAACATTGCCTTATCACAGCTGGAGGCGGCCATAGCCTTTGCGGCCTTTACCTCTTTGTTTTTCCGATCAATCGGCTTGCGAAGGCTGTTGACTCGGAGCAGGGCCTAAGTACAAAGAAAAACAGGCGTCAGTTTCCAATCAAAAAAGTCAACAGGCGTCCTGGAACTCAAAAGCTCAAAAATATACTAAGCATACCTCAGCAAGGACCCCTGAAATTCCATCAAGGTCAAGGGTGCCGGCACCCCTGACCGCCTCCCTGTCAGATGGAGGAACTACTTTAACCATAGACTTGGCTACCTCAACCAAGTCAAGTCCCTGGGGGCCGGCTGCATTAAGTGAAAGGATAAAACAAGTTAGACCTAATCAAGAAGGAAGCAAGGGTAAGTTTTACAAGTAAGTGTCCATACATCTAGGCGGCCCCGCCTGGGTTTTTGAAGAAGTGGCCGGCTGCTTCTCAACCGCCACTGTTTTCCTGGAAGACCCAGGAGAGCTTGCAACAGTCGTCCTCCGGGCCTTGGGGTCCGGCTGTTGCGAGGAAGAAGCCCTTGGAGTGCCAGACTGAAAACAAAAAGAGTTAGTATATGCATAAGACAACTAAAAGGGGAAGAGTTTTCAAAGCTTACCAAGGGTGCCTCCTTGTTGGGGGAGTCGGCATACGACTGCTTCATTAGCGAGACCCGCAGCATGGCCGCCGCAGTCTTAGATGCTGTTATTTTACTCATGGCGTCAGCTGCAAGAAATAAGCAGTAAAGTTAGTAAAAATCCCAAGTAAACAAGGCGTGAAAAAACAGTATTTGTCAGGCCGGCTACCTCTAGAGCACCGACTGCCGAGGCCACAGGCGGCCAAAAAGTACTCGTCATAGAGCCACTTGAAGCTCGGGACGCAGTTTAGGGGTACTTGCTCTCGTACCCCTGAAGTAGAGTTCACCCTAGTCTCTACTTTGAAGAGTCCTTTGTCTAGGATCTCTTTTTTAGCCTTTGGGGGAACAGGCGGCATGCTGCGGCCGCCTGCGAGAAGAGGCGGATCCCTATTCCACTTGTTAAAGCGTTTGTTCAGCTCCGTGTCTGAACTCTCGATAATAAGGAAGGTGTTCCGCCAATCCTTCCATTTGTTTGCCTTACCTCTCGTCATGAGGTAACCCCTATGGCTTGTTAATTGATACCAGCCGGTACCTCCCGACTTAGGGGTCCGGCTGAGATAGTTCATGTGGGCGAAAGCCTCAAAGCTTGGCTCCACCCCGTTCAGTTCGCACCCGGCCACATAGCCGAGTACGTTTACCCAAGAGTTGGGGGCTAACTGCCATAACCCCAGATCATACCCATCTAAAATCCGCTGAACAGCCGGATGTAATGGGAAGCGCAGTCCAGCTTTGATGGCTGCCACATAGCAGCCAAAGCAGCCGTCACCATAGCTGGTACCAGCCGGCCAGACGACAGTATCTTCTGGATCCGGCACAAACAGTAAAAATTCCGGGCCCATTTTGTGGTTAGCAATAAAGCTCGCCACGTTGTCTTGCATGGTTGCGATCCGGCCCCGGGGTACCCTGCAGTAGTAGGGGGCGTTTTCCTCTCTGTAAGAGGCGGACGGCTCCGCCCAATTGTCCCCCTTCTCAACTGCATGAGAACGTCTCGCCTCTTGTAGGCGGCTATGTTTTTCTTCTGAGCCAGGAGAACTGTGGCCAGAAGAGCTGGACTCAGACTCGTCCTCTGACGAGTCCGAGGAGGACGACTCCTCCCCTTTCCTAGAGGGGCCCGCCTCCTCTCCCTTAGAAGGAGCAGAAGGAAAATTAGACATGTCAACGGTAAGATGGGAAGGGAACACCTTGGCCCCTCTCTCAGAACTGTCGGCTTGACAGTCGCCTCGTTCTACATCTGGCGCCTGGTCAGATGTTTCACTAAGGAGCACCCTTTGGGAGGAGCCGTCTGAGTTTGATATCATAGCAGTCTTTTTTGTTCTGGCCATCACGTTCTGCATAGACACAGATACAGTCGGACTTTGTATAAAGGGCAAAGATGGGTCCAGAAAAGGGCAGGCGGCACTCCTAGTCCTAGATTCAGCCGTCCCCGGTGACCGGCTGATCACTAACTTAGGGCGTGTCGTGTGCTTCCATGGTGCCATTTCAAAAAATAAAAATAAAATTAAGGGTAAGAGAACTGAGTTACCTGAACGAGTGACGGTTGATGAAGTCCTGGAAGTTCGGGTCAGTCGGCTTGTCAGAACAGGCGGTATGCAGAAAAAGTCCGAAATGTCAGAGCAAGTTCAGGGGTCCGAATGTTCTCGCAAAGTTCTCAAATGTGAAAATGACCGAAGTCAGCACTTCCTTATATAGGTGAAGTGAGAAGGCGAAGGGTCGCTTCCAAATTCAAAATTTGGGCGGGAAAATCTCTCGGCCGTTTGTAAGGTGACACCTGTAGCGGGCCGTCGCCTGTCACCGTGCGACACCTGCCACAGGCGACACGTGACCAGTCACGGGCCACCTGTGAGGGGCAAATGATTAGGGGATTTTTATCCACCAATCACCGTCTGACAAGTGGACCAACCAGGTTCCGCCACGTGTCCTTCACGAAGGCCAACAGGAGCCTGCCACGTGTCAATCACAGATACGTCCTCTACGGACCAATTTAGACACGCCACGTGTCCACCCATGCCAAATGGGAAAACCGGCCATCAAGGCCCAATTCAGTCTAGAGGCCCGATCAGCCCTAGGTTTACCTTAAACCTAGAGAGTTGCACGCTTCTCAAGGCTATAAATACTCGATTAATCCTCATTAATCACGGGATCGAATAATCAAGAAATCAAGCAGAGAAGAACAGAGTTATTAACAACCGGCTAATCTCGCTAACGACGCAGATTACCAACACTAAGCACTCTCACCTAGAGAGATCTCATTACTTTAATTTCTGTATTGATTACTCCTTAATCAGGTACTAACTTGACCGTTGGAGGCGGAGCTCTCAGGAGTCTCCGTTATTTTGCAGGTACAGGCGTCCGGTTCCAGTCTCGGAATTGTAACTCTCCCGCAGGACATCAGAAAACCCCGAAACAACAAGTGGGAGGAAAATCGAACTTGATGAAGTTCGACAAGGTGAGCAACAAAGTCAACCTGACAAAACTGACAGTCAAAGTGCTTTAGAAGCAGCTGCTGACATTAGTCAGAGTCAAACCGACAATGTGCAAAGTCAAAATGACAATGCAAATGCTCAACCTATTACCCTGCGTACACTAGTAGAAAAAGTGAAATAGGCACCACACTTTTCGCATCGGTTCTTGAAAATCGGTGCGAAAAAGATTTATTAAGAGAGAGAGAAAAAAGAGGGAGAAAGGGATTTCGCACTGGTTCTAACCAAACCGGTGCGAAAAATGAGTTAATCGCACCGGTTTGGTTTGAACCGGTGCGAAATCTATTGTAAAATAAAAAAAAACCCGGATATACTCTTTCTTTCTCTTGCTTTCATTTCCTTGATCTTTCCTCCTCTCATCTGATTTGCCCCTCTCTCTCTCCTCCATTGAAGAGTACTCGAATTTCTCCATTAAAGGGGCTTCTGAGCTTTCTCTCAGCACTTTCCTCAAACTCCTTCTCTCTCCTTCGATCTCCATAACCGCCACTTTCCCTTTCCTTTCTTCTCTCTTTCGATCTCCTTCCCCTTCTCTCTTTCTACAATATTGGAGGTTAGGGTTTCTGGGTGCGTCTATTTTGAATCAATTCGATGTGTGTGCGTCTTCAACAACAACAAATTCGAATCAATTTCGAACCAAAAATCAGAAATTCAAGGTTAGGGTTTTTGGGTTATTTAGCTTTGCGTTATATTGTAGCAGTTCTGAGCTTTCTCCTCCATTGAAACAACTTCTGAGGTAATGTTTTTTAATCAATGAAGTTTTTTAATCAATGAATATCAATTTCGCTAATTATTTGTGTTAGTATAGTTAATCTAGGGTTTTACCATTGCTAAAATTGTGCTATTGGCTTGTTTATTTAGTGTTTTCAAATGTAATCGCCTTCAATTGATTGCTCGAATGTTATTACTCGATTACTCATTACTGCTCTATTTTCTTCAGCTCGAATTGCTTACAATTGATATGAATTGCTGGATTTTCTCTTCTGCTCGATTATCTGTTGAGTAATCACCCAAATCGAAAGTTTCAAGTATCAATTTTATTATTATATGTTGAGTTTTTGTTAAAACTGGAGAAATTATGTGTTAATTTGTTGATTTCTTGCGATTTGTATGTCACTTTCAGTTTTGCATGTTACATATTGCAAAATTCTTTGCATGTTAAATTCTTAGTTGTATTGTTTGATTGAACTAGTATTAGTATTATGAATTGATTGATTGATTTAAGGTTTGGAGGAATGTAGTTTTTTGGACGGACGACTATGATGTTGATGAACAGATAAAGTTATAATTTTTCAAAATATTTATGTATTTTGGATTGGCTTACAAGATATAGTACATTGCAGATTGATTTTGACAAGTATAGTGCAGGAAAATGTGTGGCCTATTGATTCTGTGGTACTAAACTGAAATCTGAAGTAAATGTTTATTTGCAGATATTGGCATACTTGCTACTGTCATCAGCTTCTTCGGCCATACCTATGACAAACAGAATGTGGGAAGGAGGTGACAACATTTTCACAGATTCATGCGCAGCAGCCATAAGCATGTTTCTCCTTGCTTTGATTTCATTGGCATGTTCATCCGTCATTGCTGGCTATAAGCTCTCTACTCAGTCATTTATATGAAAATTTCCTCTTATAAATATATTTATAATCTAAACATTCTTGAACTTGATTCTTTCATACAGTATAGTCTTTACATATTGTTTATATACCTGATTAGAGTTGGCCTTAGGCTATCTGATTGGAACCCTTCAGGTCACAGATTGCCTGCAACTTATTTTACCTTATTCTTCGTTTTCTTTTCTTTCTTTTTCTTCTTTTTCTTAAATGTATATTTTTATGAATATTTAAGTATAGAATTTCACTCCTAAAGGCTACAGCCTTTCATATATCTGCTAACGGCTGTTATTGTGTTTAAAGTCGATATAGAAAACAACAATTCGCTTTGTTCTTGTTCTAGATACTGTTTGCCTCAATTCTCATTGTTTTGTTTGATTGGAAGAAACCAAACATTATGTTTCTTTAGTTTCCAAGGGTCTGAAGACCAAGGTTATTTTTAATATGATGATGAGATGCATGACATTATCGCTCTATTCCATGATGTAACTGAAAGATATTGGATCCTTAATTTCAACCAGAAACTGAACGAACCTAGATTATTGGTAATGAATGTGTCCCAGTGTTTGACTTGTCTGATCTTGCATAATTGGAGTTGGGTTTTGATTCTTGTACTGTAGCTTCTCGATTGTATCCTTAATTTCTGTATATCCTGTGCATATGAAATATTTATGGACTATGTATGGCTTTTCCTTACCATAGTATAATAAATGTATGTTTGCAGGAGGAATTTTAGTTAGCTTTGTTCACAAACAAGAAGAACAAGAATCTTTTTTGCTAATCGGGTAAGGAATTTGAATTTAGGTCATTTTTTTGGCTTAATTTTTTTGACTTATTAGTATAAAAACAACTCACTATCCAAATGAAACACTCTATGTGCAGAACTTGGAAACTAAAATTGTATTCCAAATTCCAATTGTGTTTTGGGTGTTTCCCCGTTAGATTAGCATGAATTTTTGTATTGAAATATGAACTGGGATTCTTTAATTGGTACTTTTTTGTTTGTGATGGATTAGTTTAGCATGAATTTTTGTTTGGAAATCTGAACTTAGGGTTATTCAAATGGTTTTTGGTAAAATCATAAGTGGAGACCAATGCAGTTATTTGTAAATGAGGATAGGTGTTAAACTGTTGATTGTTTTTCTAGTTAAAATGTACGTGATGTATCTCTTGTATAGCTCTATCGAAGCTGTAACAATTAATTACATGTACTTAATTGTATGTACTGATTTTCTGTTCTGAATGTCGGCTTTGGTGGTTCCGAAGCATCAATGTGGTGTTGCTATATTTCGGGAAATTCATTAGGTTGGTTTATCTTTGAGGATTTTCTGCACAATGGTTTTGGACCTTTGGCTTATAAACTACCCCGTAGTTCTCCTTGTAGGGCATTGGAAATGAAATCTTGTTTTTAAAGAATTGATAACACAATCTACTTATGTATATTATGATCCCATACTGTGTTTTTTTTTTTTTTTCCAAAGCTGTCAACCCAATTTTTTTTTATTAAGAAAAACTTTTTTTAAGCCCAATTCTGAATACCGATTTAGCGTACATGGGAGCTCATATTGGGTAGACAAGGGTCCACATTATGCTCATACAACGTGATTGTTGCTAGCTTGCTACATTGTTACTTAGCATAGACTTTATAATTTATCTTATAATCTGTCCTCAATCTCTATCCTTTATAATGTATTAACGAAACTTCATGCCTTTACATAATAATTTATGTTCTTGTTGTCCTCAATCTATCTTATGTTTTTCCTTTTCTGTTGTTATTCTATGTTCTTGTTTAAGGATTCATTGTGAAGTACTCATATTTCCTAGTTGGGTTTAGAAAGCTACAAATAATTCAGCTGAAGTAATTTTCTTCCTTCATACACACAATTGTTCATTTATTGGTGGCCACCAATTGGATTTAATGGTGAAGTTGTGTTGCCCATCGTGCTTTAGCTTCATTTTCACAAAGATATTTCATCTGTCAAATTCTGCCTAGTAGCTCATCACTCACTTTCCGATTTGCTCAGAAGATATTTGTGTGTACTTAATCTTATCTTATATGCTTGTTTTAACTTACTGAACCCAGGCAATTATTGATGCTGCTGCGTATGTCCCACCAGCACCTACAGAAGCACAAAAGAAGAAAATAGCTCAATTGTATGATTCCTTTCATATCCTCGTTTTGAACTCTCAACCATCTATATACTCTCCAACTTGCGATCTTTGTTCGCTTTTATAACTTCCACGATGTCTCTTTATCATATGCATTGACATCAAGTTTGCTTGTCTATGGCTGAAGGTCTGCCAAGTCAGAGCAGAAACAATTGCAGAACAAAAAAGTCTTGTCCAAAAAGAAGTCCCTTCGTCGAAGTAAAGGTAGCTGGGACTAAAACAGTGAGCTGAGATCCCACTTTTTCTTCATGAATTAAAGATGCCTTAGCTAGGTCATTAAGATTACTTGTTTTTGTAATGCCGTGCATTATTTAATATCTTTAATATGCATCATGCAGACTAGTAGGCTGTAACACTCAACAGTAGGCAGCACTAAAACAGTCTGCAAGCTCTTGGCCCCTACCTACAAAGATATTTGGATAATGATATACTTGTTTTTGTAATGCCGTGCATTATTTAATATCTTTAATATGCATCATGCAGACTAGTAGGCTGTAACACTCAACAGTAGGCAGCACCAACAACAAGGAGCAAAATGCACCAGCATATAGCTATCGGAACCTTTTTTTTTTTTTTTTTTTAGTTTTTTAAAGTGTTATATTACAAGTTATTGAAGAAAATATATGTGTTTTATGTATATTATGATTATATATAAGTATTTGATACAATTTAAGTGAAAAAAATGCAAACAAAAAAAAAAAAAATTTTTTGAGCATTTTTGGCACCGGTTTTGGAAAAGAACCGGTGCTAAAAGTTTTTTATTAATTTTTTTTAGCCACTTTTCGCACCGTTTCTCACCCAGAACCGGTGCGAAAAGCCTGATTTCACACCGGTTTTGAATCGGTGCGAGATGTTTGGGGTTTTAGCACCCCCCTAATCAGGACCGGTTCAAAACTAGTGCTAAATGGGGGTTTTGAGCCGGTACGGATTACGTATTTTCGCCTAGTGGTAGGTCGTAAAGGCCAAGATCTCAACCAGCAGATACCTCGGTGTCGTAACCAAAGATCAAGACATCCTAGTTGTGGATGTAGATGAGCCAGCGACATACAAACAAGCTATGACGAGCCCCGACTCTGCAAAATGGCAAGAAGCCATGATATCCGAGATGGATTCCATGTTTGAAAATCAAGTCTGGAAATTGGTTGATTTGCCCAAAGGTTACACACCTATCGGTTGCAAATGGATTTTCAAGTTGAAAACCGACAAAGATGGAAATGTATATGTATACAAAGCTAGATTGGTGGCAAAAGGTTACAGGCCAATTCACGGCGTTGAATATGATGAAACCTTTTCGCCAGTCGCCATGCTTAAGTCCGTCCGGATTATCCTAGCAATTGCCGCAGATTATGATTATGAGATATGGCAAATTGACATCAAAACCGCCTTCTTTAATGGGATTTTGGAAGAAACTGTGTACATGACACAGCCGGAAGGTTTTGTTGATCCAAACAATGCTGGGAAGGTTTGTAAGCTTAAGAAATCCATTTATGGAGTAAAGCAGGCAAGCAGAAGTTGGAATTTGTGATTCGATGAAGCCATTAGTAAGTTTAGTTTTATCAAGAATCTAGATGAGTCTTGTGTTTACAAGAAGGTCAGTGGGAGTGACATCGCATTCCTTGTCTTATATGTCGATGACATATTGCTCATTGGAAACAACATTCCAATGTTGGAGTCTGTAAAGACTTGGCTTGGAAAGTGTTTTTCAATGAAGGACTTGGGAGAGGCACAATACATATTAGGCATCAAGATCTATCGGGATAGATCTAAAATTAAAGGATGATTGGATTGAGCTAAAGTACTTATATTGATAAGGTACTGGCACGATTCAACATGGAGGAAGCCAAGAGAGGCCACTTACCCAGGTCACATGGCATAACTCTCAGCAAGAAACAGTGTTCGAAGACACCTGATGAGCGAGAGAGGACGAGTCTTATTCCATATGCTTCGCTATTGGATCAATCATGTATGCCATGATATGTACTAGGCCAGATGTATCATATGTCTTGAGTGCTACGAGCCGATACTAATCAGACCCAGGAGAGGCGCATTGGACCGCGGCCAAGAATATCCTAAAGTACCTGAAAAGGAACAAGGATAAATTTCTGGTCTATGGTGGGATTAATGATTTGGTTGTTGAAGGTTATATCGACGCAAATTTCCCCACTGACAGAGACAACTTCAAGTCACAATCAGGATACGTGTTCTGTCTTAATGAAGGAGCATTTTTGGAAGAGTGCTAAACAAAACACGACTACAGACTTTACAACTAAAGCCGAATACTTGGCAGCTTCGGAAGCAGCTAAGGAGGCAGTTTGGATTTGTAAGTTCGTTGGTGAACTTGGTGTCGTCCCCTCAATAAAGAGACCAATAGACCTCTACTTTGATAATAGTGGGGCTATTGCTCAGGCTAGGGAGCCAAGGGAGCATCAGAAAGTCAAACATGTCATGAGGCGATTTCATATGATAAGGGAATGGAAGTTCGAGGATGAAATCATAATTTGCAAGATTGGAACGAATGACAATGTAGCTGATCCACTCACTAAACCGTTGCCTCAAGTGAAACACAACAAGCACGTTCAGGCAATGGGAATCAAGCACGTTGGAGATTGGCTTTAAATTCCCTATTTGTGTGTTTTAATTAAGTTGTGGAGATCTTAATTTAAAACACCATGTTAAAACTATTCATTTATGGAGTAATTTTATTTTTCTGTACATTATTATTCCGATCCATTTCTATTTAATTGTGGTTTAGAATTAAATAATGAGTCCATTTGATTAGAACATTCAAAATAGGGTATCAAGGCCATGTCTTAGATAAAGAAACACCTATTAAGTGAACATTAAATGTCATATCGAAATCATTTCTAATCGAGGTCATTAATTAGAAAGTTAGGCGACTAATGACCGCGTGAGATTAGTGTGTAGTATGATTTATAGCACCGTTTCTTGTGCTACCACGACATGATTGTCATAATCATTTGCACATGTATTAGTTTGGAACTATATCGGATCAACCAATGAGAATACTTTAAGAGATTTGACAATCGTCATAAGTATATCGCTCATCATATCTATTGATACGTCTTTCCTCGACCATGAGTATTGTAAGTTCTCTTATTTGAGTACTAGTCCGTTTTGATGTTGTCAAACGTCTGCCGTAAATGGGGATTATAACAGCAACACTCGGGTGGCTAGGTCCCTCCATTTACAATAGGGAACATGTCTTTGTTGTTTACAAGGCCTCTCGAAGAGCGAGACTGTGAAAGTGCAAGGCCGTGCTCAGATAGATTTTAGAAATCATTTGTTTATTGACAGTCGAACTCGGAAATCGAGAAACACTCCTGGACATAATAAGGATGATGATGAATCTTACCTTATAGTTCATGAAAAGACATTAAATGACATAGGAAATAGGCTATACACTAATAGCGCACTTGTCTAGAAGGACAAGTGGGAGATTGAAAGGAATGGTGTCGAACAAGTGTATTATTCCGATAGAGGGTTCGGAGATTTTAGAAAGATAATTATTCACTGAGGTCAAGTGATCGGAATGCCTAGCTGGAGGCCGCTTCCGATTAGTATTATTAATGTATAATTAATATTACAGCTTAATCTTGACTAAACCCTTCGGGTCACACCCAATCGAGTAACCTAACCGAAACGACGAATTAATCTGAAGGATTAAATGAGTCATTAGAGTATTACGAACAATGACGTCGGATATCGAGCTTAGAACTTCGAAACCAAGCGCCGTAAGTCGAGTTGAATTTAGGATTCGACGAGACGAGAAATCATGTTAACGACAAGTTAAAGCTAAGTCGTATCCTTGTATTGGCCTAGCCATGTGAAGGCTAGGCTAGCATAGGGCACCAACCGCAATGCATGGCTATGCTGCAAGGCAAGCATGCATGCGCGTGCTAGGCTTACTGGCCGAGCATGCTTGCGGTGCTGGTGCTCCTGGTCGCACGCAAGTTAGCACCAGCACGCAGCGATAGCATGGTAGGGCTAGCAAGGGCTTACATCAGGTCGCTTGTGGGGTAGCAAGGCCTAGCTAGCATGCTAGGCAATGCGAGCAACAAGGCCGCCCAGCATGAGGCCCAACGCGCAAGTTGGCCTGTGCGTGGGCTGGCTATGCCGCACAGCAAGGCTGGCAGCCAGGCAGGCCTTTGCAACGAAGCCCAAGGACAACACGCCTTGGAGTACAAGGCTACTAGCACAGCACGCCTTGTTGGCCAAGGGAGTTGCTGCCAACTAGCGCGTGGTCGGCAGACAGCCAACCTTGGTTTCCAAGGCTTGGTGGTCCTCCCACCTACCCTCCTTGTTCTTGTGCCACTTGTCTAGTACTGATTGCATGGATATTTAATTTAATTTAGAATTAAATTAAATCATTCTTTTTCTCATTTAACCAACTCTCCCACATTGATGGGAGATTAGAAGGGCACCTTTCCCTATAAATACCAATTATTTGGCATTGGGAAGGGGCACTTGATTTGTGAACTTTAAGCGATCTCCAAGAAGAGAAAACCTTTGTTTAAATACTTTAAGTTCTTTTGGTCTAGCCCCGACTAAGCTTCGAGGTAGGGATTGTTCGGGTAGGGTCTCGAGGGTGAGAGCCGTTGGAGGCTTGCGCATTTGTGGAGCTTTACGCTTTCAAGTTCGAGCTCTAAAAGGAGCGAAGCACGCATTAAGGGTATGATCGTCTTTCTTTCTCTCTTTGTTTAATTATGTGTTTGTTAATTAATATGCATTTTAAGCTACTTAAATTTGTGTGCGGATTTTGGGAGGGTTTCATTACGCGTAGTGTTGGAAACTACGAAACCCAACATAATTACTATAGTCGATGCGTTAAGCTACCTCGAAAAGAGTGTTAGAGTGTGTAGTCAAGTAAGCTAATCAAACTAAGCAAGTAATATAGGAAAATCAATCACAAAGATGCTAGGGATTAGGTTCCACATGTAATCATGATAGAAGTGTCAAATTGGGGGAAAATTGAAGCAATAAGTGTTGCAAGGACTAATGATAATTGCATTCAAAGAGTTCAAAGACTATCTAGACTGGTTGTCAAGCTAGGTTTCCTCTATGGATGACAATTAGTAGAATAACAAATCTAACAAGTTGAAAATTAACAATCTTAAATCAAGTGGTCATGTCATTAAGATCATCAATGCAATCAAGTTTAGAATTCTAAGTTGATTAATACTATTATGCTAAAGGCCTGCAGAAATTCATCAATCAATTTAATTACAACAATCTATTGATCAAAATCCCCAAATCAACAACAAGCTACCAATCAAAAATGCTTCCCCAACACCCTAGCTTATAAATCTACTCACTAATCATCATTAATTGAAGAAACAAAACAAAGCCAATCATCATCATCATCATCATAGTTGCAAATCAAATTAAGAATCTAATCAATCATGCTAATTAAGTTCAAACAAGCAAAATCAAATTGAAATTTCATCAACAACAAGAATTAAAAGCAATGATTCAATGCAAGAAGAAAAGAAATCTTATAAACTTGAAGATCAAAGGAAAATCAAACTTGAAATAAATTGAATTGAAGATCAAATGTTGAGGTTCTACAACTTCTCTCTCTAGTTTCTCTCCAAATTCTGTCTCTAAAATTCAGCTAATCAAGTATTCTAAAAGGGAAATACAAGAGTATTTATAAGAAAGAACAAAATCCCGCCATGCGCGCCCTCTCCAAATATTGCGCGCTCACGGTGATAAGGGTAAGGACAGCCAAACAAACATCGCACCTTATCTGTGTAAGAACCGCGCCCGCGGTATTTGGGGCCACGCCCACGGTGAGAGCACGTCAGATGCCCTGCTCTAAATGCTGAACAAGAGGTGTGTGCCATCTCCAAAACAGCGCGCCCTCTCTAGAATTTGCGCGCGCGCGGCTAAGGCGTGGTGAGGGCGCGCACCTAATCTACCTCATTTTTGGCAAAAGTGCACCAAAGTCCGGAGCGCCTGCGGTGACGGATGAAACGCCTGCGGAGAATCAATTAGTTGCATGCCCTCTCCGGAGGCACGCTTGGATGCCTTATTTCTTCCTTATAGCTCCTCTTGATTCCAATCCAAATCCAACTCCTTAAGTACCTACAAAAGACACCAAGGAAAGAAGATAGAAGAGAAAGAGAACCAAATAGAAGAGAAACATAAGAGAATCTATATAAATGGATGAAAAACACAAAGCAAGCAAGAAGTCGAGAAACTAAGAAAAATAGACTAAACCGAGCAAAGAAAGCTATGAAAATAAGGAAAAAATGACCTAAAACACTATCCTATGAGTGCCATAAATGATACTCATCACTGTTCCATTGTGGAGTTCCGAGAGGTGTCAGTTCTGAGAGAATACGATGTTCTTTCAGATGGTCGTCGAATTCCTAGCTCAAATACTCGCCACCTCGATCTGATCAAAGGACTTTGATTTTCTTGCCACGCTGATAGATTTTCCACTTCACTCTAAAATTCTTCGAAATTTTCAAAGGATTCAGATTTCTGCAACATAAGGTAGACATAGCTTATCTACTATAGTCGTCCGTGAACGTGATAAAATAGCGATAATTGTTTCTTGCAGTTGTGCTCATTGGTTCACATACATCCGTGTGTATGAGACCCAATAAGTCACTAGCCCTTTCTCCTAACTTGGAGAAAGGCTACTTTATCATCTTTCCAAGTAAGCATCCTTCCCAGTTTTCAAACAACTCTAAGTCGAATGAACCAAGAATCCCTTCTTGAAGAAGTTTCTTGATGCGTTTGATGTTTATGTGGCTAAGACGGCAATGCCACAAGTAGGTTTGATTCGACTCGCTGGTCTTAGCCCTTTTGCTGGTATCATTACCGTTATAAACCTTTTCGTCTAATGTAAGCACATAAAGACCATTTTCTGAATATGATGTACCATATAAGACATTCTTAAGATAAAATGAACAACTATTGTCCTTTATCCGAAATTCAAAACCCTTGGCGTCCAACGCCGAAATTGAAATAATGTTTTTGGTGATGTTTGGAACATGATAACATTCTTTAAGTTCTAAAACAAACCCAGAGGGTAAAGACAAACTTAGTGTCCCAACTGATACAACCGCAATCCTTACTCCTTTGCCTACCTAAAGTTCCACTTCTCCCTTCACTAGCCTTCTACTTTTCCTTAGTCCCTGAGCATTGGAACAAAGGTGTAAGCCACATTCGGAATCTAATACCCATGAATCTTTGCTAGTAAAGTTAAGGTCCATAACAGATATACATGATCCGGAAGTAACAGTGTCGTTCTCCTTATCTTCCTTGAACTTGATGCAATCCCGTTTTCAATGTCCCTTCTTCTTGCAGTAGAAACATCCGGAATCGGATTGAGAAGATGCTACCTTCTTTTTCTTGTCGTCGTTGTTAGCTTTTGACTCAGGAGGAACGGTCTTCTTACCCTTCCCCTTAAAGCCTTTCTTCTTGCCCGGTCGCTTACATGACTTTCCCTTCTTGACCATAAGCATGTCACGCTTCCCCTCATCCTTGAGCCTTTGCTCAGCTTGCTTCAACATCCCATGAAGCTCGGTTAGGGTTTTCTCCATGTTGTGCACGTTATAGTTCATCTTGAACTGATCATAACCTTTGTGCAGCGACTAGAGAATGATGTTAATTGCCATCTCGTTTGAGTATCCCGTATCAAGCCTTTCCATGATCTCAAATAATCCTATCATTTTGAGCACATGAGGGTTGATGGGCTCTCCTTTCTTGAGCTTTCTCTCAAGCATTTGCGTATGGGTCTCAAATCTCTCAGTTCGGGCCTACACTTAGAACATATTCTGAAGTTTAGATATGATCTCCAAAGCCGTCTCCTTCTCAAAGAGAGTCTTTTTGAGATCCGGAGACATTGTGGCCAACATGATGCATTTGACATCCCGGTTAACAGCGTGCCATCGGTTTAGGGAAGCTTGAGTGACCTCCTCATTAGGAGCGTCGGGCATTTCCTCGTCAAGGAAGTATTCCTTTTGCTCTTGCATGAGAACTATACGCAAGTTCCTTTGCCAATCAAGGAAGTTTGGCCTGCTCAATTTCTCCTTATCGAGAATTGAGCGAAATGAAAATTGGTTGTTGTTGGTTTTAGTTACAGACATTTTGCTACAAATGAATGAATTTGCAAAGAAAACCATTCATAAAACCAATAAGTTTGAAATTTAAAGCACACATGCAAATTTTCAATCTTATTAAGAATTGTATCCACACATCAAAATTTGTCCCCTTTTAGGCAAGAATGAAACGATTCCAAGACCCCAAAAATCAAAAACGTAATTAAGCATGCTTTGGCTTGTCTTAATACTTAATATTTTAAGGTAAGTAATCTAATTGCTAATAGCTCTAAGCTATTCTTAGTTTGATAAGACGTCGCATCTAATGCTTTCATGACGTTTATCTCCATTGCCACGACATCTAAAGACTTCTTACTGATAATGTTGAGTTTTACCCAAAATCAACTTGTATACCTAGTATATCTTACTTCGCTAGGAAAGTAGTAATGTCTTGCGTTGGCATAGCCCATTATTATTCTCATTAGTTCGGTAAGTGTTATTTTGGAATGGCAAATTTTATGGCAAATTTTAACTCAATTTTATAGGGACCTAGGGTTTCTTTGTTGGTTGGTTTAAGTGAACTAAACTAATCATTCACTATTTGAAATCCTAAGAATGCATCTAATATCGCAATTATAAATAAGCAAAAATATAGAAGGCATAAATAAATATGCATTGGCAACTAGCATGATTCCTTGAAACTTGAATCTTCAAATCTTCAAGGGCCTTCACCGCACCTTCTTGGCTTCGTCTATTAGAAACTTCGTCTTTGAGACATCACCACCAATTATGCAACTAATTGAAAGACTAGGACTAATCTAAATAATTAAAGTACAAAAATACTTAACGGCACGTAGTCCGTATTTCGATTTACAAAAATACGAAACGGAACGCAATCCTTATTTACTATCCTAATCGGGCCCTACTAGTTGCCATTTTGTAAAACCTACATTAGAACCATCTACAATATTCTATTCATCCATTCACTTCCAAAGTGAATGGCCCATTCATTTTACAAATAATCCAAGCAACAATACAAAAACATTGTATCAACATGAGCGCATACTAGTTACTAACTTAGGTGATTAATCCGATTAACACGCCTAAGTAAAACTAGTCAAGTGATTATTTGGTTATGTGAATTAATGCAATAACATAAGCACAATTATGGCTAAAATAATCTCAAAACGATTGATGAAGCTCCCACTAAATTCCACATCCAACTTAATTAAAATCAATCAAATTAAAATTAATTAAGCCGATCAATCAAAATTTCAAAAGTATTTTGCAAGTACATGGAAAAACTAAGGCTTAGCCTCGTTTTAACAAAAACGCAAAAATGCTAAAACCCAAGGCCTAGTACCTAGCATAGGCCGCACGGCCCTAGCAGCGCACCAAGGTAGGTGCTAGCCTTGCAGCTGCCCAGCCATTGGCGCGTGCTAGGCGCTGGCACCATGGCGCTGCTATGTGGCCCTAGTTTGACGCATGGTGTTGGGCGGGAAATGTAGCTCATGCCCACCGCACGGCCAGGCTTGCCAAGGCAGTGCCTAGCTGCGTTTGCGGGCGGGCTGGATGCTGCCCACCACCAACGTGCACGTGTACGACTTGTGCTAGCCCTGTTCGAATCAACTCGCACACACTCACGCACACACGCACGCACACACGCACGCACCAAGCCTCGGCAGCAACATGTTGGCTTGTGCGAGCAATCCATGCTAGCCGAGCTTGGTGCTCAAAGTTCAATTCTTCGATTTTGTGCTCGTGCTTCAGAATTTTATTCCGATTTTTGTGTGACTTTAAATTTAATTCTACATTTGATTTTAAAACTAATATTTAAGCAACATTTGAAATTAAAACAAGTCTAACTTAATTAAATTCAATTTGAGTGCACAAACCAAAATTAATTCAAGAACGATTCTTTAATAATTTTGGCTCAACTTGATGCAACAAAAATTGAGGGATAGTCTCATAATTAATTTAACCAACATAAATTAATAATGAGATTTGACAAGAATAGTTGAATAAATAAACAATTATCCAATGAAATAATTTATCCAACACTAACTCACGAACATATGAACCTTACAACCTTGCAATATGAAGAGTTATAATATTTCAAGCACAAGTATGAACATTTAAGATTTTAATCAACTTACAAAATGATTATAACAAAAAATTTGTTCATTGTGGATTTTAACAATTTAAGATTCAACCATTTAAACCATTAAAGATTGAATCTTTAACTCTTTTAGGGCTTAAAATCATATTCACCATAAACTTTCACACTACAAGCAATTTATATGCAAGAATGAGAACTTCCAAGTTTATGTGAAATTAAGAGCAAACCAAATTACGTAATCAATATACTTTATAAACAAGCTTAATAAGGGATGAAATTGCCGAAGATTAATGGTATAATCAAACACATAATCCAACAATTCCATGCCATAATTAATCAAGGTTCAAATATTTAAAAAAATTTCATTCCAAACGAAAAAAACCCCTAGAAAAACTACTTTCTGGGTGGATTTTGGCTTTTGGAAGGTCATTTTTTATGACTTTATGGGTAATGAATGATTTACAACATCGATTCCACCCAAAAAAAACACTATTTTTGGGAAAAAATCTGGGTTCGTAGGCCAAAAATAACAAAAATACGTTTTTAATCTAATAAAAAACGAGGTCCTAATCTAATTAGGTTGCTAATCCAGAAATTTAAATCCATTTAAATCACCTTAATTACTTATTAGTCACAGTAATTAAATGCACAAGGCTCGGATACCACTGTTGGGATTTACGGTGTCCAACACCGCACAGAAAAAAAACCCGCCAAAAGATCCATGCATAAATTAAAGCAACTAAACATGCATACAATCAATTAAACAATAAATACATAATTATAGAGAGAGAGAGAGAGAAGTAGAAAAAGACGATCATACTCTTGATGCATGTTTCCCACTTAGCACGAATATGAACTCACGAGCGGAAAAAGAGCCTCAAACGCGACCCCTCCAACGTGGTCCACCTTCGCGCCAAACTTAGCTAATATTACCGGCAAGGGTAATATTAACACTACTAACAAGAGGATCTCTTTATAAGGTTTTCTCAATGGAATTTACTTGTATAGAGTTCAACTCTTGCACCAATTCTTAAGGGAGGCCTTGGGTATTTATACGAGAAGCATCTCCATCCCTTTGATTTCTAATCCATGTGGGACTTTGCAAAGCTGAGAAATAAATACTTTAATTTAATTCTAAAATAAATTAAAATGCAAATGACAAATAATCAAACACGTGGCAATCACATGTTAGTGGTTAGATGAGGACCACAAGGAAAGCCACATGGCCTCCTTGTTCCCCAAGCCACTAAACCCACCAATCATAACAAGGCAAGACCGACCAATATCCTTGGGCAACGAGGAATGACCGTTCAAGGCCTTGTAGCTTCAGCATGGGCCTGCCAACCGCACCAAGCCCACGCGGGCATGAGCTTGCTGCTAGCTTGGTGGCCTAGGCCAGCTCGTAAGCACGCTAGCATTTGGTAGCTGCTGTGTTGCTGCTCTCGCAAGCCCACACGCCCTTGCGGGCTGCTGGTGCCTTCTAGCCGTAGAGCATGCTAGCAAAGCCTAGCTAGCCATGCTAGCTGCTGGCCCTTACTAACGATTCTAGTGCACCATGCACTTGGCCAGCAAGCCTAGCTAGTGCATGCGCGCACCAAGCTAGGCTTGCGACCGGTGTTTGCTGTGTGGCTGCATGTGCTAGCCTAGCCCTCGGATGGCTAGGCCATTGCGAGGCTAGGGCTATGCACTTTGACTTTACTATTTTTGTTTGACTTATTTGTACGTCTCGTTAATTCCTAGAATTTAACTCAACGTTCGGCTTCAACGCTCTAAGCTCAAAATCCGACGTCGGAGTAAGTATCCTCTTGTTTGCCGTATTAAGGCCTTCGGCTTAATTCGTCGACTTAATTTTGTTGCATGCTTGGGTGTGACCTGTTGGGTTCAGTTAAAGGAAATATGTGAGATTAATATAATTAATCTCACTGATCGGAGATAGCCTCTAGCCCGACTTTTCGATCACTTAACTTCACTGAATAATTAAATCCATAATTGATTCTGAACACTTTATCAGAATAATACACTTGTTCGAAGGAAACCATTCCTTTCAAAAGATTGTTCATCATCGGTTTTGGATTTGGGGAGACATTTTTAGATGTCCACAAAAGCCCCCACTTTGACTGAGTTTGTAGAAACATAAGTTTTGAAGACGATAGTCGAAGTAGTCAATTGGGACGGAGAATGATTTAAGACGTTAGGCAATCCTAAATCACTCTATATACGCCAACACATGCAGAAAGTGTTAGTTCCACAGATAAAAGAGTAAGGGATAGAATGCGTAGCTGACACCATTGTGTTGGCTGCAAATACGTTTGGTAGGTTTCTACGCCTCGAGAAATCTACCGGATGAGAGTCTTCCGCGCCTCGCGAACTCTATCGTGAACTCTGCGCCTCGAGCGATCCACTATATAAAAGTTGACAAGCTTTCGCGCCTCGGGAAACATGTCGTAGACTCCTACGCCTCGAGCAGCCTACTAAATGATGATCTTCTGCGCCTCGGGAAGACTGATATAAGATAGTATCCGCGCCTTGGGAATAACAATAAGTGTCCGCGCCTTGGTACACAATTTCTGTTAAGGATTATTACCACCGGTTTTAAACCGGTGCGAATAATGTCATTTAATGGCATCCCTCAAATCTAAACCGGTTCAAAACCGGTGCGAAAGGAGGGTTTTGAACCGGTGCACATTTTATATTTTCTACTAGTGATCACTTTCCATTCATTCAAAATAAAAAATAAAATAAAAAAAATATTGTCGAACTAAACACAAGGTACACCAATGATTTGAGGCACCTTTGCAACCCATTATTCCTCTTTATCATTCAAACTCATATCCATTTAATTAACCACTTTGAGCCTCGTCTAACGTTTGGCCTTAATTTATTCAACCCGCATTCACCTAACCTTGGGATGGTGAGGTGTGTAATTCGTGTAATTTTCTAAAGCAAGTAAAAAAAAAAAGTAAAAAAAATTAATAAAAAAAAATAACAAATCAAAGCAATAATAAAACAATGTCTAAGGGCAAGTGTTCCAATGTCTTTGATATGAACACATCTCGAATTGCATCTCTTATTGAGTTCTTAATACTGTGCCTGAGAAATATGAATGCTAAATGAGTGATGGACCGCATGATCCGGGATTGCCCACATTTCAAATACACAATTACACATCTTGGGGAGGGGTGGCTTCTGGCGGGTCTTGAGCCTTTTACCCTTTTTTTTAAAACCATCAGCTTAACCACATTACAACCCTTGAAAGACCACTTTACGGTGTACATAAACTTGTTCAAAGTTTTGCTAGAGCTACGTTCGGGCTGATTCCTAACATATATGTTGGCAACCTCACATCGAGGTGCAGCCACATTCATGTATGATCGCGTCAAGAGATTTCCAATGCTCATCCCTATCCATCTAGAGCTAGACTTGGGGGCTTGAACCCACATCACTTAGCTTAAATAGCCTAAAGAGTCATTGTCTTTGACTATTCTCACATCTATTTCCATCACCATAGCCTTCGCAACCAACCTCTAGTATCACTTTCACACACTTCATTCACACATACATTGACATATCCTCCTTCCCTTAGGAACCCCTTATCATGAAATCTTGTTTCATTAACGCGCAAGCTTCATCATCCTTCACAAACAACATCTAACAAACATCATATACGCTTGCTTAGCTCCCTGACCTAAGCAACATTCATTGAGGTTCATTACACACTTGCTTAGCTCCCTGACCTAAGCAATACTCAGCAATCACCACTATATACGTGCTTAGCTTCCAGACCTAAGCATTGTCCAAGATTATACACTATATATGATGCTTAGCTTCCTGACCTAAGCAACATATATCGACAATAAACTATAATTATACTGTGCTTAGCTTCCTGACCTAGGTGCATTCATTGATCGTGTCACATGATGAAATTGTCCTTAGCCTCTTGGCCTAAGAACATTCATCACGCATACATTATTTTCAAGACGAGCAATTCAATTTGATCCGTGTGATTCACCTTGCTTTGCTCAACGAGAAAGTTCAAAACTTCTTCCATTTTTCATCATTTTTCTTTTGGGGTAGTTCAAAAACTTTTTGAAAATTTTTCTTTTAGGAAGTTCAAAGCTTCTTTCCATTTTTCATCTTTTTTCTTTAGGGAAGTTAAAAAAACTTTTTCAAAATTTTTTCATCGAGGGAAGTTCGAAAACAAAACTTCATTTTTCATGTCTTTATTTTCTGGGAGAAAGTCGGTGACCTCCACTCATGACAAAAAAATGAAGAAATTCTTTTAAGCCTTTGCATTTTCAGTTGCTTGTGTCTGCACACACACTCAAACTATACATATACACACACAATCACATGTCATGTTATGTCATGTCAAGTCAAGCTTGATCAAGTCATCAGTTGGTCTTGTCAATCACAGTGTATGCGAATCCTTTGGCAAATTCTATTTTTCAGGTCTCATGTACAATCGAACAAAACATCATTTACAGCTTCTGCTCGGGGATAATCGAACAATCAAACCATCAACATCTACAAACCACGTTCAGGCACAATAGAACCATTATCATTTGCCGTCCACGTTCGGGGACGATCGAACTATTATCATCTACATCCCACTTTCGAGGACAATCGAACCATTATCATTTACAGCCCACGTTTGGGGACAATCGAACCATTATCATTTATCAAACACTCAATGATCATCCCGAGGCGCGGACGATTCACGTTGCAAGTTTCTCAAGGCGCAGAGACTTTTAATTTTTTATCATCAGGCATATTTTCCCGAGGCGTGAAAAATGGTCCGTTGTTCTATACTTCTCAAGGCGTAGAGTTCTGCAATTGTGTCCCAAGGCGCAAACACTTATTGTTACTCGAGGCGTAGGAGCTCACGATAGGATTCCCGAGGCACGGATACTATCTCATATCAGTCTTCCCGAGGCGCGGAAGATCATCATTTAGTATATTGCTCGAGGCGTAGGAGTCTACGACATGTTTCCTGAGGCGTAGAAACTTGTCACCTTTCATCTAAGATTCCTTAGGCGGAAGACTATCATTCTTCATCCTTCCCGAGGCGCAGAACTTTATCATCCAGTGGATCGCTTAAGGCGCAGGTGTCTACGACACGTTTTCCGAGGCGCGAAAGCTTGTCACCTATTATCTAGTGGATTGCTCGAGGCGTAGTGGTTCACGATAGAATTCCCGATGCACGGAAGACTATCATTCGGTAGATTTCTCGAGGCAAAGAAAGCTACCAAACATATTTGTTGTCGACGCAATGGTGTCAGATACGCATTCTATCTCTTCACTCTTTTATCTGTGGAACTAACGTTTTTCTGCAGGTATCGGTGTATACAGAATGATTTAGGATCGCAGAACAGCTTAAATCATTCTCCGTCCCTATTGACTACTTTGACTATCGTTTTCAAAACTTACGTTTCTACAAACTAATTCAAAGTGGAGGCTTCTATAGACACCTAAAAATATCTCCCCAAAATCAAACCCGATGATGAACAACCTTTCACCATCATTATTGGTCGGGTTGAGTATTTAATCTTTATAGTGCTTAAATTCATATTCAATCCAATACATTTCATAAACCAACCAAATTCTTAGCCCATTTCCCCAAACCATAAGTTATTTTCCTCTTTTCGTGTCCATGTCACAAAACCGAGCTAAAATGATTTTGTGGACCTATAATTTTGATCCTAATATTATTTGATTAAATATTCCTTGAAACAAGCTTTCCAACGTATATCATAAGCCCAATTCCGATTCAAAACGAAGAAGATATGAGCAAAACACTAAAACTCGGCCCAAAATCGACACCCTTGAACTAAAACGGCCATATCTTAAAATAAACAAAAGATTTTGACCTGATTCTAATTGGGTTGGAAAGTAGACTTTTAGATCTTTGCAACGATATATTATATTATATGCCTTATTCTGATTTACGGATCAAAAGCAATCAAACTTTTAAATATGTGTAAAAACTGGAAATTACCACGCCAAGGTAAAAATACCATGACATGGCAAAGTATGATTTACGTTCTTACAATTTTATGTTTGTGTATTTCATGTGCTGAAAAAAGATATTTCTAAGGCTTAATTTTATACATAGATTTATCCCGACTTTTCATTACATTCTTGTATGGTTTTAGGCTCTTTAGAGCCATTTTCCGCTAACATTCTCTTCTCTAGTGTGTTCGGTGTATTTTTATAAGTTTTACAGGAACTTGGAGTTTCTCGGATGATTCGGACACGTTTTGAGCGTTTTGGAGATGTTAGTGGACAAGGATGTAAAATCGAGCTAAACAAGAACCAAGTCTTAGAAAAATTTGCAAGCAAGGAGCAGTTTTTATATTGTGCCTGGTCGGGCATTGCAAGCCCGGTCAGACCGGGCACAAAAGGACTTCATGGTTGATGCTAATATTGAAGCAAATAAGTTGATTTATGGTTTTATCCCATGCGCCCGATCGGGCAGCCCATGCCCGGTTGGACCGCGCGCGTGGTGGCTAAGATGTTCAAAGCTACGAAATCAGAAGCAAGGCAGCCAGCGAAGAAGTGTGCCTCGCGCCCGATCGGGCGCCATATGCCCGGTTGGATCGAGCGCCGAGGAGAATAGCAAGGAAGAAGCAGCGCTGTATTTGATACCACATGCCCGATCGGGCAAGTCAAGCCCGGTCAGAACGGGCATAGTTATGCGATTTGCCGTTTTATTATTTTCTTATATTTACTTCATTAAGGGTTTAAATACCCATTGTATTTATCGTTAGGAAACAGATTATTATCTCCTTAAGTTTTATTTCTCTCTCTAGAACCCTAGTTTAATAATTTTTAGCAATTTAATTCCTAGGTTAGATTTGGGTATTGTTGATTAACAATTTGAGTAATTTCAATTGAAGCATCATTGGTATTCATCTCTATTCCTTTCTCTTTCAATTATTTTTGTTTTCAATTATGTTTTCCTTGATTATTATTGTTATTTCTTCTTTTAATATGTGTGAGTAGTTTTCTTATTCCAAGATCTAGGGTAGCCCAATTATGATTGATGCATGAATTAATTCTTTGAATTCTCTAATAACTATTGCAATTGTTATGCTAAATTGATTGTGATTCTGCCAATACTAGATTAGAGATAATTAGTATTGTTATTATTCCATAGTTTTAATCACAACGAGAGTTGGGTTTTAAAGGAATTGAGTAAATTAATTTAGGGTTTGAGATTCATCACGAGAGTAGTTGAATTGATAATTAGGAAGTAAAGTAAAGTGTTTAATGTCTCTAATTTGCATGATACCATGAGAATAAGCTTGATTGTAGGTTAGAGAAGCCATTGATACTCGAGAGAGGTCCTTGGTATTGATTAGGGTTTGTTTTTCCCCGTGTTAATTGGAATTGTATGTTCGGGGTAGATATATAATTGCATCGATCGTAATTGTGGTGATACTTGATCTTGTATGTTTTAGCTTATTGATTCATTATATTCTTTTGATTTATTCTAGTTTTCCATACTTTAGTTCTTATCTTATTCCATCATTGATTGATTTTTGCTTAGTGATTACTTGAGTCTAGATTGTTTAGGTGAACCTTAGTCTCTTGGGATTCGACCCTTACTTGCCCGACTACATAGTTAGGAGGAATAGTTAGGTTATTTTTGTTAGGTACGCGACATGCCTATCAATATGCGAAGCTGCGACTTAAAGTATGTGGTAAGTTCTGTGCAGTCTTATTTTTCAATCATTAACTCTTTCGAATTTCAATAATAATATATCAAATAATTATGTTAGGCTGAGTATAATTTTCACCTGAAGTATGTGGTAAATGTAAATTTGTGCAATTATGTGAGCCTATACTAGATATGTATGCAATTTTAATTACGATGATGGGAAATTTTTACTCTAAATTGCTGAAGTATATTCTTTGTTTTCTATGAAAACTAGCTGTGAATTGAGGCAACATTGTGTTTAGACCCCAAGAACTTGTTGAACAGAGGTAATAGGGACATTGAATAGCTTTGGTTTAATTGCATGTGAGTATGATAGATAATAGAGCTTGCAACTTGTACAAGGGTAGAAGTGAGCATAGGGTCATTCCCCAGCCCCAATCCCGACCTATCCCGACCTGGTGACACCCTAACCATGGATGGGAAATTTTCTACCTAGCTTACCTGTCCTAGCCCCAACTTGTACAAGGGTTGAACTTGTTGAATTTGAATTTACAGGGATAGCAGGGACATTAGAATACCACTTTTATTGTGTATTTAGTTAATTTTCTACCCATAAATTTATTTACTTTTTGTATTCGTTCTACTTACTTTTAATTTGAAAACCTTTACTTTACCCTCGTATACTTCTTAAGTGATTTTTTTTATACTTCATATTTAGTTTTTAGTTTTATTATTTACTCTTGAGATAATACTATTTACTACGTATTCCATTGCCACAACAAAGAAACCATACTCATTTATCGTTTCACACCATTGATTGCTTATATACTTTAGAGATATATTAATTTACATTTTATTTTGTTTTATATACTTTAAAGATAGTTTTATTCATTTTGAGATATATTAATTTACTTTTGACTTTTTTATAATGAATTACTTTTAAATTTCCTTAGAAGAGAGTGTGTTTTCTGCGTCTTCTAGTTATGATGATGGCTCGCCCATTAAAGTTGCAATGCCTCACTCACTTGATGTTAATCACATCATCACTATCAAGTTGATTTTTCACACTTGAACATGTGAAGATTGGCCCAAAAAATGATCGGGTTGAGTGATGCTGCTTTGCCAAGGCTGCTGCAGCTGCTATCCTGCCAAGGTTGTAGCTGCTACTGCTGCCCTACCATGGCTTGCTGCTGCTATGCTACTTTTGCCCTTCCATGGCTTTTTGCTGCTATGCTACTTCTGCTCTGCCGCCTGCTGCTGTAAATGTTGGTCGAGAGTACTTAGAGTTTAGCGAAACGGGAAGCTGCTGTGAGCAAGAGTGCAGCCTGTGCACCTTGGAATCATGTGGGAGCACATAAGCATAAGCAGAGCCAGCTCCATGAGCATCCCTCAGCAACAACATAGGCATGAAATAGTAGCAAGTGCATTAGCAACTCAGCAAAAAGCCCCTAGGCTTTGGTAGCAAGGCCTTGGACATGCAACACCAGAGACAACATGCACAGCAGCAGCACAACCACTGGCTTAATTAGAAAGAAAGAGTGTTTAGTACTAATTAATTTTCTTCATTACTTTAAGTAATCCAAGTTTCAATTTCTAGTTTCGGTTCAAGTTTAGTTAGATGTTTTTGTTTACTTTAAGATTTTTAATTTACTTTTGAGATGTTTTTGTTTACTTTAAGTATTCTTTATTTACTTTTATAAAAAATGATCAATTACGTTTACTGGTTGTTCTTACTATATAATAGCCTATTAGCTCAATCAGTAGAGCATTGTGCGATTACAAAAAAGATGTGGGTTCGAGTCCCACGTAGATTATTTATTAAATAATTATTTTTTTATTTACTCTTTGAGCTTTTTTTTTTTTTTATTTACATTTAGAATATTTTTATTTACTTTTTATTATTTTTTATCTAATTTTGACATATGATGCATAGTGCTCTACCCTTATGCAAATGATATTAAAGGAGTTAATCAGTCAAGTGAGGCATGGATCATATTTGCATGACAATTGATTCTTATCCAACTACAAAGTAGTCAGACAGTACAACTGCTTATCTCCCATGGCATAGAACCTGTGAGTGAGTTTTTAGACAATTGAAGTTGCTGCCACAACACCAACTTCCCCAATTCACAAGGACATATTGTTAGCTGATAAGCATAATCAACGCCGAATAGTTAGAAATCTCAGATGGAATACTACCTATCAGAGTATATCCCCATAGAAGTAAGCTATCCATCTTCCTAATCCTTCCTAAATGAGGAGGAATTGCTCTAGTCATCCTATTCATATGCTAATACAAATTCGTATATACACCTTTGAGATATATCTACTTAGTAAAAAAAAATTATTTTGAGTAAATATTAATTACTTTTGAGTTAACAAATTATTCTCACTCTATAATAGACTACTAGCTCAATAAGTAGAGCATTGTGCAAGTGCACAAAAGATGTGGGTTTGAATCCCACGTAGGTTCTTCTTACACTTCGAACCATTGAATTGTAAATATTATTTTTATATTTACTTTTGAGTTTTTCTATTTTACTTTTTAATAAATATTATTTACTTTAAATTTGATATTATTATTTAATTTCTTCAACGATATTTTGATTAACATTTTTAGCATTATTTATTTACTTTAGAGTAATTATGATTTACTGATGACATATTTTGTTCTACTTTTGATTTCTTTTTAGAGTTATTTTGATTTACTTTTTTAGTTTTTCTAATTACTTTTAAGAGATTTTGATTTACTTTTGAGGTATTTTGAATAACTTTAGAGTGTTTTATATTTAACTTTTAAGATAACCTAAATAAGATTCGAACCTACACCTCTCTGCATCCCCATAGTGCTCTACCACTTGAGCTAATAGGTTTACTTTAAAGTCAATTTTTATTCACTTCAAACTCTTTTTTACTTACTTTTTTCACATCAAAAACTCACTTTCTTCCTTACAGAATATCCATATTGAGGAGGTGGTGGAGCTCACACATGTACCTCAAGAGTTGGTTAATTGATTATTGCACAACACTCAAAGCATTGAGAATTGATAGATACCAGAATCTAATTTTCTTGCTGAAGAGCTTGTCAAAACTGATTTTTCTTAATTAAGGTGTTGCCGATATGAAGGTGTTTTTACCCAGTCTCAACAATCTAATCTTGTTGCGTGAGCTTGATATCTTCAATACTGAAGGTTTTACGGGCGCACTAATTTATCATTCACACACATACTTTTTTATTAAAAGAGCTTAAGATTCAAAGAATGAGCTAAGAGCCAAAGAGGTTAGCTGACCTGATGCGGTATCCAAATAGCTATTCTCACCGGATATATATATATATATATATGTATACATATATGTGTGTGTGTATACATACATGTGTGTGTATACATACATGTATATATATATACATGTATATATACATACATACATGTATATATATATACATGTATATATATATATATACATGTATGTATGTATATATATGTATATGTATATATATATACATACATGTATATATATATACATGTATGTATATATATATATACATGTATGTATGTATATATATACATGTATATATATATATATATATATATATATATATATATAGAAATGGGATCATGTGAGAACTCATGGCTTAGGTGAGAACCAAGTTAAAACGAGAACCAATCTAAGACCATTCATTTTATTAGATGAATGGTTCAGATTTATTGGTAACAATAGTGGGAATTCACGTGGGCCAACTTGAAAAATGTAATGATTGTTTGTAATTTTTTTTTTTTTTTTGTGCATTGGAAGACGTTGTATTCCATTGGAATATATTCTGTCAGTCTATTGGAAGACGTTATCTCAGCCATTGGAATACATTCTTTCTGAAAATATTATCAAAGGTTAGAGCTCATTTTTTTTTCCTGTAGTTATATTAAGCATGGATTTGTATGTTGAATGTGGTACGTCTAATGTTGTTCATGTTTGTACCCCTGCTGGAACGAAGATATGGATTCCATGTTGTGATAGTGAAATTAGACCAACTATAGGTAAGAAATTTTCAAAACTTGATGAAGGTTTGCGTTTTTATTTGTCCTACGCAGCTGTTGTAGGATTTATTACTAGAAAGTCGACGGTCAAAAAAAGAAAAAATGGTATTATTTCTTTTCAAATTATTGTATGTAATAAAGCTGGGTTTAAAGAAAAACGAAATAATGTGGTGACAAAGAAAGTTGATAGTATCGGGGAAGAAGATGATCATTTTATAGGTGATATGAATGTTGAAGAAGTGGTTGTTGGTCAAGATAAAGAAGACTATGATTGTCAAGAAGCGAATACTCCTATGGTTAAAAGAAGATTGTCTACTCGAGTTGGTTGTAAGGCAAAGATGATTTTAAAGTATTGCGAAAATGGAGGTTACATTGTTTCTAATTTTGAAGAAGGGCATACTCATCATATGTATTCATCCGAGAACTCTCATTTTCAGAAGTCCAAAAGAAAGCTGACAATGTTTCATAAGAAAATGATAATTGATAATTCAAAGGTATTTGAATATGGTTTTGTTTAAAATGATTAAATTTTAAATGTGAAGTAAAAATTGTGTACATATATGAAACATTAGTACTGTAATATGAAATATATATTGTTTTGGATGGAACAATGGTATTTGAATATGATTTTGTTTAAAATGATTAAATTTTAAATGTGAAGTAACAATTGTGTACATATATGACACATTAGTATTGTAATATGAAATATATATTGTTTTGGATGGAACAATTGTTTGTAATGTATGTACTCAAGTAGGTGTAAGTACAATTGTATGGAACAATGGTTTTGATAAGTGGAACAATAGTACGTATAATTGAAACATAGTTGGAGCGATTGGTTGTAAAGGTTTAATATTAACAGTTATAATAACAAATGTAACAATAGGGTAATGCGGAGGAACAATAGGTCAGATATATGGTACAATAAAGTGCATTTTTGTTTCATATCACTTCCTTCATCATCGAATTTCGCACTATACATCAAGAATAACGTGTACCGTTATTTGTAATTAAATATGTGCCTTTTTGTTTTTTGTACACATCTATATTTAGAATCTTTGAAATCTTTTTTGCCTTTTTTTTCATAAAATTAAATATGCACTGTTAGATCTGTTTCCATATATAGCATGGTCCTCAAACAGTCTAGTGTTTTTACATTCTGTTTCATATACTTATTTTGTTGCTCCACAGGTGAATATTGGTCATGTCAAGACATACAGAATGGTGAAGGAATATGTTGGTGGGTATGAGAATATAGGTGATAGTAGGAATGACTTCAAAAATTTTCATAGAGATTTGAAGGCGTATATTGAAGGATCGGACGCCCAGATGTTTGTTGATAATTTTAAGAGGAAAAAGTTGATGTGGTCGGCTTATTTTTTTTATTACGAAATGGATGAAGACGACTGCCTATGTAGAGCTTTATGGGCAGATCCTATTTGCCGGAGAAATTATGTCGTATTTGGTGATATGCTCTCGTTTGATACAACCTACCAAAGCAACAGGTATCATAGTGTTATTTTTAAAGTTTTTTGAATTTTTTTTTGGTGTTACAATTTGATGTAACATTTGTTTAAATTTTTGGACCATTGGAATAATATTACGAAACAGTAGACATAAATATCGGAATCGTAATTTCAGCGTATGTTTCATGTTTTCCAAATATAATATGGTGTTTGGTCCATTCACGGGAGTCGATCACCACAAGAAATGTGTCACTTTTGCTGTTGGTTACATTGCAAAGGAAGATGTTGCTTCATTCCAATGGCTATTTAGAACATTTGTTAAGGCAATGGGCGGTAGGGAGTCCAATTGTTTAATTACGGATCAAGATCCAGCTATGAAAATTGCTGTAAATTCTGTTTTCCAGCAATGTGAGCACAAGTATTTATTTTATTGTACTGCAACTATAATGATTCATTTGTGAATACTATTGTTTCAATATATGTGTCTGATGTTTCATATTAGTTTATTGATGTTTCCAGCTGTTGTTATGATGTTAAATATTATTATTCTGAATTTTTAAAAAAAAAATTCTTGTTCCTAAATAGTGTTTTATTGTTTCAAATTTATGTTTGATGTTCCATTAGGTTAACCAATTTTTACGAGAATTTGCCTAATTATTCCAATTATTTATTTTATTATTTCAAATCTTCAAGATAATGTTCCGGAATTTTACTATAATGTTACAGTATTAAAAGCTAATGTTCCTAAATAGTGGTCTAATGTCCCATAATTAATGTCCTTCGGATTTTGTATGAGGCACATAATGATTCATTTGTGAATACTTTTGTTTCAAAATATGTGTCTGATGTTTCATATTAGTTTATTGATGTTTCCAGCTGTTGTTATGATGTTAAATATTATTATTTTTAATTTTAAAAAAAAAATTATTGTTCCTAAATAGTGTTTTATTGTTTCAAATTTATGTTTTGATGTTCCATTAGGTTAATCAATTGTTACGATAATTCGCCTAGTTATTCCAATTATTTATTTTATTATTTCAAATCTTCAAGATGATATTCCGGAATTTTACTATAATGTTACAATATTAAAAGCTAATGTTTATAAATAGTGGTCTAATGTCCCATAATTAATGTCCTTCGAATTTTGTATGTGGCACATAATGAAAAGCTGCCTGATAAAGTTGGAAGGAATATCATTCAGGATACTGAATATTTAAAGGAACTCAGTAAGTGTGTTTGGAATTTAGAAATTGAGGCTCCTGAATTTGAAGAGAAGTGGAACAATGTTCTTGTTGAGTTTAAATTACAAGACCATGATTGGTTGAATTTGATGTTTGAGATGAGATCTATGTGGATTCCAGCGTATTTTAGAGATGTGTTTATGGGTGGTATTATGAGAACTACCTTAAGGTCAGAGAGTGAGAATAATTTTTTTACATCCGTTGTAAATCCTCACGTGTCTCTTGTGGAGTTTTTCATGAGGTATGAAACTGCGTTGGATGCACAGAGACATAGTCAGGCAGAGAATGACAATGAATCATAGGGGAAATTCCCTCAATGTAAGACAGAATTGTTGATTGATAGGCATGGTTCTGAGGTGTACACCGTTTCTGTATTTTATGAATTTCAAGATGAAGTTCATAGTGCTTTTTATTCTTGTGTGTAGATGAATTGAGGAAGGAAGATGGTATTGATGTAGAAATTGTTACTAAGGCAAATAGGAGAAGGAAATTTAAAGTTTTGTTTGAGTGCTTTAGTTATGACACTACCTGCTCTTATAAGAAGTTTTATAGGATAGGAATCCCATGCAGACATATGATATGGATGTGGAAGGCAAAGAATTTAAAAAGCATTCCAAAGCAATATATCTTAGATCGTTGGACAATAAATGCTACTCAGAAACCAGTGTTAGATATAAGTTGTTTAGACACCGAATATGATAGGAGGGTGGTTATAAATGAAATGTGGTCGGAGATATTTTCTTGTGTGAGTTGGGTTAAAGGTCATGAGGAGGACTTTATTAAGAATATTCGAGAGTTCAAGAATAAAATTGTAGCGACAAAAAATGTTACTGTAGTTGATACTCAGAATGTAAGATCTAGTGAACATGATATTGAGATGTTAATAGGATGTAGCATTCCTGATGAAATACTTGTTCAGCCTCCTAAAGTGTCGAAGAATAAAGGTACAGGTGTTCATGATGGCTGTGGAACTAGTGGGTCTAAAAGATTAAAGGGTGCCAAAGAAATAGCAGTTGAACAATCTAAAAAGAAAACGAAGAGGAAATGCAGTGGCTGTGGCGAGCTAGCATATCATGATACTCGGAATTGTCCTCACAAAGCATGATAATTTGTGCAGCTGTTGTTCCTTCTTATGGGAATGTTTTACTCATTTTTATGTTTGTTGTAATGGAACAATTAGTTACATTTGAGAAACATCGGTTTTAATATATGTTACAACTGTTGTTGTAAACGAAACATTACAATTAATGTTTCGGAAACGTCAGTTTTAATACAATGTTTTATATTGCATCTTTGAAAAATTAATATAATTAGTTACATGGAACAATAAGTTACATTTGGGAAACATCACTTTTAACATATGTTACAACTGTTAATGGTCATGGAACATTGCAACTAATGTTTTGGAAGCATCAATTTTAAGAAACATTAGTTCTAGTATATGTAACAATTGTTTCATTTAAGGGAACAGTAGGAACATTATCTGAAACATTAAGATTCGTTTTATCATGTTTTATATAAAAAAGTTACGGAGTATATAATATTTTTCAGAAAGTGTGCAAATTGATTTTATGTGGCAGCGTGTATTGATTTGACTAGTCATCTTTTTTTAAAAGCACTGGCGTGGTATTGTTGCTTTGGGAACATATTTATGGTAAAGTTTAAAAGCAACCTTACACTTGTCAGTTTCATGTAGAAACGTGTTCAGTTGTGACAATGCATGGTTTAAATTTATTTCTTACCGTTGACAATGCATGTTGTGACATTGTTTCATATTGTTTCATATTACCTAACCGTTGTTTCATTTTATATATTTATAGTTTCATTTAATACTTCTAATTATGGGAAAATGATCCAGAACATGTTTAGCTAAACCTATAATGACATTGTTTCATATTACCTAACCGTTGTTTCATTTTATATATTTATAATTTCATTTAATACTTCTAATGTTTCATATTAATAGTTCACAATTGACAATAATGTATGCACATCTTTACATACGAAGAAGGAACTGTTCAGATATTAATAGAAAATCATTAGACGAAACATAAAAAGATGTTTAGCTAAATTATCCAGAACATGCATAAAAATTATGTATCTTACAACTAATGTGGAAACATTCATAAACATTGTTTACTAATTAACATGACGAAGCTACTCTAATGCCCAGGTCTTTGATTTGCCTATAATTTCATCTTGTAGTACGTTTGCAGGGCTTGTCAATATTTTCCCACAATACTCAATCCTCAGCTTCTTCATTATATCAGGCTGAAATATATTAACAATTCAAAATAAATACCGGAACAATGAACCATAAATTATGTATAAATTAATATAAGAATTACACAAAAACTTACATCTTTTGGATTGAATCCAATATCCCAACATTCATCTAGCTACCCCATGTAAGTTTCCATGTGTTTGAGAGTGTATACACCGCAGTCATTATAATTGTCATTATTTTTCCATCTCATTTCCTTCATAGTGGTATTGAATCTAGACACTGCCCGTCCATTCCCAACTTTCTTTTCATTTAGTAATTTAGCAAATGCCTTGATCTGTATAATATGAAACAATTAGATGTACCAAGGAACAATGAAACAACAAATATATACAATGAAACAATTGATATATAATATGAAACAGCGTAAATGAAAAATGAAACATCAGATGTATGAAACATATGCTATCTAACAAATATAAATATGAAATAACTTATATATGTATAATGAAACATATTTTATTTAATATGAATCAGCAGTAATGAAAAAATGGAACATCAAATGTATTATTTGAAACAATATATACATATATTGAAACAAATTCTATATAATAAGAAACATCAGAAATCAACAATGAAACACCAGATATACTAATTGAAACAACAAAAAATAAAAATGGAATACCAGTGATGTTTAGTGAAACAGTGTTATATTTTTACCATGGTAGCTGGGAAATTGTCGTACTTTGCATCCATTTCAACACCTTCTTCTAGAAATCTGTTGCCTATAATTTGCATTTGCTTGCGTGAAAAATTCAAACAGAACAGATAATAGTGTTCAAATGCTGGGACGAGAAAGAAAACCTATAATGAAACAATAAGTAAGTTATATGTAATATTAAGTATGTCTTATTGAGCAAATATATATGCTATGAACCAGTACTAGTTTAGTATCTAACCAAATCTACTTTGTCAAAAGTAGTTATTTTAGAATGCTTCATCTCGTCCACCATCCTGCTCTTGAAAGCGTTGTATCTCTCTGCAAACTTGGTATTTGGCGTAAAGTACTTGTTACCGCACAGCATATTCTGTTTTTTTCCAGGTAATTAATCATTGTTATAGTTGTTAGTGTATCAGAAATATTATAATTGTTAGTGTATCAATATTATGAAACTGAAATATTTTATACAGAGCATAATATATTAAAAATGAAACATTGGCACTATATAGTGGAACATTTATTGTCAATTGAAACAATGGAATATGTTAATGAAACAAATTATATGATAAATGAAACATTAGAGCTTAAAAGTGAAACAGTTAAATAATTTTAGACATAATTACCCAACATTCAGAGGTGTAGAAAAAACGGTTGATAGCGCCTGGTTGCCTTCTTTTGTTTGCCATGTTAAGGATGTGGCCCCAGGAGTCTATTATATTGTTGACCACATAGTTGTCACCTTGTAGTCCTAAAATGTCTTCCCTACTGATGAAGTTAAGCCCGTCATTGTACAGCTGCTCACTAAAATTGATGGGACAGCAAAACAATTGAATGAAACAATATGTATATAATATGAAACAATATAATATTGTATATACTATGAAACAATATGTATATAATATGAAACAAAGCATTCCAGAAAATTCTCACGATTTTGGGCCTGCACAAAAGGCATATTCGGCGACTGTTCTTTGTAGGGCATCAATTTTTGCTGAAATTTTTTCATTCTGCACCATGAATGGGGATCGAAGGTGCACAGGAAGATTTTGTGTGATTCTTTTTTCTCTTTGCATACCAGTCACTGGCTTCTCACAATGTTCCCTTGCTATCTTATGAACGATGGATTCAGTGAGTGACTCCAACTGCTGATCCGTTGGAGATTCTTCCTGCTCTAGTGACATTAATTTTGCTTGGGGTGTTGGAGGCAACGCCTGTGAACCTACAAACAGATTATAGTTTGGCTGGGATTCAGATAATGGAACAATGTCTTGAACGGATTCATTGTGGGGTGTAGCTTGTGGGGTTACAACATTCTCAGGGGGGGTTCATCTTGTTGTTTGTCTTTGGCCTGAAAATTTACCCATGCTTTGTTCATCACATCACTGAGCTCAGATAAAAACGCTGGCTCATGAAATAAGTTCTCATCTTAAGATAGAAAACCCTGGGTCTTGATTCCTTGTTGACTCATAGTGGGCTGTACTGATGTGTACTTGCCCCGTACATTTCTAATGAGCTCCTTCATCTCATCTGGGATCTCCACCTCCTCAATCAATTTGTATCCCTTGTCAATCAGTGCATACATTGACTGGACATGGCCAGCAAGTTCCTTGGAAATGTTGTTGAATTCATCAAGTATAAATCCCTATAACAAACCAACAACGTTTCAAATTCCAGTATTATAAACAATGAAACACGTGATATAAAATATGAAACAGCATGTAGCCAATATGAAACATCAGATTTATTATATGAAACAGCGTACACAAAACATGAAACAGCCGAAATATATTAAGAAACAATAATGTCATGAACACGGAAACAATAGGCATATAAAATGAAACAACATACATCTAAAATTTATTGTGAAACAGTGTACACCTAAATTGATACAGCTGAAATATATTATGAAACAATATACATCAGAAATCACATATTTTAAATATGTAACAGCATATATTCAACATGAAACAACAATTAATGAGAAGTGAGATTTATTACATGAAACAGTAGGCATTCAATATGAAACATCAAATTTATTATACGAAACAATATGTATATAAAATGAAACAATAGGCATATAAAATGAAATAACATATGATTAGGGGATTTTGCTCCCACCAATCGGAATGCGCCACGTGGGCCAATCAGGTCCTGCCAAGTGTCCCCCAGTTGGACATCTCAGGGCTTGCCACGTGGCACACGCTTATTCGTCCACCCTGGACTTATTATGTCATGACACGTGGCATACTCCATGCCTAATGGAGAAGCCGGTCACCTAGGCCCAATTTCCGAGGGAAGCCCAATCAGCCCAAGGTTAACCTAAACCTAGTTTGGCACGTTTCCCGAGGTTATAAATACCTCCCTTAATCCTCATTAAGGGAGATGATGCGAACAACGCAGATTACACACATTAAACACTCTCACCTAGAGAGACCCAATCACTTTAATTTCCGCATTAATTACTCCTTAATCAAGTACTAACTTGACCGTCGGAGGCGGATCTCCAACCATCCGGAGCATCCGTTTGTTTTGTAGGTACAGGCGTCCGGTTCCAGTCTCGGAATTGTAACTCTCCCGCAGGACATCAGAAAACCCCGAAACATTTTGGCGCCGTCTGTGGGGAGAGTACTTCTGAGATGGCACCCACGTTTGTACCGGCTCCTGAAGAGAGACGTCCCCTAGACGATCCTCTAGTTCAGTCGGACCACGATAGTGAGAATGAATTTGAAGTTGAAGCTCACACAGCTTCAGACGGGACCCTAAGGGCCCGACGTACCCGTCATACCAAAAGGAGGGAACGGGAACATCTTCAAACTGGAAGCGAGCCAGCAGGCGTACCGCCTGTTCGGCAGCAGCCGACTGATGGGTCTGCTCCCATCACAAGGAACGAACTCATGACCTTCATGAGGGACTTCAAGGGAGAAATTCAAGAGTTGATCAACAAGAAGCCGCCTGCTCTGGACAAGGAGAAGTCGGCTAAGCAACCCTCCACTTCACGGAAGAGGAAGCCAGTTCAAGGGCGAGAGGCGACCCCTCATCCTAAATCTAGGAAGTGGGAGCCACCTGCCCTTGATTTCACAAAATACCGTTTTCCTACTCCAGGAAATAGGAAACCTGTTCGTCATATTCAGGCGGACGGGTCGAGGAAAACATACACAGACGCTCGGCTACTGCTAGAGCAGAAGAAGAGTGACCGATTGTCAGAGTCGGCCTCTACTTCATACTTCCAAGACAGTCTGCGAAATACCTCGATGAGGCATACTCAGTCGTATCATGAGAGTCAGTCAGGCGGCACCTCCCGTCAGTCCGGCTTTCATAGCGACCAGGCGGTACCAAACTTACCGTTTGTACCGCAACAACAATATTTTTTACAGCCACCTCCGTTTGGTGGACATGCAGCAAAAAATGTCCAACCTATGGACTGGCAGCTACGGTTGCTTAGACTTGGTGAACAGCCGTCGGCCTTCTCCAAGGAAATTACTGAAGCCGCTCAGCCGGCCAAAGTGAAAAATGTATTAGTAGGCGCCTATGACGGCACTACTAACCCAGAAGACCATCTGATGGCATTCACCAACCTGATGTACCTTCAAGGGTTAGATGATCCCACTTGGTGCAAGTGTTTCCCAGCGACTCTCAAAGGAATCGCACAACAATGGTTCGGCAACCTGCCGACTGGTTGTGTAAATAACTTCAAGACGCTTGCTTACTTATTCACCTCCAACTTCGCCATGAACATCCCTGCGAAGAAGACGACCCTTGATTTAGGAACAATTCAGTAGGGCGAGAAGGAGGGGCTTCGTTCTTACATCAGGCGGTTTAACCTGATGAGAATACAGATTCAAGGGTTACCGGATGAAGTAGCCTATACTGACTTTTTCAGAGGTCTCAAAGACGGGTCGACCTTCAAATTTGATTTGGTCCGAAAGAGGGTGGCGACTCTTCAAGAGGCCTTGATTGAAGCGGAAGCCTATATACAGGCGACTGATCTTTGTAGTACGGTAAAACAGTCAGACGGGAGAAGGTCCGACAAAAGAGAAGGATGACAGAAACTGTCGTCAAACAAAGACGAGAAGAGAAAAGAGGTCTGGGCGGCTGATTCCTTTAAACAGCCGGCCCAGAAGAAGAAAAAAGAATTCAAACCATACTCCCCAAAGTATGCGTTTAACAAGGATAGCCAATTTATCCTAAAGGAAATCTAGGGACGGATCTCAATTGAGAAGCCGGTCCCCATGAAGGGTTCTGCAAACAACCGGAACCAAGAAAAATTCTGTGATTATCATGAAGATGTTGGTCATCACACCAATGAATGCATTAGTCTCATGCGGTATCTGGACCGCCTGGCTTAGCAAGGTGATCTTGACACTTATGTCAAGAAATCTACGGGGAACACTTCCTCGAAAAAGCAGTCGGCCAAAAAGAATCAACAGGCCGACAGCTCCGATACAGATGATGCAGTCGTCTACACCACTGCAGGCGGCTTCTCAGGAGGCGGCCCCACTATTAGGGGCAACAAAGACAATATCAGACGGTTAGATGTAAATTCCGTTCACCAAGAACGGCCCTCCAAATATTCATTTCCTGAGATTGTCATCACTGAAGAAGATCTAGGAGGGGTAAGAGGGCCGCATGACGACCCTATCGTTATTGAATGTAAAGTGGCCAACCAGAGAGTTGGCCGAATCCTCATAGATACCGGAAGCTCCTCAGATCTCATCAGTAGAAAATGTCTGTCGAAACTAAAATATCAGACTGATTGCATACATCCGGCATCCCACCCTTTAGTAGGGTTTGGAGGAGGAGTCGTCCACCCAGTGGGACGAGTGGATTTACCCATCCGCCTGGGCGAAAAAGGGGAAGAACGACACATGGTAGTCCGGTTCCTGGTAGTAGAAGAACTCTCGGCCTACAACATGATTCTGGGACGACCAACCCTGAATAATTCCAAAGCTGTTATAATCTCATTTCTTATGTTGCTCAAGTTTGAGAGGGATAATGGAATAGTCGGGTCCCTAAGGGGAGATCAGAGGATGGCCCGAGAGTGTTATCTCTCGGATGTCAAGCCCACTGTTATGGCCACTGGGTCGAGCGGTGGAAAAATAGACCTTGACAATGTCAAGGAGAGTGCGCCTGTTCAAGAAGCAGGCGGCAAGAAGAGAAAGGCATCCCAGACAGGGGCCGCAAGAAAAGACAGAAAATAGCAATCATTGGAAGAGGAGCAGTCGGATGAATTCCGCCCTCAGCCGGCTGGTGAGCATACGGACCTGATCTTAGATAACTCGCGTCCTGACAGAGCAATCAAGGTTGGGACGACTGCTCTAAGGGACCTGGGTGACGACTGTCACAAACTATTGAAAGAATACAAGGACATCTTTGCATTCGAAGTCCATGAAATTCCAGGCATTAGTCCTGATCTGGCGGTACATATACTGGCCGTGGATCCGAAAAAGAATCCGGTACGGCAGAAGAAGCGGAACCATGGCGAAGAAAGAAGTCAGGCGGCAGCCGCCGAAGTTAAAAAATTACTTGATGCAGGGTTCATTCGGCAATGTTACTTCCCAGACTGGGTTGCAAATGTGGTGCTTGTGAAAAAGCCGAATGGCACCTGGAGAATGTGTGTAGACTAAACAGACTTAAACAAGGCGTGCCCCAAAGACAGTTACCCTCTGCCTAAAATTGATAACCTGGTCGACTCAACAGCCGGCCATGCTTTGATGAGCTTTATGGACGCCTACTCTGGTTTCCATCAAATTCCTTTATGGAAGAAAGATCAGGAGAAGACGGCCTTCGTCACTAATCAGGGGTTATACTGTTACACGGCCATGCCGTTTGGTCTTAAGAATGCCCCGGCCACTTTCCAGCGAATGATAAACACTGTGTTCTTTGATCAGATTGGGAGAAATGTTAAGGCATATATTGATAATATGATTGTCAAGTCTAAACTTCAGAAAGATCATCTGTCGGACCTCCGAGAAACTTTTGCCACACTCAGGCGACACCATGTCATGCTCAATCCCAGGAAATGTTTCTTTGGAGTTGAGTCTGGGAAATTTCTTGGATTCCTTATCAATCAGAGAGGAATAAAGGCGAACCCTGAGAAGGTGCAGGCGGTCATCGACATGCAGTCGCCTCGTACCATCCGAGAGGTTCAGAAGTTAACAGGTTGTCTGGCGGCCTTGGGAAGATTTCTAAGCCGATCAGGCGACAAATGCCTATACTTTTTCCAGGCAATTAAGAAAAAGGCAAGGTTTGAATGAGGGCCGGATGCTGAGGCGGCCTTCCAGAAATTGAAAGTTCACTTGCATTCCATGCCGAGGCTGGTCAGCCCTTTGCCCAAAGAAGTACTCTACATGTACCTGGCCGTCTCTGATCATGCGTTAAGCGCTGTTCTCCTTGCTGAAAGAGACGGCTGTCAGCTCCCGGTATACTTTGTCAGTCACGTACTGAAAAATTCCGAGTTGAGGTATCCCTTAGTGGAGAAATTTGGTCTTGCACTCTTCATGGCTGTTAAAAAATTGAAGCCCTACTTTGTGGCACATGCAGTCGTCGTGTATATAGACCAACCTATCAAGCGGCCACTGACCATCATGGAGTCGTCAGGCCGAATGATCAAATGAGCCATAGAAATACAGAGCCTCGAAGTTACCTTCGAGCCTAGAAAAGCAGTGAAGGGGCAAGCCTTTGCTGACTTTATTGTTGAGATGACTCGTCCTCCTAACTCTCAAGTTCCAGACAAAGTCTGGAAGGTATATGTGGATGGAAGCTCTACTTCAAATGGTTGTGGAGCAGGCGTCATATGTCAGTCGCCAGAGGGCGACAGGTACGAGTATGCTCTACGCTTCAGTTTTCAGGCCTCAAACAATGAGGCAGAATATGAAGCTTTACTAGCCGGAATCCGCATGTGCAAGGCGGCAGGGGCAAGAAAAATAGACGCCTGTTCCGATTCACAATTGATAGTGAGTCAGTACAATGGCGAATACGAAGCAACCCATCCGGCCATGATCAAGTATTTACAGGCGGTCCGACAAGCAGTCGGCTCCCTAGAGGATTTCCATCTGACCCAAGTGCCGAGATCAAAAAACAACTAGGCGGATGCACTTTCAAAATTAGCATCATCCGCCTCCTGTGATACCCCTCGAACTGTTTTTTGGGAAGTAATGGAGAAGAGAAGCATCGAGGAAGACCCTATTGGAATCCTAGATAGAAGCTCAACCTGGATGATCCAATCAGGGCATATCTGACAAACGGTACCCTGCCGGATGATCATCAACAGGCGGCAGCACTGAAAAAACGAGCAACCAGTTTTGAAATAATAAAGGGAGAACTTCACAAAAGGGGGGTACCTTCAACCCTTCTTAAAGTGTGTTACTCCAGAAAAGGGACGAGAGATACTAGACGATCTTCACTCTGGTTACTGTGCTTCCCATATAGGCGGTAGGACGCTTGCTCAACGGGCAAGGCGGCAGGGCTACTTTTGGCCTACTTTAGAAGCAGATGCAATGGAGATGGTGAAAAAATGTGACAAGTGCCAAAGGTTTGGCAAGCTAATTCACCGTCCGGCTACTGACCTCACTACCATTCATAGCCCACTACCGTTTGCTAAGTGGGGCATGGATATTCTGGGTCCATATACGCCTGCTACAGGCGGAAGGAGGTACATACTTGTTGCCGTCGACTACTTCACTAAATGGGTAGAGGCGGAGGCTGTAAAGGGAATCAAGACGAAGGATGTAATTTCATTCATTTGGAAAAATGTCATCACTCGGTTCGGGGTTCCCATGTCTATGGTTTTTGATAATGGTCCCCAATTTGAGACGCCTGTTCTCAAAAGCTGGTTGGGTGACCAAGGAATTGCACACTACTTTGCATCTGTCGGCCGTCCACAAGCAAACGGCCAGGTAGAAGCCTTTAATAAAATCATCTCAGACGGTCTCAAGAAAAAGATTGAACGAGCAGGCGGCCTATGGGCAGATGAATTACCACATGTTCTCTGGGCCATTAGGACGACTGAAAAAGGGGCGACTGGAGAAACTCCATTCCTCCTAACTTATGGTGCGGAAGCTGTTCTTCCAAAAGAACACTACAAGCCGACTCTTCGAGTAATGCTATATGACGAAGAGGCAAACTGGGAAGCCATGCGCCTGGCATTAAACTCACTTCCTGAAAGGAGGGGCAATGCTGTCTTGCGCCATGAAATTTACCGCCTGAGAATGACTAGATCATACAACAAAAAAGTACACAGGCGTCCACTCAAACTGGGGGACTTTGTACTTAGAAAAATGAAAGCAGTTGGAAGGGCTAATCAGTCTGGCAAACTAACTCCCAACTGGGAAGGACCCTACTGAATCTATGAAGAGGTCAGGGACGGTACCTACCGTCTGGAACACCAGACGGCCAACCGTTGCCTCGAACTTGGAATGCAGATAATCTTAAGAAATATTTCTTTTGAATGATATAAATAGTCAAGGGCTACTTAATAAAAGTTTGCATACTTAATATTCAATTTTGTACTAAGAGGGGCACGCCTACTAACAAACAGTCGGCTACTCTCCATACTCAGTTTTCATTTTTACTTAAGAGGGGCATGCCTACTGACAAACAGTCGGCTACTCTCCATGTTTAATTTTTATTCTTACTTAAGAGGGGTAGGCCACCTATACATTTACAGTCGCCTACTCTCCATTGAGTATTTTACTCTATCTTCAAAGCATGTCGTCTGTACCTTTACAGTCGGCTACTCTCCATTGAGTATTTTACTCTATCTTCAAAGGGGCATGCCGCCTGTACCTTTACAGTCGGCTACTCTCCATTGAATATTTTACTCTATCACCATAGGGGCATGCCGTCTGGATATATAGTCGGCTACTCTCCATAGAAGAGGGCCGACTGGTTCCAAAGCACACAGCCACCCCCCTTATACATAGATAAAAATGATCAGGGCCTGGCCGACCCTGTGCCTAAACAGGCGGCTACCCTCCTCTTACTTAGCACCTACGTTCACCAAGAACTAACCAAGGCCACAAGTTGAATGATCAGTCCAGGCGCCAAGCCAACTGATCCAATCTTTAAACTAATACGACCTGTCCCAACATCATAGAAGGCGTCCGGCGGCATCCCTCCGGATGAAATTCGTAGCAGAGAGTAGCTCCCTTTTGGGTGGAACATTGCTCTATAAACTAATTACACGGCACCTATACGACTGTCCCCAAGGGCAACCACGTAGCCGTTTTTGAGACAAGGATAACTCTATCACTAACCAAACCAGTGGTAGCAGTTGACATCTGAGTCAGATGACCGCCTGTATTACTTGGGATAAATGCAAGGGGTACCTCTTGAGTTAATAGCCAACAAACATTGGCGAATCAAAATATTCAGCCGGCCTCCGCCGCCTGGTACCTTTACTACTCAAGCAGGAGTGACGGCGACTGAGTAACACCAAAGTTAACTCATAGTCACTCTCTCAAACTTAGTATGGAGCCTAAAAGGTATGAGTCGTCCGCCTGTTTTTAGCAAACAGGGGCTCTCAACCACTACTCCTGCTAGGTGTACAACCTATGAGTTAAAAGCCAACAAACATTGGCGAATAAAGGGGAACAACCGGTAACCACCGCTTGATACCTCTACTACTCAGTTACTTGGTCACTCCTTAAAAATTTAGTATGAAACTAAAAAGGTGTTCATACAGCACCTGTTCACACTAGATTAAATATGGCGGGGAACAGTCGGCCTAGACGGCCTAAAGTCTCTAGCCTAAAAGCATGACAAGTAGGAAACCACTTTCCTACTTGGTTAATTTTACAAATGACAGGACCGCCTGCCTAAAGGGGATCCATTCTTTAAAATGTTTCGAATACCGATTGGATAAATGGCCGACTGATCGTCTAGCCTGGAAACAGACAACCAATCGTCCAGGGGCATAGGCGGCGTGACTAACTATCCGTACCTGTCTGCAACTATCGGCCATGTAAAACAGTCGGTATAGTGTACAATTGGATATCAGAATATTCAATACTTAAACAAATTTGGAGCAAAACAAAAATATTCATTAAAAAGAAGCCGGTCATTAAAGACCGGCAAAATATTCAGAGCCCCGGCCCCCTAGCCGGGTAAATACAAACAAACGGCACGCAGGCCGGGGAAAGAAGACATAAAGCTTATGAAGGGGGCAGATCTTCAATATTAGCAGCTGCCGCCTAGTCAGCACTCTTTTTGCTGAACTCGGCTTCAGCTGCATCCTTCTTTGATGTATTACCCGGATCTCCCGGACCAGCTCTTTCTTTTCTTGCTCGGCCTTTTCCGAGAGCTCCTGAGTAAGACTCTTCTCCTGGGTCACCAGGCATACCTTTACGCTCGCCAAGGATTTCTCCAAGGTTTCGTATGAGGACATCTTTTGGCGAAGAGGTCTCAGCTCGGCCTTGAGGTTGTTGATGGTCGCCTCCACCTCGCTATTCCTCTTCTGGGCCGCCTCCAACTGAGCCCGGATAGCGGCGGTAGCCTGCGCCTGATAATAAAGAATATCAATGGTCAGAACTTCATTTTGGGCAATTTGAAACATTGCCTTATCACAGTCAGAGGCGGCCATAGCTTTTGCAGCCTTTACCTCTTTGTTCTTCCGGTCAAGCAGCTTGCGAAGGCCGTTCACTCGGAGCAGGGCCTAAGTAAAAAGGGGAACAAGCGTCAGTTTCCAAACAAAAAAGAAAACAGGCGTCCTGGAATTCAAATACTCAAAAATATGCTAAGTATACCTCAGCAAGGACCCCTGCCATCCCGTCTAGGTCAAGGGTGCCGACACCCCTGACCGCCTCCCTTTTAGCTTGAGGAACGACTTTGATCATAGACTTGGCCACTTCGACCAAGTCAGTCTCCTGAGGGCCGGCTGCATCAAGCATAAACAAACGGATTAGACCTAGTAAAGGAGGGAGCAAGTCTAAAATTTACAAGGACAATTTCATACTTCTAGGTGGCCCAGCTGGAGTTTTAGAAGAAGTGGCCGGCTGTTTCTCAGCCGCCACATGTTTCCTGGCAGAACCAGGAGAGCTCGCAACAGTTGTCCTCCGGGCCTTGGGGTCTGGCTGTTGGGAAGAAGAAGCTCTTGGAGCGCCCGTCTAAAAAAGAAGAAAAGAGTCAGTATATGCATAAACACAACTCCAAAAAGAGGGTGAAAGGTTCGAAGCCCACCAAGGGTGCCCCCTTGTTGGGGGAGTCGGTTGAAGACTGTTGCATGATGGAGGCCCGCAACATGGCCGCCGCAGTCTTGGAGGCGGTAATTTTGCTCATGGCGTCCGCTGCAAAAACAAATAGCAAAGTTAATAAAAGTCATAACAAGAAATGCATGGAACAACAGAGTATTCGACAGGCCAGCTACCTCTTGAGCACTGACTGCTGAGGCCACAGGCGGCCAAAAAGTACTCGTCGTAGAGCCATTTGAAGCTCGGGACGCAGTGCAGGGGTACTTGCTCTCGTACCCCTGAAGTAGAGTTCACCTTCGACTCTACTTTAAAGAGTCCTTTATCTAGGATCTCTTTCTTAGCCTTGGGGGGAACAGGCGGCATGCTGCGGCCGCCTGCAAGAAGGGGCGGATTCCTGTTCCACCTGTTGAAGCGCTTGTTCAGCTCTGTGTCTGAACTCTCAATGATAAGGAAGGTGCTCCGCCAGTCCTTCCATTTGTTTGCTTTACCTCTCGTCATGAGGTAGCCCCTGTGGCTCGTCAATTGATACCAGCCGGTACCGCCTGCCTTAGGGGTCTGGCTGAGGTAGTTCATGTGGGCGAAAGCCTCGAAGTTCGGCTCCACCCCGTGAAGTTCGCACCCGGCCACATAGCCGAGTACGTTGACCCAGGAGTTCGGGGCTAACTGCCATAACCCCAACTCATACCCATCCAAGATCCGCTGAACAGCCGGATGTAGTGGGAAGCGCAGCTCAGCCTTGATGGCCGCCTCGTAGCAGCCAAAGCAGGCGTCATCATAACTGGTACCAGCCGGCCAGACGACTGTGTCTTCTAAATCCGGCACGAACACTAAAAAGCCGGGGCCCATTGTGTGGTTTGCGATAAAGCTCTCCACTTTCTCTTGCATGGCCGTGATCCGGCCCCGAGGTACCGTGCAGTAGTAGGGGGTATTTTGCTCTCGGTGAGAGGCGGATGGCTCCGCCCAATCGTCCCCCTTCTCAACTGCGTGAGAAAGCCTCGCCTCTTGTAGGCGACTGTTTTTCTCTTCTGTGTCCAGAGAAGCATGGCCAGAAGAGCTAGAATCGGAATCGTCCTCTGATGAGTCCGAAGAGGACGACTTCTCCCCTCTCCTGGAGGGGCCCGCCTCCTCTCCTTTAAAAGGAGCAGGAGAGAATGTAGAATTGTCAACTGTAAAGTGGGAAGGGGTCACTTTGACTCCTCCCTCAGAACTGCCGGCTTTCAAGCCGCTTTGTTTCACTTCCACATCTGGCGCCTGGTCAGATGTTTCACTAATCGGCACCCTGTGGGAGGAGCCGTCTGAGTTTGAGATCCTGGCAGTCTTTTTTGTTCTGGCCATCATGCTCTGCATAGACACAGATACAGTCGGACATTGTATAAAGGGCAAAGATGGGTCCAGAAAAGGGCAGGCGGCACTCCTAGTCCTAGATTCAGCCGTCCCCGGTGACCGGCTGATCACTAACCTAGGTCGTGTCGTGTGCTTCCGTGGTGCCATTTCAAAAAAGAATAAAGTAAAGAGAAAATTAAGAGTAAGAGAACCGACGGTTACCTGAACGAGTGACGATTGATGAAGTTCTGAAAATCCTTTGCAGTCGGCTTGTCAGAGCAGGCAGTAGGCAGAAAGGGTCCAAAATGTCAGAGCAAGTTCAGGGGTCCGAATGTTCTCTCACAAAGTTTTCAAGTGTGAAAATGACCGAAGTCAACACTCCTTTATATAGGCGAAGTGAGAAGGCGAAGGGTCACTTCCAGAATTCAAAATTTTGGCGGGAGAATCTCTCGGCCTCTCGCCGAGTGACACCTGTAGCAGGCCGTCGCCTGTTACAGGGCGATACCTGTCACAGGTAACACGTGACCAGTCACGTGCCACCTGTGAGGGGCAAATGATTAGGGGATTTTGCTCCCACCAATCGGAATGCGCCACGTGGGCCAATCAGGTCCTGCCAAGTGTCCCCCAGTTGGACATCTCAGGGCTTGCCACGTGGCACACGCTTATTCGTCCACCCTGGACTTATTATGTCATGACACGTGGCATACTCCATGCCTAATGGAGAAGCCGGTCACCTAGGCCCAACTTCCGAGGGAAGCCCAATCAGCCCAAGGTTAACCTAAATCTAGTTTGGCACGTTTCCCGAGGTTATAAATACCTCCCTTAATCCTCATTAAGGGAGATGACGCGAACAACGCAGATTACACACATTAAACACTCTCACCTAGAGAGACCCAATCACTTTAATTTCCGCATTAATTACTCCTTAATCAAGTACTAACTTGACCGTCGGAGGCGGATCTCCAACCATCCGGAGCATCCGTTTGTTTTGCAGGTACAGGCGTTCGGTTCCAGTCTCGGAATTGTAACTCTCCCGCAGGACATCAGAAAACCCCGAAACAACATACATCTGAAAACATATACATTATTTTGAAACAACAGTAATATGTAATGAAACAAATAATATTTAATATGAAACAATGAAACATCAGGTATATTAATTGTTATGTTTTTTTTTTTTCATCTTCAAGAGCAGAGGACGACGAAGGCCCTTGATTTTCTTCACCAGAATTCGTGTTTATGGCAGTTAACCTGTCGAGGACTTTACCTTGTCCAAATCCTCTCTTCATCTCGACCTTCATTCGTTCTTGTATCATCTGCTTGTTCCAAACGGATATTAGGGGTATTGTCCTTCGTGGTTGAGCTGTGCCACGCTTCAGTCTATCAAAGTACATAACCTGTTTAAGCCGGTATGGAAAACTGTTGGTTTAAATTTTGAAACAACAGGCATATAAAATGAAACAACATACATCGTAAATATATTGTGAAACAGAACATACATTTGAAATCACATATTTTGAATATATGTTACATATTTAACAGATGGTGTTTCATTTTATAATAAATGTGTTTTCAAATGTATGTTCTGTTTCACAATAAAATGAAACACCATCTGTTAAATATGTAACAACATATATTCAAAATGAAACAACAATTAATGAGATGAAAGATTTATTACATGAATAGCAGGCGTCCAATATGAAACATCAGATTTACTATACAATAGGCATATAAAATGAAACAACGTACGTGTGAAATCATATACATTATTTGGATAATGGACTATAAATTATATATAATGTACTATATGAAACAACAGTAATATGTAATGAAACAAATGACATATAATGTGAAACAACATAAGTAAACAATGAAACATCAGGTATATGTATGTTGTTTCATTTTATATGCCAACTGTTTCATATTTTAAACCAACATTTTTCCATATTTTAAACAGGTTATGTACTTTGACAGAAGATATCAAAGTACAAATACTACCAGTTGGTTTAACATATGTAACAACAAATAAACAATATGAAACAGTTGATTTTAAATATGAATATGTAACAACAGACGTTTAATATGAAACTGCAGATTTATTATATGAAACATTATATATTTAACATGAAACAACTTATATAAAATATGAAACAGCTAATACTAAAGCAAGTACTCAAATTAACAGTGTAACAGTAACGATTATTTTAGTAACATTGTAATTATTCAGTGAAACAGTTTATTAAGATTATGAAACAATATAATTACTATCAAGAATGGCAGAGGTGCTGTGAAGTATGCAGCTCCTTCCTTCCATTCTGCTACGGAGTTTATCAGATTCTCAAAGGTTTATGTACACCAGTCGTAAGTCTTAATTTGTGAGACATTCTCACAGCAATACAAAAATTTAAAATTTAATGTTGAACGAGATGCAGATCGTACACAACAATTTATGGCAGCCACAATGAAATTCCAGATGAATTAATTGGTTACGTCTTCATCTTTTTGGGTCTCAATCAGCTGTATTAATGAGGTAATGGTTGGACTTCCATCAACAAATTGATCTCTCAATTTTTGCAGGAAAACCTGCGATTCGTCATCCTCTTCAATCCACTTATTGTCTTTATTTTCTCTCCCGCCAATTCGAAGACCAAATGCAGCATGGACGTCTTCCGGGAGGACTTCTATCTCCTCTCTATTTGGCAATTAAATAGAGGCTCTGTCGGGGTTGAAGCTTGTCACAAGCTCGTGACAAAAACTGTTTTTGTTAGAATCCAGGTCCAATAGTAGAAAGGACCCAAAGCCTACATCCCATATAGCTTGCTTGTGAGCTTCCGGAAGTCCTATAATAACGTGTTTCATGAATTTGGCTGGTTGAATACGTTGTCTAAATACCACTTGTTCCTCCTCATCGCTGTCTACTTGCACATGTCTGATTTTTTTTCCCTTCGCATACTGTACATTTGCTGAAGGTTCCTTCCTTTTTTTTTGGCATGGGTACCACTTTTTCCTTATCAGCGCCCCTAATATAAAATATGAAACAAAATAGTTTTAATGCATGAAACAATTTAATTAGTATATGAAACAATTTAATTAGTATATGAAACAATACATGTATTTTATGGAACATAATTAGTATAAAATGAAACAGAATTGTTATTATTTCGGAAAATTAATGGAAAACTGAAATAATTTATATATTATATGAAACATTTATATGAAAAACTGAAACAATTTACATATTTTATGAATCATCATTAAAGAACAATTCAACTACATTTTAACATAACGTTGACAACATAATTCCATGTAACATTAGATTTTTTAATTGAATCAGTGACAAGTCTTTTTGAAACAATAACAACAACTTATGGTACAAGTCAAAATTATTTTTATAATACAATAAAATTTGAAACATTACTTTGTAGATTGTGTTTCTATTGTTGGTGGTTGTATGTTTTCCGTCGCTTGTACGGCTGCGACGGGGACGGCGGCCTCATCCACAGGGTTTTCCACCACTTCTTCCTCCAACTCTCTTTGCACTCTTTCGCTGTTCAAAAGAAAAAAAAATTAAAATTTCCAACAAATATTATGGTTTATATGAGAACATTGAAACATCTACCAAACAAAACGGAGCCATAGTTATGACTATGTAACAATAAATATGAGAAATGAAACAGCAGTCATTGATATAAGGTATGTAAGAAATGAAATAGTATATCATTAGTATATGAAACAATGCACATATTATATGGAAAATAAATATAATAAAATGAAACATAAGGTATGTTTTTTTGAAACATAATGTATAAGATATCACTACCCCTAGTTCATAAAGAACCCAACTATATGAAACAAGCAATATAATATATGAAACATTAATATGAAAAATCGAAACATCTTACAAACAAAACGAAACCACAGTTATGACTATGAAAAAAAACATTGACACATCTAACAAACCAAACGAAACCACAGTTATGACTATGTAACAATAAATATGAGAAATGAAACAGCAGTCATTGATATAAGGTATGTAAGAAATGAAATAGTATATCATTAGTATATGAAACAATGCACATATTTTTTGGAACATAAATATAATTAAATGAAACATAAGGTATGATTTTTTGAAACATAATGTATAACATATCACTACACCTAGTTCATAGGGAACCCAACTATATGAAACAAGCAATATAATATATGAAACATTAATATGAAACAATTGAAACATCTAACAAACAAAACGAACCCATATCACTATATCTAGTTCATAAAGAACCCAACTATATGAAACAAGCAATATAATATATGAAACATTAATATGAAAAATCGAAACATCTTATAAACAAAACGAAACCATATCACTACATCTAGTTCATAAAGAACCAAACTATATGAAACAAGCAATATAATATATGAAACATTAATTTGAAAAATTAAAACACTTTATATATTTTATGAAACATCATTAAATTACAATTAAACTACATTTTAACAACACAATTCAATATGACATTAGTTTTTTTAATTTTGAAACAATAACAACAACTTATGGAACAAATCAAAATTACTCTTATAATTCAATAGATAACAACGTTCAGAAACAATGGTTCATTTTTTCGTTACAATAATTCCAAATACAGAAACAATATAACAATATTATGGAACAAAAATTATTTTCAATAATTTTAAATCCCTAGTAGCAGTAATTTCAAAAATACCAAAACACAATCTATATAATTTTTGAAACCCTAAGTATAATTCGCGTGACATTAACAATAAAATTGGCAACATTACTTTGTCAAATGAGTTTCCGTCGTTGGTGGTTGTAGGTTTTCCGTCGCTTGTACGGCTGCGACGGGAATGGCGGCCTCCTCCGTAGGGTTTTCCGCCTCCACTCCATCCAACTCTCTTCGCAATCTTTCTCTGTTGAAAACCAAACATTTTTAAAATTTCAACAAATAAGTGTTTACATTATCTTATTTTCATCATAATTTACTGAATTATAAAAAACTTACTGAAATTTCTTGAAACTCTCCTTGCTTCGGTAGTCCTTTTTCTGCGTTTGTTCTTTCATTTTTCTAACAAAATTGAAAATGGGTATTTTTGGGTAGTTTTTGGGGTTTTATAGAACAATGTAGCAGTTACTTCCGTTTTTTTTCCAATGGAAGTTATGGACGCGAACACAATTGAAGTAAGATAATTGGTTTTTGAAATGATGTAAATTTGTAAGAATTATCGTTGTGTAAGGGAAGCAAATCAACCGTCAGTTTTGATTAGACATTAGGATGGCAGTTTTAAATTTTCGAGGGAAAAGTGATCATTGTCTCAATAAATGCACAATGGGTATACCTGTGCATATGTCTAATCTCAGCAGTTAGTTTCATAATTTTTAATGGCATAAGATTGGTTCTCATTTTAACTTGGTTCTCATATAAGGCTGGTTCTCACATGATCCCTCCCCTATGTGTGTGTGTGTGTGTGTGTGTGTATATATATATATATATATATATGTATGTATGTATATATATATGTTTTATGCTATAAGTACCATATTGGTTTCGTTGATTGTGTTTCGTGTGTGTAAATTTCACTCAAAGCTCTCAAAGATAGTGCGTGTAAATTTCTTCATTTGTCACTACTTTTGCTCGATAGTTGAATATGGTTTTGATGGTACATTTGTGCATCCAATCTAGAAGATCAGAGTATATTTGTATATGTTTTCTTGTAGATAATTGGATGCTTCGAGTTTCAAGGGGTCAAGCTAGTTTGCCATGCATCTTTAATTATATCTTACTTATATATGCTTGCTTATATATAATTGCAATTATAGATGCATGTTTAGGATTTCAAATGTTGAATGATTAATTTAGGTCACTTAAATACATAGAAACGCTAAGTGATCAAAGATATTTTAGGTCGTTGAAACTAAAACGCCCTAATCAAACACAAATTTATAAACCTAAACCTAAGCACTAAACACAAGTATAGTGGTAAGTCAAGGGTCGATCCTAGGGAGAAGCTAAAACACCATGTTCACTACCAACAATTAAGCTATCTCGGGAAAAGAAACAACTTATCTAAAGATACTAAAATAAAGAACAATTTGAACTAGAATCAAGGTAATTAAAGCACTAAGGGGAATGGGTAGATGTAGGCTTCACTTGAACACACATAGACATGTATTTATTTTTAATTTTTCTAGGTTTTTTTATGTTTGATGGTCATGGATTTGAATGTTTGACCTTTATTAGAGTCCTTCATCGTCTTACTCATTCAGGTTTGTTATCATGTGTGATTTTTTTTTCCTGATTTAATTTTCTATGTTCTAAACCCTACTCCTTATGTTTTAAATATCATGTAGTGATTTTATAGGGATATATCATGTGTGATGATTTTTATGTTCTAAACTATGCAAATGTTGTATGATTTCTATGTTCTAAACTATGAAATTATCTAATTAAGGGAGTTAAATGGTGATTACTCTGTTGGTGTTGACTTTGTTACACATGTTTCACTCATTTAAGAAGAATCATTAACAAAAAGTATATATTGTTATATTCTAATTTTCTTATTGGGGAATTATGATGATGGAGGTGTAGGCATGTGGAAGCTTGAGGGAAATTATCATAATTGACATATTAATTGGAGCCTACATAGTTGACTATGGCTTTGAATCGTCAATTGCGTTTCTTAGATGGTTTGGTATACATATTGTATTTAAAATTTCTGAAATTGAAGGTTTTGGTTCATCATTTTGTTCACAGAGGCTTAAGTCTGCAAGCATTTGTATATCCATGATATAAAAAGCATGGTGAGGAGGTTTTTACCAGGTAACTAGAGTGATATGCTAACACAATTTTGAATTTCCAAATATATATATATATATATATATATATATATATATATATATATATATATATTAGTACCCCCCTATTAGAGTGGCTTCATTCCCCGATCAGCCATGACTTGGTTCAAAATTTCTTCTAATATAGTTCTGGCTAGATAGATATGCAGGAAATGTCTTATGGATGCAAGGATGTAACAGTGAAACCGCCACTATATGGAGTTACTACATGAATTTGAAGTGTGGACATTAGATGGTTATCTAGGTAATAATTTCTGAGGAAACATAAGATGATTTGCGGATTTTATCACTACTCTTTAATGCCACCACTATGGTCTATGGTCTTATAGTTGAAAGATCTGCACAGAATTGGTAAATGTTTCATAAGACCAGAGTGTACCCTTTTAGTGCTAATTTGCTAAATATCTGCAGTGATACCCTCTGTATCTTAGGTGTGATTATAGCTTCTTCCTCTTAGATGAGTGCAGCCAAATGATGCAAGTATATCAACTTTAGGTTATTAAACTTGAATCACTTGGTCAATAGGAGATCTATATTGCAATTTTGTTTATGCTCTCAGAACTTTGCAGGACTTAGCAAAATTCTTTCCTCATCCCTCTAAGAGAGTGTTTGATTGGATGTAAAATGTTTTCTAAGAAAATGAATTTTTCAATTTGCTCATATTCCTTGGTTTGGTTTTGGGTGAAAAAGGTTTTCCTAGTGGTGGGAAGTAAATAGCTCAAGGGTGGATAACATTTTCCTTTTTAAAGGTAGGGAAGCCACATTTTCATCCCTCTTATTTTCTTTTTTCTTTCCTCCCATCTATCCTCACAATTCCACTCCCATTGTCCTTTTCTTTTTGACTTTTCTTGTAAGGATTAAGGAAACAAATAAAAGAAAATATATTTACAAATGTGTTTTTTCTTGATATTTTTCTTTATTCATGAAAAATCATTGCATTGTAGATGTTCATCATTGAGAATTTTTTATCACAGTACAACTTAGGTAAGACACAAATTAATTAGTGCTTTTCAACTACTTTCTAAAGTTTGCAATAAGCTAGAGCCTGTCAAAAGTATTACTCATAGATCCTGTGGATTGCTAAGGAATTAGAGAATATAGACAGTTCTCGGATCATTTTCTATGGTCCTATTACTCCCAATCTCTTATACTATTAAGTAACCTCTATTTGATTATTTCATGCTGAACAATGCATTTTGTGCTTCTCTGAAGTCCACGCAGAGAGTGAATAATCTCTGTTCGCTGGTTCAATCTATCTTAAATTCTGTTACTTTTATTCTGCATTTTAAAATTTAGATTTGCTGTTATCTGAAAGTAGTCTGGAATTTTGGATAACTGTAAAAACATAGCCATTTGAATAGGACGAGTAGAGGTGTTGATTTACCTTGGCCATCAAGAATGTACATTAACAAATAACGACCAAAGGAGATTTTGAACTACTGTCCTATTTATTTGGATATATTTGTTGATCTAAGTCTCACTGACGATGGGCACAAGTCCATGTCTAGCTAAAGTTGTATATACATTAACCTACTAGCTCAATAGGTAGAGCATTGTGCAAATGCACAAAAGATGTGGGTTCAAATCCCACGCAGGTTTATTTGTGTAATGTGAAGACGAGCATTATATGGTGAGAGTTCACTTGTAAAAAAATTTCTATAGTTATTAATCATTTCAAGCCAATTTTCTGCTCATAAATCTAGTGCTAATTTAATTTGTTTGATTGCATTTTTTTTTAAAAAAAAAAAACATTTGAAGTTTTTTTAGTTATTTATATAGATAACCTATGTAGGAATTGAACCTACATCCTCTATGCATTTGCATAGTGCTCTTCCAATTGAGCTAATAGGTTTTATCATATGTTCTAAATAATATTTGCATATGTTCTAAAATTTATTGCTTAAGCTCTAAATTTTTCAATCTAAGCTCTAAATATATGTATATTCTAAACTATTTTCCTATGTTCTACATTTTATTGTTTATGTTCTAAATTTTTCTGTCCATGTTCTAAACATATGTCCTATGTTCAAATTTTTTGTCTATGTTTTAGATTTATTTCCTATGTTCTAAACCTATGTTCTAAATTTTTTCCGTATGCTCTAAATTTATCCTATGTTCTAAATTTTTTCTACCTATTTTCTAATTTTTTTTTCCGTACGTTCTAAATTTTTTTATCTATGTTCTAAACTTTATCCTATGTTCTAAAATTTTTTCACCTTATGTTCTAAATTTTTTCACCCTATGTTCTAAATTACTTTCTCGTGTTCTAAATTTTTAGTTTATGTTCTAAACTTATTTTCTATGCTCTTATTTTTTTTCTCAATATTCTAAATTTTTTCTATATGTTCTAAATTACTTTTCTAGTCTATATTCTAAATTTTTTTTCCTATGTTCAAAAAACACGTGTTCTAATTTTTTTTTCTTCTAATGTTCTAGATAGTTTTCCTATGTTCTAAATTTTTTCACCCTATGTTCTTAATTTTTCTATCTATGTCTAAATTTTTTTCATATGTTCCAATTTTTTTTTCCTATGATCTAATTTTTTTTCCCAATGTTCTAATTTCCTATGTTCTAAATTTTTACTATGTTGCAAATCATTTTCTTATGTTCCAAATTTTTCCTATGTTCTAAAGTTGTTCGTATATTCTACACCTGTGTTCTAAAGTTTTTTCTACCTATGTTCTAAAGTTTTTTTTTCCTATATTCTAAATTTTTTCTACCTATGTTCTAAAGTTTTTTTTTTCATATGTTCTAAATGTTCTTTTACCTATATTCTAATCTTTTGCCTATGTTCTAAATTTAGTCTACTTATGTTCTAAAGTTTTTTTTTTCCTATGTTCTAAATTTTTTTTTCCTATGTTCTAAATTTAGTCTACTTATGCTCTAAAGTTTCTTTTTCCTATGTTCTAAATTTTTTCAACCTATGTTCTAATTATTTCCTATGTTCTAAATTTTTCTACCTATGTTCTAAAGTTTATTTTTTCCTATGTTCTAAATATTCTTTTACCTATGTTCTAAATTCTTTTGCCTATGTTCTAAATTCAGTCTACTTATATTCTAAATTTTTTTTTTCCCTATATTCTAAGTTTTTACTACCTATGTTCTAACGTGTTTTTTTTTATTTTCTAAATATTCTTTTACCTATGTTCTAAACTTTTTTTCCCTATGTTCTAAATTTAGTCTACTTACGTTCTAAACTTTTTTTTTTCCTATGTTCTAAATCTTTTCAACCTATGTTCTAATTTTTTCCTATGTTCTAAATTGTTTCTACCTATGTTCTAAAGTTTTTTTTCCTATGTTCTAAATATTCTTTTACCTATGTTCTAAATTCTTTTGCCTATGTTCTAAATTCAGTCTACTTATGTTCTAAAGTTTTTTTTTCCTATGTTCTAAAGTGTTTTTTTATATAGTTAATTATAAATATAGCCTATCTAGGATTCGAACCTACATCATCTATGCATTTACATAATGCTCTACCACTTGAGCTAATAGGTTTTTTATATAGATCAACGCCCTCCCATAGAAGTAGAGGAAAACAATCACATGTAGAAACTCAAATGCGACAATTTTGCATAAAGAAGATCTATGGACACCCCATTGAACTTAAATCTCATCACCGGGACAAAAGCATCAGGCACAGGGTGTAACTCTGTAACCTCAGGCATATCAGAAAGCATCTTGTGGAGTTCTCCAAAGAAATCTTCCTATATCCAGTAAAATTTAAGAAGTAAAGGGGCACTGAAGTAGGAAAAAATAATGGGAAAAGTATAGAAGCAGACAAAAGTTATATCTTACCTCTCGCGTAGCATGTCTAGGGCCAACACATAGGTTATCTATATCAGCCCAGGACTATGCACCTAGTTACAACAACCAAAAAAGAAAAATAAAGAAAAAGAAGAAGAAGAAATCTCAGCAAAGTTGGCACTACTACAGTAAGTGCTTGGAATAAAGAAAGGTAAATTAATAAGTAATTTCCAAGAAACACAAGCTACTAAACACTAGTGTGAAAGAGATCATAAAGTATAGTTTCCTTACATTTCCAAATCACTATTTTCATCTTCAGCTAACCTGGAGCGTAGACAAAATGGAATTTGTTTGGGGTAAAAATACCCCCAACAAATGAACCTATGCTAATGCGACACGTGTCCCTAAGCTCAGCGCTCAACGAGCCAATCAGGGCATGACACGTGTCATCAACTTAGATTAAATAACCTAAGAGGCACCTGTCCCAAGAATCGATAAATACTGATAATTTACATCAATAAAAAGGGGGATGGAAGGGGAATACACATTCAAACACAAATCAGAGAGTGAAACACTCAGATATGGAGGCTGTCTCAGACAGCCAGATGATCACTCCTCTCCTAAGGGGAGCCTGATCCCATTTACTTTCCGCACTTTACTCCTAATACACGTTCTAACTTGATCGTCGGAGGCGGAACTCCCACCCTCGGGAGTCTCCGTTGTTTTGCAAGTACAGGCAGCCGGAGGTCAGTCTTGGTGTTGTAACTCTCCCGCAGGACATCCAAAAAACCCTGAAACATTTGGCGCCGTCTGTGGGGAGAGTACTACTAAGATGGCTTCACGGCAGTCTGTACCGCCTGCTAATAAGAAACGCATACGTTCGAGGTCAAAGGCCGAGTGCCTCCTCCCTATCCTAAATGTCTGAGTTGGCTTTAACGTCGACCTACCCAGATAGCTTTTAGAATACCTCAATAGGGTATTCACATTCTAACCGAGAGGGTCAGTCAGGCAGCATGTCCGTCTATACCGACTCTCAGATTATCCACTCGGCTCCGTATGTGCCTCAGCAGCCATACATGTCGTATGGACAACCATGGATGCAGCCAGCCCTTTTTAGGGGTCAGGCGGCAAAAATTTCCATTAGGACTGGTAGCCCCGTCTACTAAATCTTGAGGAACAGCCTTCCGTGCTCTTCAAGGAAATAACCTTTTGCGGACGATATTATATTATCGTCTTGTTACGAAGGAGTAAGGCGGCCAAGTACTACAGGCGTCGTGAGGCCAACTGTCAAGCACAGGAGGCGTCATGAGGCCGAATGTCAAGTGCTACAGGCGTCATATGGCCGAATGCCAAGAGTCAGACGGTCAAGCTTCGCATGCTAGCCACACGTCACTTTGACCGACTAGGTGGCAAAGCTCCATGTGAACAAGTAACCCAACCAACGCATCCGGCACTACAACCATGCATTATCCAAGCCAAGTTAAAGCCATGCATCCGGCACGAAGAGGTCCGGCTGTGAGTGCATTAGATGCTGCTACTCTATGCTATTTTCAACGGGGTCAGCCGACAATCAGTCCAGATGTGCGTATCCAAGTCAAGCCAAGCTTCAGCCATCTCTATTCAACGCAACCGGCATTATTGTCGGCTGAGTGTATATGGGTTGAGCAGCGTGCGATTAGCATTATCGGCCATGAATGTTGCGGTTTTTTAAGCTCTTATTATAAAAGGGGTCAGCCGGCATATATGTGGTCGGGTTTCCATGAATACAACACCGAGGCCGGCTATGGTGCAACCTATCAAGTCAAGTCTCGATTTTAAATCACAAGCGGCATGACTAAAGACAACTACCTAGGTGAAAGCCGCATGAGTGTTGTTCAAGCTAAGCACTATGATGCCGAGTATACATGAGGCAAATGAAGGATGATCCCAGCCTAGCAATACACGGTCAAAATATACGTTCAATCCGCATTATAGAGAACCTCCTGTTGAGTTTAAAAATTTTCCCAACCCCGCAAACGCAACCGGCATAACCACGCAAGGGAGAGGCGGCCTTTGAAGCCGGTTATGGGTACTTGAGTCCTTTGATAAGAGGCACCTTTCTTGGCTCTTAAGCTGGCGGCAGGCGATAACAATGCCAGCCGGCACTTGGTGGCAGCAGCCGGCAAAGACGCATGAACCTTCTGCTTTTCAAGCCCGAACCTTGAATGCGAGAGCTGAGAGCTTGTATACAATTGGTTCTCATGCGTAAGCAGGGGCTCGATTTGAGAATATGGAGCCGACCAAATGCCTTGACTGAATCAAAGTGTCATCCGACATCACCTTTGCCAAGCTTTTCTTGAATCAGCATACACAGGCGGCTCTAATGCCGAGTGAAATGGCAGGGTGTTCATAGGGGCTGCTTGGTACCCGTTGTCTTCAAGCAACAAGAGACGAGCGGTGTTATGCACCCAATTGGCCTCTCAAGTCAGCCGACATTTGGTTTCTACGGTTGAGAGTGCGTGAGCTACTACTGTTCTTTATGTTGTCAAGGGGACAGCCGGCATTTAGCGGCTGGATGACCGTGAGTTTACAACGGAAGTCAACTGTGTATGCAGGTCAAACGGAAATGTTAAAAATCGACTGATGGGTCTTGGTCTTGTTTAAACAAACCGAGCAGCCATTGCCAAAACTCTCCATAGCTGAGAAAAAAAGTTTGGCGTATTGTTTAGTCACACTAACGGCTTGAAATGCCGACTCCTCATCTGGCTATGGGTGTATGTGACTCCTCATCCGGCAGTGGGGGTATGTAAATGCCATGCCAGATTTAACCACTCATTCGGCATGGCTAATTCGGCTGTGTTTATACGGGTTGAGCAGGGAGCAACCGGCATTACCGTCCATGAGTGTGACGGTCTTTATGTGGTGGTTATCAAGGGGTTCATCCGGTGTTTCATGGCCAGATGTCCAGCAATCAAGAAAAATGTTCGTGATTGTAAGCAAACGGCAAATATGATGACTCAAATAAGCCGCCTGTGAATCAAGCAAAATCAAGGAAGCCGGCTGCGAGTGTCTATGTTATGCGTCTAGCATGTTACTCATCGAGCATCCAGCAACCCTTTAATCACCAAGCACCAGCTAGCTAATAACCGAGCGGTCGGCTGTGGGTGCATCCTTGCTAAGCCGGCCGTGTGTATGTTGTTACAATTGAAACCGGTTGTACGTGGTGCGACGCTATCAAGAAAAGCCTTGTGATTGTAATTACAACAAGAGATATCATACACTAGGCGGTATACCAAGTGTGTGGCTAGATAGCCTTGCCGCACGTGGAAATTAAAGATTGTTGAATGTCGGACGATTGTTCTTTGCAAGCGGCATCTAGGTATGTCGACTATATAGGACTTGACGCTTTGCCGAATGTGTATGGCTTGAGTCTTGCCGCATGTATACGGTTGAATGCAAGCTCATGAAAAGACATGGTTAATGACCGAGTGTGGGGCTGGACGCCTTTTATGTATTGGTAGAGTTTGAAGTCTGCCGCATATATATTGTAAGAAGTCTTTCCTCATGCATGTGGGTTGCTTCCATAAGTTCATCATTATTACAATTCAAAAATAAAATAAAAAAAAAAAACCAGCAGGCATCTCAACAAATGGTCGTCTGTCACCATTTGAAGAGCTTATTCTCACGAATCAAGCAGGAGGCATCTCAATGTTGTCCAGCATATTGACAAAAATCATTTATCAAAAGGTACCATTCTAAATAACTCAGTATAATCTTTGTGTGCTTCCTTATCGTTATTGATTAATTTTCAACAGTATGACGGTCTAAGAATGTCCGCATCCTACTTGATTTTTTAAAAGCATTTAATATTGGTTTAAGTCTGATAACTTGTTATTTTGTATGATTTTAGAGTGATTTTGAGACTTATAATTGTAAGAAATCAATGCCTTAGTTCACTAATTACTCTATTTTTATGCATTTTTTGTGTATCATATGCTTCACGGGTTTGCTAGTGTTTTGGTGCATATTTAGGTATAAATATGGCACTTTAAAGCTTTTGGACAAAGAAGAAAAGAAGTTTTGGATAAGAAGAGGAAATAAGGGAGCTATAGAATAATGAAAGAAGCAAGGAAAAGTGTCCAAGAGTGAAATAAGAGCATTTGGAAGGGTTTTGGAAGGATTTTTTCCTTAAGGTCAACTTCAAATGACCATAACTTTTTTTCTACTCAATTTTTTGAAGTAATTCAAATTGGAGATTAAAGTTCATCTCAAGAGCTTACCAAAGACTATTTACATGCCTTATTCCAATGAGTAATGAAGAAGTTATGACCTTTCGAAACAAAGTTGTTTCGCCAGAAAAAGCTGCACGTCCGTGCCAATTGATGCACGACCGTGCCGATTGATGCACGTCCGTGCAAGGTCAAGCAGTAGCTAATGTTCTCATTTTAACAGGTCTGCACATCCGTGCAAACTTTGGCACATCCGTGCCGACCTGTAGACGGGACGATTCTTGGTTTCTCCGTCCTTTTACTTGAGGTTTATATAATATCCCTTTAACTTCATTTGTAGGGGGGGATCTTCTTAGTTTAGTTTTAGCTTAATTTAGGGTTTTTAGAGAGAGAAACTCTCATTTTCTAGAGAGAGAAAGTGAGAAAAGCTTGTTGAAAGCTTGGAATATGAAGAATTGAAGGAAGGAGACTTGAAGATTTGGATACTCCTTGCAATATCAATGAGAATTTCTTACTCTCTCTCTCCTATTTTGTTATTCTATTTACTTTTTTTTGTACCTTTTCATCCTTAATTACTTGTTTATGTTAGATTAGTGTTTGATTTTATGTTCTTAGTTGTTAATTCCTTTAGTTTAGCAATTTATTATGATTTGTGAGTAGTTCTTTTACCTGGGATGGTTGAAACCATTGATGAATTCACAAATACTTGATTGTATGTGTTGATTTAGCTAATGTGGGATGTTAATTAGTTGAGCTTAAGTGGTTTCATTGTTAGTTCTTGTAAGTGGCCATTGCTAGAACTATTTATGTAAGCTTTCTCAACGAAGGATCGAGAGATGAACTTGAGTTAGCTCCCTTATACTTAATTGACTTAAAATGCCATGAGAATAGGAATTTCTAGTCAAGGGAATGTTTATGTCATCGTGATTATGCTTTACCACTTTTTTTTATGTTTTGTAACCACGAGAGTAGGTTATATTCATGACTAAAGTAATCCCTCTAGCTTGAGAGAGTAGTTGGGTGCCTTAGATGACTTCCCCTACTTTATCCCCAAATTGCTATGTCTTGTATGTTAAATTGTAGTTTGTGAATGACTTAATTGGTGGATACCTTCCCAAGATCCTTTTTATTATTGTTTGTAGTTTTTCTTCATAACTCATAACCCAAAAAGACTTGACTTAGCTTATCACAAATCGATATTTGTTAATGCTCCCCTTAGTCCTTTTGGGATCGACCCTTACTTGCCCTTTCTACCCATTAGAGAGACCAAGTTAGGTTTTTATCTTTGGTAGGCTCAACAACGGCCTATCAAAGTCTCCCTCAAGGGCAGCATACCGACCGGAAAAGGTCTAAAAAGTATGTTGAAATAGCTTAAGTAGAAGCACCGCTTATGCAATGTCCAGGCGGCAAAATCTAAATCAACCATCTGCTCCAAAATAAGTAGATATACGCTAAGTCTAAAAAATTAGCGGCTATGTGTTGTTCCTTTTAGAACAACCAATTGAGGCCAATGGCCGGAATGATCAAATTGAAGCTAATGGCCGAAATGATCAAATTGAGGCCAATGGCCGGAATGATCAAATTGAGGCCAATGGCCGAATGATCTTAATAAATAAACAATTCGTCTGCTCCAACATGAGAAGGCGTCCGGTGACGCCCATTTGGGTGAATTCGTCGCAGAGAGCATCTCCCATTCAGGTGGCACATTGCTTTATAAACTTAAAACAAGTGGCCCTACCGACTGTCAAAAAAGGCAAGCTCGCAGCCGTTTGAATTGATCAAATGAGACTAAGATAACAAAACTGCCGGCTGTTAAATACCAGTGGTACCTAGTTACTATCTTGGTCAGATGCCGCCTGCTGTTGCTCAAAGGCAATACCGTCGGCTAAATTTCAGGATATAAGCTAAGTCCAAAAACTTAGCGGCTAAGTGTTGTTCCTTTTAGAACAACACTATGAGGCCAATGACCGGATTATATTTAAAACCGTCTGCTCCAAACATGAGCAAACATAAGCTAAGTCCAAAAACTTAGCAGCTAAGTGTTGTTCCCATAAAGGACAACCTAAAGAGGCCAATGGACGGATAATATTGAGCGCTTACCCCCTACTCGATAGTCGATAGTCCGCCTGATCTGGGGCTATTAACATAATGGGGCTAAAAGCAATAAGGGTCGACATCTGTCTAGTTCAGCGGCAATCATTATTATGATTGATTAACTTTGAAAATATCATACCGTTCAAGGTATCAAAATTTTCCAAGTTAATCAAGTCCCTCTTTTATTGAACTAGACAAATGCCAACCAAAGAGGCTTAAAGGGTCTCATATTCGAAAGGAACAATCCCTCTTAAAAGAGAGATTACTCCTTCTGAGGGGCTAATGTTTGGGGTAAAAATACCCTCGGCAAATGTACCTATGCTAATGCAACACGTGTCCCTAAGCTCAGCGCTCAACGAGCCAATCAGGGCATGACACGTGTCATTCAACTTAGGTTAAATAACCTAAGAGGCACCTGTCCCAAGACTCGATAAATACTAATCATTTACATCGGTAAAAAGGGGGATGGAAGGGGAATACACATTCAATCCACATAAATCAGAGAGTGAAACACTCAGATATGGAGTTTGTCTCAGACAGCCAGATGATCACTCCTCTCCTAAGGGGAGCCTGATCCCATTTACTTTCCGCACTTTACTCCTCATACACGTTCTAACTTGAGGGTCGGAGGCGGAACTCCCACCCTCGGGAGTCTCCGTTGTTTAGCAGGTACAGGCAGCCGGAGGTCAGTCTTGGTGTTGTAACTCTACCGCAAGACATCCAAAAAACCACGAAACAGAATTGTAGGAATTTGGGAGGATGATATATAGAATATTACTCCTAAGAAGCAAAAATTAAAATTTTCTTTAAACATGTGTTTTCCTATTTTAAAACACAGTTTCAGTCTCTTTCCCAAGGTTATTAATCACCAAATAATCATCCACCATAAAGAATCAGCCTAGTATGTCTTCAACAATCAACATCTGTATACTCAGTACATGCTTAGAAAGAGCCCATAAATATTACTTACACATCTCAAAACAGTCACAAGCTATAATTGCAAGCTTAAAAGAAATGATTACTTTCAAAAAAAGAAAATCACCCACCAACAGCCACAATTCATGCAATAGAGCTAGGTTTACCACCCCTGCAACACGCACCAGCCCACTTCCACCAATCCACGCACCCCAAAACAACAATCAAACCACTGCCAGACCACCATTTCAGTCCACCAGAGCACCACCGTACCAATAAAAAAAACAATAAATAATTAATCGGTTATTTCATGAAATGCCACTGAGCAATTGCAAATTTCACCAAATGCCATTCGACTTTTCAAAATTCACCAAATGCCACCAAGTTTTAACAAAATTCACCAAATGCCATTTTCGTTAGTTGACCGTCAATGCCCGTTAGTTGACCCCACCACTTGCCACGTGTCACCTTCTGATTGGTCCGTTTTAAAAAAAAAATTATTTTTTAAAAAAAAATTAAAAAATAACAAAAATAAAAATTAAAAACTTTTAAAAATAGTAAAAAAAAATAAAAAAAATAAAAAAAAATAAAAAAAAAATTAAGAGGTGGCAGCCACCACCTTCTCCCTAACTGCCCACCCCAAAACCCTAGCCACCACAACCCCTGCCGCGCGGGGCTAGCATCGGAAGGTGCGCTGGCCTCCGGCGACCCTTCCCCTTCCCCTCCCCTACCCCGTCGCGACCCCCTAACCCGCAAAACCCCACCCCCCTTCCTCCACCATCCCGAAACCCCACCCCCCTTCCTCCACCACCCCGAAACCCCACCCCCTTCTTTTCCCTCTCCGATTTCCGGCACCCCAAAACCCATCCCCTTCCCTAACAACTTCGTGATTGGTGCGAGATTGGTGGAGGAGTTTGTGGCCATTGATGCGAATGGTGCGAGATTGGTGGAGGAGATCTCGGTGGCGATTTGGGGTCGAGGCTGGCTGTGTGGGTGGTTTTGGGGTCGGCGGTGGATCAGCTGAGGTGCTAAAGGGCCAGCCGGCCGATTTTTGTTGGTTACGAAGGTGGCCGGCCGTTTTCCGGCAATATAAGGGGAGGGTCAGGGTTTCGGGGTGGTGGCTGGGGTGATTCAATGGTTTCTGTTTTTTTTTTTTTAATTTTTTAATTTTTTTTGGTTTTTTTTTTTTGTTTTTTTTTTAAAACGGACCAATCAGAAAGTGACACGTGGCAAGTGGTGGGGTCCACTAACGGTCAACTAACGGCTGTCAGTCATTAATGGCACTCGGTGAATTTTGTTAAAACTCGGTGGCATTTGGTGAATTTTGAAAAGTCGGATGGCATTTGGTAAATTTCGCAATTGCTTAGTGGCATTTGGTGAAATAGCCGAATAATTAATAGTATTGCAGAAATTACCTAATATCGCTGAAATTCGAACACTAAATCTTTGAAATTCGAACACTAAAATCGAACCATAAGTCCGCTGAAAATTGCAGCCCTAAAATTGCAAAAATCAAACTCATGCGAAATTCATTAAAATCAAATCTGAAAAATCGAACTAATGCAAAATTCATGAAAATCAAAAAAAAAAATTGCAAACTTCAAATCACAAAAACGCAAAACATAAAATCGCAAAAATCATGCTAATTTTATGAAAATTTGAACAAAATCGAAAAAAAAAATACATACCTAATTTGAAAATCTTTCAAATTGCAATTTCTATGGAGATTTTTGGGGGTTTAAGGAGAGAGAAAGTGATAAACACGGAGAGAGAGAAAGTTAGAGGAGAGAGAAAATTTTGGACGATTGGTAAAGGTTTTGAGGGAGGATATGTGTTTTAATCTTAACCGTCCAAAGTAACTTAATCCTACGGCTGAGATTGGTTCCTATATAAATAAGGTTCTTATATAAGGAGGGGTTCTTACCGGATCCCTCCCCTCCTTATATAAGAACCCTAGTTATATAGGAACCAATCTCAGCCGTAGGATTAAATTATAATGAGAACTACGACCAAGTTATAATGAGAACTAGGCGAATAATAGGAACTCATCACAACCGTCAGATTAAAAGGAAACAGACGGATCAGATCATTTAATATTTAGAATTCTGAATCGTACATGCGATTAGCTTTACACTTTCTCTCTCCTCCGATCAATCTCTCTCCTCCATTGATGCTAGTGCTTTGAGTTCTCCATTAGAGCAGTTTTCGAGCATTCTCTTCTCCATTAAAGCAGCTTCCGTGCTCTTTGTACTCCATTGAAGCAGTAAGATGTTTTTTTCTTTTCTTTTTTTTTAAATCAACGAGTTTCAATAAAATTATTTGTATGTGGTTTTTCGTGAATTTTGTTGTTAGTATGGTTAATTTAGGGTTCTTAATAGTGAAATTCCGGATTACCTACTAATTGTTGTTATGTCGTCCATGGTGTTGTATGTTTTGATGATAAATTTTTGAGTGCACACTAACTGTTTGACAAAATGCTTCAATGAATTCTATTATTTAATCAATTTGAAATGTAGAAAGAAACCAAGTAAAAGTAAATTGAAAGACTAAAATTATGATTTATAATATATATGAGCAATCAGAATTAAAGGGAGTGTAGATGGTTGGGAATTCATTGAGCCAACACTTCGGGAGCTAGAATCTAAGATGAGAGAAGTTAGTTTTGCCTAATTTAATTTTTTTTTTCCTGTAATCAACATTAATTGATTGTGGTTGAATTGGCAGCTCAAATGGATGGATGTAACATTGTAGCCAATTGTCAAAATTGCTAAACAGAATATTTTCTCTTTAAACAAAACAATTTTCTTCTATTGTTTCCTCTTTTCATTTTTTTGAATGCTACTTGTATAATTTTGGCCGATTAAAATGCATTAAAAGTAAACTAAAATTGTTTAAATGCAAATTAAATGTGAAATAATTTCTTGGAAGAGAGTGGGATGTTATCTTAATGCTTTTTATGGAGGCGGATGTCAGGACTTTTCTTTACAAAACATAATTTTCTTTGGCCCTATTCCTAGTGAGCTTAGATATATAACTAAGAATAATATAAGATGGCTCTACTTATACATTACTTGTCTTGGCAAGATTCCTCATGAGCTCGATTTTCTACCTAAATAGCAGGTTCATATAATAGGGGACAACTTGCTTAGTGGGGATGTCCCCAAATGTATTGGCAACTTGACTGAACTGAAAAGTTCTTAGGCATTGATTATTGGTTGTTGAATAGAAGTGTCCCATTTGAGATAGATAAGCTAAAGAAATAGGAGTCTCTTGATTTGCAACAGAGCGCTCTTACGAATCCAATTCCAAGAGAGATTATTAGTGAATGTGAAAAGCCAACTATTTTATGCAACCTCCAACAATATGCTCTAAGGAGATGTAACTGCATCAGTTTTTTCCAGCAATATTTTTTCTGGTACTCTTCCTACAGAGTTGGGAAGTTTGCAAGAATTGAATTATTTGAATCTGCTCGAAAATAGATTAAGTGATGCCATCCCCTCATAACTTAAGTCTTCTGCAAAAGCTAAACTTATCAAGAAATAACCACGCATGATCTCTCGAGCTCTTAACTTGAAAATAAAAGAACCATGAAGATCTTGTCCTCTTGGATAATAACTTTGATGGTGATATTCAAGGGCTCTTCTACATGAATGATTCAATGTTGCAGATCTTTTCTCTTTCAAGAAATGTTTTCTCAAAATCTAAAGTGAAAAAAGACTTATAAACCTATTAGCTCAAGTGGTAGAGCACTATGCAAATGCATAGAGGTGTAGGTTCGAATCCTACATAGGTTATCTCTAAAAGTAAATATAACACACCTTAAAGTTATTCAAATTACCTCAAAAGTAAATATAAATAACTAAAAGGTAATCAAAATATGTCAATATCGGCAATATGACAGCGGTACAAATGCAGTTTTTTTGAAGACGGATATGCAACTTATGTTCTAGTGCATTGATTTGAAAAGGTTTAATTCACAACAAGATCATAATTAGAGTCCACTGAATGTAGCTCTGACAGGGGGTAGTTGATGGTTGTGTTGTTGTTGTACAAGTGTAGCCATTTGTGGTACATGGGCAGGTTATGTTCAAAGAAAAATTATATTGCTCATACTAAGCATGTAGTGTGAAGTGTGATGAAGTTAATTGATTTTATTTAAACGCGTCAATCACATAAAGATTACATTGCAACGATTGTCGTTATTCTTATTTATTCCAAATTCGTGAAAAGAACAATATATAAACAAGATTCGCCTTGACTTAAGTGATAAAACAACAATTAATTATTCAATTCTAGTCTTTAATTAACACAATAATACTATGTGAAATTAATTAATTAATTAAAGTTTATTCAAAGTGATCAATCAACAATAATTAATCAATTAAAGTTATTTAAACAAGAAAAGAATAGTGATTTATCTAAGTGCTTAGGAAACTAACTATCCTCCTTTGTTTGCTAGATATTTGTTTAGGATGTTTATGGACCTTCCTTCTTCTTCGTACCTCCAAGGCTTTAATGGAATCAATTAGGGTTGGAGAGTATTTGAGAAGAGAGGAGAAAAGTAGTATGATAGTAGGAGGGTTTGAGAGATTAGGGATTTCAAAATGCTAGGGTTTTAATTCTGATTTTTCTATTCTCCGTAGGTCTAAGCGAAGACCCCTATTTATAGGCATAGGACGGGCAACTCTCAGAGTCGCGCTGGAGCGCCGAGCACAACTCTAAGACTTGCACGCGGCAGGCGCGCGCAACTTTGAGAGTTGCGCGCGGTGTGGTTTGCCTTATACAAAAACGTGTTTTCTAAACTTCCATAACTTTTGATTGTGAAGTCGGAATTAAGGCAAATAAGATATCATTGGAAAGCTCTGAATGTCTATATTCCAATGTCGTTAGAATTAGATTAAAATATGTTATGGATCAAAAGATATGGCCATTTGAGTGTAAGAGTCTCGTTTTTAGGGCCCGGTTTAGTATTTTGATGATAACTTCTTCGTTTTAACTTGGAATTGAGCTTATAATATACTTTTGGAAATATACTTTAAATTCCTATCCAACTTTATAGGTCTTGAAAGGAAATTGGGTGGTTAAATGTTCTGGTTGGCTCGGATTTCAACAATGTAAGATCCATTAGATCCAATCATTGCATTTGACGCATTTAGGTCCGTTATTAATTAAGGTTAAACATGTATGAACACGTTTTAGGCCTAATTAGTAATTGGACTAGGATCTAAGATAATTTGGTCTTAAATACGGGTTTTAACTTACTTCATAATGCATTTCGGAGTCCATAAACATCAACTTTGATCCAGCATGAAGAACGGGTTTTTGTAACATCATCACACTTCCCGTCGGGACAGGATGCCAAAAGTTGGTGTCTAAAGTTATCCTCCACTTTGATCGAGTCTAGAATAGACGATGATCAAAGTAGTCAAGGAAATAAATCCGAGACTCATTCTGCGAAGTTCCTTAAAGATAAGGAATCTTTCAGCGGTGTTGAGAATATCGAAACTATTCTCAATTTGCTAAGTGTTCAAGACAAGTAGTTGCTATGACTAGAAAAGGTTTTTTCTAGATTTGGTGCGCTAAAGAATCTAGGTTGACCCTTTGCTAATGTAAAACACTTTTACAAGTAAAGGTTGTTCTGGGTGATGTCATGAGAAGGTACTAGATTTAAAAAGGCGAAAAGGGGATGATACCCTCTCAATATGTCATCGACAGTCTAAAGTCCCTCGATTTGTCATTGGAACTCTACTCCCATGATTTTAACAAAATAAAAGATGATAAAATGGGGGGTGCTTCGGCATTCGTAGCCTAACATTTGAATAAAAGATTTGACATACGCTACCAAAACAAATACTCGATGTCCACAAAATGGAAATACATGTCTCAGGACTGGAGGCACATATCCAAATCCAGTGAGAGAAAAGAAAATCGGCGACTCTCTCAGCAGTTTTGTGCACAAGATGAAAACACGCGTCTCAGGGGCACGTGTCTAAATGGGTGCGGCTTTAGTAGGGGCCCTCTCTATACAGGGGGTGGACGGACACCCCAACTGTCCGGTAAAGCTAGATTGCTTCCTAGCTAACCGTATTTGCTTTTAACGGGGGGCATCTGACCCCGATGGTTCGGCCCGCTCGTCGACTCGTTTTAGCCAACGCCTTAACAGAAACAGAATTTCTACCGTTTTTTACGGGAGGCAGATCACGTTGCTAGTGCAATTTTACGCAGCACATACGCCGTACAATTTTACGTTGTACGATACGTGGTATTTTCGTTAAACGCCAAAAAATACGAAAAACGTGACATTTCTAAAAGGGAAGTATAGGAAAATGCCAAACTGTCTATGGGAGCTTTTACGTAAAGCACCACTATGGGATATTTTATAGACGCTTTTCCAAAAAACATCCAAAACGTATGCTTGGGGCAGCCACAAAGCAGGGTGTGCATGCAGGATGATGCAAAAAACTATCAAAGAAGAAAATAAACTATTTGCAAAGCAATAAAAGGTTTTTTAAGGTTTTAAAAACTTCGCGAGAAAGCCTGTCGAGGCGCGAATTCGACAAGCTAAAACGTTTGGTTTGGAAGATAAAATAAAAACCGGGAAAATGGTAATTTTGGATTACCAATATCCGCACGCAACTTTAAGGGTTGCGCTGGGGTGTCACGCGCAATATTAGAAGTTGCGCGCAGTTGTCTCGTGAAACTTCGTGAGTTGCGCGAAGAACTAAACAACAAACAATTCAGAAGAAACATGATCCGCGGCTCGTGCTCTTCTTCGTCATTCGCCATTTTCGATCTCTTTTTCTAGAGCTCCCTTTTTTCTATCGTTTGAAGCTAAGGAAAGTAAATCTTGCTCCTTGTTCAGTGTACCAAACTTTGAATTTGGTCAACAAAATGGGGAAAATCGAAAGAAGAACCCTAATTTTGTAAATAGGGGGTATTCAATTCGACTTTTTTCCATGAATTTGTTTGCTCTATGTCGTTCTGACATGTTTAAGGAATATATTGTAACGAATTTCATGTGAAGTAGTCAAGTATTGAGTCATGTATGAGCATACACAAGCATATATGTTTTATTTTCATTTGATTTCCGAATTTGTGCTTGAACTTATTTCTCTCCTTTTTTTTTCTTTGCTCATATGGACTATACTTGTTAATTTTAATGTAAATTGAAGTGTTGGAACGACAATTATGCATTAAAACTAGTATTAAAACTTTGAACTTTGATAATGGCATGAAATTGTTCTTGCGGCTCATGCTTAAGTCACAAAATTGGTTTTATCAATGATAACAATAATCGATAGTTATTATTATTCACTTATAAAACTATGATTTCAAGATTAGCATAAAACTAGTTAGTTTAGGAAATTCTTGAAGACATCATCGAACTGGTGTAATTTGGTTACATTTCGGACTTTCGAGCCTCCATTTTATATTTTTGAGTGTCGTAGCCCCCAATATTAGGTGGCTTCGATGACATGTTTGTTTTTAAAAATTAGACCCTTTCATGTTGCTCGAAATGGGTCTAGAAATCCTGTGTTTCGTCTTATTATGATAACAACTAGGATCTGGGAAATGATTAAATGAGTGTGTTTAAATCGTTTTCGACTATTCATAGTTTAAACAAAGGAAATTTGCTAAGTCTAGTAATATTGGTTGTTCGTTAGAATATGTAAGAGGTTGTTCGTTAGAATATGTAAGAGGGACAATGAAATTTTGTTGAACTTCTTCCTCTATTCTCGCTACTTTCGAATTTTTTCCTTAAAGCTCAAATTTTGTTACTAATTAAAGCTCGAGAAAGTAGATATTATCCTCTTTGCAAAATTCCAATGTTTTCAATTTTTTCATTCGTGCATCAATAGAGAATTTAAAATGAAGACCCCTTAATTTTGAACTTAGGAGTCTTTTATTTACGTTTTAACCCATGAAATTGTTTGTCTTATGTTATTGAATGGTCTTGATACAATTTTCATGATGAATGATTGAGTATTAAACTTTCGTATGTATGAGCAGGCATGTTATATGCGTTTTGAATTCTATTTTGATACTAATGGTTTTTGTTTCTTTGCTCTATACTAGTCATACATACTCTCTAATCCCTAGAGTAAATTGAAGTATTGAAACAACAATTATGCACTAAGATTAGTTATTGAAGTTGAACTTGAAAATGGCTCAAATATGTGATATGTTTGTAGCTTGTTCTATGGTCAAGTTTAGTTGCAAACTTAGTTTTCAAATGAACATAATGATTATTGAATCATTGTGATGCATTTGAAAACTGTGAGGCTTGAGATCTATGTAAACTATTTATAGTTTAGGCGATTCTCGAAAGTAGTTTGAATGACATGAATTTTATATTTGTCATGGATATTGGAGCCCCCATGTGTCGAGTTATGCGCATTCTTGCTGTTTCTCAAGTCTTAGAGCCTTAAAATTGGGGTAATTCCAAAGACATGCTATTGTTTAGGCTATATATATAATCACGATGTTGAAATAGGCCTATGTAACCCATGTTTTGTGTCTTAAGAACATTTAGGATCGTAACATGACTTACGCATTTTAGCTAAAGTCCTGTTTAAGAAAGCAAGTTAGTTATTTGCTTGTTTATAAACCAAAAATAATTGTTGTTAACGTTTAGTAAACTTTACCTAATGTCCAAACGTTTTAGAGATCATTGAGGTAAGATTATTTTCAGAGTTGACTTAGAACAATGTCTCAAATATATATTTTATTTTTTCTTATCAATCTTTGATTTTGATCTTGAAGGTAGTTTGTTAACCATCCCTACGCCAATATTTGCATGATGACTAGGCGAGAACAAGTTCGAGTTAAGAAGAAGTCGAATCTTAGTTCATTCCTTTTGGAAATATTTATGTATACGCATGTATTGTCCAAAAGGTTATGGAAAATCTGAAAAAAAAAAAAAAAAATTATTTTGAACAAATGAAACAAAATTCAAAAAGGGTATTTTGAAGACTATTTTTTGAGAGAGTAGGAAACACGTTATTTGAACTAGAATTCAAAATTTGGAGAGGGTCCAATAAATTTAATGAAAGTTTATTTTGAAAATAAGATGAAGCTACTATTTCTAGTACGCAAAATACATAAACATTTTATTTTTGTAACTAGACCCAAAATGGTAAGAAAAGCCTAGCTCGTAATTGAGTGTGACTTTTTTGTCCAAAATTGATGAAAGTAAGTTGTAATTTGCAACTTATTTCAAAAATGATATGAAAATGTGAGCAAACTTTTGTATATCTAATCTTGTTATCTCTTCTATTTTTAGTGCTTGTCATTATTGTCATATTTTGTTAATTGAAAGTAAAGTTCTTCCCATTAAACAGGCACCATGGTTTGAAAATGAATACTTATCAAACTTAGGTTTGATGGAGTGTTAGAATAATTTATAAAATCATTCCACTTTCCAAAATATGGTCTTAATACAAAACGAAAGTTATAATAGACATATTTTTGTAGCCCCCAAGTGTAGACTTAGATGGCTTTTGGAATTCATGTATACATATACCCAAGAGCTCTTATCGACGGAGTCGTTTGGCACCTCGATGTCGACTCATCACATCCTGGGGTTGAAGAAGGTCCCAAGGGTTCCCTAGGAGATGTTAGTTTCTCATGTTCAAAGCCCCAGGATTTGTATTTCCAATTTATGGGATTTTGCATATGTTTATCATGAATTGTTTGATAAGTAGGAAGTAATGTTCTTCCCTTTGTCATTAAAATTTATTAAGATGGTTCGTAATAAGCTTGCAATGACATTGATTTTGTAACATAATTAGCGTGTTAAAATATGTAAATAGAGAAAAGTGGGGATGTCCCGGCATTTTTGAGCCCCCATTTCGAGGCAAAGAGCAAATTTTTTTTTTACCTTTTTTGGAGTTTTTAGTTGCCAATAGGAGGGATCATCCCGGCTTAACCCCCAAAAAAGAAATGAACAAAAAAGACGAATTTGCATAAAAAGGGAAGGGGAATCCAACTTTCCCATAAAAGAATAAAGAAAGAGAATTAGACATGTTTTCGAAAAGTAAGGACTATTGAGTTAATAGTTGAATCATCGTGATGACTTGGTAGTAAAGGTGGGCAACAGGTCGGGCCGTGCCATCGCGACCCGCCGCCATGGCGGGCACGCTAGCACGGTCCCGGCGTGCCGTGCTGTGCCGCCAGTTCCACCAGGCCAACCCATGGCACAACATGGCCCACTTGTCGGGCGTGCCGTGCCGGGCCAACCCACGTGCCTTATTATAAATTAATTAATTAAGTTTATTATTATTTTTTTATTATACTTGTTAATAATAAACATAACTGCTTAAGCATGACAGAATGTCAGATCAGCACATAGCTCAAAGGTAGTTACAAGATGTATAAAGGGGCAGTAAGGAGTATAAGGGGGCAATGGGGAGTAGGGCTGGTGGGGAGAGATCCCCTTCTCGTAATTGCTGGGTGAAGCCGGGTTTGGGCAATGTTAGAGTCAACACCAATGCTGCTATGTTTCCAGAGGTGGTGTGGGGCTTGGTGTTGTACTGATGCGTTGCACGATGCTGAGGGCTGGCTTCTCACAGTGGGTGTATAGGTTAAACTTGTTCATGCTAGTAGAGAGTATGGATTGAAGAGGCTCCTCCTTGTGTAATAGATGTTGTTATGCTAGATTCTGCTAGCATTCCTTAATAAAATCTGCTGCTGCGTTCTGTCCACCAAAAAAAAAAACAAACAAGACGAGAAATACATCCATTTTCTCTAAAAGTAAATAAAAAAGAATATAAAGTGAATAAAAAGGTCTTTAAAGTAAACCTATTAGCTTAAGTGGTAGAGCACTATGCGGATGCATAGAGGTGTAGGTTCGATTCCTACATAGGTTCTCTAGAAGTACATATAAAAACACTCTAAAGTTATTCAAAATAGCTTAATAGGAAATAAAATAAAAACTAAAAAGTAAATCACATTAGCTCTAAAGTATACGAACAATAATTAGCCTAGCAGTAAAAATTCATGCCCTGTGAATGTTAGGCGAATTCAAAAGTAAAAAGAAAAAATTCAAAAGTAAATCAAAATATCTTAAAAACAATACCAAAACAACATGCAAAACTAGTTACAATTTGGGCAAACAACTATGCTAATCACAGTTGTTCAAATTAATTGTAATGTTGATTATCACACCTAAGCTAGCAACATAGCATAACATTCATTCCATTAAGCTAGTCAGACATTTCATCGAACGCTTAGTGTGCAATAGATTAAAGCAAATAAGAAATAAATTAACCAGAGATACAATAATTCCAATCGAATTCCTAGTTACTAAAATTGAATTTTATAATCTGGACAGTAAATCATGAAAGAGCACAACAAAAATTGCAATTAAATTGCAACACATGCAACAATAAAAATTCACAAATAAATCAAACAAAAACTAGCAAAAAACCCTCAAATTTCGACTATTTAATCTGTTTATAAAATGCAAAAACACTGATTAAACAAATAAAATTAAAAATAGAAAAAACCTTAAATTCAAACTCGAATTAATCGAAACCAAATCGAGCAAACTTAAACTTAAGCGAGCAATCAACATACTAATAGCTTGAAATATGCGTACCTTAACAGAAACACGCTAGAACTTGATGAAAAAAGCGAAGAAATCGTGAGCGAACTCAAGAAAATCGCCTCAGTTCACAGAGAATTTGGAGGAAGAGAGAGAAAGCATGAAGAAGAGAGAGAAAGTAAATCAGAACAGTGGATACAATAATTTACCAACATGCCATTACTAAGTTAAAAATGCGGACGACATCTCAGCCATTGGATCAAATGAATCAAGGGCTTAGATTAGTTCTTAGTTCTCATTATTCAACTTGGTTCTCACATGCTCAGTTCTATATATATATATATATATATATATATATATATATATATATATATATATATTTATATTTATATATATGTTATATGAATTAAGCAAAAAAATTATATTTTCTTACTTATATTAAGAGGGCCGAATTTCCCTAATCAACTAGTTAGGATTTTTTGATTTCCTAAGTGTAGAAAATCTGATTTTCTTAGTTAGATTAATTAGTGATTAATTGGTATTTTTCTAATTAATTATTTTGTACAAAATATATTATTTACACAATTATTTTTATTCCTCAAAATCTAGCAAAATAATGCCTAAAAACCAATGAGGAGGTCCGAAAATATGAGCATATAAGGCTTAATATTTTCGGCCACCATGTAGTGCTTTTGAGAAAATTATTTTGGTAATTTTTTATCTTAATTATCTTCCTCAACTTCTATTATTTCCCTAATTCTTATTTTCCATCTCACAAAGATTTGATCTTATGTATTTACCTTAAACCTTTCTTGATTATTCCTCAAGCAAAGGACACTTACCATTTTATATTTCATGAATAAACACTTACCTTATTTCTTCATTACTTAATCACCATAAACTAGACTTTCCTTAATTCTTTAACTCTCTTGTCCAAGTAATTTCTTAAACTAAATTTGTCATATTTCCTCCTACATTTTCTTACCTTAATTCTTGCGTGCTCTAGCCTATAGATACCCCCTCATAGCTCTCATATTCTTCACACCAAAACTCAATAATCTTCTCCTCTCTTACTCTTATTTCCCTCAACCTTTTCCTACTTTTCTTCTCCTCTTTTTTAAAAGAAAATCAGCCCGTATACCTTTGGAGCCAATTTTCGGGCACTTCTGGTCAGTTTTGGGGTTTTTCTCTTTCACAAAAGATTGTTCCTCTCAAAAAATGCTTGAGTTTAGGCTGAATAATCACCCAATTCGGAGTTATATTGAAGGAGGTATAGCCTCTACAAGTTCTGCCTATTCTTTCCAACGCAAATCCAAATCTCTTTAATCCTATTCCTTTATTTTCTTCATGGTTAGTTTTCTAAAATATAAATACTTATTTCAAAGTTATAATTTTATATTAAAGTATTATTTTAAAAAGATTTTTATAGTCCATACGCATTAGATTTGGGTTTATGTCTAAAGACGTTGTGATAACCTTATGGTTATGTAAATTGCAAGGTGTGTTCGTGATTGAACTTTGAAAGTGCGAAGTGTTGATTGATGTTTGGAATCAAGGTACGTTTAGGTTGCTAGATACCTTTGAAAGTGATTGATTTGAATAAGCATGTTTTGTATGATTTTTATGATGATTGAATTAAATTGATTTGAAGTATGATTTATGAAATAAAGTATGTTGGGAGGAATTGATTTTAATATTTTTTTTTAATAAATGTACTTTTGAAGGATTGATTGTAATATCATGTTTTGAATGGTTTGAATTACTTATCATGTTTAAATAAAGGAATTGATTTGAAAAGCTTGTTGAATCAAATTAAAGGTTTTTCAAAGGAAGAGTTATTGATTTTTAAAAGTTATTAATATGAGATTTAATTCTCAAGTATTTATTAAAAGGTTGATTTTAAAAGCATGTTGAATTGAATAAAAAAAAAAGGACTTTTGAGTTAACCTATTATAAAGGTTGATTTTATTCAAAGAGGAATTTCATGAGAATTATTGAAATATTATTAATGCTTTACAAGCATGATTATATTAATCCCACTATATATGCGGATTTGGTTGATACGACTATGGACTTTGTATGACCTAATTTTTCATCAAGGATAGCCTTTCAATATAAAGATACTAACTTGGGGGTGTGCACACTTAGGAAAGGAATTTAGTTTTAAAAGGAGGAATTGATTTTATAAATCATTATTATTGAATTCTTTAGTTATTGGAATTATTTTAAGAAGTTTGAGAAATTGGTTTTGAGTTATGAGTTTGGAATTATTGAATTAATTATTGGAATTGGTTTTAAAAGCATGTTTGCTAATAAATTAAGTTTACATCATTTTGCAGTTATCGTACTTAGCATATTTTGCTAATCTGTATTTCCTATTTGTTTTGGTTCGCCCTATTAACCTTGACGGTAAACAGTGTTGACTATTTTCAGGTGGAGTCATGTATGATGACCATATGGGAGTCTCGGGATTTGCTTCACCTAATTTAGGAACGTTGGTTTTGTCTTTATTTTGAGCACTCATAACAATGTTTCTATTTTTATAAGTGTTAATAAAAGAAAGTTGAGTTTTCCACTGCAAGTTTTGTTTGAGTTAAGTATTTTGAGTAGCTTTGCGTAATCACGTGGCGGTAATACTCCTAAATCTTTCTCTACAATATAATTATACGTATTATACTAGTATTCCGTAGAAGGAGATTTGGGGGTGTTACACGGTCTCTGCCTTCATCTCGGTCCTTCTGACCCCTCCTACGGTCATATCTTAATTTATCTTCTTCTTTGCGCTGGCTATGATCAGAATATTGTTTGAACTGGTTCAAGTACACTCGTTAGACTGGATCTTTAATGTTTTCCTTGAGGTGTGTGCATTCATAGATCCTTGTGAAATCCACACCACTTGCTGGGATCACGGTTCTTGTTCATCATACCAGGTGGTCTCTGCCATTTGTCATCAGACTTGTTCACACTGAAAATATGAGATCTCGAATGAGTGAGCGAGGTGTATTGCTCAAACTTTCCAGCCTGCACTCCTCTTCTATGATCATGCTTTCTGAGCCCCACCGATCTGTCAATGACTCTTCGACCTTACTCTGCTTTGCTCGGCTGATCTGCTCTAGCTGGTTACTTAGCCCGCGCTGTTTCAACCCGCTTAGCTAGGTCATTTGTCACCATTCTACTCAGCATTTCCCTGTCGGTTTCATTCGTTTTGATAAACTCGTGAGACTTTCCTGACGCCTCTGCTAGCGTTTTGAGGCTCTTACGCCCCATATACGTTTGAATGGTGACCTAGGCAGGAGCCCGCTCTCCATGGCCATAAATGCTACCTCCTGGCTCAAATCAAGGATTTTTGTGGCATCCTTATTAAACCGGGTGATGAAATCTTGAAGGGGTTGACATCAACTTCATGGTCATCTTAGTACGATCCACCAGGGTGACGAAGTGCTCCATAAACATCCTTTTCAGCTTGTTGTATGAATAGACAAAGCCTTTAGGGATGGCCCTGCACCATTCTTCTGCCAACCCTTCTAGCGTGGGAGAGAAAGCCTTGCACCAGACTGAGTCTATCATGGTGTATGGTACCATGTGATTTTCAAATGCCGAGACATGGTTCTTCGGGGTAGTGGTGCCATTGTACTTGCAGGTTGGCATTTTTGTAATACCCCATATTTTAATGTATCTTATATATTATTTATTTATTTATAAAATATATATTTGGGCCAAGTTATCTTGATAATGAGACTTAAAAGTGTTTTATTTTTTTTGGGTCAATAGTTGTTTTGTCCAATTATAGCCCATGTTCAATTAATAAGCCTCACAATCTTATTTATATATTGGGTCAATTACCTTACAATTCATGCCTACCAATTTTATGAGGCCTAAAACTTTACCCTACTTACCCTACACTATAAATACTCTTTCAATCCCCAAAAATTTTGCCACCCAAAAGGTCAAATTGTCAAAGTAAGTATTTTTCCCTTTATTTTCCTTTTCCTTTCTTTATCTTTTTCTCCTTTCTGTTTCTTTTTTCTTCTTATGTGAGAAACAACTCACTAAATGTTGTTATGTGCATGGTCATTGATCCATGTTAACGCCCACTTCATGTTGTCGGCTGACCCCCAAACACCAATCGACCACCCTGTCGGTCGCCAGTAGCAACCCCTTCCGTGAGCTTCTCTCTCTCCCCCTTCCCTTGTTTTGTATCTTTAAATTGTATAGTTATATATTGGTTTGGGTTTTTGATAATGAATGGTTTTGAATATGTTCATTTAGCATCAAATCAGTTTTTAATGAATTAATAGCTTAATTTCAGATTACTATTAACTTGTTTATTTTTCAGATTTTATAAATTATAAGTTAGGGTTTTAATTTATGAAATATTTGATTTTAGGGTTCTTTTGTGAATTACTTTGGGGCTTTTATATACCCATGGATTTTAAGTATTAACCAAGTATAAAAATAAAGTTTTGATTAATTTCAAGACTAACTTTTATTATTGGCATGATTAAGAGCATAATGCACCAATAATATTATTATTTCCTTACCTTTCGTGCATAATGCACCAATAATATTTTATGAAGTGTTCGGTTAATTTCAAGTTAGTGTCATGCTAGGAATTGATTGAAAATGTTGAATTTGATTGTTGTATGAAAATGGACTGGAATTTATGATTGGTTTATGAGGCATGATTTGTTTGAAATGAATTATTGTTGGAATTTATGATGTTTGGAATATTGAATATGGACCACACTTTTATTATTGGCATGATTAAGAGCATGTTTAATAAAACTAAAAGTTTAATTTGGTTGAGAATATGAAAAGGGAATTTTTGATATGGTTCATAAAATATTATTGGTGCATTATGCACGAAAGGTAAGGAAATAATAATAATTTAATATGTATTGATGAAATCGAGGAGCTATAAATATAATGAACGGGATGGAGTGCACCCTTATGCACTAAGGTTACTACCTTGTTTATGGGATGGAGTGCACCCTTATGCACTGAGGTGTTTTCACCTTATTTAATTAGAAAGGGTTCAACATAAAATTAAACATGGTCAATAATTATTCAAGAATTAAATTGGAATGTTTGATGCTCAAATAACTCATGTTGATTGATTGTAAAGACTGATTGTTTTACTGTATGTGAGACATCACCAAGTCTAAAATGTAAACAACATAAAGTGAAAGAGATACCTCGAGTATGAAAATATGTTTAGACACCTACTTTTGGCCTCTTGTCCCGACAGGAAGTGCGATGATGTTACAAAAACCCGTTCTTCATGCTAGATCAAAGTTGAAGTGTTTATGGACTCCGAAATGAATTATGAAGTAAGTTAAAAACCGTATTTGAGACCAAGTTATCTTAGAGCCTTGTCCGATTACTAATTAGGCCTAAAACATGCTCATACATGTTTAAACTTGATTAATAACCGACCCAAATGCGTCATATGCAATGATTGGATCAAATGGATCATACATTGTTGAAAACCAAGCCATTGAGATAAACCAACCATCAAATTTCCTTGCAAGGATTATACAAATGGATAGCCCTTTCAAAGATATTTCCAACGGTATATTATAAGCCCAATTTCGAGTTAAAACAAAGAAGTTACCATCAAAATACTTAACCGGGCCCTAAAACCGACACCCTTGCACTCAAATGGCCATATCTTTTGATCCATAACTGATTTTAACCTAATTTTAACGGCCTTGGAAAGTAGACATTCCGATATTTCCAAAGATTTCATATATGCCTTAATCCGACTTCACAATCAAAAGTTATGGAAGTTTTGAAAACACGTTTTCGTATAAGGTAAACCCGCACCGCGCACAACTCTCAGAGTTGCACGCGCATGCCAAGCGCAAGTTAAAGAGTTGCGCTGGGCACTCTAGCGCAACTCTGAGAGTTGCGCGTGCCACCTGACGCCGCGGCTCTAAAACCTTAAACCTAGATTCCTACGCCTATAAATAGGGGTCTTCGTTTAACCCTAATCACAACAAAAAAATCATAATTCTAAACCCTAGCATTCTTAAATCCCTAATCTCTCAAGTTCTCTTACTATCATACTACTTTTCCCCTCTTTTCCCAACTACTCTTCAACCCTAATTTATCCATTTGAAGTCCTTGGAGGTACGAAGAAGAAAGAAGGTCCATAAACATATAAGATGGAGATCTAAGCAAGTAGAAGAACGATTAGTTTCCTGAGCACTTAGATAAATCACTTTTCTTTTCTTGTTTAAATAACTTTAATCAATTAATTAGTGTTGTTTGATCACTTTAAATAAACTTTAATTAATTAATTTCACATAGTATTCTTCCGTTCAAAAAGACTAGAATTGGAATAATTAATTTATTATTTTATCACTTAAGCCAAGGCGAATCTTGTTTATTTTTTTTCTTTTCACGAATTTGAATAACAAAGAATAACGACATTCGTTGCAATGTAATATTTATGTGATCAGTGTTTGTAAATAAAATCAACTAACTTAGAATTAGGTATCACTTTGCATATATTGTTTGGTGATGAAATTGTGAAAAAATAAGAGCTAGTAGAGGCCGCACTAGGGCTAGAATAACGATTCCTCCCTAAAAGGAACGTTATTTTAGTACCCTCGCTCTCGAACTCATTTCTGGTACACTTAGACCAATTTGGGCATGGGTAAACTTATGATTCATGCTAAATATCCCTTGAACCCTACTTGGGAGAAAGGCATGAACGAGGTTTATGAGTTTTCCTAAAACTCATTGGCGACTCCATATTAGTTTCTTACAAAAAAGTGTAATGATAGAATCAACTCTAGTTCAAGGTCTCCCAAACAGTCAGGAATTCAAATCCTAATATACCCTAAAAAAGTGTAAAGTCCTAGGCTTTTAAAGGGCCATGGGCATAGAGGAGAAGGATCCCCTACGACGGGCACACCCTCCTCACATTGGTGACTCCACTGGGGACTTAGAGGTTACAATATTAGTTATTAGTTATGGTTCAAGGTTTCCAACTTAGGTTACCTATGAATTGTAACGAGGGCTAACTTGGATAATCTCTAGTTAGAGAGTGAGACTTGAATGCATAATATCTTCCTTCTTCACAAAAGTAAAATCCAAACAAGCAACATAACATCATGCATAATCATAGCACCTTCTAACCATTGGGGATCGGCTCATTGACTAGGGGTTGCCAACACTAGGCTTCTATCCCGAAATCAATAACAATCATCCCACCCATATTGCCAACAAAATGTTCAGAGAACCATGCCATGGGTCAACACGTTGAGTGATTGATTCATACATCGTTCTTAAGATATGGTACCTTTGGACACCGAAACCTTGACCATAGAACGACATTATATGCATTGACGGTTCCTTTTATGTGCTACATGGCTATGTGCTTATATGCTTCATGTCTAATCTAATTAATTTTAACTTGTTACCTAGAGATATTAAAAAAAAAAAAATATTCAAAATGTCGAACCTGCCAGGTGGTGTGCACAACTGTCAAAGTTGCGCGCGCCCTCCAAGCGCAAGTCCAGAAGTTGAGCGCGGATCTTCTGCGCAACTTTGCTTCTTGCGCACGCCTACTGTTCAATGTTAATTTTGACTCATTACGAGCAATGTTATACGGAGAAAATGATATTACCGCTTCAAGTTTAATCGTTAAGTAGGTGCTAAGAATATCTTTTTGGCTAACAATGTTGTCTAACTTAGTTGCTGTTTTTTTCTTTTCTTTTTTTTTTTACATTTTTCTTCCTTTCTCTCTTTTTTTTATAAAAAAAAAACAAAATCAAAAACATGTTTTATAATTTTTCTTTTCTTTTCTTTTTTTTTTTAAAAAAAAAAATCCAAAAACATGTCATTTAATCTTTCTTTTCTTTTCTTTTTTTTTAAAAAAAAAAAATCCAAAACTTATCTTTTATCGTTATTTTATTTTTGCGTTTAAATCCAAAACTTATCTTTTATCGTTATTTTATTTTTGCGTTTTCGCAAAAATAAAAAAAATAAAAAATAAAAACGCATGTGGCAAGCGCTACTCTCGAAGTTGCACTCTCCACCTTAGCGCAAGACGGAAAATTGCGCGCGAAATTGTTTTCGATTATGATGATTTGTTTACGTACTTTTTAATCAAACTAATGACGTTACTTCGTAAAAGGTTCGTCATTAGAAGTTCACATCCCTTAATAGGACGTCGTCAATATTTCCATTCTTAAACGTGCCTATTTTCGTAGTCGTCATCTTTTAGTTATAATTGATCAACCTTGATTTAAGAGTATAATTTATTTACCTTTTCTATGGTTTAAAAATAAAATTCTGAGAACCTTACTTAGGATGATTGCCTCACAAAAAAAAAGAGAGAGAGAGAGAAATAGAGCGAAAAAAAATCAAGAAATCGTTCTAAAAAAAAGTATGATACAAAAAGAAAACCAAAAAAAAATTATCATTCTCAACAAAAAAAATAAGAGAGAATAATGAATGATAAATCCGAGAAAATGATTTAATTATTTCTTGGATTTTACGTTTAGAGGCAACCATTCTATTTAAACCTATAGTAGTTATCCTTTAAAGATGAGCAATATGAGAATCTTAGAAGTAAAGATCTCTATTGTAATCTAAATGATCAACAAATACTCCATTCTAATATATTGATCATTTTAAGGAGTGTATTAAGGTTGATTAATATTTCTAAAAATTTGATAAGCACTTTCAATCCAACTTTCCTTTTCTTTCTCTTCTACCTTTTTCGAAAACAGTTCACTTAAAGTAAAATCCTTAGATGATTACCTTGTTGAAGTCAACACAAATCATGACATTCCATTAATGATTGTTCGTGAATTTATTGACATTTTTTTCATTGACAAACTTGCTTAAAGTGAATTCGTATTAGAAGCATCAAAAAACAAACATTTTTTTGTTCATTATTTGAATGCTTCGCATAAAAGTTTTTAAGCGAACGCGCTCAATTTCTCGTGATACACATTATCAGATCATATTCCACATTTGCATCCTAGTCCAATCATGGGTGACAAAACAATATTGGAGAAACTTAGAGAGGAACTCCAAAACCTACAGGCCCTATGAGAAAAAGCCCAAATTATGGCTCACAAAAAAGCAGAAAAGGAAAACATTCTACAAGAAAAAGCAAGAGCCGAAAGGCTAGAGGCCTTGGAGAAACTTATCCTTCGAGCTAGCTCAGGGACTAAGTTCTTCAATTATGAGCTTGCATCACAACCTAGTGCCAAGACTCTCCCAGAAAAGTTCTTGACTACGGATTTACCAACCTTTAAGGTTATGGACAATCCTAGGACTCACTTAATGAGCTTTCCTGGAATTATGGCATTTAAAGGGGTTGAGTATAGCTTATATGCATGTACTTTTCCTCTTTCATTGGACCCAACTACTAGATCATGGTTTTATAACCTCGATGCAAAACAAACTTCCACTTGGAGTGACATGGTAAAATCGTGTTTAGCCTAATATGGAGATAACATCGAGCTCACAACTACCTTGCGCGATCTTGAATTACTCAAGCAAGGGGAAGAAGAAGGCTTCATTGACTTCTTTTCCAGGTGGCGATCAAAGGTTGCTCTTCTTTTACAAATACCTCTGGAACATGAACTTGCCCCAAAGTTCATAGACAATATGTCTCCACCATACAAGTGTCATTTACAATACGCTGATTTAGACACATTTCATAAAGTCTATACTGTGGGAACATTAATTAAAAGGGACTTGATAAATGAAACCATGAATCATATAGATGGACTAGATTTTTAGAGAGGATTTCACCTACGTTGGAAACGAACAAAGTTCGAAGACGCAATCTCAAGAAGTTGTCAACAATTCAAGATTTAGCATTTTAGGTCTTGTTTTGTTTCTTTCCTTTTTGTTTTGTCTATGATCGATAGACTAAGAGATTCATGCTGTCGAATCTACTTATTATGTACTCTCATTAATTAATGAATAAAAATTTATATTTTCAAGTACGTCTATCTATTTCTCTTTTCAATCACTTTGTTGTTATTAGCTCGAATTAAATGAAATACACATACAAACAGGCAATATCAAAAAAGGCATACGTGCTTAACACTTTAAGTGTCTTGATGAGCTTTGGTTTACAAGATTTATCGAATGAAAAGAGACCCATCTTTTGACCCACTGAGAAGGGAAATGATGATTACACCAACACAAGAGGCAACTTGAAACTCCACGAAGATGATCCCATGTTTTTCACCTTAGAACAAATCCATCTTTTTGTCAGCCCTTTTGAGCCTCGTCAATTGAGCCTTACTTATTTAACCTACATTATTCCAAACCTTGGGATGGGAATGGTGCAAAGAGATAAAAATGAAAATTTGGGGGAGAGAAATATAGGATGGGGACACAAAGTTAGTCTAAACTCAAAAAGGAAAGATCCAATGCAAAAGAAAAAAAAATGGTTCTAAAACCGAAACCAAACTTGGCAAAAAAAGAGAGAGAGAGAAAAAAAAGAAGGAAAGGCAAGAGAAAAGCACCTAATGTAGAAGTGGTCAAACAGACTAGGAAGATTTTAATTAAAGAAGCACCAAAGTAAAGGATTAAGGGAGTATACTTGAGCCTGTCCATTCTTCGTAACCCCAAGCCTAGTCACGTTACAACCTTGGAAAGGCCTCCTTGAGGTAAACTATAACCATGTACCACGAAAGTCATCATTCTACGAAAATATGGCCCACCTTAGGCCTTTGCATATATGGACCTACTATTGAGTAGTTATGCTCGTACATAAAGTGCATAAAGTGTTGAGCAACGATTATAAATCAAATAATTTGGATGATTTGATATCCATTGGCTTGATTACATCGTTTTTAGTAAAGCAATCGAATCAAATTAAATTCGATGTTTTCCATATCTTTTGCCAAGAAAATTAAGATGACTATCACTTTAAAAAATAATCATCTTATTTAAAGGGCTATTTATTACCAAGGTAATTCATGTTCTATATACATTGCCTAGAAAGAAAACGAGTGAATACAGTAAACTGATTTGATATATCGACAGCCTTGATGTCAACATTAGATGTCTTTTAATACTCTTGAACATTGACCATCTTACTTATCATAAGCAATTAATATGTCCGCCTACGTGGGATATCTTCATCCTCTTGAAGCGAGGAACGTTGAATGAACATGGTCGCTACATGAAAAAAATGATCGTTATCGCTATTACATGTATACCTTACTGCCAAGTCATCACGATGATTCAACTACTAAGTCAATAATCCTTACTTTTCGAAAACATGTCTACTTCTCTATCTTTATTCTTCTATGGGAAAGTTGGATTCCACTTCCTCTTTTATGCAAATCCTCTTTTTTGTTCATTTCTTTTTTGGGGGTAAGTCGGGATGATCCCTCCCATTGGCAACTAAAAAACTCCAAAAATAGTAAAAAAATTTCCTCTTTGCCTCAATGGGGGCTCAATAAAGCCAGGACATCCCACTTATCTCTATTTACAGATTTGAACACACTAATTATGTTATAAAATCAATGTCATGCAAATCTTATTACGAACCATCTTAATAACTTTAAATGACAAAGGGAAAAACATTTACTTCCGACTTGATCAAACAATTCATGATAAACATATCCAAAATCCACAAATTGGAAACGCAAATCCTGGGGCTTCGAATATGAGAAACATCCCCTACCATATGTATACATGAATTGTGAAAGCCACCTAAGTCTACACTTGGGGGCTACAAAAATATAGGTCTACCCTAACTTTTGAAAAGAATTAAGACCATATTTTGGAAAGTGATTCGAATGATTTTACAAATTATTCTAACACTCTATCAAACCTAAGTTTGATAAATATTCATTTTCAAACCACGGTGCCTGCTTAATGGGAAGAACTTCACTGTTAATTAGAAAAATATGACAATGATGACAAACACATAAAGAAACGATAAGATTGAATATACAAGAGTTTGCTCACATTTTCATATCTTTTCGAGATAAGTCTCATCCTTAATACATCTCAACTCTTTGCACTTCCACACCCAAACTCCTTAGCTAAACAAAACCTGCTATTTTTCTTAATTGATATTTTGTTCGTAAGTTGCTTCATATAATTCGAGTATAACATCAGTGTTTGAGCGTTCCACTTTATGGGCTTTTAGCACTCAAGTGTGCATGTTCATTGTGCAAATTAACTTTCAATTGTTTGTTTGTTTTTTTTTAAATCAAACTTTAGAAAGTATTAGCAATAATCATAATGAAAAGGTAGGAAGAAAGGAATCACCTTGTTGGAGACCTCTAAAAGGAATACTTCACCACAAACAAAAGCATTAGTGAGATTCTAGCTGAAAAATATCGACACAACCCTCTACACTTTCAAAAAGTGGACATTTGAGAGTGAGAAAAGTTAGTGGAACATAATGAGTGTGGTAAACACATTAATTTGGAAAAATTTCCAAACTAAGCTCTATTTAGAAAATATACTCCATTTTAGACGCGTGGAAAAAGTATTTACCAAACTAAGCTTGAAGGAAAAACGCCATCCATGGTAGCGTTTTACCCCCTAACTGAAATGTTGGGAAAAAAATCTGCCAAGGGTAAAACGCTACCCTGGGTGGCGTTTTTTCTTCAACATGAAACTCCAACCAGGTTGGCATTTTTACCTTCAACATAAAATGCCAACCAGGTTGGTGTTTTACCTGCAAGATACTATAGGCAACAACCTGCTCCTAAAACCTGCAGGCTTCTTGCAAGCCTACTGCCACTCCCACCACCAATTCAACTACTGCTAGCCGCCACTTCCACTGCTACCAATCACCACTTCCACCGCTACCAACCACCACTTCAACCACTCCCAACTAACACCAACCACCACAAACCACCACTTCGTTCACCTACAACCAACAATTTAACAACCTTCATCCACCAGTTCCATAAAAAGCATGAATGTGTACAGTAAAAGATGATAAATGGAAAAAAAATCAGTTAAAAAAAGCCAATTATATTAATAATATTTGTTAATATACAACGTACTAGAGAATCCGACTACAACAAACTCACAAAAGCAATTTTAAGATCCTGATTCATCTATTCGACGTAATTGCTCTCTATCAACTCGCGGTCTCCGACGACGAACGTACTGAGTTACAGTTCTGAAAGGATCTGGGGGAGGAGTTCAGAAAGGATTTGGGGGAGGAGTCTGTTGGCTAGATGACGGTCCCTCCTGTGATAAGTATGGCGCATACAGGGGTACGGTGAAATCCTCCGGGATTTCACCAAACTGCAAGGACGCTGTAAGGGACGTGTGATTCTGTCCCCTACTACTCTAGCCTACCTCACGGTGTGAATGTTGTTGGGAGCCTCCACCGTACTATTGCTGTGATTGGTCCCGCCTTTGGATAAGATGACCATGACCATGTCTTTGTAAGCTAGTCACAGTCATCGCTTGAATTTCATCTATCTGCGGTATGGTGGGATATGATATGCTCAAGACTCCCAGTGCATCATGTATAGCCAGCATATCAAACGCCTGCATAAGTCAACAATCAATTAATTTAATAATATCAGAAATTATAAATTGATAAAAAAAAAATCCATCTAAAACTCACATATCCACTGATGTCTCCAAAAGCTAGCTGATAATGAGTTGAGGGTGGGGTGTAGTTAGGGTTGATGAAGCGTTGGGTAATGCTCCTATACCATACCATGTATGGATCGTGATACTCCATCCGGCCTTGGAAAGGCGCACCATCCACGACGTGCTGCAATCGCTCATCCCACATGTCTATGAAGGTGGCATGTTGAACTTCCCAGCTTACGTCCCCCTTTCCTCGTCGGTCTGCCCTGTGCAAGTGGACACCCGTATCAGACGTGGCGGGGACGGCCTGACTAAGGCCGAATTGTCGCATGACTCTGTCGGGGAGGTGAACCTCCACTACCTCAAAACAGATAAAGACTGTCATGGCACGCCACTCCATCTAATGATCACGAAGATATGGGGGCATGGCATCGACTAAGTCAGCGACATACGAATCCCACGTCATCTGCATTAATACGCCGTCAGTAACATCATAATTAACTTATTGAAACAATGAACGGGGTGTTAAATTAGTTTTTATAGTGTAATTGATCACCTGAGACTCGCTCAGTCTGTCAAATGCGTCTCTGTAATACGGTAGACTCCTCGCTGCATGCACACGAGTAAGTCTCTGTATACTGAACGATCCCATTCCATATTCAGATGACGGAATGTTGTATGAGGGAATTTGTAACGAGCTTGTATGGTATGAGGAAGATATCTAGGTTGTTGTTCTATTAATCGAATAGTCTATTGAGTACATATAGGCACCATTTCCACATACAAATCAGTGGGAAAACACCTCATTGTAACGACACCCCTTAGAACCTCCAAACGGTCATCATTCAAAACAGGTTAGATTTGAGCCCCACTAACACTCTCAAATCTCATTTTAATGTTCAGTTCAACATTCATTGGGTTTGAACCAGTTACAATATAAACCTTGTTCAACAAATCATTGTAAGTCATACAAGGTTTCAATGCCAATGGTTCCATTTTTCCTCCTTTATACTCGACGTTCGATCCGACACACAGAATTTCACCACCCCCACCGGCATAACAAAACAATCAATTGTGAAGCCATGTTCTACATAAGAATCGGAACGCATATTAGATGACACAAATATACAACACAACTAAAACCACAATAATTCCATTAAACTCTCAAGCTAAGTGTATATACAAAGTAGTGTTCAACAATGTACTTATTTACTTAATTAATCAACAATGTAGTATATACTTAAATGTACCTAATTCAACAATGTAGTTTGTAAATATACTTAAATTACATAATTACACAATAAATATACATATTTAGCAAAAAAAAAACACTACATACTTGAACAACAATGTATGCTTCATATACTTAATTTGAATTTAAACAACATACATATAAGTATACTTAATTTCAATAATTAAACAACAATGTATTATGTAGTTATACTTATTTTGCATACTTGAACAACAATATAGTACATAAATTGTAAATTACAAACATAAATTCCCATAAAACATCAAAAACAAGTAACATAATTAAATTGAATACATACCCCAAATACGGTAAATTCACTGCATAAAAGTGTTAAAGAAAGAAGGAGGAACAATATTTAGTGAGTATGATGAAGATCTAAGCAATGGGAAGTGATGAATTTGCTGCATATATGGAGGATTGGGCGAGGTACTGTGCGCGGGTTAGGGTTTGGGAATTGGGGTTTATTGTTTTTTGAAGAACAATGAAAAAAATAGAATGGAAATACCCGATGCAAAAATGCCAACCAGGCTGGCGCTTTTTGTACAATAGTAAAACGCCAACTAGGCTGGCGTTTTTACCCTGGCCAAATTTTTTTTAAAATTTCAGTCAAGGTATAACGCCAACCAGGCTGGCGTTTTTGCCCTGACTGAAATTTAAAAAAAAAAATTGGCCAAGGGTAAAACGCTACCATGGATGACATTTTACCCTGAAAGCTTAGTTTGGTAAATAGTTTTGCCAAGCGTCTAATATGGAACATTGTTTCTCAATTAGGCTCACTTTGAAAAATTTTCCCATTAATTTTATAATATTAATCCCATTAATTCTAATACGGTAAAAAATAAAAATTGTTTTTATAATTTCGAAACAATAGGAGTATCTAATTTCGTTCTCCAATCAATTAAGTTAAAGGTAACTATCTCAATATGTAAAGACAAGGAGAAATGTTTTAAGGATCTAACGTCGCTAATCCCATAATTTTTCATGTTACACAATATAATCAACTTTTTCACATAAACATGAATTTAGACCGTGGGGCATGAGTGAATGAAGATCAAGGCACAACATAACATTTGAACATCTTTTCACTAGTCCCCATACCCCCTCTTTTCCTCTTCCTAATCATCTTTTTCCCATCGTCCTCACCTTCTCTTGGCATCTCTTTTTTCTCTCTCCTATCATCTTTTACACAAATAAACACTTTCTTTTCCTCATCTTATTACTTTAAATCTACCCTTTTCTTTCTCCTTTTCCCCACTCATTTTTAACCTTCAAATACTCCCTTAAAAAGTTGAACAATCAAGTATCTCATTGAATCTTCCTTTCTTCTTTCCCAAAGAACTCAACAATGGATTCTCTTCATCATTTTGTCATAATACCTTTCATCTTATACTTCTCCATCCTACACCCCCACCTCGCTTCAGCCGGGTTACTTTCCGAGCCGGTCGAACCCACCAAACCAAACGACTACCCAACCACCCCAAACACCGTCCCGGCATTCCCACTCCAAACCGACTCACAAACCTGCCACTTAGACCTCTCCGACGAGCTCTTCGGCGGGGTCAATGAAGCATGTGGTCACAACCTAGACCGTAGCCGCTGCTGCCCGGTTCTAGCCGCTTGGCTCTATGCTGCTCACGCTCGGTCAGCTCTCGAACTACCCCCGGCTAAACCCCCCGTTTCCCCTGACTCGGACTCTGTTTTACCCATGATGCCTGAATCTGATTCGCAAAAATGCGTCAACTCGCTTCAGTCGTCGCTCTCGAAACGAAACATCACTCTTCCTCAGCCGAATAGCACATGCGACACCGTTTTGTGTTTCTGTGGCATTCGGCTTCATCAAATTGCGTCGTTAAGTTGTCCTACTGCGTTTAATTTGACGGCGAATTATCGGAATGCGACGCCTACTGCTAGCGTCAGGAATTTGGAGAAAAACTGTCGTAATTCTACTTATGCTGGGTGTACTAAATGCCTTGGTGCTCTTGAAAAGGTATTTTTTTATTACGTTATTTTCTTCAAATTCTCCAATCATTTCCTCATTTATTGATCTTCATTTCTTCAATTTATTTTATTTATTTGTCCCCTCCTTAATAAATGATATATGCCAATTTTCATTAATTTCTCACTCGTGGATCTCATGTTCACTTTAATTTATTGTCAATTTTTATTTATGGTTTTGATTTCTTAGAGGGTTTTATTTATTTATTTATTAGAGTAATTTTTAGAACTTATAAAATTGTAGATGACTATAAATGTCGAAAATAGAAAATAATTTTGTAGATTAACATAACTTTAAATGTACACCCTTTAATCTCGAACATTTTTGTGAGACACTCACCGTTAAAATTGGAAAAATATTAGAAACGGAGGTAGTAATATTAGTGATAGTATGGATCTCGGTTCTCAATGCATTATAGAAGAAGGTTAGGATGATAATCATCGATTGAAATGAAACAATTGTCAATGCAAAAAGTAAAAAAGTGAAAATGCGTTTTCAACTAGCTCCAAAGTAATGTCAAATTTTGGTATACTTTACAAAAAGTTATCCCTTAATTAAGTTAATTAAACTAGTTACGTATAGGTTAAATGTGATTTAATATTGGCTTTATTTTGCCAAATAAAATATGAAATTAATTTATAACGTTACAACTTTTCAAAAAAGGGTATACTAGTATGTATAATAGCAGAAGAGACAAGGTAGAAAAAGTTGTTTTGGGTAGTGGATGAATCTTTTTTCCCTGTTGGATTAGGTAATGGCCTGAATTTAGGATTTTTGGACAAAAAAAAAGTTATGCTTTAATATACTCCTAATTTGCCTTTCAGTTTTCATTTCATTGTCAAATTGTGTTTCTCGAAGATAATTGGACATTGGTGGAATACACATTTGTATGTGATTAAGGTTGTGCCAGCAATCCAGCATATTGCCAACATTTTCTGGCCTACCTTATTTTATTTTTAGTTTATCGATATTTCTCATTTCTATTTTCTAATGAAAAGTGTTATTAATGAACTTTTAATTCCAGAAGTCTAAATATAATGAGGAAAGAAGAAATTTATTACGAAGTGGAGTACTACTTTTAGCTCTACTAGTCATACACTCATACCTCACACACCAGTTATCAGAATTTATCATAGAAGTAGAAAGATTAAGGTGACATTTGGGCTTTATGATTTTGTGAGATGTATCGACATTTGACTGTTTCTATTTTTAGTGTGTTAATACACGGGGGTATTTGGTTCACAGTGTTCACCCATATCAACCCCATACCTCATGTTAACTCCCTCTGTATTTTATTAGGGAGTAAATATGTAACAAAAGGCTAATTTAGTTTCATAATTTTCATTCCATATATCATAAAAAATGTTTAATGAATTTCGTTAAAAACCGGTTTGATTATTAAAAAAAAAAAAAAAAACTCACCTAGTACAAATCATAGCACTAAGCACGTCTTTTTCCTTTTTGGAAATTAAAGTTAAAAAGTCTGATACAGTAAGAACTATGCCAGATTTTATTTCATACGACCTAAACACATTTGCAACTCCAAACTGTTTATTTTGTTGAAAAAAAGTTTATAATTTCTGTCTAAATATTTTTTATTACTCCGTAAATGTATTATGGACTTCTTTTTTTTTTTTTTTTTTTTCCAGTAACCATAGTATATTTTCCTTGGTAAATTTTTACAAGTTGTTATAATTGTCCATGATTACAGCTAAAAGACGGGGGCAAAAACGGAACAAAAATTATAGGAGGCAGTAGTACTAGTAGAGCGTCAAAGATGTTTAACAGAGATTGCCAACTAATGAGTTTGACGTGGCTTTTGGCGCGGAACAAAACAATGTACATACCAACAGTCTCGGCTGTACTGCGCGCAATCATGTATAGCGCGCACCCTCACCAATCTAAGTGCAGCCCTGACCAAGAGAACATGCCTCTGGCCGTCGATTCTCTACAATTTAACAAATTCAACTCATCCGCATCATCTCCGTCGTCTATTTCTTTTTTCTTTTGCCTCGGCTTAATTTACGTATTTACCCTCCTGTTACTATTATTAGGGTAACCCTAAAAATAAGAACTTAATTACTTTCTCTTACTAGAAAATTTTCTCTCTCTTGAATTTGTCTGCTTCTTCTGCTTCACCTTCTGCTTTGTATCTTCTGATGTTTGCGTTGTCAGAGTCACGTGAAGCTAGTGGACACTTTTTGGCGTTGTTTACAGGGGGCTATTTTTGTCATTTTACCCGCTGTAAATTACTTCGATTAGAAGTTGGGATTTTTGTAGGCATTGTTTTGTCTCATTATTTTGGTAAATAAATTTGTATATGTTCCTAAGTTCTGATTCCCTATATATGCTTATTCGATGCATTTTTATAAGCTTATTACTGGCTCTCTAATGTCTAATTGTCTTAAAGATTCTAAGGTCTAAACTCTGAGCGGCGTTTGTTTCGGAAAATAGAAACGGAGTGGAAATGAAACAAATAAAAGGGAACAAAGGAATCATTTAGTTATTACCTTTTCATTTGTTTGGTTTGACCATGAAAAGGGTATTTGTTAAGAGGAGGGTAAGACCGTAAGAGTATTTGTTACTCCAAGTTTTTGAGAGATAACAAATGAGGGGTAACCATTATCCTTAGCTAATAGTAATTGTTATCATGTCTTCAAACCAAACATTTGGTAATGATATCGGTTTAATCAAATTCATTTTCGATCCAAAAAATACAGTAGTCAAACGCCCCGTAAAAGTTAATTAGCCATAATAATAATATTGAATATATAAATGATTTTAAAAAGGAGAAATTTCGTTCCAATGTCCACATTAAGGCTATCCATTACTATGGGATGACAAAGGTTAGAATATGGAGTTAACAATGTTATGGATTGTTGGAGGGGTAACCTTAATGAATCAATTCATGTTGTGTTTCGAATTTATCCCTAATTGTCTTTTTTCCCTTTCATACAATGATTCATTAATGGCTTAAGTTTTTTTTTTTTTTTTTTTTTTTTTTTTTTTACTTGTTGGCATCTCACTATTTTATTCTTATTCCTAATTGTACTATGTCATATGCACACATTTTTATGCGTTGTTAAACATATTCTTGTTATCCGCTTAAGTACGCCAACTCATATGACACCTACAATAGGTCATGTCCGTCAATAATGTTCCGTTTGGTTACCTTTTTATTGTTAAATCTAGTGGTGGTGCCAGGAATTTTAAATTGGGGGGACATATGAACGACATTACTTAGTTTGACAAAAATACTAAAATAAATATATACTTAATTAGTGGAAGTTTTACAAATTTAAAAATTCAAAATACGGAGTACTTATTCAAAAAAAAAAAACTAACATTTTATACCAATTCTTCTTCCATAAAAGTATTTGATTATGTGCTTAGAATTTTAGACCAATTTGAACATTAAATAATACAGCTAATCAAATGTAGTACTTGTCACAATTCCCTATTGTTTCGGGGTTTTTTATGTGTCCTGCGGGAGAGTTACGTCACTAAGACTGGGATCTCGCTGGTTGTACCTGCAAACAAACGGAAGCTTCGGTTGTGCAGAGTTTCGTCTCCAACGATCAAGTTAGTACGTGTTCGGAGTAAAAAGCGGAAAGTAAAAGTAGATCTTCTCGGATCCCGAGATCAGGTATTTTTTTGTTGTAAGAGAATTGATTGTAATGTAAGGAATGAATGTATCTGTATCTGTCCCCAAAAATAGGGTAAATCTCCCTATTTATGGGATCATGGGAATCAATGCTCCCTTTTCTAGGTCATTAACCTAGGTAAATGGGCTGCGCCGTTTCCACGGCCTTCTCGAGAATTGGGCCCCGAAGGTCGTCTTTTTCCCTGATGAATTGGGAGTGCCATGTGTTAACTAGTGATTGGTCCTTTTTGGACCTCTCCTAGGGTGACACGTGTCGCCTTCTGATAGGGCCACATGGCCTGGGTATTTTTACCCAAATCATTTGCCCTTCACAGGGTGACGTGGCGTGCCACGTGGCGTCTGTGACACTTGTCAGTTTGCCATTAGTGAACAGTAAAAACCTTTCACCTTCTGGGGAAATTACGGGGATGCCCTGAATTTACCCCTCTTTAAATAAGGTTTTACCCCCCTTCTCATTGTTGACATTTATAGAGGGGTAAATTCAGGGCATCCCCGTAATTTCTAGAGAGAGAGAGTCTGATAACCGCCTGAGTGCCTTCGAGACAATTGCTTGGTTTTCTTCCCGCCTGTTATAGTCGGTTAGCGCTTGATACCTCTTTCTTTCAGAAAAATACGTTTGAGGTACCATCTCTCCCCTTCTCAGCTCTTTCATTCTTTTTACCGTTTGTGTATATTGCATTGAATAAATGGATTCACCAAAAACATACATGGCACAGCCTAGGAAAGTAGTTAGCCGGTCTCCTGGTACGGCTGAGTCCAAGACTAGGGATGTCATCTCTGGGTGTTTGGACCACCCTTGTTCTTCCCCAAATACGTCCGTCTCTGTGTCTGTGCAAGACACTATGGCTCGGACAAAGCAGACGGCACCTGATCCGGATTATAGAGAGGAGGACATAGTAGAAGTACCGTCTGACAAAGTCAGACTGGTTGAGGAAGAAGTGAATTCTCCACCGGATGCCCCTAGCACTCCAAGTGATAGTATCTTAGCAGAGTTTAAGCTTGAAGACGACGAAGAGGTCGGCTCTAGGACTAGCTCTGAGAGAGAGATAGTGGGGAGTCCGCATCTGGGTCGGACCTTGAAGAGGGCAACAACAACACATTAGAGCCGGTGGTGGATGAGGAGGAGAAGCGCCACCTCTGGAGTAATAAGACGAACCCGTTTCAAATTCATGTTTCAGCCAGGGATAGGGCAAACATGCGGGCGGGCCTTGAAAACTTCAAAAAGATTCGTTCCCTTGGGGGGAACTATGCCACTTGAATTGCGCACCATAGCATGGGAAGATGACCAAGGAAACGTCAATGACTACTTTGGCTGTTATGAGGCGGCATTCTTAGCCGGCCACCGCTTCCCCTTCCATGACGTAATAAAGACCATAATTCGAGGATATGGCCTAGGCGTGTGACAGTTGACCCCAAACTCCTGGGTCAACATTCTGGGCTACATTACAACCTGTGAGATGCAGAACCTCCATCCCGGCTGGGAGGCTTTTTCCAAGGTGAATTATTTGAGCCGTAATCCAGGCGGCTGGCGGACGTGGTACACAATGACCACTTACCAGGAATACCTTATGACCTTAAACAAACCGTCTAAGTGGTCTGATTGGAGGAACAAGTTCTATTTTGTTTCTTCTCTCAAACGACGAGAAAATCATGAGTATCGTCGTTACCATAAAAAGCCAGGGCTGCTAGGCAAGAAGTGTGCTATGCCCCACATCCCAGACGACGACTAGGCTAAAATAATAGAGCCGGATTTCTTTGGGGTAACCACCATGCCCCTATCAACCGGTGATCAAATCATTGTGCCAAAAAATTGGGTACCAAAGCATGAGTGGCTGAAGGATGAGTGCTTCTTAACCGCTTGTGGTCTTAGTACCATGTTTGACAAATGTATGTCAAATAATCATCCGGCATTTTAATGTCGCCTTTATTGCTTTCACCCTTGTAGTTTCTTGTTGTTTAGTGATCTAACAGATGATTTTTATTGCATAGGACGCTAGAGCCATGGTTCCAGAACACAAGACGCCTGCGCGCTCAGCTGCCCCAATAAGGAAGGACCTTGCTGAGAAAAGACGGGCCTAACAGGCGGCTTCCCAGAAGGATCATGTTTATCCCGTCTGTCATGATCATTCTTCTTTCATACATATATGTGCCGGCTGTGTCTGACAATTTGTTTTCTTCATCCAGGATGGAGACAAGGGGCCTCAAAGATCATTTACCAAGCTGATCAAACGGAAGTTTGAGGACGAGGCCAAAAGCTCAGCCAAGTCCAAGAAGGTTTCATCCCAGACGGTTTCTGATCTTCCACTTAGGAAGGGTCGTCCGACCGTCGGGGGGAAGAGCATAAAGAACTTTGGTCTTGGGATAGACATTGGTAAGTCGAGCGCCACTGAGGCACTGAAGGGTGGCGATTCACACAAAGCTGTAAGCGATTCTGTAGTGGCTGTAGGCAAGCTAAGCCTTCAGCCATTACACCAAGGTACGAATGACCCCTTTGATACTCCCTTTGATCTTCCTTGGCCCATGCGGGTCAAGTCACGCTCTAAACAACAATTAGAGGGTTCTTCAGGCAGCCGGCAGTCTATTGGTGGCGCCTGTGTTGCTTACTCACCAACTCTACCTTATGTTGCAAATTTATTCCCCCGATGGCTGGATGTGCATTAGTTCTCCAAGACCATGCTAAGGTCCATACCCAAGGAGGAGAAGGAGGCCTTACTTGGGGTGCATACATTTACTGTTGAACGCATCATTGCCTTACTGTCTGAGGTATCTTAACTTAACTCAAACCCTTAGATATTCTACTTAGTAAAATACTGGATGGGTGTCTAACATGCCATTTGTATAATATAGGCCATGCTGAGAGTTGACGGGCTAAAGAAGTCGTATGCCCGCAAACAGGAGGAGGTAAGGGCTGCCAAAGCCCGGGCGGCTGAGTCTGCTGATGTTGCCCAATATCAATGTACAATAAATGATCTTGAGACTAAGGCTAAGTTACTAATGCAAGCGGAGTCTATCTGGCAGCTGACGTCTGCGCTCGATGAGGCGAACAAGAAAGCCTTCGTTTTTGAGGTGGCACTCAAAAATGCCTAGTCGGAACTCAAAACTTTGGAAGGTGCGTACCAGGAGAACACCAATCTCCGGGCAAACGTTGACCGTCTGAAGAATGAGCTGGCTCTGATAAGGACTAGTCATCAAGAGGCTTTGGAGGCTGAGCAGAACTGCCTCATAGAGGAGAATGAACAAGACTACGAAGATCGCATGAAAATGGCTTGGGACCTCCTTCATCCGGGAACCGAATGGGGTGTCTGTTCCTTGATGATATTAATATGCAAATCTTGTTCTTACTGCTAGGGTAGAGCGAAAGCCAGAGCCGAAGCCGTTTGATGTATGGGCGTACAAGGAGGACTCAGTGGAAAACAAGGAACCGGAGAAGGTAGAGAAAGAGCAGCAGGCGGAATATGTACAGGTGAACTCTGCTTTGCCTCCGCCCGAGGACTTGTCGATGGCCCCGCCTCAGCAAAATTAAGCTTTATTTCTTTTTTTTCGGCCTTAAGTCGTCTGCTTTTCCGGCCTGCGTGCCGAGTATCTGTTGTAATTTTCATAATCTTTAATTTTTCTGGACGTGGATCTGGTTTGACAATATCTCCTCCGGCTTTAGGGTCGGGTTTTATTAATGGAATGGACAACTGAGTCGGTTTTGCTTCAATTTGAGTTTTTCAAATTTTCAAGTTTGCAATTCTTTGAATTTTTGCCATATATGCTTTGATTTCTGCGTAACATGTTAATCACATACGACAATTAACAAACCGGCTGACCACCCCTGATGTGTGGTATGTTTCAAAAAGCAGATTAATTAACCTAGGAACTCTTGATACTTTGAAGAGTATGACGGGTTCCTTGGTCAATGAATCATTACCATGATTGCCCCAAGCCAAGCCGTCCAAGGTCGAGACAGTAAGAACGTAGATACCCAGACGATTTTTAGTATTACTTTGTCCATTGGACAAAGAATACTCTCTCCACTTTCTGGGCCATCTGTCAAGTTGGACTAGATTATCCATGCAAATAGTGTACTCAAACGTCCTTTTGTCCCATTGGGAGGATCGTTAAATTATAAAGTTTTAATCTAAGTTGAAATAACGGGCGGCTATCGCTTGATGTCCTTTGGGCATGCGGTTTACTACGCCGTTTAGGTTCCATTTTAGATTATTCAGGTCAAACGACTATGAGCTAACCATTATTGAGGTAGTCACTTGTGCCATTTGTGTTTGAGCTTATAGAGCAATGTATCACCCAAATGGGAGATGCTCTCTGCAACGAATTCACCTGGATGGGCGTCGCTGAATGTCTTACTCTTTTAAGAGCAGACGGCTGGTTTAGATTTTGCCGCTTGCACATTGCACATGCGGTGTTCCCATAGGGAGGCATATCTAATAAAGCAAAAATAAACAGATTGAAAATAAAAAGCAACTTTTCATTGATAAGCTTTTTATTTACAAAAAATTTACAAGTCTTAGAAGTAGTACTTCTTTAAGTTGTCTACATTCCAAGTTCTGGCTAGCTGCCTACCGTATGGAGTTTCCAAGCTATAAGTGCCGCCTCTTACTTCTTCATAAATCCGGTAGGGACCTTCCTAGTTGGGAGTCAACTTGCCTTGCTCATTGGCCCTACCGGTTGCCTCCATTTTCCTTAACAAAAAGTCCCCAACTTTCAAGGGCCGTTTGTTTACTCTCTTGTTGTTGGCTCTTGTCATTCTCAGACAGTAAATCTCATGGCGCAAGGTAGCATAGCCCCGGCGTTTCGGAAGTGAGTCCAATGTCAGCCGCATGGCCTCCTAGTTTGCCTCCTCATTACAACATAACTCGAAGAGTCGGCTCATAATGCTCGATAGGTATGACGACTTTAACACCGTATACCATGAGGAATGGGGTTTCATCGGTTGCCCCTTTTGCTGTTGTTCAGATGTCCCATAGGATATGAGTTAACTCTTCTGCCCATAGACCGCTAACTTTTTCAATTTTCTTCTTAATGCCGTATGAGATTAGCTTGTTGAAGGTTTCAACCTAGCCGTTTGCTTGGGGCCGACCGGCTGAGGTAAAGCAGTGTGAGATCCCTTGGTCTCCCAACCAATTCTTGAGGGTAGGCGTCTCAAATTGAGGGCCATTGTCAAATACCATAGACATAGGTACCAAAAACCGGGTGATGATGTTCTTCTAGATGAAGGACATGACATCCTCTGTCGTCTTAATACCTTTGACCGCCTCTGCCTCTACCCACTTGGTTAAGTAGTCAACAACAACTAGAATATACCGGCGTTTGCCTGGTGCGGTTGTATACAGATCTAAGATATCCATGCCCCATTTGGCGAATGGTACTGGGCTATGAATGGTCTTCAGATCAGTGACCAGACGGTGGATGAGCTTGCCAAATCTTTGACACTTATCACACTTCTTCACCATTTCCATGGCATCAGGCTCAAGAGTGGGCCAAAAGTAGCCTTGCCGCCTGACCCTTGTTGCTAGAGCCCTGTAGCCTATATGTGAGGCGCAATAGCCGAATGTAAGTCTTCCAAAATCTCATGCCCCTTCTTGGGGGTGATACAGTTCAACAGAGGCTGCAAAAAGCCCTCTTTGAAGAGTTCTCCTTTTCGGATCTCAAAATTGGCCGCATGCTTTTTCATTGCAACCATTTCTGAATAAGTATCCGATATAGTGGCGTCTAGCAGATAGGCCTGGATGCCGTCCATCCAGGTTGAACTTTGGTCAAGTACTCCAATGGGATCTTCTTCAATACTTCATTTTCCATTACTTCCCAAAAGACTGACCGAGGTGTATCACAGGAGGCGGATGACGCTAGCTTAGATAGAGCATCCGCCTGATTGTTTTCTGACCGGGGCACTTGACTTAAGTGGAATTCGTCAAGTGTCCCAACCTCTATTCTGACTGCCTGTAAGTATTCGATCATAGCTAGATGAGTGGCCTCATAGTCACCATGGTATTGGCTAACAACTAGTTGTGAATAAGAGCAGGCGTCAATCTTCCTTGCCCCTGCCGCCTTACACATGCATATACCGGCTAGTAGGGCCTCATATTCAGTCTCATTGTTTGAGGCCTAGAACTTGAACCGCAGTGCATATTCATATTTGTCTCCCTCAGGAGAGTAGCATATTATCCCTCACTACAGTCGTTCATAGTCGTTCATACAGTCGTTCATTCGGAAGTCAAGGTACTAAGAAGTTGAACCACTTGATGTTGACTACTTAACCAAGTGGGTAGAGGCAGAGGCGGTCAAAGGTGTATGCCGTTCATAGGCTGGTTCAACTTCTTGACTTCTTTGTTGATGCAAAGTCATCCCGTCTACATACACCTTCTAAACCTGATCAAGATTTTCTGATTCAACTAGCCTTGTCATTTCAACAAAGAAGTCGGCGAACGCTTGACCCTTCACTGCCTTCCTTGGTTCGAAAGAGATTTCAAGACTTTGCATTTCAATGGCCCATTTGAGCATCCTACCGGATGACTCCAAGGTTGTCATTGACCGCTTGAGAGGTTGGTCTGTGTAGATTACCACCGGATGTGCTAAGAAATATGGTTTCAACTTCTTGACTGCCGTGAATAGAGCAAGGCCAAATTTCTCAACTGTTGGGTACCTGAGTTTAGCATTTCGAAGAACGTGGCTAATGAAATTGACCGGGAGTTGGATGTCGTCTCTCTCAGCAAGGAGAACGACACTGAGGGCATGATTTGAGACGGCTAAGTACATGTAAAGCATCTCCTTGGGCAGAGGGCTAACAAGCCTTGGAAAAGAATGCAAATGTTCTTTTAATTTTTAAAAGGCCGCCTCAACATCATCACCTCATTCAAACATTGTCTTCTTCCTGATCGCTTGAAAGAAATTGAGGCACTTGTCACCAGGCCGTCTGAGGAATCTCCCCAATGTCGCCAGACAACTGGTTAACTTCTGAACTTCTTTTACAGTGCGGGGTGACTTCATATCAATGACCTCCTGTATCTTCTCTAGGTTGGCCTCTATCCCCCTTTGATCAATAAAAAATCCGAGAAACTTCATAGTCTCAACACCAAAGACACACTTCTTGGGATTGAGCATGACCTTGTGCCGCCTGAGTGTGGTGAAGGTTTCTCGGAGGTCAACAAGATGATCCGTCTGTGGTTTGGATTTGACTATCATGTCATCAATGTACGCCTTTAAATTTCTTGCGATTTGATTAATGAAGACCGTATTAATCATTCGTTGGAAAGTAGCAGGTGCATTCTTTAAGCCAAACGACATCATAGTATAACAGAATAACCCCTGATCAGTGACAAATGTCGTCTTCTCTTGATCTTTCTTCCACAAGGGTATCTAATGAAAACGTGAATAGGCATCCATGAAACCCATTAAAGCATGTCTAGGCATCTCTTTCACTTCAGAGGAAAAAATGTCCTTGAATTCCTTCAGCAGATTGTGCAAGTCTGCCCCCAACTTAGCAAAAGTAACCGTCGCAACCTTTAAAGTTCGCTCCGGATGTGTGTCATCCAGGGCGAGGTCAATGTGCTCACCAGCTGGCTGAGGACGGAGTTCATCTTACCGTTCCCCAGTCAGTGATTGCTATTTCTTCTATTTCTTGACAGTCACCAGCTGGTTGGCCATTCTCTTCTTGCCACCTGCTGGTGGAGCAGGCTTTGCTTCCTTAACATTGTCAAGGTCTATTGGCTCTACGTCCTTGTCAACAACCGTGAGCTTGACGTTTGAGAGATAGCACTCTCGAGGCGTCTTTCGGTCTCCATTTAGGGAGCTAACAGAACCATCATCTCTTTCAAATTTCAACAACATGAGGGATGGGATAATGACGACCTTAGATTTGTTTAGAGTCGAACGGCCCAAAATGAGATTACAGGCATTCAGCTCATCTACGACCAAGAACCAGACGACCATGTGACGCCCCTCTCCCTTCTCTCCCAGCCGGATGGGTAGATCAATTCGTCCGACTGGGTGCACAACTCCACCCTCAAAACTAACCAGGGGTGAGTGACTTTGTGCATGCTGCCTTGCTTATACTTCTGCTTGGACAGACATTTCCAGTTGATGATGTTAGACAAGCTACCGGTATAAATGAGAATACGACCAACCCTTTAGTTGGCAACCTTTCATTCAATGACAATGGGGTCATCATGCGGCCGGCGGACTTCGCCCCGGTCCCTCTTAGAGATGATGACCTCAGGAAAAGTGTTGGTAGAAGTTTGGCCCTCATCGACCGAGCTGACATCCAATTTCTTGACATGGTCGTTGGTGCCTCTGATAGTTGGGCCCCCGCCGGCAAAGCCGCCTGCTATGGTGCAGATCATGTCCTGATCTGTTTCAGAACTGCTAGCAGGTTTTGCTTGCTTTTTGACGGCTGCTTAAGGTCTGTCTTCAAGGTCACCTTGGACTTAAGGATGTAAGACTTCAACACCCCCTTATCAACTAATCTGTCCAACAACCGCTTGAGGCTATAGCAATCGTTGGTGTCATGGCCAATATCCTCATGGAAATGGCAGTACTTGTTTTTGTTCCAGTTTTTGGCTGGACCCTTCATAGATGCGGGCTTCTCAATAGACACTCGGTCTTTTATTTCCATGAGGATGGAGTAGCAAGTTTTTATTAAACTCGTACTTGGGGCCGTATGGTTTAAACTCTTTCATCTTCTTTTTGGATGGCTGACAAGAGTCCTCAACCGCCCAAACTTCTTTTCTTTTCTTTCTCTCTTCTGCTTTTTGAGCCGGCTAATCTTGCCAACTCCCTTTTTGTTTGTCAGACTTCTTTGAGTCCGACTGCTTCGAGTGGAGCAGAGTTCGGTCGCTTGTATATAAGCTTCCGCATCCATCAGCGCCTCTTGAAGAGTGGCGGTTCTCTTCCGGACGAGGTCAAACTTAAAAGTTGGCCCGTCTTTTAAACCCTTCAAGAAGTCTGTATTAGCAACATCGTCAGACAGTCGTTGGATATGAATTCTGATCAGATTGAACCGTCTAACATAAGAACGGAACCCCTCCCTGTCCCCCTCCCCCTGTTGCACCGCGCCCAAGTCAAGACTTGTCTTTATGGCGGGTATATTCATGGAGAAGTATGAGGCAAATAAGAACACAAGCATCCTAAAATTATTTATGCACCCAAGCGCTAGGTTGTTGGGCAATGGCCTTCAGTGTAGCTAGGAAGCATCTACACCATGTGGCATCATCCAACCCTTGTAGAAAAATAAGGTTGGTATAGGCCATCAAGTGGTCTTCAAGGTTGGTGGTGCCGTTATAGGCTCCAACCAAAACATTTTTAACCTTGGCTGGCTGTGCCGCCTCGTTTATTTCCTCGGAGAATACAGAAGGTTGTTTACTAAGTTTTAGCAAACGGAGTTGCCAGTCTAGTGGCTGGACTTGATATGCCGCCTGAACCCCGAAGAGGGAAGGTTGTTGATATGGTTGGGAAAACAACCTGTATGGTTGTTGGGGCACATACGGGACCGAGCGTATCATTTGAGGATCTGTATGGACGGAAGGGCTGCCTGACAGGTTTCTCCTATACAGATTGGGAATACCTCATAGAGGTATTCCTGAAGTTGTCTGGCATAGTCGACATTGAAGCCGAGTTAGATAGTTGCTTGTTTCTCTTTTGCTCAATGATAAGTCGAGCATCAGAGTAAGTCTTCTTGCTGCCATCCGGCTTAGTATACCGGATGGCCTTCCTCTTTCCCTGGTTTGGGAAGCGGAACTTGGTCCAATCGATAAAGGGCCTACCCTCCTCCTCTGTATTGGGATGCGAAGTGGGTTGCCTGTCTTTCACCGACTTAGCCTTTTTAGAGTGAGAGGGCCTCTTTGCCGACTGAACCTTGCTGGGTCGAGCCGTTTTTTTGGAGATCAGGTCCTTCATCTCTCCCTTGAAACTCGTCATAAATTTCATGAACTCGTCTCGGGTGATATGAGCAGTCTGTCCTGCCGCCTGGGGCTGGTCGTTCGACTTACTCGGACCCGCCTAATAAACGCCGCGTTCCCTATTATCCTTGGAACGGATGCGTCTGGTTTTAAAGGATTTATCCTTGGCCGTATATACTTCGACCTCTAGATCAGAATCTATTTCATGGTCTGAATGGACCTCTGCTTCTGGACGCTTGTCCTAAGGAGGTGGTACAGTCTCTTGAGAAACCATCTTAGAGGTACTCTCCCCACAGACGGGGCCAAATGTTTCGGGGTTTTTTATGTGTCCTACGGGAGAGTTACGTCACTAAGACTAGGTCCTCGCTGGCTATACCTGCAAACAAACGAAAGCTCTGGTTGTGCGGAGTTTCGCCTCCAGCGATCCAGTTAGTACTTGTTCGGAGTAAAAAGCGGAAAGTAAAAGTAGATCTTCTCGTATCCCGAGATTAAGTGTTTTCTCTGTTGTAAGAGAATTGATTGTGATGTAATGAATGAATTTATCTGTGTCTGTCCCAAAAATGGGGTAAATATCTCTATTAATAGGGTCATGGGAATCAGTGCTCCCTTTTCTAGGTCATTAACCCAGGTAAATGGGCTCTGCCGTTTTCACGGGCTTCTCGGGAATTGAGCCCTGAAGGCCGTCTTTTTCCCTGATGATTGGGAGTGCCACGTGTCAACTAGTGATTGGTCCTTTTTGGACCTCTCCTAGGTGACCATTTGTCCCCTTCGGATAGGGCCATGTGGTCTGGGTATTTTTATCCAAATCACCTATTACAAACGTAATTTGGGGTTTTGTTCATGCAAAACTACAATTAAAATTATTCAAATAATTTGTGGAGTAATTGTAAGGAAAAAAATATGATTTTTTTTTTTTGTTAAGAAAAAAAAAGTGAAATGATTACAATAAGAATTGAAATCTAGTCTCTTGAAACAAGCTCATTTAACTAACCATTAAGGCAACAATTGACTGTTACAAGAATATTGCGGGTTTATTTAACATTCATATCTAGTCATTTGCACTTATTCAAAAATAAGACTTTAAAATGAATGCCAGGGGTTTTGATCCCGAGTTATATGGCTCCACAAGTAATGCTTACACCGCTAAACCATTTCATTTGCAACAAATTATAATGCACAAACTAACGTATTTAAACTAATTTTTTTTTTAAAAAAGTGGGGGGATCGTTGTCCCCCCTTGTCCCACCCCGGCTCCGCCAGTAGTTAGATCCATGCAAATAAGCTTACAAATTTCTCTATAAGATTTGTTGGCTACTTATTGTTTTTCTCACTTTTTCCAAAGAAAGAGGGCTAGGCCCGCCCAGTAATTAAGCAAGCAACCTGCAAAGGTTAATTTTTCCTCAATCACATTCTCATGTAGAACAAATACTAATCCATTCCAATTTAGCAAATCAAACACCACTCACCTAATATGTGCCCAACCTAACAGATTTTAAATGGATCCTTTAATTAATTATAATTAGATCTGGCAAGCGTGTCATGTCATGTTTGTTTTCGAATTAAACGGATTAGGGAAGCTCAACACTAACCCGACTCATTTAATAAACGTGTCGTATCGTGTTGGCCCAATTAATTAATCGTGTCGAAAACCTTAACACTAACCCGCTTTTTTCGTGTTTGGTTTGTGTCGTGTTGTCGTGTTGAATTGAAAAATATTGATCTTGTTCAATATATTCATCAATAATTCCATAAATTATTGGGTTTTTATATTAAGCGATTTGGGTCGTGTTAATTTCATATTGAGAATCTCAACACTAATCCAACCTATTTAATAAAACGTGTCGTGTCGTGTCGTGTCGACCCATTTAATTAAACGTGTTGAAAACCCTTGACACTAACCTGTTTTTTTCGTGTTTGTTTCCTATCGTATTGTCGTGTCGTGTCAGTTTTTGCCAGCTCTAAATATAATCCATTGTAGGTTGGATACTTGGTTCCATGACCAATTGCGTTCCACTAGGTAGGCCATGACAAACATTCGGCCGTGATTCTCTCAGCTTACGTGTGGAATCAACATTATATATCAAGATTGAATTCATGATGTAATTAAAACCAAATCCCAATATTAAAGTATTACTCCTCTTTTAATACGGAATATTAAAAGCAAATAATTTACAGTTAATTAATCTGGATATGCGGATCACTAGATCACTATGTGTACGTATTTTGGTGTGTGTCCCGATTCACGACCAACATACTAGGCCCAACAGACGATTTACAATGCATTGATTATTCATGCATTTCAGTTTCCAAAGAGCATCACAAAGGTACTCCCTCCACTCGTAAAAAAGGATTACATATGTCATTTTAAATGTTCTCTTGTAGTGATTACATTTTTTTTTTTTTTTGAAACAGATTACATTTAAACTATTGTATATTAAAATAAATTATTTTTTTCAACATATTTTCTTCATACATGCTTACTTTTCATGCAATTAGCTCCATATATCAAAATGTTTGCATATTCCATTATAACCGTTCCTATTTACAAAAATATTTATATATTCTCAATATAAATGTTCATAATATTAAAGTTAATTTAATGATTTAATACTTGTTTTATGTGACACCTAATCTTTGCTTTCCCACAAATATGTGGTAAGTCATAACAGGGGTTATTTCGTAACTGTTATAGAGGTTACCCGATTAGTGTTCAGGGGTTACTTTGTTAGTGTTTCAAGGTTTACTCTATTAATGTTACAAGGGGTACTCCGTTAGAATTACAGGGGTTACTCGACCACTGTTTTAAGGCTTACTTTATTATTTTACAAGCGACTGAAACAGATTACATTTAAATTATTGTATATTAAATAAATTATTTTTTTCTACATATTTTCTTCATACATGCTTACTTTTCATGCAATTAGCTCCATATATAAAAATGTTTGCATACTCCATTGCAACTGTCCCTATTTACAAAAATATTTATATATTCTCAATATAAATGTTCACAGTATTAAAGTTAATTTAATGATTTAATACTTGTTATATGTGACACTTAATCTTTGCTTTTCCACAAATTTGTGGCCAGCCATGATAGGGGTTACTTCGTTACTGTTATAGAGGTTACCCGATTAGTGTTCAAGGGTTACTTTGTTAGTGTTACAGGGTTTACTCCGTCAATGTTACAAGGGCTACTCCGTTAGTATTATAGGGGTTATTCGGCCAGTGTTTTAAGGCTTACTTTATTATTTTACAAACGACCACATGATGTGGCCAGCGCACCCAAGACGCGTTGTTCCTTTCCACTATCTTATTGTCCTTATTAATCATGCAAAGCCACCAAAGGTAACTATAGGGAATTTTTCAAACTCTACTTTGAGCCCCACTGTGATCATGCTTTTAAGCATGGTGGCGTCTAAAGGGAAAGAAGCTAGATAAAAAAGAGTTGCCAACAAGTTTTAGGAACTTGTAAACCGTCACGGGTGTGAAGGTTACACCCCATTCACGATCACGGAGATAACTAACTCCATAGTGGTCCGGAATCATGACTGGATATTCGGCGATGATGGTCACGAATCCAACCTAAAAGAGATTGAACCCTCCCTAAATCGACCACTACTAAATTCTTATGAGATTCATGTGCGCTTTTCGATCAACGTACATACATCAAGTTAGCCTTAAGCATATTTAATCTATGTTGGTTGATTATTAATGCACAATTAAATCTATCATTGGTGATCATTTGAATTAAAATCATATCAACCTAAATTCAAATTAATAATTATCTTATTAGGCATGATTTTAAGTACAAATTCCCTTTAAAGCTGCAAGAAGGGGGCATGATCAAGCAATAACAATCAATCATGAATAATCAAGCAATGTATAATTGACACAACAATCATCATCATAATCAAAACATCATCTAAAAATTATTAAAACATGATACTAAAGGAATTAATAACAAATCTTAGCATGTCACTAATAATCATAATCAAAGCATTGGCCTAAACAAGATACTAGAAATCAAAATGATATTAGAAATATTAATTAACACCCTAAACATGATACTAGGAATCAAAATGAATATCCTAACAAGATACTAGGAATTAAAGAATAATTAAGTAACCGAATTACTTACTTTGATGCCTCGTATATCTTTCTATCAAAACAACACACGTTAGTAAACTTCAAAAAAGATTAAATCAAATAAATAAATCAAATAAAAACTGAATTATAGATTTGGGACCAAACCCTCAGAACTATCAACCTTTCATGTCAAGGTCGAAGACAACTTCGAGATTGGCTAGAAGTATTTAAGGCTCACGAAGGAGGTATGGTGTTTGATTAGGAAAAGTATCAGGGATCTGTATTAGGACGTGTTTAGGCTAAGGCTAAGAAAAGAATCAAGAGAGAGAGAGAAAGTATTAGAGAAGGGATTAGATGATGATTGTTGGTGTTTATGATTGAAAACAGGGTAAAATGACCTCTATTTATAAGGAAAAAAGAGGGTCGAAGGATAAAAAAAAGTCAAAAAGAGGTTCCATCGTGGCGCGACAAGACCGTCGGAAGCGTCGCGGTGCAAAGGGAGCGTTGCGGTGCATCATCGTCGCAACGCGACAAAGTCCATCGTGGTGCGATTGTTCTGCCGTTCTGCGACGATTTTGAAAAGATACAAAACCGTGCGGAGTTTGATTCCCAATCGAATTGGGTTAACCAAATATCCGTACGTATTCTATTTTGACCGAGATTAGGATTACCAAAAAAGAGATGTTTTATTCAAATCAAATTCTTAAATCTTTATCTTTTCGAAAACAAGATAAATTAGAACCTTCTAGAGGATTGTAGAAGCTGTATAATAAATCCTAATGGATCTAGGGTCCAAAAAAACCTTCTAGAAGATGCTATAAGCTTGTAATAAATCCTAATTAGTTTAGGAATGATATCAAGGTTAATGGACCCTCCACATGGTCATTGGTTCGTAGGTAAGGCTTTGTTCAGGCTCGGTTTAGTATTTTGGCCATAACTTTTTTGTTATAAGTCGGATTTGGGCTCATAATATATCGTTGGAAAGCTCTTTTCAAACCTTATCCAACTACATAATAATTGGATCAGGACTATTGACCAAAATAGACTGGTTTGGACGTTTTATAAAGAGGACACGAAATGAATGATTTTCAAAGACACGAAATGAATGATTTTTATTTAAAACATTTAAGGAAAGGTTATAAATGATTAAGGTTAAAGGGAAATTCACGCGACTTTTAAAATTTTGACCTAACTCGATAATCAAAGACATGAAAGGTACTCATCAATGGGTTTGGTTTTTGGGAAGACACAATTAGATGTCTACAGAAGCCCCCATTTTTACTGAGTTTGGAGAAATGTAAGTTTCAAAAACAAAAGTCAAAGTAGAGCGATAGGGAGGAGAATGATTCAGAATGTTCTGTGATCCTAAATCATTCTTCTTAACACCGATACCTATAGAAATCGTTAGTTCCACAAATAAAGGATTTAAGGGAAAGAAAAGCGTATCTTGCACCGTCGGGTACATGCCTCCGGGTGACATCTCGTCGGATCAAATTTGTTTTGTTTGACAACCTCCGCAATCTTAGGGAAAGCTGTCGAAGATCACCACATCTCGTGCCATCTTCTCAAATCAAGTGATAACCTCCTCAATCTTAGGGAGCGCTGTCGAAAATCGTCACATCTCGTGCCGTCTTCTCAAATTAGGTGACAACCTTCTCAATCTTAGGGAAGGCTGTCGAAGACCATCTCATCTCGAGTCATTTTAAAACTAGTTGACAACCTCCGCAATCTTAGGGAATGTTGTCAAAGACCACCTCATATCGAGTTGTCTTCAAAATTGGGCGACAACCTCCGCAATCTTAGGGAATGCCGTCGAAGACCAGCTCATCTCGAGTCGTCTTTAAAAATCAGGTGACAACCTCCGGAATCTTAGGGAATGTCGTCGAAGATTGTGGTGCTTAACCATCTTCAAATCAAAGTGACAACCTCCATATCTTAAGGAATGTTGTCGAATATTGCAGTTCTTAGCCATCTTCAAGTCAAAGAAAGATAACGTCCACATCTTAAGGAATGTTGTCGAAGATCGCAATGCTTAGCCATCTTCAAGTCAAAGAAAGACAACCTCTACATCTTAGGGAATGTTGTTGAAGATCACCATGCTTAGCCATCTTCAAGTCAAATAAAGACAACCTCCACATCTTAGGGAATGTTGTCGAAGATCAAAATGCTTAGCCATCTTCAAGTCTAAGAAAGACAACCTCCACATCTTAGGGAATGTTGTCGAAAACCACTACTCTTGAGCCGTCTTCTAATTTTCTCGCCTTCAATCTTGGAAGTGGTATCTTCTCCATCTTTGGAAAGTTTACCGTAAAAACCTCATCTCTCAAGGTCTTACCGAGCTTCAAATTGATTTCTGTATAAATCTTCCATCTTAGGAAATCTTTTTTATTATGCTCAATCACTGCTCAATCAATGTACTCCACCAATGCTTAGGCGGACTCAACCAATGCTTATGTGTACTGAAATGTGCTCAACCAATGCTTAGGTGTTACTTAAATGTGCTTAGCCAATGCTTAGGCGTTCTCAAATATGCTTAGCCAATGCTTAAGCGTTCTCAATCATGCTTAGCTAATGTTTAGGCGTACTTAATCATGCTTAGCCAATGTTCAGGCGTACTTAATCAATAAGGTGATCGTTATCGGCCGATCATCAATTAAAATTGTAATCAGGCCGATTACTAATCACTGGTGTGATTTCAAAGGTGGTCACTCAATGTGTAATCAAAATGTGATTGTCATCAGGCCGATCATCAATCGAGTTGTAATCGGGATGATTACTACTCAAATCAAATCATTTATCGCTCATCACGATTCTCAAAAGGCTCAAATGCTCATCAAGAGGCTCAAATGCATAATCCTCCGCTTTGGAAAGAATCGATTGCTCATCACGAGACTTGAGTAGATAATTGTCGTCCAACAAATTGATCTGTAGGAATTCAAGCCCAACGTGCCATGTCAGGTTTCATCACGCTGCGACAGTGCTGTCGTGCTGCGTTACTATGTATCGCGCCGCGTTGTTTCCGTCGTGTTGCTCTAGAATCAAGGTCAGACACATTCTGCCCGTTCGGCTTCGTTGCTGTTGCTTGTGCCTTTTTGCTCAATCAAATCGCCTCAAATCTCTTGTAAAGGTTACTCGCTCGTCAGGGAATTAGTGTACCTGCATCTATATTTTGGACTATAGGACTTTGCTCGTATTTATAACTTTCTTAAGGTTGACTCAAGGCTTGATGTTCTTGACTCATTGTGTGACTTAATATACTCAACTTGACTCGATGGGTTATGACTTGATGTGTGCAAACTCAACTCAATGTGATGACAATCCAATGTGCATGACTCAACTCGATGTGATGTGACTCAATGTGTATAATCAACTCGATGTGGTGATTGTGCTCGTGCAACTCAAAAATGCAGAAAAGCAAAATTTTTTGTTATTTTTGTGGAGGGTACCGACTTTCTCCTAAAAAAGAAAGACGTGAAAAGGAAAAGAGGTAGAAGGTAGTTGAAAATCAAAAGGGGTGAAGTTTTTGAACTTCCTCAAGATGAATCAAGCAATCGATGGTGCATGTTGAGTGAGCTTAATCAAGTGTATGCGTTGATGTTGTATCTCATGGTGCAAGGATTGTAGCATCCTAGACTATCCCTGTTGATGACTCGATAGTGAAAGTATTTGGGTAACTTAAGCGCGGAGGTTAAGTACTTCATACTTTGTGATTCGATGATGATTATGATAATGAGTGATCTAGATGACAAGGCATGCTTCAAGGTTGTATCAAGATTTAATGACAAAGGGTTCCTAAGGGAAGGATTATTTGGCTATGTATGTGCGATGTGTGTGAAAGTGACACTAAAGTTAGGCAGCAAAGGCTAAGGGTGTGGAAAAATAGAAGAGTTAAATGATGGTGACTCTTAGGTTGGGTAGGCTAATGAAGTAGGGATCAAGCCCCCAAGTCTAGCTCTAAATGGATAGGGATGAGCATTGGAGATTCTTGATATGATCACGCATGAATGTGAATATCAGTGAATGCATTTTTATTACAGCCGCACCCCAATTTGAGGTTGCCTACGTATCCTTTAGGAATAAGGCCGAACGTAGCTCTAGCCGAACCTCGCACAAGTGTATGTATATCTCAAGGAGGTCTTTCAAGGGTTGTAACGGGTTTAGGCTATAGGTTTGAAGAAGAAGGGATAAAGGCTTAAGACCCAAAATAGGCCCCCAAGGTGTGCAACCTTGCATTTGAATCTTGGTATTTGTATGCTTGAGGTTTCTCACTTTTAAACTTCTTTTCTTTGTTTTTGCTTTTTTGAAGCTTTTTTATTTTATAAGTGCGGGTAATCCCGATCATGCGGTCTACCACTCACTTGGCATTCATGTTTCTTAGTATGATACCGAACACTCGATAAGAGACGCAATCTGAGACGTGTTCATATCATAGACATTGGAACACTTGGCCTTTTGTACACTTTTTTTTTGTTCTAGAAATTTTGAAATTTTTTTCGGTAAAAATCACTCAAGCTTTTGTATTTGGGTTTGTAAATTGCGTAAGTTTCACACCATCCCATCCCAAGATTAGATAGATGTGGGTTGAAAAAAGAAAGGTCAATCGTTAAACGAGGCTCAAAGTGTTTTATCAAGAAAGGATCGTATATTCGAAAGGAGTAAAGGTGATATGATTTGGCTACAAAGGGTGCCTTAAATCATTGGTATACCTTGTGCTTAGCTCGGCTTGGATTTTTTAAATTTTTTTTTTTTTGAAATGAAATGCAATGATTATATGCAAAGAAATAAAATACTCATTTTATTGAAAATGGAGAAGGAAAAAAATATCAAACTTATGGAATAAATCTAAGGAAGATGAAGGGTGCCTATGTTAGACTTATTGAGGAAGGGGAAATAAAAAATAAGAAAGGAATCATGAAATCTTGTCGTTGAAGCACGCCTCGTGCTTTGTACTTATCATCACTCGGTCTTATTCCCGGCTGGAGGAACGGGGAGCTTGTTATTATCAATCAAATATTGGATGGCCTTCTTTAACTCTGGGTAGTATGACCTTTACCTTGATGGTAATTACATTGGGCATTATGATTTCGGTTAGATGATCTATTTTCAGGCGTTGGATCTTGAATAGGTCCAATGAGAGTGATGAGCCCCTTGGCAGGGAGACAATCGAAGGCGGTGTCATAGCTCATCCCAATAGGGGTGAACTCTCTCTTTTGTTGTCTTCTTGGTCCTTGATTATCTATGGCTAAGACATCGTTAAGATCGTAGGTGCTAACATTGTTACTAGAGTAGTTGTTTTCAGAAGAAGAAGGATTGTCGTTTTTCTTTCCTTTATGGCCACTGTTGTTACTATTGTTAGCAGCTTTCAATTTTGCAAGGTCATCTTCCATTTCAATGCCTATATTATAACAGCTTTGAAAGTATTCAAGTTGCATTGATATTTCAAGTGTTTTTGATATTTCCCTTGGAGGTTCTTAATGAACATCCTTATAGATTCCTTTTCACTTGGAACTTTAATCATCGTAGCGGTAGTTTCCTTCTACCTATTGTAAAATTAAGTGAAGCCTTCGTTCTCTTTTTGTTTAAGAATTTCATGCTCCCTATGATTAGTTGCTACTTGAATATTATATTTATATCTATCAATAAAAGCGTATGTAATATTGTCCCGAGTGGCAATTTTCTCAGCATTTATAGAAAAGAACTATTGTTGACAAACTAGTTCAAGTGAAAGCGGGAAAAGTGAAGGGAAGATTTTCTTGTCAATGCCCTTAAATTCCATAATAGTCTCGAAGGCCTTCAAGTGGAAGTAGGGGCTGTTAGTAGCCTTGAACTTAGGGATGTCATTGGCAGAGAACTTGTGCGGAAGAAGTTCCTTGTCCACTTAGATCCCCTTAGTACTTATGCGAAGGTACTTGTAGTCATTAGAAATTTGACTTAAGCTATCTTCAATACGCTTGATGGTCTCAATTGGTATTTGCTTGTTAGGGTCTTCAACTCGGGTGGTGAGTCCCTTGAGCATTTCAGCAAGACCATTTACAATTTCATGGAGTTTCTCAAAATCTTCTTGACTGGCTGCCATTCTTATCTTTCTTTTCTTTCTTACTGGCTATCGAAGAGGAGTACTTGTATAAAGGCGTTGTCCTTCATTAAACACCCTTCTCTCCTTGACCAAGCGCTGTAAATATAAACCATTGACTCTTTTAATGACTTGACTCAAATTGACTCGTACTTTTATTGGGTTGAAAAAGCAAAAAATGGGTGCATATTTTGGGAGTCAAGTATGGGGATCAAATCAAGTTTTCAAGTGACATAGTTTATGTTGGGAGGATAATATCCGACTTACCCCCCTATAAAAATGACAAAACAAGACTCTTGACAAGGTCATGGTGAAAAGACATGTACAAAGGGTGTGCTAAAACTTGTGAGTGAAAGTCACATGTTCAAGACTAGTGTAATGACCATGGGACTAAATAAGTGATTAAACTCAAGCAAAGAATAAGTTAAGACTTCGTTTGATTACACCGGTTAATCATGGCATATTAGACTCGACGTAAAGACTCGGAAAGGAAAAAACCAAACCATCGCATGGCGATGGAACAGTCGCGGAACGCTGGTTTCATCGCGGCGTGACAAGGCTGCAGCGACGCGATGGACTTGGCGTTCTGCGGAACAGACCAAATTTTCGCACCAATAATGGAACATTAATCTAGTTTGTTTTTTGGTGATCCTTTCGAAAGTTTAAGCCTATGGACTGCTAGGTCGAGTATGTTTAGACTTTATAGGTTCGAATTAATTAACCAATTAATTAAGCAAAGTCTTTTTTAGTCTTTGGTTAGTTTGTTAAGACTTTATTTACAAGAAACAAGGCGACACAAAAGGTTAGTTTAATCACAAATAAAGTATGCACAAATAGTCAAGTAGTCACAATATCATGCAATGAGTTTGCAGCCTAACCATGGCTCTAGTTCTCTAAGGTCAAGGATTATGGTGTCCAAGAGGGTCCATGGTTATGAGTCCGGATGCATCATGCAGAAGCCTTAACATAGAAGGGTTCGCACGATAGATGGGACCCCACAAGTTAAACTTGCTTCCATGTTTTGGTGAATTCACAAACTCGGATGCACCCATTGTTGCACGGAGCATTCATTAGGGTGGAAAGAGCGTAAATTCCTAGGGGCTAAGACCATATGTAGAACACATATGGGTTCAGAAATGTCGGAAAAACTCAATTAAGAATTAAAATCGTCAAAATTGTACTAGAACCGGTGAAAACACGAAAGCAGAAAACTCGAGCAGGGTCGCGAGAGCTCGGCGCGAGAAAACAGTGACTGTCGCACATCGACAACTCTATTGCGCCGCGATAAAGATGTCGTTTGGCGACAATTGCTGCCATCTCGCGACAGTTCTAGCGCGTCGCGACAATTCTAGAATTCGACGTTTTTTCCGATTTTTCGCAGTGTTTATTCAATTTTAGTTGTGAAAGATATTTCTAGCTTTTCCTACGTGTAAAAATCCTATGTTTTTGACGCATTACGGATGGTCTTTCCAATGCGAACCATTTTATGCTTATGCCACAATGTTAACCTAAATTACGCACATGAATATCTATAATCTTTCAAGGTTCATCCACTCATTCTAAATCAATTGCTAAAATAAGTTTTAGGAATCAAAATTAGAAATCCTGCCAAGCGCAGTTGCCAAAAAATTGTAGGGAATATTTCAAACTCAACTTTGAGCCCCATTGTGATCATACTTTTAAGCATGTTGGCGTCTAAAGGGAAAGAAGCTAGCGATAAAAGAGTCGCCAACAAGTTTTAGGAACTTGTAAACCGTTCACGGGTGTGAAGGTTACACCCCATTTACGATCACGGAGATCGCTAACTCCATAGTGGTCCGGAATCATGACTGGATATCCGGGGATGATGGTACGAATCCAGCCTAAAAGATATTGAACCCGCCCTAAATCGCCCTCTACTTAAATCTTATGATATTTATGTGTGCTTTTTTTATCAACTTACATACATCAATTTAGCCCTAAGCATATTTAATCTATGTTGGTTGATTATTAATGGACAATTTAATCTATCATTGGTGATCACTTGAATTAAAATCATCATATCAACCTAAATTCAAATTATTAATTGTCTTATTTGGCATGATTTCAAGTACAAATTCCCTTTAAAGCTGCAAGAAGGGGGTGTGATCAAGCAATAACAATCAATCATGAATAATCAAGCAAAATATAATTGGTACAACAATCATCATCATAATCAAAACATCATCTAAAAATTATTAAAACATGATTAAAAAGATCCTAAGCATGATACTAAACGAATTAATAACAAATCTTAGCATGTCACTAATAATCATAATCAAAGCATTGGCCTAAACATGATACTAGAAATCAAAATGATATTAGAAATATTAATTAACACCCTAAACATGATACTAGGAATCAAAATGAACATCCTAACAAGATATTAGGAATTAAAGAATAATTAAGTAATCGAATTACTTACTTTGATGCCTCGTATATCTTTCTATCAAAACAACACACGTTAGTAAACTTCAAAAAAGATTAAATCAAATAAATAAATCAAATAAAAATTGAATTATAGATTTGGGACCAAACCCTCAGAACTATCAACCTTTCACGTCGAGGCTAAAGGCAACTTTGAGATTGGCTAGGATTATTCAAAGCTCACGAAGGAAGTATGGTGTTTGATTAGGAAAAGTATCAAGGATGTGTATTACGACGTGTTTAGGCTAAAGCTAAGAAAAGAATCAAGAGAGAGAGAGAGAGAAAGTATTAGAGAAGGGATTAGATGAATATTGTTGGTGACCAAGCTTGTTGATGATTGAAAACGGGGTAAACCAACCTTTATTTATAAGGAAAAAAGAGGGTCGAAGGATCAGAAAAGAGTCAGAATCCGACTCGGAGAAAAAGAGGTTCCATCGCGACTTGACAGGACCTTCGTGGCGCATCATGACCGTCGCGGCGCGTCATCGCTGCGGCGCGACAGGGTCCATCACGACACGATGGTTCTGTAGTTCTGCAACGGTTTTGAAAAGATAAGAAGCCATGCGAAGTTTGATTCCCAATCAGATTGGGTTAACCAAATATCCGTATGTATTCTCTTTTGACTGGGATTAGGTTTATAAAAAAAGAGATGTTTCATTCAAAATCAATTTCTTAAATCTTTATCTTTTCGAAAACAAGATAAACTAGAACCTTCTAGAGGATTCTAGAAGCTTTATGATAAATCCTAATGGATCTAGGATCGAAAACAACCTTCTAGAAGATTTTATAAACTAGTAATAAATCCTAATTGGTTTAGGAATGAGATTAAGGTAAATAAACCCTCCACATGGTCATTGGGTCGCAGGTAAGGCTTTGTTCAGGCTCGGTTAAGTATTTATAGCCATAGGTTTTTCGTTATAAGTCGGATTTGGGCTTATAATATATCCTTTGAAAGCTCTTTTCAAGCCCTATCCAACTACATAATAATTGGACCAGTATAATTGACCAAAATAGACTGGTTTGGACGTTTTATAAAGAGAACACAAAATGAATGATTTTCAAATACACGAAATGAATTATTTTTGTTTAAAACATTTATGGAAATGTTATAAATGGTCAAGACTAAAGGAAATTTCACGAGACTCTTTAGGAGACACAATCAGGTTTCGACAGTTACCTTCTTTGGGAATGAAGGGAATAGTATGTTTTTCTTTTTTTTTTAAAAAAAAAAATATATTTTATTATATTGTCTAAATACTAAAAAAATTAATCTTTTTTTTAACACACTAACCCCCTAATCCACTATTATATTTGTAAGGCACTCTGTTCGATAAATAGTTTAGACTTACAAAAAGGTTTATTAACGAACATTTTCGGGGCGCTAGATAACCATTTTACTTGTATTAATTTTAGAATGCATAATTGAATCAAATGAAAGTCAAACACATTGATTTTACATTGAGGTTTGACTTTTCTCTCCACCATAGCGATTTTCTGATCTGGTATTCTTCACTCGATAAGGTTGATCATGGCAAAGAAAAAGAAGCAATCAACTCCTCCACCTCAATCCTCAAGCCTAGCATCTTTGACTATTGCAAACGATGGATTGATTCAATTGAATAAATCAGGGTTATTTGGAAATACAGCTACGATTTATGAGGGTTTTAGCGAGCTTGATGAGTCGGTTACCCCCCCTCCTCATTTAGTTCATCTTTCATCTAGAATGATCACTAGGGGTTATTCGAGAACACTCGAGCATAATTATCAAGTGGATTTAGCTGAGAAGGAGAAGAAATCCAATAAAACAATAACTATGGTTACTATTCCATTTCCTCAAGATCAATCAAAGATTTCTACAGTTGCTGCTACTGGATTTGGAGCTGTGAGTAGGCCTGATGAAGGATTTAAACAACCTCAGGAGCATCTAGAGGGTTGGACTGATCTCTTCAAAGGAAAGCTAAATGCAAAAGGTATCCCCCTGTCTTTTATTGCTCCCACTATTAAAGAAGGGAAATCGATTGCTAAATTGTAAGATGTTGAGGTTAAAGCTGGTACTGAAAAACGGAGTAATGCCATAGTTTTTTATGTTGTGAGATTTTATCTTAGTATTGCTGCAGTTCATAGGTTTATTGCACAACAATGGAGTATTTTTAGCAAACCTGATGTATTCTGGCATAATGATGGCTACTTCATTATTAATCTGGATATGAATTCTGTTCTTTGTTCAAGTCCTCATATGTTTGATGGGAAACCTGCTGTAGTGAAGCCATGGAATGATAAATTTAATTTTCATGAAAAAATTCTTAGAACAGTTCCTCTATGGGTCAAATTACCTAACCTTCCTCTAAATTGTCGGGGAACTGATACACTTAGCAAAATTGGTAGTTTTTTGGGAGTGCCTATTTATGCTGATGAATGTACCTCTAGGCAGCTAAGGGTTTCGTTTGCTAGGTTACTTGTTGAGGTAAATTTTACCAAGGCTCTTCCTAGTAGTATTGGGGTTGAGAGTCCTGGTGGGGTGGTTGTTGAGTTAAAGGTGCAATTTGAATCGACCCCTTCTTTCTGCACAAAGTGTGAAAAGGTTGGTCATGATTGCTATGTTCCAAAGACTAAGACCAAGGTTCAGGAAAAGACTGTGCAACCTAAACCTAAGCAACATTAGGTTTGGGTTCCTAAGATGGCAACTGCTCAGGTAAGAATGTGCATGAGAACATTATTACTCCAGCCCCTGCTATTCTGACAAACAATTTTGAGGAGGAATGGAGATTGGTGAGTAAGAAAGCTAAGGCTGCAGGAAGCAGGAACACTCAACCAACTGTTATTCACTCTAATGTGTATATGGCTCTTATTGCTGATAATGATATTATTGCTAGTAACTTTACTATTAATCCTATCGGGGGTGAGGGTAATGTTGGGTTTCGTAGTGTCCGTCACTACGCGAAATGAAACACGCCCAAGACCCGCACACAAATTAATGTAACTAAACATGCAATCACATAATTAAACAACAAAGAGAGAGAAAGAGAAAAGACGATCTTAACCTTGACGCGTGCTTCTCCCGCTTTACGAGCTCGTACTTGAAAGCTCTAGCTTTGCAAGTGGTAAGCCTCTGACAGCTCGCGCCCTCGAGACCTGACCCGAACGATCCTTACCCCAAAGGTTAGTCGGGGTTAGACCAAGAACTAGAGTATTAGAATTAAGGTATTCTCTTCAAGGAGATCCCTTAAAATTCTTAACTTAAGTACTCCTTCGCATTCCCAAAAGATGGATATTTATAGGGAAGAGAGCCTTGATTACTCATCTCCCATCAATGTCGGAGAATTGATGAAAATGCATTTTGCTCAATGTATTTTAATTCAAAAACAAATTAAAATGCAAATGAATCAACAAGCCGCAAGTGGCAAATGGTGAGCAAGGTTAGGTGAGGACCACTAAAGGGGGGAGGGGGGAGCAAACACCACTAGCTCCCCAAGTAAGCCACCAAGACTGGTCTTCTCCTTAGCCGGATGCTGGCCCACGCACAGCTGGCCGGCAGCCTGCATTAGCTGCCAAGGCTGCCTAGTTGGCGCCTAGCACCAAGGCTGGGCTAGCTGGCCAGCCTGCCTACCCATGCGCGCAGCAAGCAAGCCACACACGCAATGCGAGCTGCTGCTGTTGCTACGATGCGTGTGCTAGGCGATGCCTAGCTGCGTCCTGCTACTGTTGTGTGCAAGGCCAAGCATGCTAGCACGCTAGCACACATGGAGGGCCAGTTGCTAGCTTGCTTGCGACCATGAGCACCAACCCCGCAAGCATGCTCGACCAGCAAGCCTAGCATGCATATGCATGCTTGGCTTGCGGTATGCCTTGCAATGCGGTTGGTGGCCTAGGCTAGCCTAGCACTCGCATGGCTAGGCCAATGCGAGGCTATGGCTTAGCTCGTACTTGTCGCTTGCTTGATTCGTCGTCTCGGATCGGTTACTCGATTGGGGTGTGACCTGAAGGTTCAGTCAAGATTTAGCTGTAATATTAATTATACATTAATATTACTGATCGAAAGTAGCCTTCACATAGGCATTCCGATCTCTTGACCTCACTGAAATTAGCTTTCTAATAATCCCGAACCCTCTATTGGAATAATGCACTTGTTGGAAGTACACCATTCCTTTCAATCTCCCACTTGTCCTTCCAATCAAGTGTGTAGTTAGTGTATAGCCCATTTCCTATGTCACTTAATGTCTCTTCATGAACTATAAGGTAAGATTCTTCGTCATCCTTATTACGTCCATAAGTGTTTCTCGATCTCCGAGTTCGACTGTCAATAAGCAGATGATTTCTAAAATCCATCTTAGCACGGCCATGCATTTTCACAGTCTCGCTCTTTGAGAGGCCTTGTAAACAACAAAGACATATTCCCTATTTTTAATAGGGGGACATTCCCAGTCTTGTATTGTTAGCTTTCCTTACTAAGAGGACCTAATCGCCCGAGTGTTGCCGTTATAATCCCCATTTACCGCAGACATTTGACAACATCAAAATGGACTAGTACTCAAACAAGAGAACTTACAATACTCATGGTCGAGGAAAAAGGTTCCGATAGCTATAATGAGAAATATACTTATAATGATTTTAAATCTCTTAAAGTATTCTCATAGGTCGATCCGGTATAGCTCCATCCAATACTTGTGAAAATGATCTATGACAATCATGTCCTCATAGCACAAGAAACGGTGCTATAAATAATACTACACACTAATCTCAAGTGGTCATTAATCGTCCATCATTTAAATGACCTTGATTAGGGATAATTTTCGATTGAAATATTCAATGTTCACTTAATAGGTGTTTCTTTATCCAAGACATGGTCTTGATACCCCGTTTTGAATATTCTTAAAAATGGAATGGACTCATTATTTAATTCTAAACCACAATTAAATAGTTTGTGGAATTTAAAAAATTTATTTCACTTTGAAACTTTTCAACGTTTCATCTTATGATAAATGGTTTTCCCCAAATGTTTATAGAGTGATACTCTTGACAAAACATTAATAGAAATCACACCCATATTTAATATGCTTGGTTTCTTTCATGCAATTGTGAATGTTGTCGTTCACTTAATGCATAGGTTTAGTTATAATTACTTTGCAAATCTTAGCATCTTCATTATCGAACACTTTCATAATAAGACGATAAAATTTGAGAGTGTTATGGATTATTATATGTGGTTTAGGATTTAATGTCCAAGTGATGGCTCCCACTCATTTTCATGATTTGAGATCTTCAACTTGACAACCTACAATCATCAACGTTCGACAACGAACTTTCCATTGAACAACTTTCTTTATTATTGCCTTTAAGGCAACAATATTCTCAACATATATTTCAGTAGAGTTTCTAATGGTGCTTTGCTTGGATTTCATTCCAAACGGCTCAAATAGATTTGGGATACCCTAATCACTTGTGATCATGGAAATTTAACTTAAATTTCCGCACATTACACATGGATGCGCGTCCATGTTACCATTCTCAAGCCACGACGCATTTTTGCTCGTGCTTATAAACGGCTTCCTTGTTAAGGATCCAATCCTTGCTAAGGATGTGCTTGCAACATCAATTCTCAAATTACATTTGTTTCCATGCGTCAAGAACTCATCCTTTTACTTATCCAAGTACTTTGGATGTTCTTGATCACAATATACCGATCCATCACGTATATTTAAATTGATTGGTATTTTATACTTTTCATGCTTTAATCATGAATGTCGTGTGACGATTCCATATTGTAGCATACATGATGGATTTGATTACAGAACTGTTTGCAATTTTATCCCATTCATGTGGCTTTTAGCTCATTTAGTTTCATGGACTCTTGCTAAACTGTTCTTGTTTGATTTAGTATTAGCCTAGCTTATACTTAGTTCAAACATTTACTTAGTTTTATACATATGGGTCGAAGGGCTTTCCAAGTCCTTCATGTTTATCATGGTAAACTCCTTTACTCATTCTAACATTTGTTTAAGTCTATCCAATAGATCTTAATTCCCACTATGTACTAAGTATCGCCTTTTGCTTGGTCCATTGTCAAAAATCCTTTCAAATCTAAGCATTTAGCATTTGATAGTCATTTATCAATAGAGGTCGTAAACTTCTTGTTCGACCTTACAAGATTGATTCTTGCTCCCACTAAACTTCTTATCCATAAGAATTCTTTTTATGATTCTCCATAAGCCAAACCTTTTATTAACTTTACGAGAATACACGTTCTAATTCCTTCATGCAATGCTTCTCTCAATCCACCAATGGATTTCTTGAGATTGCTATCACATCTAGCATTATTTTGAATTACAAAACCCTTAGACTATATCCATAGTCTCTTCCAAAATCCCATTTTTAGGAAGGCGGTTTCGATATCTATTTTTCCATATTTAATTATATGGGCAATTTTGCTAGAATAATCACGAAAAAACTTAAGCATTTCGATTAGTGAATAGGTTTTATCAACGCCGTGAATATCCTTTTCAACTAATCTAGCTATGTATACATATACATTTCCACATTTGTTAGTTTTCTCCTGTAAAACTTATCTGTGATTGATAGGCCTTTCACCCTTCATGCAAATTAATCAAGTTTCAAACATGATTTTCAAACATGGAGTCTTTTTCGGATCTCATGGCCTCTAACCATTATTCGGAATTTGGATTTTTCATAGCTAATTTACAAAACACTATACCCTTACCATCTAATAGTAAATAGTATGCTTGTAAGTCTTAGGTTTATTTCTAACTTAATAGAAATTTATTGGATTCAATCCAAGCCTTTGGTGAATTTTATACCTATATGGGGTAAATGCATCAAACACTGAGTTTCTAGGTGCTTTTAAAGCCCTTTGATTATGTGATATTACTCCAACACTTCTAAAGTTTTGTGAGGATTGAATTCTCATTTAAGGCACTTGTGAAGTCCTTTGAGTATTCTTGATCAATTATTCTCATGAAGCCCTTCTAAAGTCTTCGGAGATTCTCAGTTTAGGTTTGTTTCTAATTTCGATAGTCATTGTTCCTTTTCCTCCCACTTGTCGTTTTGGAAATGTGTTACTTTCCAGAAAGACACCACTTAGAGCAACAAAATACTATGTTCTCGATTAGGGTGTGGAAGTAATGCTCGTAGTCTCACTTGAATGCTTACAAAGAGACATGTGTATTGTTTTTGGGTAAAAGTTCGTAATAAAACAAATAGTTAGTTCCCACTCGAGCTACTTAGCCCTTATTGAGCCATTTAGCTCCTACTGAGCCAATGAACTCCCACTTAGCTAAGAGCCCTAGACATATACTTGAAAAGACGCTAGAAACTCTTTCTATCCATAACTGAATATGGTGTCCTTTCTTAGCTTCGACAATTTTGTTTAGTGAAACACTAGTCAATTGTGCAAATCTTTAAGAACTTTATAGGAAGGGATGTGATCCATCATCATTCGAGTCATTTTCAAATGGAATCGAGATCTCCGTCAAGACATTCTATATTCTTTGTGGAGCTCATTATGAAATTCCGATTTCATAACTTTGATATGATCACTATTGGCTCAAGCAAACATCGCTTGATCTAATCTAGATGTTTTGATATCTTGCCAAGTCGATCCTATACTTCACTGAACTTTTGAGCTACTCAAGGTCCAATTTGTTTACATTTGATGAATATAGCCATATTTTTGTAAATTCTTGTGAGACATTAAAGTAATAGAATACTCTTTAGCTTTCGGAGTCAATTATCTATGCCAAGCACAAGAGCTCCTTTCTTTGTTGATTTTCAACAAGTAAGACTTGCTTGTCTTAGAACGATTCTGAATCAATCAACTATCAAGAGTATATCTAATAGAGCCTTGAGTACATTCTTGTTGATGTGACATTGCTAAAGATGTCCGGAACACAAATCATGTCCATGACTTAAACTTTGTGAGTTTTCATGTTAGGGAAATGTTTGTTTATAATCAATCATTCTTGACTCATTGGTTAGATGACCATGCCATTCAAATAAAATCGGCAACTATTGCTCTTTTACTTTGAATGTGAGTCTTTTCGTGTGTACACGGTCGTTTGCTGATTATGGAACATAATATCCATTATTCGTTCCAGCCTTAGCTTAAAAGGTCTTTAAACAAAACAAATGACCTTATAGCTGATGTCGCACTACTTGCTTCACTTTAAGCTTGTAAGTTAATAACTTATCTTAACTTCAATGGTTTGAGTTCACTTACAAGTGGAACACTCAAGTAGTATCCGATACTTGTGAAGATAACGAGTTGCTAAGTTTAACTACAGTCACATGAACACATGGGTTGAAAAGAAATCTTATTCCTTTTCTTTGTTCCTTGTTTCCTATATTTCTTATCATACATCACCTCATAACTTTAAGAACCATTTCTTTAAGTGCCTTGACTTTTACACTTTGTTAGGCATAATTAAGCATCTAATGCGTTGTAAAACAAAGTTCCATCTTTTCTTTTAATTCGTACTTGAATTACTACATCAATGAGTCCTACTCATTAATGTATGAAGCGAAAAGATATGTTGGTTGTCAACTATTGACAATTTGAGTTTTTCAACTCAATATTTCATGTTCATCAAAACAACCTAGTATTTTGAACACATGATATCCAACCGTCCTTTCGGACTTTAGTCATAAAAGTCAATTATGAGAAGTTGTATTTTAAAAATGCCTTTTCTTTCTTTGAGAATCATTCTCAAAAGATTTCCTTTTACTAATCGTTGGAAACATTGATTTAGAATTCTGCAAATATAAGTGCAAAGTATAACCATCTGTTAAGATAATAAGTTTGAAATTTAAAGCATACATGCAAACTTTCAATCTTATTAAGTGTCTTATCCATGCATTAAAATTGTCCCTTATGGGCGAGAATAAAACGATTAAGCATGCTTTGACTTGTCTTAACACTTAATATTTTAAGATAAGCAATCCAATTGCTAATAGCTCTAAGCTACTCTTGGTTCGATAAAACGTCGCATCTAATGCTTTCTTGACGTTTTATCTCCATTGCCACGACACCTGAGGACTCTTTACTGATATCGTTGAGCTTAACCAAGACCAACTTGTATACCTAGTATACCTTACGTTCCTAGGGAAGTAGTGATGCCTCGCTTTGGTGTAGCCCATCACCACACGCATTAGTTCGGTAAGTGTTGTTCTTGGAATGGCAAATTTGGCTCAATTTTATAGGGACCTAGGGTTTCTATGTTGGTTGATTTAAGTGAACTTAATTAATCATCGCAACATTAGAAATCCTAAACATGCATTTATCATATCATTCACATATATAAGCATAATAATATATAGAAAACATAAGTAAAAGATGCATTTGGCAACTAGCATGACCCCTTGAGTCTTCTAGTCTTCAAGGGTCTTTGATGCATCCTCTTGGCTTGTCTTCTTAGATACGTCATCTTCGAGACATCTCCACCAAATATGCAACTACTAGTTATTATGACTAGGACTAACCTTAATATTAAGGTACAAAAATACGCAACATACGCATACCGTATTTAGATTTATAAAAATACATAACGGATCGCAGTCCACATTTACTATCCTAATCGGCCCCACTAGTTTCCATTTTCACAAAACTTGTGATACAATATACATTGCATTCAAACATTCACTATGTGTGAATGGCCCATGCATTTTACAACGCAAAACAAGTAACAATGCATAACACGCGCAAACTAGTAACTACCTTAAGTGGTTAATCCGATTAACACGCCTAATCAAACTATATTATGTGATTAAAACGCAATAAAATTAGCTAAAGTAATTAACGAAGCTCCCACTAAATTCCGCATCCAACTTAATTAATCCAATTAATTAATCCGGTTAACCCAAATCTTGCAAAATTATTTTGCAAGTGCCGGCAAAACCGAGGCATAGGCTCGTTAAAATAATAAATAATTAAAATGGCAAAAATTGCAAAACACATAGCCCAACGATGCCCAAGTGCTTAGCACCAAGGCTCGAGGTGTCGTGCGTGGTCGTACCCGCACAACCGCTTGTGGCCCAAGCACGTGGGAGTAACTTCAATGCCGCATACGCGTAACACCGACCACATCAGCGCCTCAAAGGTCCTATGTCATGCGAGCTTGTGCTGCCTAGCAGCGCATCACAGCACCAACGCACCCCTATCGTAGCACCATGTGTGCATCACCCACGCATCCTCGATGCACCAACAATGCACACACCACACCATGTGTCCAGCAACAAGCGTGCGCCTAGCCCAAGCACGCCACACAGCAGCGTGCCTTTGAGGCATGAGCAGCCCCACACACCCCTCGGCAGCCGCATGTGGGCTGCGTGAGCAGCCTGGCTAGCCGGAGGGTGTGCTTGGGCGGTCTTTGCCTCGATTTACGTGCTTTTATCTTGGGATTTTATCTCGATATATGTGTGACATAAAATTGATTCTAAATTTATTTTAGAACCAACATTGAGCAAGAATGAAAATAAAACAAGTCCAACTTAAATAAATTCAATTTTAGTGCACAAACCAAAATTAATTCAAGAACCGTTCTTTAAATTATTTTTGTTTCATCTTGATGCTTCAAAATTGAAGGGCTATACTCACAATTAATTTAATCAAACATAAATTAATAATGAGATTGACAAAAATCAAATGGGTCGGAAAGATGAACATATTAATTCAATGAAAAATTTCCAACAATAACTTGTGTAAACTTGAAAAATTACATCTTCCAATATGAAGATTAATTAAATTTCAATCACAAGTTTTGAGCTCTTAGGACTTTAATCAACTCAAAAATGATTAAATCCAATAATTAGTTCAACATGGAATTTAGAAAGTAAAGTTCCAACCAAATAAACAATTAAAGATTGGATCTTTAACATTTTTAAGGGACTTCAAAATTACAAATTCACTATAAACATTCACACTTGAAGCAATTGATTTGCAAAAATGTGAAATTTCAAGTTTATTTGAAAAATAAACTCACCAAATTAAGCACCAAATATGACTTCATAAACATGCTTAATAAGGTTTATTATTGCAGTAGATTAGTGATGTAACCATATATATAATCTACCATTCATGCCATAATTAATCAAGGTTTATAGATTTTGGCTTCTGGACAACCCTCAATGAGAGCCTATAACGATTTAGAACATCGATTCCAACCCAAAAATCACTATTTTTAGGTCGAAATCAGGGTTTGTTAGCCAAAATTAGTATAAATACGAGATTAAAACTAATTAAAACGAGATTCTAATCTATTTAGGAAGCAAAACCAGAAATTTAAATCCATTTTAAATCACCTTAATTAATTATTAGTTACAATAATTAAAATGAGCGCGGCTCTGATACCGCTGTTGGGTTTCGTAGTGTTTGACACTATGCGGAATGGAACTCGCCCAAGACCCGCACACAAATTAATGTAACTTAACATACAATCACATAATTAAACAACAAAGAGAGAAAGAGCTTGAAAAGACGATCTTATCCTTGACGCGTGCTACACCCGCTTTACGAGCTCGTACTTGAAATCTCTAGCTTTGCAAAAGCGTAAGCCTCCGACGGCTCGCACCCTCGAGACCCAACCCGAACGGTCCCTACCCCGAAGGTTAGTCAGAGCTAGATCAAGAACTAAAGTATTAGAATTAAGGTATTCTCTTCAATGAAATCCCTTTAAATTCTCAACTCAAGTACTCCTTCCCCATCCCAAAAGATGGGTAATTATAGGGAAGGGAGCCTTGATTTCCCATCTCCCATCAATGTGGGAGAATTGGTGAAAATGCATTTAACTCAATTTATTTTAATTCAAAAACAAATTAAAATGCAAATGAATCAACAAGCGCCAAGTTGCAAATAGTGAGCAAGGTTACGCGAGGACCACTAAAGGGGGGGGGGACCAAACACCACTTGCTCCCCAAGCAAGGCCACCAAGACCGGTTCTCTCTTTGACCGGATGCTGGCCCACGCACAGCTGGCTAGCAGCTTGCATTGGCTGCCAAGGCTGCCTAGCTGGCGCCTAGCACCAAGGTTGGGCTAGCTGGCCAGCCTGCCTACACATGCGCGCAGCAAGCAAGCCACGCACGCAATGCAGGCTGCTGCTGCTGAGATGCGTATGTTGGGCGATGCCTGGCTGGGTGCTGCTGCGGCTGTGTGCAAGGCCCAGCATGCTAGCACGCTAGCACGCATGACGCTCCAGCTGCTAACTTGCTTGCGGCCATGAGCACCAGCCCCGCAAGCATGCTCGACCAGCAAGCCTAGAACGCATATGCATGCTTGGCTTGCGGCATGCCTTGCGATGCGGTTGGTGGCCTAGGCTAGCCTAGCACTCGCATGGCTTGGCTAATGCGAGGCTACGGCTTAGCTCGTACTTGTCGCTTGCTTGATTTCTCGTCTCGTTGAATTCTAAATTCTACTTGACTTATGACGCTCGGTTTCGACGCTCTAAGCTTAATATCCTACGTCTTTGTTTGTAATACTCTAATGACTCATCTAATCCTTCGGAATGATTCGTCGTCTCGAATTGGTTACTTGATTGGGGTGCGACCCGAAGGGTTCAGTCAAGATTAAGCTATAATATTAATTATACATTAATATTACTGATCGGAAGCGGCCTTCACTTAGGCATTCCGATCACTTGACCTCATTGAATAATTTGCTTTCTAATAATCCTGAACCCTCTACCGAAATAATACACTTGTTGGAAGGACACCATTCCTTTAAGGTAATCCCCCTCTAGTATCATGATAATCATCACTTGGAATACAAGGGGTCCTAATGACCACAATAAGTAGCTGATGTTAAGCAGCTGCTATGACAATATGATTGTGATGTTATTGGTTTGTTTGAGAATAAGGTGAAGCAGAAGAATGTGTGTTTCTATTCAGAAAAAGATAGGTTATGGTTAGTCTTGGATCACTAACTTGTCTTGTTCTTAGAAGGGCAGTATCTTAGTCGGTTGGAAAGATAACAGGCTAAACTTGGATGTAATTAAGGTGCATGAACATTTTGTGCATTGCTTAATTAGCACCAAATATCTTCAAAGTCAAATTGCTTGTTCCTTTAATTTGTTTATGGTTTGCATTCTATTCATGATATGAAGACTCTTTGGGCTGGTATTTAGAGTCTGATTGCTCCTTCTCTTCCATGGCTTTGTGTTGGTGACTTTAATTCTGTTCTCCATTTAGATGACAGAATTAAAGTCACTCTGTTACTGACTATGAGGTAAGAGATTTTCAGCAGTTTATTAATGATATGGAGCTTATTAAGATTAAAAGTAATGGTTTGACTTACTCTTGGTCTAATAAGCTCATGGTGGGCCTAGAATCTGCACTAGAATTGATAGGGGGTTAGTAAATTAAGCTTGGATTGATCAACTTAGTCATGTTGAAGCTATTTATCATCCTCCTTCCTTATCTGATCATAGCCCTCTCCCTTTTGAGATTTTTCACTCTTCACCTAGTAAGGCCAGGCCTTTTAGATTTCTTTGAAAGGAATGGTGTCCTTCCAACAAGTGTATTATTCTAATAGAGGGTTCAGACATATCAGGAAGCTAATTCTTCAGTGAGATCAAGTGATCGAAATGCCTGGGTGGAGGCCGCTTCCGATCTGTAATATTAATGAATAATTAATATTACAGCTTTGTCTTGACTGAGCCCTTCGGGTCAAACCCAAACGAACTGCCGATTGGAACCGACGAATGAATCCAAAGGATTTGCTGAGTCACTAGAGTATTAGGAACACAGACGTCGGGTATCGATCCTAGGGCGTTGAGACCGAGCGTCGCAAAATAAACAAGCAACAACTTCGAGCGTAGCCGTAGCATAACAATGGCCTAGCCATGTGGATTCTAGGCTAGCTCGAGCTAGCATGCACTTTGCATGGCTAGGCGCAAGCCTAGACGCACCATGCGTGCTAAGCGCAACATGTGTGCTAGACGCAGCATGTGTGCTAGGCACACCATGTGTGTTGGTCGCACTGTGCATCCTAGGCGCACCTTGCGTGCTAGGTGCACATGGCAGCACCATGGCTAGCAATAGGTGCTTGCATGTGTGCGTGCCTTCGCATGGCAGCACCATAGCTAGCACTAGGTGCTTGCGTGTGTGCGTGCATTGACAAGCGCACTTTAGGGCGCGCTTTAGAGCACATATTAGGAAGATTTTGGATGTATTTGGGGCCGTTTTGGCCGATTATTACCTTGTTATGCTTATGTCCCCTATATTACGTGCTTCACGGGTTTTCGGTTTGTTTTCGATGTGTTTTCAGGTAATATCAACCGAGTTTAGTCGGATCCCGAGCCCTTGATGCGTAACCGAGCTAGCCTTGACCGAAGTCCGAGGAGTTAAGGAAGTTCAAGTGCCGTACATTGATTTCATAGCACAGGCAGCACGACTGTTTAACCATAGGCACACCCGTGCTGGCCTATGAGCAAGAAGCCCCAGGCGAGGCAGCACGGCCGTGCAATCCAATAGCACGGCCGTGTCAGTATCCACGCACCAGCACGACCGTGCAAGCCATTAGCACGGCTGGCCAGATGTTGCCCGTGCCCGTGTCAGCTTCAGTTTGAGCCCCGCGCTAGAGCATATTCAGCACGGCCGTGCTCACGGCCGTGCCAGGCAGCTGCACGGCCGTGCCAAATATAGCACGGCCTTGCCAAATTGAAGAAGAAATCCGGTTTAGCTACTGACAAGCTAGCACGACCGTGCCAAATATAGCACGGACGTGCTGATCCAGGGTTGACCGCGCACCTGACTTCTCCAAATTAGAAGACGTATATAAGGCCTGACTTTAAGGGGCGTTTTTAGACAGATTTAGAGATAGTTTTTGAGAGCCTTTGTAGAGAGTTATTGGAGAACGTTCTTAGTATTAGAGATTTATTAGTTTTCTTAAAGATTATTCTAGCGATTTTAGTTTCTTGGATTGATTTGAAGCAAGATTTGTGAAGATTCTTTGTATTATCCATTGACGACGGATATCAAAGTTCTAAACTTTTCCATTGATTCGCATCAATACAATTGTTATTATTCATTCTTGTTTATTAATCTAGCTTTATTATTCCTTAATCAAAATTTATGTTTAGATCTATGATGTTTATGGAATCTATTATTGCTGTGATTATGAATATGTGTGAGTAGTTTCCTAGCTAGGGTTTCGGGATGAAACCCAGCCTAGGTAATCTATGTAATTGAGGATTGGTTTTGATAAGCGGATTGTGATTAAACTGATTATATGCGATTGCATGTTAATTCATTATTATAGGAGTAGCTAACCTAGAGTCTTGAATTTGATTGCGTGTTATTCTTGGTTTGAACAAGAGATTGTGAATTGAGTATTTCATTATTGAATGTGGTTTGATTATGTATCGAGTAATGTTAAGTGCATGAGAAATCCAAGCTTAGTATTCCCCGTTGTCTTCCTTTCGCACGATATTGATCAAACATATAGTCTTTGCATATCCCGTTTGTCTCTATGATTCCTTGTTGCGTAGTTACCGATGGTTTGGTGAATTCCCGTTCTCCCTAGTGTCTTATTTTATTGATTTATTCTATCTTATTAGTAGTATTTTAGAACACCATTTTCCATTGATTTCGAACTAGCTTAGGTTTAAGATTGATTTGCAATTACTCTCGTTCCTCGTGGACCGAACCTTTATTTGCCATTGTACTTGGTTATAGGGTGTTCGTATAAGTATTTTTATTCAGAGTTAGATTGTAGCAACCGATTTAACCCTTGTCAAAATGGCGTCGTTGCCGGGGAACGGTGTTTGTTAATTGCTTTTTCATTTCTTGAGTCTAGTTCTTAATACAAAAATACAAAAAGATTTTTCTTTTTGGCTACACTTGTAGCCCTGCTATTTGACTGGTTTGTTTAGTGTGTATGCGCAGGTCTAAACAGGGAGAGTTAATACCCTTCGATCCCGATATCGGAAGAACTTTGAAGAGCATTCGTAAATCTCGATCGACGTCATCAAACTCTCAAGGAAAGGAACACAACACACAACAGGTTCCAATGACAGACATACCGCGCCAACCTAATCGGCCAGCACCACGACCCCTTAAGGAGTTGGGAACTCCTGGGCCGTATAGAGCTTCAAGTGGGATTGCTCCACCCACTACTGAGGCCAATGATTTCGAGATCCGGCCGGCTATGTTCACCCTCATTGAGAGAAGGCAGTTTAGTGGTGTCAAGCATGAGAGCCCTTTGGCTCATTTGAACGAATTTGAGAAGTACTGCAATACCATCAAGGTTAATGGGGGTGAATCAAGAGTTCGTGAGATTGAAGCTTTTCCCCTTTTCACTTATTGGGAGAGATCTTGAATGGTTAGAGAAGGAGGTGAAGCCGAACTCTCTACACATTTGGGATGATGTCACGACAGCATTCTTGGGAAGATTTTATTCCCAAATGAAGACGGCCGATGCTAGAGCTAAGATCCAGGGATTTCGGCAAAGGAGTGGGGAGTCAATCTACGAAACATGGGAAAGGTACAAGGAGTATCAAAGAGAGTTCCCATACCACGGAATCCCAACATACCAAGTTCTACAGATTTTCTATGGAGGATTGAGTCCTCAAGGGAAAACCAGTTTGGATGCAGGAGCAGGTGGCCCTATTATGAACAAGATCGAAGAGGAGGTCATTGATATCATAGAAGATGTGGTACGACACCACATGGATTGGCAAGATGGAGATCGAGAGGCCACGAGCAAGAGTGGAGGAGCGGTCTATTCGGTAGACCACCTTAATGCAATGGGGAATTTGACATCGCAAATTGCAAATCTAGGTAAGGAAATGTCAATTATCAAAGAGAAGCTCGATGCTCCACCGCATCAAAATCTTCCATCCCATTCTAAGGGAGCAGGTATGCACTCTAACTCTAATAATATGCCTGCTGGATGTATATTCTGTGAAAACTGTGGGTCTTATGACCATGATACCTCTGCCTGCAACGTAGATTCCCAATTTCAATCTAACTATAATGATGGTAATGAGTGTGATAATGAACAAGTCAATGCCTTGTCTTATGATAATAGACCTAGGAATGACAATAACAGATATTTACCACCTAATCAAAGAGGGAACAATTATAATCAACAGGGTAATAATTCTGACTACCAACAACAAAACCAGTTGGGAAACAGGAACCAAAGGGACCAAAATCCCCAAGGGTCCTATAATCAACATGGTAATTTTGGTAATCAGAATAATTACCAACAAAATGCAGGTAATCAAGGTAATCAAGGGCAATACAATCAGAACATGAATGCCAATAACAGGGGAAACTGGAATAACAATGGTAACCGGAACAACTTCCAAAATCAAAATCCCCAACAGTCTAATGCGCATGGTTCCCGAGCCTCTAATGACAACTACAATGCTCAAGGACCATCGCAAAGGACTAGTTTGGAGGAGATGATGGAAGCACAAACCAAAATGTTCAACACTTTCATGGCCACCAGTGACAAAAAGTTTAATGAAGTGATGACACATAATAAAATGCTTGAAACCCAGATTTCTCAGTTGGCTAGTGCTATAAAGGATGGGGTTGGAGTGTCAAAACTTCCACCTCAAGGTATTGACCCTAAAAACTCTGTAAATCCTATCACCACTAGGAGTGGAAAGACATTGAGGGGGAGCGATGAAGTAGTACCACCTAGGAGTCAATCTGTGACTATACCTACCACTGATACTGTTATAGAGAGTGAGGAGGAGAGGACCGGAGAGAATGATAAAACCGTTGAGGTCCTAAAAGAAAAGGAAGTAACACAAGTCAAAGAACCTAATCTATTGCAAAAACTTCCTTACCCCCATAAGTTTGTGAGACATAAGTTGGATGTTCAATTTGGTAAGTTTTTAGAGACTTTGAAGCAAATTCACCTTTCCATACCATTCACCGATGCTATAAAACAAATGCCTAACTATGCTAGGTTTTTGAAAGATATTTTGAGTGGCAGGAGGAATTTTGATGGGGTGGAAACTGTTAACCTCACCGCGAATTGCAGTGCAATCATCATGAACAAGATGCCTCCCAAATTGGGAGATCCAGGTAATTTCTCAATCCCTTGTGCTATTAATAAAATGAAAATTGATAATGCATTATGTGATCTTGGGACTAGTGTTAGTCTTATTCCATATTCTGTATATCAAAGATTAGGGGTAGGAGAACTTCTTCCTACCAACATTACCTTGCAGTTAGCTGATCGTTCGATCAAATTTCCTAAGGGTAAGGTAGAAGATGTTCCCCTACGGGTTGGGAAATTTGTGATACCTGTGGATTTTGTAGTTTTGGAAATGGATGAAGATAATCATATACCTATTATTCTTGGGTGACCTTTCCTAGCTACCTCTGGTGCTCTCATTGATGTGAAGAGTGCCAAGATTTCTTTAAAGGTAGGAGAGGAGGTCCTTGAATTTGATCTGAACAAAAGCATGCAATATCCTTTGTCTACTTCCGAAAACTACATGATGATTGACACTATTGATTCGATTGTCTCTAGTATGCATACACTATTTCTTTCTACTAACCATGATCTTGAGCCAAGTGATACCGATGAGAGCAGGTACATAGAGGAGCAAATGCTAGAGGAAGATGATGGTGATGACGGTTTCAAAGAAATTACACCCATGTATGCACTTGCTATGGCCACCACAAAAGAGGTAAATGAGGCCCCTAAGGTAGAATTGAAACCTCTACCATCACATCTAAGGTACGAATTTCTTGGTCCTAATTCCACTTATCCTGTCTTTGTGAATTCTTCTTTAGATGCGGATCAAACTCGGAAGTTGTGTGATGTATTGAGAGAGCATCAAAGTGCCATAGGCTATACCATTGATAACCTCAAGGGTATTAGCCCCGCTATATGTATGCATCACATAACTCTCGAGGATGGTGCGAGGCCTTCTATTGAGAGGCAGAAGAAACTCAATCCTCAAATGGGGGAGGTGGTGAAGAAAGAGATCACCAAACTCCTTGATGTAGGTATCATCTTCCCCATTTCAAGCTCTAGATGGGTTTCCCCTGTGCATGTTGTCCCCAAGAAGGGGGGAATGACTGTAGTCGAGAATGAGAATGGTGAGCTCATCTCAACTAGAACGGTGACTGGTTGGCGGATGTGCATAGACTATAGACGTCTAAACGCATCTACCAAAAAGGACCATTTTCCCCTCCCTTTTATTGATCAAATGCTCGAAAGACTAACTAGGCACAAGTATTATTGCTTTCTTGACGGTTATTCGGGGTTTTTCCAAATACCTATAAACCCGAATGACCAAGAGAAGACGACTTTTACTTGTCCATATGGTACTTTTGCCTACAGGAGAATGCCTTTTGGACTTTGCAATGCACCGGGCACCTTTCAACGGTGTATGATGAGCATTTTTGGGGACATGTTAGAGGACGAGATGGAGGTTTTCATGGACGATTTTTCTGTTCGAGAAGCGTCCTTTGATGATTGCCTAGTGAACTTGGGGAAGTGCCTACAACGGTGTGAGAAGGTAAATTTAGTCCTAAACTGGGAGAAGTGTCACTTCATGGTTGAAGAAGGTATTGTCCTCGGTCACAAGATCTCAAATGCCGGCATAGAGGTGGACAAAGCAAAGGTTAAAGTTATAGCAAAGCTACCACCACCGGTCAATGCAAAAGGGGTAAGACAATTCCTAGGGCATGCGGGGTTCTACCGGCGATTCATAAAATATTTCTCTCTTATAGACAAGCCTTTAAATGCCTTATTGCAAAAGGAAGTTTACTTCAAGTTCGATGAAGAGTGCCTACAAGCTTTTAACACACTTAAGGAAGCTTTGATTTCGGCCCCGATTGTGCAAGGACCACGGTGGGATCTACTTTTTGAGTTGATGTGTGATGCTAGTGATACGGCTATTGGAGGTGTTCTTGGGCAACGAGTTGAGAAGAGGCTTCACGTGATATATTACATGTCCAAGACCTTAAATGAAGCACAAAGGAACTACACCACCACAGAGAAAGAGTTCCTAGCCATTGTTCATGCATTTGAGAAATTTTGGGACTACCTCATTGGTTCCAAAATGATTGTCTACACCGACCATGCAGTCATCAAGTACCTAATTTCAAAGAAGGAATCCAAACCACGCCTCCTCCGATGGGTCCTCTCTTTACAACAATTTCATGTGGAGATCCGGGACAAGAAGGGAGCCGAGAATGTGGTTGCGAATCACCTTTCTCGCATGGAGAGAGAGCAACAAGAAGATGATGGGATACCCATTTGTGATGAGTTGAAGGATGATGTGTTGTACCTCCTCAAGGAGAAAATTCTACTATGGTTTGCGGATATGGTAAACTACTTGGCTTGTGAGGAGTTTCCCCCCGATTACTCCAAGAACCAACAGAAGAAGATTAGGAGAGATGCAAGGCATTACATATGGGATGATCCAATTTTGTTCAAGAGAGGTGTAGATGGTCTCCTATGAAGGTGCGCTCCGGAGGAAGAAGTTCACAGTGTGTTGAAAATGTGCCACTCCGACCCTTGCGGAGGTCACATGGGGGCTAATAAAACGGCCTAAAAGGTTTTGCAATGTGTGCTATGGTGGCGCCATATCTTTAGGGACGCGTGGGCATTTGTGAAGACTTGCGATGCTTACCAACGAAGTGGAAACATTTCCAAGAAGAATGAAATGCCTCAACAACCCATACTTGAACTTGAGATCTTTGATGTGTGTGGCATAGACTTCATGGGATCCTTCCCTTCCTCCCGTGGGAACCAATACATACTTGTGGTTGTAGATTACGTGTCTAAGTGGGTGGAAGCAATTGCCTCCCTAACAAATGATCACACGGTGGTAGTGAAGCTCTTCAAGAAGATTATATTTCCAAGGTTCGGGGTTCCTAGGGCGGTTATAAGTAACAACGGGTCACACTTTGTGCATGGGGCCTTTCAAAGGATGCTTCGAAAGAATGGAGTACATCAAAGGTTCGGGACAACCTATCACCCTCAATCTAGTTGGCAAGCAGAAGTCTCCAATCAAAAGATAAAGTCCATCCTTGAGAAGACAGTGGCGAAGAATAGGAAAGATTGGTCCGATAAGCTTGATGATGCACTTTGGGCATACCGGACTGCTTTCAAGACCCCAATAGGCACCACCCCATACCTCTTGGTCTACGGGAAAGCATGTCACCTCCCGGTCGAACTAGAGCACCGCGCTCAATGGGCTATCAAGAAGATAAATTTTGATCTAGCAAGCGCTGTAGAGCAACGGATGTTGGACGTTCATGAGTTGGAGGAGATTCGGATGGACGCATATGACAGTGCGAACCTATACAAGTCCCGATCTAAGGAGTTCCATGACCGGAAGATAGAGCGGAAGGTGTTCAATGTTGGTGACAAAGTCCTCTTGTATAACTCTAGGATGAAGCTCTTCCCCGGTAAGTTGATGTCAAGATGGAGGGGTCCTTTCACTGTTAAAGATGTTTTCCCTTCCGGTGCGATTGAGCTTTATGATTCTAGTGGGTTTCAATCCTTCGTGGTCAATTGGCAAAGGTTGAAGACATACTATGAGGGAGCCCATGTTGGTGTGATAGATGTGTTCAAATGCGGTCGCAAGAGTTGAATGTGACCACGTCAAGCTATCGACGTTAAACTTAGCGCTTCCGGGAGGCAACCCGATTTTCTTGCTTCTACTAGAGTAGTTTCTTTTGCTTTACTTTTTTGTTGGTGTAGCTCCTAATTTGTGTGAGTTTTGTGTGCTCTTGTGTGTTTTTGTGTAGGTAGAAGACTAGTTAGAATTTGGAATGAAGAGAGTGATGCGTGCTTTGAAGGAAAAGAAAGCCTGCAGACTACAGCAGTTAGTACGGCCGTGCCAAACCTAAAAAGCCTACTGACATGCTAACACGACCGTGCCATATTCAGCACGGCCGTGGCATATTCAGCACGACCGTGCCAAGAAATAGCACGGCCGTGCCAGTACTAGCACGACCATGCCATCTGAAATTCGATTCTGCAAAGTATCTTGCCAAGACAACACGGCCGTGCCAAATTTGGCACGGTCGTGCAGCGCGGGTTCCGGACAAAATTTCGGCTCTTTTAAGCACAAATTCACTCAAACTCTCTCATTATTTCCCAACTCTCTAACACTCTTTCCTACCCTTTCTCTCTCTAAACAAGCCCTACTCCCAACCTCCTCCTCCAATTCCTCAAATCAAACCCTAATTCCCCAATTCTTCTTCAAGATTTCGGCATCCCCCTTGCATTGGAGCATTTTTCAAGCGATTGGAAGCAAAAATTCGGCCCTCTTTGAGCTCGACACAACTCCACTTGGTGGAGTCCTCGGTGAATTCGTTCTTAAACTCATTGATTTTCGCAATTTTTGTCCAATTTCATTAGTTTTATTGAATAGTTGTTGTTGAATTGTGCTTTATGGTTGCAAGTTTGGGTGAATTAGTAGTGTTAGGGTAGTACATTTCATTCTAGGATAGTTTCTTGCTTGTTAATTGGTAATTGTGCTTAATTTCTTGAATCAAACATGCCTAGAACAAAGACATCGACTAGGAGGCCGGGTCGGGACGATTCATCCCCATCCATGGCTCCACCCACGGTGGACACCATGGGTATTGTTTTTAATAACCCGTCCTTTTTGGACAAATATGTAGGCTTATCCCACCGACCGATCCGGCCTACAAAGTTCTACGACCCTTTAGCCGCTAGGGCTTTAGGGATCGAAAGTGACATGGTTCAATTATTTTCATTTACCAACTTCGATTCTTTCCTTACCATGCATGCTCTCACTTACAAAAGGCTTACCCTCGAATTTTTGTCTTCATTGTATGTGCACCGGGATGAGCATAACTCACCCCGGTACTTGTCTTTTCAACTGATAAACTCGGGCACCATTCAAATGTCGGTGGCCCAAGTTAATGCCGCCTTTGGGTGGACATCCGACCTGAAATATGGTCCTAAGGATGGCCACTCAAAAAATTACAACCCCGGGTTGTTTTGGCAGCAAATCACTGGGAAGATGGATAGAGATCCCCGTAGGGATAAGGCGACTTCCATCGTCAATCCCGCCTTTCGGTTGTCCCACAGGACCTTCTCCTCTACTATCTTTGCTAGAGGAGATAGTTCGGGTGTAGTCTCCATTAAGGAGCTACAGTTTATTTGGCACCTCACCCGTGGGGACGGGCGTCTAGACATGGGAGCGTGGTTACTAGACCACCTCGACGGTGTAGCCGGGGTAGGGGTGATATTACTATCGGTGGCATGATTACCATTCTTGCGTAGTATAATGTGATTGATTTTTCTGACTTGCAGGCTATCCCAGGCAGTACGAGGCTTGATATGCGCACCCTAAGGGCCATGCAATGGCTTAAAGGGACATCCTAGCCGGATTGCTATTTGTGGCTTGTCGCAGGCAAGCCATACGCCTACTTGCCCGATCCGGAGAGGACGGTGGTTTACAACAAGGACAACTGGATCTTCGACCCCGACTTCGCTTGGCACGAGGATGGGGGCACGGAGTATGTAGACCGCAATCCCCAGCCTCACCAGGGGGAGGAGCAGGCCCACGGGGGCCAAGGAGGTGATGATGCTGATGATAATGATGACGAGGAGGGTGGCCCGGATGCGGCCCGGCAGATCCCGGCGCAAGACTTTGCTTGGCTCCGCCAAGAAATGGATGATTTGAAGCTCGAGGTAGCGGATTTGCGCCGGTCGAACGAGGATATGACCTCCGCCTTCAGAGACCTGAGGAGGAGTGTTGATGATATGGCCTCCCGTTTCCCTTATGGCCCGGGCGGGCCTAGCTCGTGATCCCTTTCCCTTTCCCTTTAGTTACCTCCCTCTCCTTACTATTGTAAGTCCTTGATGTGTAAACATTGAGGACAATGTTTGATTCTAGCTTGGGGGGGGGTCTTACTTGTATTTAGGGATTTGGATTTTTGGTAGCTTAGTTTTTATTTGCTTTCGAAAAAAAAAAATAGAAAAAGAAAAACAAAAACAAAAAGATTTACTGCTTTCCTAGACTAACCTTAACTTGTTTGCTAGTATGTCTTTCCTTTTTGCAGATTTGGAACATTCGAGATACGGCATGAGTTTGAAGAACGATGCTATGGCCGTTAATTGGAGCTCCCAAGAAGCAAATTTGGTGAGATCTTTTCCCTTTTTTGTGTGCTTAGGATAACTTAGTTTAGGAATAAGTTGAATTGGTTCGAGGATGTTTAATCGGTTCTAAGGAACCTGGGATCGTTGATGTTGATATCAATCGATCACTTGTTTGTCGATTGGGATTTTATGTGATTTTTATGCCTCGTTATGTGCCTTTCAACTTATTTAGTTAGCTTAGTTGTACATATGTTTGTGATAGATAGGAACAACTTCTGTTATGAGGATGTGTGGTTTAGCTTATATGATATGCCTCATAGTCTTTTCCTATGTTTTTGGATCATAATAAACTTGTCTAATTGCAAAATTTTGGAATATTGTTCATGTTGGATTCGAAATGTGAATGAATGTGTATGGAATGTCTATTTCCTTTTAAGCCAGTGATGAATACATAGTTTGAGTCTATTGTTGATTAATGTAGACGAGTCCAGGAGAAGGGTAGGTGGATAGAACACTTTTGTCATGTGAAACTCTAGGCCTTTGGACTGTGGTAAGATGGAGTCGCTTCCCGGTTGTGGATTTGATCCCCTTGATTGGTAGTTGCTTTATTTGTTAGATCCCGTGAGGTTTATTTGTTCTAGCCTTCATCATTCTTGTTGAGTGGCATATTTGGATCCTTGATTACGCATTTTTCGATCTTTGTATTGACTAGTAGCTCCCGAGACCGACTTGACACTTTTAAGGGATGAAGAGGGCACCTTTTTCATTTTTCTTATTTTGTTCCTTTTGTTTTGTTACAAATTGATTTTCTTTTTACATCATCTTACTTGCTAACCATGTTGAGCTTTAATTCCATTCTTGGTTAACCGTGTTACAAACCCGATGGCCAATGTTTTACCAACCCTTAGTTGTGAAGCGTTTACCTAGATAGGTTCGTTGAGCTTATTGTTTACTAATCAAGAAATAATGATTGATAGTTGGTTTGAGCAAGTGTGAAAGTGAGCCTAATTGTAAATATGTAATGTGAAAGTCATTTTGCTAAAAAAGGAGAAAAAAAAAGAAAAAAAAAAAGAGAAAAAAAAAAGAATTTAAAAGGAAAAAAAGAAGAAGAGAAAAGCCGTCCGAATTGTGAAAAAGGCAAGGACACGTAAATAAAGTTTTGAAGTTTGAAAAAGGTCATTTGAGTGTGTATTATATGGATAATTTGGGATGTGTAAGAATGTGAATCAATGAGATTATGGAATGTGAATTACATCTTTTGAACTTTTTTTTTTGAGAATTGTGATTCTTGCGCTTCATTTAGGAATTAACCCCACATTTTAAATTGTTTTCACCTACCTTACCCATTGCCAATACATTACAACCCTTTAAGACCCTTAGACTTTAGAGGTGTTCGGTTCTCAAACGGTGGAGGGAGATACCTTTCAACCCAATGAAAAGATTATGCGTAATCGAGTTGTCGGGATACCTTTGTTATTTCCTCAAAATATCACTTTTTCCGGTTCCTTCGAGGAATCACGAGGGGCCAATTAGGGTGGTGATTTGAAGCAAAAGGGGAGGACGTGGCCGGTTTGATTGGGTTTAGAGGGAAGCATGACTTCTTTGTTCTCTACCTTGGATTGTGTGTCTCGTTGCTTGTTTGAGTGAGTTTTCATTCCGTGCATGGTTGTTCTAAGTAGGATCCATTGACTTCATTCCGTGATAAATTTGATTTATATGCAATGGCATAGTTTATTGATCTTGTGTGTGTTTCCCTTGGTTTTTGCTCGAGGACTAGCAAAAGGGTAGCTTGGGGGGTTTTGACAAGCGCACTTTAGGGCGCGCTTTAGAGCACATAATAGGATGATTTTGGATGTATTTGGGCCCGTTTTGGCCGATTATTACCTTGTTATGCTTATGTCCCCTATATTACGTGCTTCACGGGTTTTCGGTTTGTTTTTGATGTGTTTTCAGGTAATATCAACCGAGTTTAGTCGGATCCCGAGCCCTTGACGCGTAATCGAGCTAGCTTTGACCGAAGTCCGAGGAGTTAAGGAATTTCAAGTGCCGTGCATTGATTACATAGCACAGGCAGCGCGGCTGTGTTACCATAGGCACACCCGTGCTGGCCTATGAGCAAGAAGCCCCAGGCGAGGCAGCACGGCCGTGCAATCCAATAGCACGGTCGTGTCAGTATCCACGCACCAGCACGGCCGTGCCAGATGTTGTTCGTGCCCGTGTCAGCTTCAGTATGAGCCCCGCGCTAGAGCGTATTCAGCACGGCCGTGCTCACGGCCGTGCCAGGCAGCTGCACGGCCCTGCCAAATATAGCACGGCCGTGCCAAATTGAAGAAGAAATCCGGTTTAGCTACTTACAAGCTAGCACGGCCGTGCTGATCCAGGGTTGATCGCGCACCTGACTTCTCCGAATTAGAAGACGTATATAAGGCTTGACTTTAAGGGGCGTTTTTAGACAGATTTAGAGATAGTTTTTGAGAGCCTTTGTAGAGAGTTATTGGAGAACGTTCTTAGTATTAGAGATTCATTAGTTTTATTAAAGATTATTCTAGCGATTTTAGTTTCTTGGATTGATTTGAAGCAAGATTTGTGAAGATTCTTTGTATTATCCATTGACGACGGATATCAAAGTTCTAAACTTTTCCATTGATTCGCATCAATACAATTGGTATTATTCATTCTTGTTTATTAATCTAGCTTTATTATTCCTTAATCAGAATTTATGTTTAGATCTATGATGTTTATGGAATCTATTATTGCTGTGATTATTAATATGTGTGAGTAGTTTCCTAGCTAGGGTTTCGGGATGAAACTCAGCCTAGGTAATCTATGTAATTAAGGATTGGTTTTGATAAGCGGATTGTGATTAAACTGATTATATGCGATTGCATGTTAATTCATTATTATAGGAGTAGCTAACCTAGAGTCTTGAATTTGATTGCGTGTTATTCTTGGTTTGAACAAGAGATTGTGAATTGAGTATTTCATTATTGAATGTGGTTTGATTATGTATCGAGTAATGTTAAGTGCATGAGAAATCCAAGCTTAGTACTCCCCGTTGTCTTCCTTTCGCACGATATTGATCAAACATATAGTCTTTGCATATCCCGTTTGTCTCTATGATTCCTTGTTGCGTAGTTACCGATGGTTTGGTGAATTCCCGTTCTCCTTAGTGTCCTATTTTATTGATTTATTCCATCTTATTAGTAGTATTTTAGAACACCATTTTCCATTGATTTCGAACTAGCTTAGGTTTAAGATTGATTTGCAATTACTCTCGTTCCTCGTGGATCGAACCTTTATTTGCCATTGTACTTGGTTATAGGGTGTTCGTATAAGTATTGTTTGATTGAGAGTTAGATTGTAGCGACAGATTTAACCCTTGTCAAAATGGCGCCGTTGCCGGGGAACGGTGTTTGTTCATTGCTTTTTCATTTCTTGAGTCTAGTTCTTAATACAAAAATACAAAAAGATTTTTCTTTTTGGCTACACTTGTAGCCCTGCTATTTGACTGGTTTGTTTAGTGTGTATGCGCAGGTCTAAACAGGGAGAGTTAATACCCTTCGATCCCGATATCGGAAGGACTTTTAAGAGCATTCGTAAATCTCGATCGACGTCATCAAACTCTCAAGGAAAGGAACACAACACACAACAGGTTCCAATGACAGACATACCGCGCCAACCTAATCGGCCAGCACCACGACCCCTTAAGGAGTTGGGAACTCCTGGGCCGTATAGAGCTTCAAGTGGGATTGCTCCACCCACTACTGAGGCCAATGATTTCGAGATCCGGCCGGCTATGATCACCCTCATTGAGAGAAGGCAATTTAGTGGTGTCAAGCATGAGAGCCCTTTGGCTCATTTGAACGAATTTGAGAAGTACTGCAATACCATCAAGGTTAATGGGGTGAATCAAGAGTTCGTGAGATTGAAGCTTTTCCCCTTTTCACTTATTGGGAGAGCTCTTGAATGGTTAGAGAAGGAGGTGAAGCCGAACTCTCTACACATTTGGGATGATGTCACGATAGCATTCTTGGGAAGATTTTATTCCCAAATTAAGACGGCCGATGCTAGAGCTAAGATCCAGGGATTTCGGCAAAGGATTGGGGAGTCAATCTACGAAGCATGGTAAAGGTACAAGGAGTATCAAAGATAGTGCCCACACCACGGAATCCCAACATACCAAGTTCTACAGATTTTCTATGGAGGATTGAGTCCTCAAGGGAAAACCAGTTTGGATGCAGGAGCAGGTGGCCCTATTATGAACAAGACCGAAGAGGAGGTCATTGATATCATAGAAGATGTGGTACGGCACCACATGGATTGGCAAGATGGAGATCGAGAGGCCACGAGCAAGAGTGGAGGAGCGGTCTATTCGGTAGACCACCTTAATGCAATCGGGAATTTGACATCGCAAATTGCAAATCTAGGTAAGGAAATGTCAATTATCAAAGAGAAGCTCGATGCTCCACCGCATCAAAATCTTCCATCCCATTCTAAGGGAGCAAGTATGCACTCTAACTCTAATAATATTTCTGCTGGATGTATATTCTGGTAAAACTGTGGGTCTTATGACCATGATACCTCTGCCTGCAACGTATATTCCCAATTTCAATATAACTATAATGATGGTAATGAGTGTGATAATGAACAAGTCAATGCCTTGTCTTATGATAATAGACCTAGGAATGACAATAACAGATATTTACCACCTAATCAAAGAGGGAACAATTATAATCAACAGGGTAATAATTCTGACTACCAACAACAAAACCAGTGGGGAAACAGGAACCAAAGGGACCAAAATCCCCAAGGGTCCTATAATCAACATGGTAATTTTGGTAATCAGAATAATTACCAACAAAATGCAGGTAATCAAGGTAATCAAGGGCAATACAATCAGAACATGAATGCCAATAACAGGGGAAACTGGAATAACAATGGTAATCGGAACAACTTCCAAAATCAAAATCCCCAACAGTCTAATGCGCGTGGTTCCCGAGCCTCTAATGACAACTACAATGCTCAAGGACCATCGCAAAGGACTAGTTTGGAGGAGATGATGGAAGCACAGACCAAAATGTTCAACACTTTCATGGCCACCAGTGACAAAAAGTTTAATGAAGTGATGACACATACTAAAATGCTTGAAACCCAGATTTCTCAGTTGGCTAGTGCTATAAAGGATGGGGTTGGAGTGTCAAAACTTCCTCCTCAAGGTATTGACCCTAAATACTCTGTAAATGCTATCACCACTAGGAGTGGAAAGACATTGAGGGGGAGCGATGAAGTAGTACCACCTAGGAGTCAATCTGTGACTATACCTACCACTGATACTGTTATAGAGAGTGAGGAGGAGAGGACCGGAGAGAATGATAAAACCGTTGAGGTCCTAAAAGAAAAGGAAGTAACACAAGTCAAAGAACCTAATCTATTGCAAAAACTTCCTTACCCCCATAAGTTTGTGAGACATAAGTTGGATGTTCAATTTGGTAAGTTTTTAGAGACTTTGAAGCAAATTCACCTTTCCATACGATTCACCGATGCTATAAAACAAATGCCTAACTATGCTAGGTTTTTGAAAGATATTTTGAGTGGCAGGAGGAATTGTGATGGGGTGGACACTGTTAACCTCACCGCGAATTGCAGTGCAATCATCATGAACAAGATGCCTCCCAAATTGGGAGATCCAGGTAATTTCTCAATCCCTTGTGCTATTAATAAAATGAAAATTGATAATGCATTATGTGATCTTGGGACTAGTGTTAGTCTTATGCCATATTCTGTATATCAAAGATTAGGGGTAGGAGAACTTCTTCCTACCAACATTACCTTGCAGTTAGCTGATCGTTCGATCAAATTTCCTAAGGGTAAGGTAGAAGATGTTCCCCTACGGGTTGGGAAATTTGTGATACCTGTGGATTTTGTAGTTTTGGAAATGGGTGAAGATAATCATATACCTATTATTCTTGGGTGACCTTTCCTAGCTACCTCTGGTGCTCTCATTGATGTGAAGAGTGCCAAGATTTCTTTAAAGGTAGGAGAGGAGGTCCTTGAATTTGATCTGAACAAAAGCATGCAATATCCTTTGTCTACTTCCGAAAACTGCATGATGATTGACACTATTGATTCGATTGTCTCTAGTATGCATACACTATTTCTTTCTACTAACCATGATCTTGAGCCAAGTGATACCGATGAGAGCAGGTACATAGAGGAGCAAATGCTAGAGGAAGATGATGGTGATGACGGTTTCAAAGAAATTACACCCATGTATGCACTTGCTATGGCCACCACAAAAGAGGTAAATGAGGCCCCTAAGGTAGAATTGAAACCTCTACCATCACATCTAAGGTACGAATTTCTTGGTCCTAATTCCACTTATCCTGTCTTTGTGAATTCTTCTTTAGATGCGGATCAAACTCGGAAGTTGTGTGATGTATTGAGAGAGCATCAAAGTGCCATAGGCTATACCATTGATAACCTCAAGGGTATTAGCCCCGCTATATGTATGCATCACATAACTCTCGAGGATGGTGCGAGGCCTTCTATTGAGAGGCAGAGGAAACTCAATCCTCAAATGGGGGAGGTGGTGAAGAAAGAGATCACCAAACTCCTTGATGTAGGTATCATCTTCCCCATTTCAAGCTCTAGATGGGTTTCCCCTGTGCATGTTGTCCCCAAGAAGGGGGGAATGACTGTAGTCGAGAATGAGAATGGTGAGCTCATCTCAACTAGAACGGTGACTGGTTGGCGGATGTGCATAGACTATAGACGTCTAAACGCATCTACCAAAAAGGACCATTTTCCCCTCCCTTTTATTGATCAAATGCTCGAAAGACTAACTAGGCACAAGTATTATTGCTTTCTTGACGGTTATTCGGGGTTTTTCCAAATACCTATAAACCCGAATGACCAAGAGAAGACGCCTTTTACTTGTCCATATGGTACTTTTGCCTACAGAAGAATGCCTTTTGGACTTTGCAATGCACCGGGCACCTTTCAACGGTGTATGATGAGCATTTTTGGGGACATGTTAGAGGACGAGATGGAGGTTTTCATGGACGATTTTTCTGTTCGAGAAGCGTCCTTTGATGATTGCCTAGTGAACTTGGGGAAGTGCCTACAACGGTGTGAGAAGGTGAATTTAGTCCTAAACTGGGAGAAGTGTCACTTCATGGATGAAGAAGGTATTGTCCTTGGTCACAAGATCTCAAATGCCGGCATAGAGGTGGACAAAGCAAAGGTTAAAGTTATAGCAAAGCTACCACCACCGGTCAATGCAAAAGGGGTAAGACAATTCCTAGGGCATGCGGGGTTCTACCGGCGATTCATAAAAGATTTCTCTCTTATAGACAAGACTTTGAATGCCTTATTGCAAAAGGAAGTTTACTTCAAGTTCGATGAAGAGTGCCTACAAGCTTTTAACACACTTAAGAAAGCTTTGATTTCGGCCCCGATTGTGCAAGGACCACGGTGGGATCTACTTTTTGAGTTGATGTGCGATGCTAGTGATACGGCTATTGGAGGTGTTCTAGGGCAACGAGTTGAGAAGAGGCTTCACGTGATCTATTACATGTCCAAGACCTTAAATGAAGCACAAAGGAACTACACCACCACAGAGAAAGAGTTCCTAGCCATTGTTCATGCATTTGAGAAATTTTGGGACTACCTCATTGGTTCCAAAACGATTGTCTACACCGACCATGCAGTCATCAAGTACCTAATTTCGAAGAAGGAATCCAAACCACGCCTCCTCCGATGGGTCCTCTCTTTACAACAATTTCATGTGGAGATCCGGGACAAGAAGGGAGCCGAGAATGTGGTTGCGGATCACCTTTCGCGCATGGAGAGAGAGCAACAAGAAGATGATGGGATACCCATTTGTTATGAGTTGAAGGATGATGTGTTGTACCTCCTCAAGGAGAAAATTCTACTATGGTTTGCGGATATGGTAAACTACTTGGCTTGTGAGGAGTTTCCCCCGATTACTCCAAGAACCAACAGAAGAAGATTAGGAGAGATGCAAGGCATTACATATGGGATGATCCAATTTTGTTCAAGAGAGGTGTAGATGGTCTCCTATGAAGGTGCGCTCCGGAGGAAGAAGTTCACAGTGTGTTGAAAATGTGCCACTCCGACCCTTGCGGAGGTCACATGGGGGCTAATAAAACGGCCTAAAAGGTTTTGCAATGTGTGCTATGGTGGCGCCATATCTTTAGGGACGCGTGGGCATTTGTGAAGACTTGCGATGCTTGCCAACGAAGTGGAAACATTTCCAAGAAGAATGAAATGCCTCAACAACCCATACTTGAACTTGAGATCTTTGATGTGTGGGGCATAGACTTCATGGGATCCTTCCCTTCCTCCCGTGGGAACCAATACATACTTGTGGTTGTGGATCACGTGTCTAAGTGGGTGGAAGCAATTGCCTCCCCAACAAATGATCACACAGTGGTAGTGAAGCTCTTCAAGAAGATTATATTTCCAAGGTTCGGGGTTCCTAGGGCGGTTATAAGTGACAACGGGTAACACTTTGTGCATGGGGCCTTTCAAAGGATGCTTCGAAAGAATGGAGTACATCAAAGGTTCGGGACAACCTATCACCCTCAATCTAGTGGGCAAGCAGAAGTCTCCAATCGACAGATAAAGTCCATCCTTGAGAAGACAGTGGCGAAGAATAGGAAAGATTGGTCCGATAAGCTTGATGATGCACTTTGGGCATACCGGACTGCTTTCAAGACCCCAATAGGCACCACCCCATACCTCTTGGTCTACGGGAAAGCATGTCACCTCCCGGTCGAACTAGAGCACCGCGCTCAATGGGCTATCAAGAAGATAAATTTTGATCTAGCAAGCGCGGGAGAGCAACGGATGTTGGACGTTCATGAGTTGGAGGAGATTCGGATGGACGCATATGACAGTGCGAACCTATACAAGTCCCGATCTAAGGAGTTCCATGACCGGAAGATAGAGCGGAAGGTGTTCAATGTTGGTGACAAAGTCCTCTTGTATAACTCTAGGATGAAGCTCTTCCCCGGTAAGTTGATGTCAAGATGGAGGGGTCCTTTCACTGTTAAAGATGTTTTCCCTTCCGGTGCGATTGAGCTTTATGATTCTAGTGGGTTGCAATCCTTCGTGGTCAATGGGAAAAGGTTGAAGACATACTATGAGGGAGCCTATGTTGGTGTGATAGATGTGTTCAAATGCGGTCGCAAGAGTTGAATGTGACCACGTCAAGCTATCGACGTTAAACTTAGCGCTTCCGGGAGGCAACCCAATTTTCTTGCTTCTACTAGAGTAGTTTCTTTTGCTTTACTTTTTTGTTGGTTTAGCTCCTAATTTGTGTGAGTTTTGTGTGCTCTTGTGTGTTTTTGTGTAGGTAGAAGACTAGTTAGAATTTGGAATGAAGAGAGTGATGCGTGCTTTGAAGGAAAAGAAAGCCTGCAGACTGCAGCAGTTAGCACGGCCGTGCCAAACCTAAAAAGCCTACTGACATGCTAACACGACCGTGCCATATTCAGCACCGCCGTGGCATATTCAGCACGGCCGTGCCAAGAAATAGCACGGCCGTGCCAGTACTAGCACGACCATGCCATCTGAAATTCGATTTTGCAAAGTATCTTGCCAAGACAACACGGCCGTGCCAAATTTGGCACGGTCGTGCAGCGCGGGTTCCGGACAAAATTTCGGCTCTTTTAAGCACAAATTCACTCAAACTCTCTCATTATTTCCCAACTCTCTAACACTCTTTCCTACCCTTTCTCTCTCTAAACAAGCCCTACTCCCAACCTCCTCCTCCAATTCCTCAAATCAAACCCTAATTCCCCAATTCTTCTTCAAGATTTCGGCATCCCCCTTGCATTGGAGCATTTTTCAAGCGATTGGAAGCAAAAATTCGGCCCTCTTTGAGCTCGACACAACTCCACTTGGTGGAGTCCTCGGTGAATTCGTTTTTAAACTCATTGATTTTCGCAATTTTTGTCCAATTTCATTAGTTTTATTGAATAGTTGTTGTTGAATTGTGCTTTATGGTTGCAAGTTTGGGTGAATTAGTAGTGTTAGGGTAGTACATTGCATTCTAGGATAGTTTCTTGCTTGTTAATTGGTAATTGTGCTTAATTTCTTGAATCAAACATGCCTAGAACAAAGACATCGACTAGGAGGCCGGGTCGGGACGATGCATCCCCATCCATGGCTCCACCCACGGTGGACACCATGGGTATTGTTTTTAATAACCCGTCCTTTTTGGACAAATATGTAGGCTTATCCCACCGACCGATCCGGCCTACAAAGTTCTACGACCCTTTAGCCGCTAGGGCTTTAGGGATCGAAAGTGACATGGTTCAATTATTTTCATTTACCAACTTCGATTCTTTCCTTACCATGCATGCTCTCACTTACAAGAGGCTTACCCTCGAATTTTTGTCTTCATTGTATGTGCACCGGGATGAGCATAACTCACCCCGGTACTTGTCTTTTCAACTGATAAACTCGGGCACCATTCAAATGTCGGTGGCCCAAGTTAATGCCGCCTTTGGGTGGACATCCGACCTGAAATATGGTCCTAAGGATGGCCACTCAAAACATTACAACCCCGGGTTGTTTTGGCGGAAAATCACGGGGAAGATGGATAGAGATCACCGTAGGGATAAGGCGACTTCCATCGTCAATCCCGCCTTTCGGTTGTCCCACATGACCTTCTCCTCTACTATCTTTGCTAGAGGAGATAGTTCGGGTGTAGTCTCCATTAGGGAGCTACAGTTTATTTGGCACCTCACCCGTGGGGACGGGCGTCTAGACATGGGAGCGTGGTTACTAGACCACCTCGACGGTGTAGACGGGGTAGGGGTGATATTACTATCGGTGGCATGATCACCATTCTTGCGTAGTATAATGGGATTGATTTTTCTGACTTGCAGGCTATCCCAGGCACTACGAGGCTTGATATGCGCACCCAAAGGGTCAAGAATTGGCTTAAAGGGACATCCTAGTCGGATTTCTATTTGTGGCTTGTCGCAGGCAAGCCATACGCCTACATGCCCGATCCGGAGAGGACAGTGGTTTACAACAAGGACAACTGGATCTTCGACCCCGACTTCGCTTGGCACGAGGATGGGGCACGGAGTATGTAGACCGCAATCCCAAGCCTCACCAGGGGGATGAGCAGGCCCACGGGGGCCAAGGAGGTGATGATGCTGATGATGATGACGAGGAGGGTGGCCCGGATGCGGCCTAGCAGATCCCGGCGCAAGACTTTGCTTGGCTCCGCCAAGGAATGGTTGATTTGAAGCTCGAGGTAGCGGATTTGCGCCGGTCGAACGAGGATATGACCTCCGCCTTCAGAGACCTAAGGAGGAGTGTTGATGATATGGCCTCCCGTTTCCCTTATGGCCCGGGCGGGCCTAGCTCGTGATCCCTTTCCCTTTCCCTTTAGTTACCTCCCTCTCCTTACTATTGTAAGTCCTTGATGTGTAAACATTGAGGACAATGTTTGATTCTAGCTTGGGGGGGGGGTCTTACTTGTATTTAGGGATTTGGATTTTTGGTAGTTTAGTTTTTATTTGCTTTCGAAAAAAAAAATAGAAAAAGAAAAACAAAAACAAAAAGATTTACTGCTTTCCTAGACTAACCTTAACTTGTTTGCTAGTATGTCTTTCCTTTCTGCAGATTTGGAACATTCGAGATACGGCATGAGTTTGAAGAACGATGCTATGGCCGTTAATTGGAGCTCCCGGGAAGCAAATTTGGTGAGATCTTTTCCCTTTTTTGTGTGCTTAGGATAGCTTAGTTTAGGAAGAAGTTGAATTGGTTCGAGGATGTTTGATCGGTTCTAAGGAACCTGGGATCGTTGATGTTGATATTAATCGATCACTTGTTTGTCGATTGGGATTTTATGTGATTTTTATGCCTCGTTATGTGCCTTTCAACTTATTTAGTTAGCTTAGTTGTACATATGTTTGTGATAGATAGGAACAACTTCTGTTATGAGGATGTGTGGTTTAGCTTATATGATATGCCTCATAGTCTTTTCCTATGTTTTTGGATCATAATAAACTTGTCTAATTGCAAAATTTTGGAATATTGTTCATGTTGGATTCGAAATGTGAATGAATGTGTATGGAATGTCTATTTCCTTTTAAGCCAGTGATGAATACATAGTTTGAGTCTATTGTTGATTAATGTAGACGAGTCCAGGAGAAGGGTAGGTGGATAGAACACTTTTGTCATGTGAAACTCTAGGCCTTTGGACTGTGGTAAGATGGAGTCGCTTCCCGGTTGTGGATTTGATCCCCTTGATTGGTAGTTGCTTTATTTGTTAGATCCCGTGAGGTTTATTTGTTCTAGCCTTCATCATTCTTGTTGAGTGGCATATTTGGATCCTTGATTACGCATTTTTCGATCTTTGTATTGACTAGTAGCTCCCGAGACCGACTTGACACTTTTAAGGGATGAAGAGGGCACCTTTTTCATTTTTCTTATTTTGTTCCTTTTGTTTTGTTACAAATTGATTTTCTTTTTACATCATCTTACTTGCTAACCATGTTGAGCTTTAATTCCATTCTTGGTTAACCGTGTTACAAACCCGATGGCCAATGTTTTACCAACCCTTAGTTGTGAAGCGTTTACCTAGATAGGTTCGTTGAGCTTATTGTTTACTAATCAAGAAATAATGATTGATAGTTGGTTTGAGCAAGTGTGAAAGTGAGCCTAATTGTAAATATGTAATGTGAAAGTCATTTTGCTAAAAAAGGAGAAAAAAAAAGAAAAAAAAAAGAGAAAAAAAAAAGAATTTAAAAGGAAAAAAAGAAGAAGAGAAAAGCCGTCCGAATTGTGAAAAAGGCAAGGACACGTAAATAAAGTTTTGAAGTTTGAAAAAGGTCATTTGAGTGTGTATTATATGGATAATTTGGGATGTGTAAGAATGTGAATCAATGAGATTATGGAATGTGAATTACATCTTTTGAACTTTTTTTTTTGAGAATTGTGATTCTTGCGCTTCATTTAGGAATTAACCCCACATTTTAAATTGTTTTCACCTACCTTACCCATTGCCAATACATTACAACCCTTTAAGACCCTTAGACTTTAGAGGTGTTCGGTTCTCAAACGGTGGAGGGAGATACCTTTCAACCCAATGAAAAGATTATGCGTAATCGAGTTGTCGGGATACCTTTGTTATTTCCTCAAAATATCACTTTTTCCGGTTCCTTCGAGGAATCACGAGGGGCCAATTAGGGTGGTGATTTGAAGCAAAAGGGGAGGACGTGGCCGGTTTGATTGGGTTTAGAGGGAAGCATGACTTCTTTGTTCTCTACCTTGGATTGTGTGTCTCGTTGCTTGTTTGAGTGAGTTTTCATTCCGTGCATGGTTGTTCTAAGTAGGATCCATTGACTTCATTCCGTGATAAATTTGATTTATATGCAATGGCATAGTTTATTGATCTTGTGTGTGTTTCCCTTGGTTTTTGCTCGAGGACTAGCAAAAGGGTAGCTTGGGGGGTTTTGACAAGCGCACTTTAGGGCGCGCTTTAGAGCACATAATAGGATGATTTTGGATGTATTTGGGCCCGTTTTGGCCGATTATTACCTTGTTATGCTTATGTCCCCTATATTACGTGCTTCACGGGTTTTCGGTTTGTTTTTGATGTGTTTTCAGGTAATATCAACCGAGTTTAGTCGGATCCCGAGCCCTTGACGCGTAATCGAGCTAGCTTTGACCGAAGTCCGAGGAGTTAAGGAATTTCAAGTGCCGTGCATTGATTACATAGCACAGGCAGCGCGGCTGTGTTACCATAGGCACACCCGTGCTGGCCTATGAGCAAGAAGCCCCAGGCGAGGCAGCACGGCCGTGCAATCCAATAGCACGGTCGTGTCAGTATCCACGCACCAGCACGACCATGCCATCTGAAATTCGATTCTGCAAAGTATCTTGCCAAGACAACACGGCCGTGCCAAATTTGGCACGGTCGTGCAGCGCGGGTTCCGGACAAAATTTCGGCTCTTTTAAGCACAAATTCACTCAAACTCTCTCATTATTTCCCAACTCTCTAACACTCTTTCCTACCCTTTCTCTCTCTAAACAAGCCCTACTCCCAACCTCCTCCTCCAATTCCTCAAATCAAACCCTAATTCCCCAATTCTTCTTCAAGATTTCGGCATCCCCCTTGCATTGGAGCATTTTTCAAGCGATTGGAAGCAAAAATTCGGCCCTCTTTGAGCTCGACACAACTCCACTTGGTGGAGTCCTCGGTGAATTCGTTCTTAAACTCATTGATTTTCGCAATTTTTGTCCAATTTCATTAGTTTTATTGAATAGTTGTTGTTGAATTGTGCTTTATGGTTGCAAGTTTGGGTGAATTAGTAGTGTTAGGGTAGTACATTTCATTCTAGGATAGTTTCTTGCTTGTTAATTGGTAATTGTGCTTAATTTCTTGAATCAAACATGCCTAGAACAAAGACATCGACTAGGAGGCCGGGTCGGGACGATTCATCCCCATCCATGGCTCCACCCACGGTGGACACCATGGGTATTGTTTTTAATAACCCGTCCTTTTTGGACAAATATGTAGGCTTATCCCACCGACCGATCCGGCCTACAAAGTTCTACGACCCTTTAGCCGCTAGGGCTTTAGGGATCGAAAGTGACATGGTTCAATTATTTTCATTTACCAACTTCGATTCTTTCCTTACCATGCATGCTCTCACTTACAAAAGGCTTACCCTCGAATTTTTGTCTTCATTGTATGTGCACCGGGATGAGCATAACTCACCCCGGTACTTGTCTTTTCAACTGATAAACTCGGGCACCATTCAAATGTCGGTGGCCCAAGTTAATGCCGCCTTTGGGTGGACATCCGACCTGAAATATGGTCCTAAGGATGGCCACTCAAAAAATTACAACCCCGGGTTGTTTTGGCAGCAAATCACTGGGAAGATGGATAGAGATCCCCGTAGGGATAAGGCGACTTCCATCGTCAATCCCGCCTTTCGGTTGTCCCACAGGACCTTCTCCTCTACTATCTTTGCTAGAGGAGATAGTTCGGGTGTAGTCTCCATTAAGGAGCTACAGTTTATTTGGCACCTCACCCGTGGGGACGGGCGTCTAGACATGGGAGCGTGGTTACTAGACCACCTCGACGGTGTAGCCGGGGTAGGGGTGATATTACTATCGGTGGCATGATTACCATTCTTGCGTAGTATAATGTGATTGATTTTTCTGACTTGCAGGCTATCCCAGGCAGTACGAGGCTTGATATGCGCACCCTAAGGGCCATGCAATGGCTTAAAGGGACATCCTAGCCGGATTGCTATTTGTGGCTTGTCGCAGGCAAGCCATACGCCTACTTGCCCGATCCGGAGAGGACGGTGGTTTACAACAAGGACAACTGGATCTTCGACCCCGACTTCGCTTGGCACGAGGATGGGGGCACGGAGTATGTAGACCGCAATCCCCAGCCTCACCAGGGGGAGGAGCAGGCCCACGGGGGCCAAGGAGGTGATGATGCTGATGATAATGATGACGAGGAGGGTGGCCCGGATGCGGCCCGGCAGATCCCGGCGCAAGACTTTGCTTGGCTCCGCCAAGAAATGGATGATTTGAAGCTCGAGGTAGCGGATTTGCGCCGGTCGAACGAGGATATGACCTCCGCCTTCAGAGACCTGAGGAGGAGTGTTGATGATATGGCCTCCCGTTTCCCTTATGGCCCGGGCGGGCCTAGCTCGTGATCCCTTTCCCTTTCCCTTTAGTTACCTCCCTCTCCTTACTATTGTAAGTCCTTGATGTGTAAACATTGAGGACAATGTTTGATTCTAGCTTGGGGGGGGTCTTACTTGTATTTAGGGATTTGGATTTTTGGTAGCTTAGTTTTTATTTGCTTTCGAAAAAAAAAAATAGAAAAAGAAAAACAAAAACAAAAAGATTTACTGCTTTCCTAGACTAACCTTAACTTGTTTGCTAGTATGTCTTTCCTTTTTGCAGATTTGGAACATTCGAGATACGGCATGAGTTTGAAGAACGATGCTATGGCCGTTAATTGGAGCTCCCAAGAAGCAAATTTGGTGAGATCTTTTCCCTTTTTTGTGTGCTTAGGATAACTTAGTTTAGGAATAAGTTGAATTGGTTCGAGGATGTTTAATCGGTTCTAAGGAACCTGGGATCGTTGATGTTGATATCAATCGATCACTTGTTTGTCGATTGGGATTTTATGTGATTTTTATGCCTCGTTATGTGCCTTTCAACTTATTTAGTTAGCTTAGTTGTACATATGTTTGTGATAGATAGGAACAACTTCTGTTATGAGGATGTGTGGTTTAGCTTATATGATATGCCTCATAGTCTTTTCCTATGTTTTTGGATCATAATAAACTTGTCTAATTGCAAAATTTTGGAATATTGTTCATGTTGGATTCGAAATGTGAATGAATGTGTATGGAATGTCTATTTCCTTTTAAGCCAGTGATGAATACATAGTTTGAGTCTATTGTTGATTAATGTAGACGAGTCCAGGAGAAGGGTAGGTGGATAGAACACTTTTGTCATGTGAAACTCTAGGCCTTTGGACTGTGGTAAGATGGAGTCGCTTCCCGGTTGTGGATTTGATCCCCTTGATTGGTAGTTGCTTTATTTGTTAGATCCCGTGAGGTTTATTTGTTCTAGCCTTCATCATTCTTGTTGAGTGGCATATTTGGATCCTTGATTACGCATTTTTCGATCTTTGTATTGACTAGTAGCTCCCGAGACCGACTTGACACTTTTAAGGGATGAAGAGGGCACCTTTTTCATTTTTCTTATTTTGTTCCTTTTGTTTTGTTACAAATTGATTTTCTTTTTACATCATCTTACTTGCTAACCATGTTGAGCTTTAATTCCATTCTTGGTTAACCGTGTTACAAACCCGATGGCCAATGTTTTACCAACCCTTAGTTGTGAAGCGTTTACCTAGATAGGTTCGTTGAGCTTATTGTTTACTAATCAAGAAATAATGATTGATAGTTGGTTTGAGCAAGTGTGAAAGTGAGCCTAATTGTAAATATGTAATGTGAAAGTCATTTTGCTAAAAAAGGAGAAAAAAAAAGAAAAAAAAAAGAGAAAAAAAAAAGAATTTAAAAGGAAAAAAAGAAGAAGAGAAAAGCCGTCCGAATTGTGAAAAAGGCAAGGACACGTAAATAAAGTTTTGAAGTTTGAAAAAGGTCATTTGAGTGTGTATTATATGGATAATTTGGGATGTGTAAGAATGTGAATCAATGAGATTGTGGAATGTGAATTACATCTTTTGAACTTTTGTTTTTGAGAATTGTGATTCTTGCGCTTCATTTAGGAATTAACCCCACATTTTAAATTGTTTTCACCTACCTTACCCATTGCCAATACATTACAACCCTTTAAGACCCTTAGACTTTAGAGGTGTTCGGTTCTCAAACGGTGGAGGGAGATACCTTTCAACCCAATGAAAAGATTATGCGTAATCGAGTTGTCGGGATACCTTTGTTATTTCCTCAAAATATCACTTTTTCCGTTTCCTTCGAGGAATCACGAGGGGCCAATTAGGGTGGTGATTTGAAGCAAAAGGGGAGGACGTGGCCGGTTTGATTGGGTTTAGAGGGAAGCATGACTTCTTTGTTCTCTACCTTGGATTGTGTGTCTCGTTGCTTGTTCGAGTGAGTTTTCATTCCGTGCATGGTTGTTCTAAGTAGGATCCATTGACTTCATTCCGTGATAAATTTGATTTATATGCAATGGCATAGTTTATTGATCTTGTGTGTGTTTCCCTTGGTTTTTGCTCGAGGACTAGCAAAAGGGTAGCTTGGGGGGTTTTGACAAGCGCACTTTAGGGCGCGCTTTAGAGCACATATTAGGATGATTTTGGATGTATTCGGGCCCGTTTTGGCCGATTATTACCTTGTTATGCTTATGTCCCCTATATTACGTGCTTCACGGGTTTTCGGTTTGTTTTTGATGTGTTTTCAGGTAATATCAACCGAGTTTAGTCGGATCCCGAGCCCTTGATGCGTAATCGAGCTAGCCTTAACCGAAGTCCGAGGAGTTAAGGGATTTCAAGTGACGTGCATTGATTACATAGCACAAGCAGCGCGGCTGTGTTACCATAGGCACACCCGTGCTGGCCTATGAGCAAGCAGCCCCAGGCGAGGCAGCACGGCCGTGCAATCCAATAGCATGGTCGTGTCAGTATCCACGCACCAGCACGGCCGTGCAGGCCATTAGCACGGTTGTGCCAGATGTTGCCCGTGCCCGTGTCAGCTTCAGTATGAGCCCCGCGCTAGAGCATATTTAGCACGGCCGTGCTCACGGCCGTGCCAGGCAGCTACACGGCCGTGCCAAATATAGCACGACCGTGCCAAATTGAAGAAGAAATCCGGTTTAGCTACTGACAAGCTAGCACGGCCGTGCCAAATATAGCACGGCCGTGCTGATCCAGGGTTGACCGCGCACCTGACTTCTCTGAATTAGAAGACGTATATAAGGCCTGACTTTAAGGGGTGTTTTTATACAGATTTAGAGATAGTTTTTGAGAGCCTTTGTAGAGAGTTATTGGAGAACGTTCTTAGTATTAGAGATTCATTAGTTTTCTTAAAGATTATTCTAGCGATTTTAGTTTCTTGGATTGATTTGAAGCAAGATTTGTGAAGATTCTTTGTATTATCCATTGACGACGGATATCAAAGTTCTAAACTTTTCCATTGATTCGCATCAATACAATTGGTATTATTCATTCTTGTTTATTAATCTAGCTTTATTATTCCTTAATCAGAATTTATGTTTAGATCTATGATGTTTATGGAATCTATTATTGCTGTGATTATGAATATGTGTGAGTAGTTTCCTAGCTAGGGTTTCGGGATGAAACCCAGCCTAGGTAATCTATGTAATTGAGGATTGGTTTTGATAAACGGATTGTGATTAAACTGATTACATGCGATTGCATGTTAATTCATTATTATAGGAGTAGCTAACCTAGAGTCTTGAATTTGATTGCATGTTATTCTTGGTTTGAACAAGAGATTGTGAATTGAGTATTTCATTATTGAATTTGGTTTGATTATGTATCGAGTAATGTTAAGTGCATGAGAAATCCAAGCTTAGTATTCTCCGTTGTCTTTCTTTCGCACGATATTGATCAAACATATAGTCTTTGTATATCCCGTTTGTCTCTATGATTCCTTGTTGCGTAGTTACCGATGGTTTGGTGAATTCCCGTTCTCCCTAGTGTCTTATTTTATTGATTTATTCCATCTTATTAGTAGTATTTTAGAACACCATTTTCCATTGATTTCGAACTAGCTTAGATTTAAGATTGATTTGCAATTACTCTCGTTCCTCGTGAACCGAACCTTTATTTGCCATTGTACTTGGTTATAGGGTGTTCGTATAAGTATTGTTTGATTGAGAGTTAGATTGTAGCGACCGATTTAACCCTTGTCATGCATTCGCATGGCAGCACCACCGCTAGCACTAGGCGCTTGCGTGTATGCGTGCCTTCGTATGGCAGCACCATCGCTAGTACTACGTACTTGCGTGTGCGTGCCTTCGCATAGCACAACACCAAGCAACAGCAGCATGTTATGATTGATGTGCGTGTGTGCGTGTGCCAGGGGCCAGCACCTTGCCAGGCATCGCCCAGTGCCCATCACCCAGTTGCATGTGTGGCTCGCTAGCAGCACGCATGTGCTAGGCGTGCTGGCTGATGCGTGCTGGCGTGCTAGCTGGCTGGCTGCCCAACCTTAGTGCCAGGCGCCAGCTAGCGTCCTTGGCAGCCAAGGCAGGCTGCCAGCCCAGCTCTCCTTGGTGCCGGTTTGTGAGAGGTGGGGACCAAGGGCTAGAGGCTTCCCTTAGGGAGCAAGGCAATGGTCCCCCCATTTGGTTATGGTCCTCACCTAACCATTCCTCTTTTCATGACACTTGTTGATTTGTGATTGCATTGTTTTATAATTTATTTTGGAATTAAATAAATTAGTGAAAATGCACATAATCCCACATTGATCATGAAATGGGGTTCAAGTTCCCATTCTCTATAAATACCCCATGATTGGGGCATTTGGAGAATACAACTTGAGTAGAACTCAAAAAGGCATCTCTTGTTATTGAGAAAACCTTTAAGTTCGTAACACTCTAGTTTTATACTTGGTTAAGTCTCAACAAACCCTCGAGGCGAAGATTGTTCGGGTCGGGTCGTGGGTACGAGCCGTTGGAGGCCGTCACGCTTGTGAGGCTTTAAGCTTCGAAGTAAGAGCTCGGTTTACGAGCGAAGCATGCTTCAAGGGTATTACTTCTTTCTCCCTTTTCTTAATTATTGTTTAATTATGTTTATGCATGCTTTTATTGCTTTAATTATTAGGTGGGTCTTGGGCGGGTTTCTCTTCCGCGTAGCATTGGACACTACGAAACCCAGCAGCGGTATCGGAGCCGCACTCCTTTTAATTATTGCAATTTGTAATTGATTAAGGTGATTTAAAATGGATTTAAATTTCTAGTTGTGCTTTCTAATTGGATTAGAAGCTCGTTTAAATTAATTTTAAAAACTCGTATTTTTTAATTTTGGCTGACGAACCCAGATTTCGACTCAAAAATAGTGATAATTGGGTAGAATCGATGTTCTAAATCGTTTCTGACCCTTGGGATTGTCCAGAAGCCAAAATCCTCTCAGAAATATGTTTTTCGAGGGGTTTTTCGTTTTTGACCAAAATTTTTAAATCTTTATGCCTTGATTAATTTATGCATGTCAAAAGTAGATTAAATGTATGGTTGCATCCCTAATCTACTGCACTTATATTCCCTTTTAAGCATGGTTATGATGTCATAATGTGTGCTTAAGTTGGTATGTTCAATTTCACACATAAACTTGTTATTTCACAATCATGCAAATAAATTGCATTAAAGTGTGAATGTTTATTGTGAATGTCAAATTTTAAAGTTCCTAATATATTAAAGATCCAATCTTTAAGTGTTTAAATGGTTGGAACTTTGATTCTAAATTCCATGTTGAACTAATTTTGGATTTAATCATTTTGTGTTGATTAAAGTCCTTTAAGTTTAAGTACTTGTGATTAAATCTTGATATATCTTCATATTGGAAGATGTGATTTTATTATTTTACACAAGTTAAAAGTTGGAAATTTTTTCATTGGATGATTGGTTTTATTTTCCAACTCCCTATTTTGTCAAAACTCATCATTAATTTGCATTTGGGTTAAATTAATTATGGGTGTAGCCCTTAAATTTTAAAGCATCAAGAAAGACCTAAATTATTTCAAATGGGTAATTTAGGATGATTTAGACTTGTGCACCATTAAAATTGAATTTAATTAAGTTGAACTTATTTAAATTTCATTTTTTCCTTAAGTTAATTCTAAAATAAATTTAGGATTAATTTTACGTCACATGCGAGAAACGACACGCAAATCAAGGCAAAAACACCCAAGCGTCACCGAGACTAGCCAGGCTGCCTAGCAGCCCGCATGTGGCTACCTTGATGCGCACAAGGGTGCTTAAGCCTCGAGGTGCTGCTGTGCAGTGTGGCGAGGATGTTGCATGCTGCCTTGTGCTATGTGCGTGGCTAGGCTGCTGGAGTTGCTTGGGCAAGCTGCTGGGCAGCATGGCAGCAAGCCCCAGCCAGCCTGCCATACGCTGCCAAGCACCAGCTAGCATGCGCAGCATACGTAGCGAGCTGTTAGTGCTGGCTGGCGTAGCACGCTAAGCTGGGCGTGGATGCTGGCACTCAGCATAGCAGGCGCAACACATCTGCTGCGTAGCAACCATGGTGTGAAGCCCTCGTATTTTGTTGGTGGGTTGTTTTTGCTTAAATTTTGGGCTATCTTTTTTCAAAATTTTGCCGTTTTTAAATTTATTTAAAAATTTTAACGAGTTTAGACCTCGATTTTTCCGGCTTTTGCAAATTTTTAAATTTTGACAAATTTGGGTTAACCGGCTTAATTAACTAGATTAATTAAGTTGGATGCGGAATTTAGTGGGAGCTTGAGTAATTTCGTGAACTAATTGCGCCTTAATAAACATAATATGTTAAACAACTTTGACTAGTTTTAATTAGGCGTGTTAATCGGATTAACCACCTAAGTTAGTTACTAGTTTTTGCATGTTGTGCATTATTACTTGTTTTTCGTCGTAAAATGCATGGGCCATTCACATATAGTGAATGGATGAATGGAAAAATATTGTTTCACAGGTTTCGTGAAAATGGCAACTAGTGGGTCCCGATTAGGATAGAAAATAAGGACTGCGATCCGTTATGTATTTTTGTAAATCTAAATACAGTCTGCGTACCGTTGAGTATTTTTGTACCTTAATATTTAGATTAATCCTTGTCGTAGTAGCTGGTAATTTTATTTTGGCAAAGATGTCTCAAGACGGCGTTTCGATGAAGACGAGCCAAGTTGAAGACCCTTGAAGATTTGAGGATTTCAAGGGGTCATGCTAGTTGCCAAATGCATCTATTTTTATGCTTCATATATATTATTATTGTGTTTATATATATATATATATATATATATATATATATATATATATATATATATATTTGAATGATAGATGCATATCTAGGGTTTCAAGTGTTGCGATGATTAGTTAAGTTCACTTAAATCAACCAACATAGAAACCCTAGGTCCCTAAAATATTGAGCTAAAATTTGCCGTTCCAAGAACAACACTTACCGAACTAATGCGCGTACGTGATGGGCTACGCCAAAGCGACGCATCACTACTTCCCTAGGAACGTAAGGTATACTAGGTATACGAGTTGATCTTGGTTAAGCTCAACGATATCAGTAAGGAGTCCTTAGATGTCGTGGCAAAAGAGATAAAATTTCAAGGAAGCATTAGATGCGACATTTTATCAAACCGAGAGTAGCTTAGAGCTATAAGCAATTGGATTTCTTACCCTAAAATATTAAGTGTTAAGACAAGCCAAAGCATGCTTAATCACTTTCTGATTTTTGAGATCTCAGAATCATTTTATTCTCGCCAAAAGGGACAAATTATTAATGCGTGGATAAAATGCTCAATAAGATTGAAAATTTGCATGAACGCTTTAAATTTCAAACTTATTGATTATATGAATGGTTTTTCATTTTAAATTCTTTCAATTGTAGAACCATGTCTGCAAGTAACTCAAACAACAATTCTATGTGTCCAGAACTCCCTGACAAGTTGGCATTTTGCCTTAACTTGGTCAACTTCAAGGAGTTGGAGGAGGAACTCAAGAAAACTCTTCGGAATTGTTCCTTGGAGTACACTCTTGATACTCCCATTCCAAGCTTCTTCTCTAAGGGGATCATGACTGATGAGGCCCATGAAGAATGGTCTTCCAATTGCATGAAAGTCTCACGACTTATGGCTAATTCCATCCCGGAAGATTGGAAGGAAAAGCTCTCCTTCTGTTTTCCGGACATAATCCTTAAGAGACTTGAGGACGTTGTCAATATAAGAGTCACCAAGAGTGACAATGGCAACTATGATGGACTCGTGTTTGACTTGACTAGGTCACTCTCGAACATGAAGATAAAGCCACCGGAAAAGGGTTGTCTTGCTAAGGAAAGGTACCGGCTTTGGTCGAGGGTATGTAATACCAAATTGAGACCCGGTATGCCCATTCGACCTCATGTGCTTAGAATGACTAGGCTCTTCAATCACATGGAGCTTCTCAGAATCCCATTGGAGGATGAGATGGAGGGTCATGTCTTGCTTACTTCTCTCCACTCGGGCTATGATACGCTGAGGGCATATATAGCTGCGGAAGAGGAGACTCACTCTTTAAGAGTTGTGGTAGAGCGGCTTCTCCGAGCCACCTCTGATGGAGCAAGCAAAAGTCCCTTGAAGAAGAAGGTTAAAGCGAAGATGCGATGCTTCTATTGTGGTGAACAAGGTCACTACAAACGAGAATGCAAGATCTTTCGCAAGGATGAGGAGGAAAGGAATGTGGCATCTACCTTAGGTATTTTCATTAACACTTTTGTTTGAAGCTATTCATAGGTATTGGATACCAAATATGACTCACTTTACGTTGCCTTTTTCAGGAACCAAGTGAGAGGGCTTCACAAGTGGATGTGCAACTGCGAGCGGACGAAGAAGATGGTCTTTTGGTCGTGCTTGTAGGCACATTTATTTTTTCTATGACATGTAATTAAACTAATCTTAGTTTTATCATGCTTTTGAACATACTATGATCTATGGTGTTGGACACCAAGTTGTTTTGATCGTAAGACTTTGACAATAGTTGTTTCAAAATGTCTTATTTATATATGTTCAATGGAAATTGCATGTTTTTACATATGATTAGACAAATATTGATACCGCTAACAAAACTAAGACAATTCATTGCTTTCACCGACAATCATAGTAGATATGGTTATGTCTACCTTTTGTCGAATAAATCTGAATCCTTTGAGAAATTCAAAGAATTTCAGAACGAAGTTGAGAATCAACTTGGCAAGAAGATAAAAGCACTCCGATTTGATCGAGGTGGCGAATATCTGGTATTCTTTTAGAGCTGACACCTCCTGGAACTCCTCAATGGAACAGAGTATCCGAAAGGATAAATCGAACCTTATTAGACATGGTTCGATCAATGATGGGTCTTAGTGAACTTCCTATCTCTTTCTGGGGAGACGCACTCCTAACTACGGCACTAACACTGAACCGTGCTCCATCAAAAGCTGTCGAAAAGAATCCATATGAATTATGGACTAAGAAACCTCCAAGGTTGTCTATTCTTAAGATTTGGGGTTGCGAAGCATATGTCAAGCGATTAATTTCTGACAAGCTTCAACTGAAATCAGACAAGTGTTTCTATGTGGGCTACCCAAAAGAAACCAAGAATATTACTTCTACAATAAGTCCGAGAACAGAGTGTTTGTTGCTCGTGATGGTGTCTTTTTGGAGAAGAAACACCTTTCTAAAATGACAAGTGGGAGGAAAATCGAACTCGACGAAGTTCGAGAGGACGAGCAACAATGTCAACATGATAAAACTGACAATCAAAATGCTTTAGAAGCAGTTGATAAGATTGGTCAGAATCAAACAGACAATGTAAATGCTCAACCTATTACCCTTCGTAGGTCGCAACGGCTAAGATTTCAACCAGACAAATACCTTGGTATTGTCTTAACCGAAGATCAGGACATCCTAGTCGTGGATGGAAATGAGCCAGCGACATACAAACAAGCTATGACGAGCCCCGACTCTGCTAAATGGCAAGAGGCCATGAAATCTTAGATGGACTCCATGTCTGAAAATCAAGTCTGGGACTTGGTAAGTTTGCCCGAAGGTTACACACCCATCGGTTGCAAATGGATTTTCAAAATGAAAACAGACAAAGATGGAAATGTATCAATGTACAAAGCTAGACTGGTGGCAAAAGGTTACAGGAAAATCCACCGGATTGATTATGATGAAACTTTTTCCCTTGTTGTAATGTTTAAGTCCGTCCGGATCATCCTAGCGATTGCTGCATATTACGATTACGAAATATGGCAAATGGATGTCAAAACTGCCTTGTTTAATGGGATTTTGGAAGAAATTGTGTATATGACACAGCCGAAAGGTTTTGTTGATCCAAGCAATGTTGGAAAGGTATGCAAGCTTAAAAATTCCATTTATGGACTGAAGCAGGCAAGCAGAAGTTGGAATCTGCGATTTGATGAAGCCATCAGTAAATTTGGTTTTATTAAGAATCCAGATGAGTCTTGTGCTTACAAGAAGGTCAGTGGGAATGACATCGCATTCCTAGTCCTATATGTCGATGACATATTGCTCATTGGAAACAGCACAAAATTATTAGAGTCCGTAAAGGGCTGGCTGGGAAAGTGCTTTTCAATAAAGGACTTAGGAGAGGCACAGTACATATTGGGCATCAAGATCTATCGGGATAGATCTAAGAGGATGATTGGATTGAGCTAGAGTACTTACATTGATAAAGTACTGGCACAATTCAGCATGGAGAATGCCAAGAGAGGGCACCTACCTATGTCCCATGGTGTAACTCTCAGCAAGAAACAGTGTCCACAAACACCTGTTGAGCGGGAAAGAATGAATCAGATTCCATATGCTTCCCTTATTGGATTGATCATGTATGCCATGATATGTACTAGGCCTTATGTATCGTACACCTTAAGTGCTACGAGCCGATACCAATCAGACCCAGGAGAGGTGCATTGGATTGCGGCCAAGAATATCCTAAAGTACCTGAAAAGGAACAAGGATAAATTCCTGGTCTATGGTGGCCACAAAGATTTTGCTGTTGAAGGTTACACCGACGCTAGCTAGTCACAGTCAGGGTACATATTTTACCTAAATGGAGGAACGTTTAGTTGGAAGAGTGTCAAGCAAAGCACCACTGCAGATTCTACAATTGAAGCCAAATACGTGGCATCTTCGGATGCGGCCAAGGAGGCAGTTTGGATTCGTAATTTCGTAAGTGAACTTGGTGTTGTACCCTCCATCAAGGGTCCAATAGATCTCCTTTGTGACAACAATGGAGCTATTGCTCAGGCCAGAGAGCACCAGAAGGTCAAACATGTCCAAAGGCGATTTCACATGATAAGGGAATGGAAATCTGATGATGAAATCAGAATTTGTAAGATCGAAATGGATGACAATGTGGTCGATCCTTTAACTAAACCTCTGCCTCAAGTGAAGCACAACAAGCACGTCGAGGCAATGGGAATCAAACACGTTGGAGATTGGTTTTGAATTCCCTGTACATGTGTTTTAATTAAACTAGATGTCTTAATGTAAAACACTATGTTGAAACCATTCATTTATGGAGTAATTAATTTTATGCAAAATTTCTATTCACTCCATTGCTATTTAATTGTGATTTAGAATTAAATAATGAGTCCATTCGATTTCTGAGAATATTCAAAACAGGGTATCAAGACCATGTCTTGGATAAAGAAACACATGTTAAGTGAATATTGAATATTTAAATAAAAAATTATCCCTAATTGAGGTCATTTAACTGATGGACGATTAATGATCACTGGAGAGATTAGTGTTTAGTATGATTTACATCACCGTTTCTTGTGCTGCAAGGACATAGTAGTCATAAATCATTTGCACAGGTGCTAGTTTGGAACTGCACTGGATCGACCTATGAGAGTACTTTAAGAGATTTAAGAACGTCATAAGTACTTTTCTCATTATAGCTATCGGAACCTGTTTCCTCAACCATGAGTATTGTGAAGTTCTCTTGTTTGAGTACTAGTCTCTTTGATGTTGTCAAACGTCCGCCGTAACTGGGGATTATAACAGGAACACTCGAGAGATAAGGTCCTCTTAGTAAGAGAGGCTTATAGTACAAGACTGGGAATGTCCCCCTATTAACAATAGGGAATATGTCTTTGTTGTTTACAAGGCCGCTCGAAGAGCGAGACTGTGAAAATGCATTGCCGTGCTCAGATGGATTTTAAAAATCATCTATTTACTGACACTCGAACACGGAGATCGAGAAACACTCCTGGACGTAATAAGGATGACGAAGAATCTTACCTTATAGTTCATGAAGAGACATTAAGCGACATAGGAAACGGGCTATACACTGTATGCATAGTTGTCCGGAAAGACAAGTGGGAGATTGAAAGGAATGGTGTCCTTCCAACAAGTGGATTATTCTGATAGAGGGTTTAGAATTATCAGGAAGCTAATTCTTCAGTGAGATCAAGTGATCGAAATGCCTGGGTGGAGGCCGCATCCGATCTGTAATATTAATGAATAATTAATATAACAGCTTTGTCTTGACTAAACCTTCGGGTCGAACCCAAACGAACTGCCGATCCGAACCGATGAATCAATCCGAAGGATTTGATGAGTCACTAGAGTATTACGAACACAAACGTCGAATATCGAGCCTAGGGCGTCGAGACCGAGCGTCTCAAAATCAACAAGCAACAAGTTCGAGCATAGCAGTAGTATCACAATGGCCTAGCCATGTGGACGCTAGGCTAGCTCGAGCTAGCATGCACTTTGCATAGCTAGGCGCACCATGTGTGTTTTTCGCATTGTGCATGCTAGGCGCACATGGCAGCACCATCACTAGCACTAGGTGCTTGCATGTGTGCGTGCCTTCGCATCGCAGCACCATCGCTAGCACTAGGTGCTTGTGTGTGTGCGTGCATTCGCATGGCAGCACCATCGCTAGCACTAGGCGCTTGCGTGTGTGCGTGCCTTTGCATGGCAGCACCATCGCTAGCACTAGGCGCTTGCGTGTGTGCGTGCCTTCGCATGGCAGCACCATCGCTAGCACTATGTACTTGCGTGTGCGTGCCTTCGCATAGGACAACGCCAAGCAGCAGTAGCACTCTGCGCTTGCTGTGCGTGTATGCGTGTGCCAGGGGCCAGCACTTTGCCAGGCATCGCCCAACGCCCAGCACCCAGCAGCATGCGTGGCTCGCTAGCAGCACGCATGTGCTAGGCGTGCTGGCTAATGCGTGCTGGCTGGCTGCCCAGCCTTGGTGCCAGGCGCCAGCTGGCAGCCCTGGCAGCCAAGGCAAGCTGCCAGCCCAACTGTCATTGGTGCCGGTTTGTGAGAGGTGGGGACCAAGGGCTAGAGGCTTCCCTTAGGGAGCAAGGTAATGGTCCCCCCCCCCCTTTGGTTATGGTCCTCACCTAACCACTCCTCTCCTCATGACACTTTTTGATTTGTGATTGCATTGTTTTATAATTTTTTTTGGAATTAAATAAATTAGTGAAAATGCACATAATCCCACATTGATCATAAAATGGGGTTCAAGTTCCCATTCTCTATAAATACCCCATGATTGGGGCATTTGGAGAATACAACTTGAGTGGAACTCAAAAAGGCATCTCTTGTTATTGAGAAAACCTTTAAGTTCGTAACACTCTAGTTTTATACTTCGTCAAGTCTCGACAAACCCTCGAGGCGAAGATCGTTCGGGTCGGGTCGTGGGTACGAGCCGTTGGAGGCCGTCACGCTTGTGAGGCTTTAAGCTTCGAAGTAAGAGCTCGGTTTACGAGCGAAGCATGCTTCAAGGGTATTACTTCTTTCTCCCTTTTCTTAATTATTGTTTAATTATGTTTATGCATACTTTATTTCTTTAATTATAAGGGTGGGTCTTGGGCGGGTTTCTCTTCCGCGTAGCGTTGGACGCTACGAAACCCAGCAGCGGTATCGGAGCCGCGCTCCTTTTAATTATTGCAATTTGTAATTGATTAAGGTGATTTAAAATGGATTTAAATTTCTGGTTGTGCTTTCTAATTGGATTAGATGCTCGTTTAAATTAATTTTAAAAACTCGTATTTTTTTTGATGAGTCTTTAGGATGTTTTTACCTTCTTTTTATAGCTTTCTTTCTTAATAAATGTTTAGTTTTATTCATTGTCTCTTTAGTTTCCATGTTCTCTCTTATTTTGTGTTTTTGTGGATTTTCTAGTGTTTCTCCTTCTTTTGTTCTCTTTTCGTGATTGTAGGTATTGTATGAGGTTTGGGTCTTGATATTGGTGGCTTACTAAGTTAAAAGATGCCTTTGGAGCAAGCTTATAGTATTGGGAAAGCTCAAGAAGTAAGAGAGTGGCATGCTCCAAGTTCTAGCTCTTGCACTCTCAAGTTGCACTCTCATGAAACCATGATGTTGAACCCACCGTCAAGTCCATTTGAATCTGCCATGCTTAGTGACTGTCGTGAAGACATTGCGTTCGCACATAAGGAACCATTTGCGAGCGCACGAAGCTACGAAGAACTCGAAGAAACCCGAAAGAGCGCAGGCGCACAGCCCACATGCGCTGGCGCACATCACAGCCGCCGGGCACGCCATCCTGCTCAGCGCAGGCACGTCTCCCTATTTTTCGGATTGTTTTGACTTCATTTTTCCCACCTCTTATAAATACTTATTTAACCGATCGCGATTTTCGAAGAAGATTTAGAGACATTATTTTCCTCATAATTTTAGCTTAGTTGAGAGTTTCTCTCTCTAGTTTTAGAGTTAGTTTTAGGAGTAGATTTAGAGAGAGAAAGTGTGAGATTTCAATGGTGATTTGAGAGTTTGATGATGCAAGGGTGACAATTGTATTGAAGATCTTCTCAATTATCAATTAGCATTTCTAACTCTATCTCATCTAATTGCTTTGTTTAATTTCATGTTTGTTTGATTTGGTTTTGATGTTTGAATCTTAATTAGTGTAGTTTTTCTTCATATTTGTTGATCCTTGATTTCATTTACTTTCTTGTTGATTAGATTATGATTCTTGAGCAGTTGTTTTGCTAGGGTCTGGGTGAAGCTTGTATGAGTGATTGTTTGTGATGGATTTGGGAATTATGTTGATTGATTATTAAGATTAAAGTGATTAATGTATGTTTGCATGTGTGTAGTTTGATTAGGCCTTGAGAACTTTGCTAGATTGCATTATTATTCTTAATGACATGACCACTTGATTTAGGATTTGCAATTGTTGATTGGTTTGGATTGTGATTAGTATTGGTTACTCTATTCTTCACCCTTGACTTCGATCTAGCTTAGACGCACATTGAAAGCCCTTGAACATAACTGTTCCTAGTGGTTCGACCCTTGACTTACCACTATTCTTGTATATAGGTTTGTTAAGTGATTATAAATTTTCTTTGGCTCTAGGGAGGATTAGTCAACGACCTAGTTTTCCCTACGTCACCACCCGCTTACTCCATCCGCTCCACCCGATCCACCCGTCACCCTTAAAATCCATCACCCGCATCCGATCCATCCGTCATCTGCGGGTGAAACGGGTGGATCGGATGCTTAGCGGGTAATATTATTGTAATCCTAACTCTAATTGTTTAAAAACATCATTTAAAAACAAACTTCCAATTTTAAACTAAATTATTGCAATATTCACAAAACCAAATCACGGACTTGCGTGTTTCATTAGCAAACTACAACCTCCGTTTTTTTAGTTGACAATTTATGTAAGGTTTCGTAGTGACCCGACACTACGCGGAAGAAAACCCACCAAGACCCGCTCGTTAATTAAAGCAATTAAACAAGCATAATAAACTTAATCAAACAAGATTAAGGACAAGAATTATACCTTTGACGCGTGCTTCGCTCCCAAAGAGCTCTTACTTCAAAAATCCTGAAAAGACGAGATCTCCGACGGATCGTACCCTCGACCCGACCCGAGCGTCCTAAGTCTTGAAGGTTAGTCATGACCCGGACAAAATAACTATGAGTTTTACGAATCAAAGGTTTACTCTTTTCTAGAGTTGTCTTTTTAATTCCACTCAAGGTTGTTTCAATTCCCAATACCAAGCTTGGTATTTATAGGGAAATGATCCCTTGATTTTTCATCCTCCACCAATGTGAGAGAGTGAGCAATTTTGACATTTAATTTAATTCTAAAATAAATTAATAATCAAGTTCAATCACAATGCAACAATTGTCAAATAGAGAGATAAGGTTAGGTGAGGACCATGAACCTTGGGGGGGGACCATTACCATGCTCCCCAAGGCATGCTCCAAGCTCTTTGGTCCCCACTCCCTCAAACCGCATCAAGCATGCTGTGCTGGCAGCTTGCCTTGATGGCCACCCAGCCTAGTCTGCCCAGCACCTCCATCGCACGCACAGTATGCATCACCCAGCCAGTGCTTGCTGGGCATCGCTGGCGCTGGTGCTGTGTGCTGGCGCCTAGTGCTTCTAGCACATTGTGCTTGCTGGCCTCGCATCCCACGCACTGGCTAGCGCACATGCTTCACATAGCGTACAAGCCTCGCACCTCGCATCACGCACTAGCCATGCGCCACGCACCACGCACACACTCGTATCCCTCGTTGCACCTCTCGCACATACATCACACGCATTGCTAGCCCAGCCTACGCACGCAAGGGCCTAGCATGCGTGTTGGGCGATGCTGCCATCCATCCTCGCACTAGCACACACCAGTGCCTAGCACTGCTATGGCAGTGCTTGATGCGAGGCACGCACACGCACACGCACATGCGCCAGTGCCTAGCACTGCGATGGTTGTGCTTGGTGCGAGGCACGCACACGCACACGCACATGCGCCAGTGCCTAGCACTGCGATGGCGTGCTTGGTGTGTGTGTGTGTGGCCCTGCTATGTGCTGATCAACGATGGTGCCCAGGCATCATGCTAGGGCTGCGACAGCGCCTAGGCATGATGCCAGGGCCTGCGATAGAGCGCCTAGGCTGCAACAGTGCCCAGCCATCCTAGGGCACGCATGGTGTGCCTAGAGATGTTGCTTGGGCTACGATGGGTTGCGATTGGCCTGCCATGCGCGCCTAGGCATGGTGCTAGGGCTGCGATGGCGCCTAGGCAACATGCTAGGACTGCGATGGTGTCTAGCACACCATGGTGCGCCTAGCACACACATGGTGCACCTAGGCTTGCGTTGAGCTAGCCTAGCCTAGTTATGGCTACGCTCATACTTGTCGATTGTGATTTTTTGACGTTCGGTCTCGACGCCCAAGGCTCGATTTCCGACGTCTGTATTCGTAAAACTCTGTCGACTCATTAAATCATTTCGGATTAATTCGTCGTCTCTGATCAGTGATTCGATTGGGTTCGACCCGAAGGGTTCAGTTAAGATTAAGCTGTAATATCAACTGTACCTCGATATTACTAATCGGAAGCGGCCTCCACCTAGGCATTCCGATCACTTGACCTTACTGAAGAATTAGCTCTGTAATAATTCTGAACCCTCTATCGAAAGAATACACTTGTTGAAAGGACACAATTCCTTTCAATTTTGTACTTTAGTACTATTCACACACTTCCCTTGGACCGTGTTTTGTGATTTATACGTAATGAAAATTATAGTCATGTGGGGTCTTGTTAGATTCGTCATGATATATATTTTCAAAAAATCAACTTTTTATAATTTTTGCTTTTCGATAATTAAAGATATTAATGGTTGGATATGTGCATTGACAAACGTGACTAAAGAAACGTGTCAACTAAAAAGAAACGGAAGAAGTATAGAATTTATCACAAACAATATTAATAATCACAATTCAAAATTATAATTACAACAATAATTAAAATTCAAAATCATGAGCAAAACATATTTCCTCACACAAATCCTAATGTTATTCTTTAGAAAACAAAACTTACATCCTAACATTTTCCATTTTTATTTTTGAAATTAAAATAGAAAAAAAAACTCTGAAATTTGAACAAAGTTAGTATTTATTATAAATTATCTTAAGTAAACGAAATTAGAGTGAGTTCATGAGGAGTGTCGCCGCTTGCCAGTGAGGAGTGTCGCAGATTCGCCGGTGAGGACAGAGGAGTGTCGAGCTGTACAATTTTAATGGAGTTTCAGTCAAGAGAGAGTGTGAGCCTGTGAGGGACTAAGGGATAGTGAGTTCAATGAGGAGAGGTTGTGAGGGACTGAAGTTGAGTGATATTTTGTAAGAGGGGTGGAGAGGGTGGCGTTATGATACAGTGAAACATTTGGGTTAGGGTGTGTGAAATTAGGGGGACCTTTTATATATTTTAAAAATAAAATTTAATAATTTTTATAAATAAATTTAAAAATTTAAGCGTAGTATAGACTATACGTAGTAGAATATAAGGTCTAAAAAAATTCTAAAAAAAAAATATTTATATATATTCGGGTGGATACAAATGAAACTCCCCACCCGAATCCAACCCGTTCCATCACCCTTTTCATCCTTCTGAAAGGAATGGTGTCCTTCCAACAAGTGTATTATTCAGATAGAGGGTTCAGAATTATCGGAAAGCTAATTCTTCAATAAGGTCAAGTGATCGGAATGTCTAGGTGGAGGCCGCTTCCGATCAGTAATATTAATGTACAATTAATATTACAGCTTAATCTTGACTGAACCCTTCGATTCACACCCAATCAAGTAACTGATCCGAGGTGACGAATCAATCCGAAAGATTGGATGAGTCGTTTGAGTATTACGAAAAAAGACGTCGGATATCGAGCTCAGAGCGTCGAAACCGAGCGTCGCAAGTTAAGTCAAATTTAGAATTCGACGAGACACGAAATCAATCGAGTTACAAGTTCGAGCCTAGCCGTAGCCTCGCAATGGCCAAGCCATGTGAATGCTAGGCTAGGCAAAACATGTCACAAGCCTAGCATGATGATGCTAGCTAGCCATGGCAGCCCCGCACCATCGCACAGCAGCATGCTATGCTGTGCATAGTGCTGGGCGCTGGCAGCCTAGCTACCATGCTGGGCGCTAACAGCCTAGCTAGCACACTGGGCGCTAGCTGCCTTGCTAGCATGCCTGGCGCTAGCAGCGTTGCTAGCATGATAGGCGCTAGCAGCCTTGCTAGCATACTGGGCATCAGCTGCGCCTAGCCATCGCAGCGTGCTCAGCATGCATGACTGTGCGTGGTGCTAGGTTATGGCACGCCCCAGCAACCAGCCTCTCGCAAGCACGCAGCATCGCAGGGCTGGGCCTTGCTAGCAATGCGTGCTGTGCATGCGAGAGCTGGGCCAGGCACATTGCGTGAAAATGGTGGTGTAGGCTAGCAGCCTTGTAGCGCCTAGCACCCGCCATGCCTCAACAGCAGCTCGCATGCTATGCGTAGCTTGCTAGCTGTGCGCATGCTTGTGCTGGCTGGCTTGCTAGCAAAGCTTAGGCACCAAGCGCCAGCAAGGCTGCCTTGGCAGCCAAGGCTGGCTGGCAGCCAGCTGTCCCAGCCACATGGTGGATACGGTTTGTGTGAGGGGACCAAGGTTTTTAGGCATTACCTTGGGCATCAAGGCAATGGTCCCCCCCTTCTTGGAATGGTCCTCACCTAATCATTCTTCCTCCATTTGACACTTGTAACTCATTGATTGCATTGTTCATTAATTTATTTTTAATTAAAATAAATTAGTAGGAAAATGCAATTCTCCTACATGGATGGGAGAAGGGAGATTCAAGTCTCCTTTCCCATTAAATACCCAAGTTTGGGTTTTGGGAAAAACCACTTGAGTTGAACTAAATGAGGCATCTCCCTTAAGGTGAGAAAACCTCTAAGTTCGTAATATTCTAGTCTTTCTTGGTCTAGCCCCGACTAACGTTCTGGGTAGGGGCCGTTCGGGTCTGGTCTCGAGGGTGGACTCTGTTGAAGGCCGTCGCACTTGCGAGGGTAGAGCTTTCGAAGTAAGAGCTCGATTTGCGAGCGAAGCACGCATCGAGGGTATAATTTCTTTCCCTCTTCTTTTAATTATTGCTTAATTATGTTTATGCTTGTTTTAATTGCTTTAGTTATCGGGGCGGGTCTTGGGGGGTTTCCTTTCCGCGTAGTGTGGATATCGGAGCCGCGCTCCTTTTAATTATTGCAATTATTTATTAATTAAGGTGTTTTAAGTAAGCTTTAATTTCTGGTTTTGCTTTTCTAATTAGATTAGAAGCTCGTTTTAATTATTTTTAAAACTCGTATTTTTCTCGATTTGGCTGTCAATCCCAGATTTTGGCTCAAAAATAGTGAATTCTAGGTGAAATTGACATTTTGGAACAGATTCAACCCTTTCAAGACTGTCTAGAAGCCAAATTCGAACCAGAAACCCAAGTTTTTGGGGGTTTTTTTCGTTTTCAACGAAAGTTTTAAATCTTTTAAGCCTTGATTAATGCAAGCATTTCAAGGGTAGATTAAATGCATTATTGCATCCCTAATCTACTGCATTTTTTTTAATTATCCTCAAGCATAATTATGGAGTTTTAATTAGTTCTTGAGTTGATATGCTTTTTGTCACACAAACTTGATTTTTCACAATTATGCCAATAAATTGCATTAATGTGTAAATGTTTGATGTGAATGTGTAATTTTAAGTTCCCAAGTAAGTTAAAGATCTAATCTTTAAATGTTTAATTGATTGGAACTTTAACCCTAAATTCCATATTGAACAAAGTTTGGATTTTTTCATGTTTGGTTGATTAAAATCCATGATGTTCAATACTTGTTAGTAAAATTTGATTAATCTTCATTTCGGAAGATGTAATCTTGGTATTTTACACAAGTATGAAAGTTGGAAAATTTTATCATTAGTTGGTTAATTTATTTTTCCAACTCCCATTTGTCAAATCCATTATTAATTTACATATTGGTTAAATTAATTATGGGACATAGCTCATTCAATTTTAAGCATCAAGAAAGACCTAAAATGTTCCAAAGTAATTTTGGAAAATTAGGCTTGTGCACCGTTAAAATTGAATTTAATTAAGTTGGACTTGTTTTATTTTCAATCTTACCCTAAATTAATTCAAAAATAAACTTAGATTAATCTTACGTCGCAGGTAAATCGGGATTAAAATCCCGAGACAAATGCATGCAAATCGAGGCAAAAACCCCAAGCGTCACCAAGGCCAGTTGGGCTGCTCAGCAGCCCGCGTGTAGGCTGCTTAGGGTGCACACAGGGGGCCAAGCCATGATGCTGCTGTGCAATGCGTGCGAGGGCTGCTGTTGCATGATGCGTGTGCTAGGTGCATGGGCCTTAGGCTGCTAGCGTGCTTGTGCTGCTGCTGGGCAGCGAGGCAACAAGCCCCAGCCAGCCAGCCCACTACTGCCTGCGCCAGCAAGCAGCTAGCATGCATAGCATGCCTAGCGTGCTGCTGGTGCTAGCTAGCAAAGCAGGCTGCGCTAGGCGTGCCTGCTAGCAGCCAGCACCACACACAAACTAGGCTGCCTAGCAGCCATGGTGCACAGCTCACTAGGATCCAAGTGAGCAATTTTGGCTTAATTTTGAGCTATATATTTTTGCGAAAATTTTTGCCATTTTAAATTATTTATGTAATTATTTTAACGAGGTTAGACCTCGATTTTTCCGGCTTTTGCAAAAAGTTTTGATTTTGACAAATTATGGGTTATGCCGACTTAATTAATCGGATTAATTAAGTATGAATGCGGAATTTAGTGGGAGCTTAGTTGATTACTTGAGCCTTTTAGAAAAAACGGATTAAACAACTTTGACTAGTTTTAATTAGGCGTGTTAATCGAATTAACCACCTAAGTTAGTTACTAGTTTTGTGTGTTTAATTATGTATTTCGTAAAATTGCATGGGCCATTCACACATAGTGAATGGGTGAATGTAAGATCGTTTTCAAAACAGATTATTAAAATGGCAACTAGTGGGGCCCGACTAGGATAGAAAATACGGACTGCGTTCCGTTATGTATTTTTGTAAATCTAAAATACGGTCTGCGAACCGTTAAGTATTTTTGTACTATAGATTAATCTTAGTCGTTGTAGCTAGCTATTTTAATTTTGGCAAAGATGTCTCAAGATGGCGTTTCGATAAAGACGAGCCAAGATGAAGACCCTTGAAGATTTGAGGATTTCAAGGGGTCATGCTAATTGCCGAATGCATCAATTTATGCCTTATATATATTGTTGTTATATATGATTGCTAGATGCATGTCTAGGATTTCTATAAAGTTGGATGATTAGTTAAGTTCACTTAAATCAACCAACATAGAAACCCTAGGTCCCTTAATAATATTGAGCTAAAAATTGTCGTTCCAAGAACAACACTTACCGAACTAATGCGCGTATGTGATGGACTACGCCAAAGCGAGACATCACTACTTCCCTAGGAACGTAAGGTATACTAGGTATACGAGTTGTCTTAGTTAAGCTCAACGATATCAGTAAGGAGTCCTTAGATGTCGTGGCAAAAGAGGTAAAATGTCAAGGATGCATTAGATGCGACATTTTATCAAGCCGAGAGTAGCTTAGAGCTATTAGCAATTGGATTGCTTACCCTATGATATTAAGTGTTAAGACAAGCCAAAGCATGCTTACTTAATTTCTGATTTTTGGGATCTTGGAATCGTTTTATTCTCGTCTAAAAGGGACAAATTTTAATGCGTGGATAAAACGGATAATAAGATTGAAAGTTTACATATATGCTTTGAATTTCAAACTTATTATGATCTTGATAAATGGTTAAACTTTGCACTTATATATTAGTAGAATTCTTAATCAAATTATATTGTTTCCATTGATTGGTAAAAGAAATCTTTGAGAATGGTTCTCAAAAATGGAAAGGCATTTCAAAATATAGCCTCTCATAATTGACTTTTATGACTAAAGTCCGAAAGGACGGTTGGATATCATGTTTTCAAAATACTAGGTAGTTTTGATAAACATGAAATATTGAGTTGAAAAAAAATAAATAAATAAAAAAATTGTCAATAGTTGACAACCAAGATATCTTTTCACTTCATACACAAATGAGTAGGACTCATTGATGTAGCAATTCAAGTACGAATTAGTTGAAAAGATAGAACTTTGTTTTGCGGGGCATTAGATGCTTAATGATGCCTAACAAAGTGTAAAAGTCGAGGAACTTAAAGAAATGATTCTTAAAGTTATGAGATGATGTACTATAAGAAATATAGGAAACAAGGAACAAAGAAAAGAATGAGATTCCTTTTCTACCCTTGAGTTCATGGCCAACTTAGCAACTCGTTATCTTCACAAGTATCGAATACTGCTTGAGTGTTCCACTTCGAAAGTGACCTCAAACCGTTGAAGATAAGCTAAGTTATTGACTTACAAGCTAAGAATGAAGCAAGTAATGCTACATCAGTTGTAAGGTCACTTATTTTGTTTAAAGTCCTTTTAAAACTAAGGCTGGAACAAATAATGGTTATTATGTGCCATAATCAGCAAACGATCCGTTTACACACGGAAAGACTCACATTCAAAGGTAAAAGAAATAGTTGCTAGGTTTACTTGAATGACATGGTCGCATAAGCCATGAGTCAAGAATGCTCGATTATAAACAAACATTTCCCTGACATGAAAACTCAAAAGTTCAAGTCACGAACATGATTTGTGTTCCAAACTTCTTTAGTAATGTCACATCGACAAGAACATACTCAAGGCTCTATTAGATAGACTCTTGATAGTTGATCAATTCGGAATCGTTCTAAGACAAGCAAGTCTTACTTGTTGAAATTGACAAATAAAGGAGCTATTGTGCTTGGCATAGACAATTGACTCCAAAAGCTAAAGAGGATTACATTACTTCAACGTCTCACAAGAATTTGAAAGAATGTGGCTACATTCATCAAATGTGAGCAAACTGGACCTTGAGTAGCTCAAATGTTTAGTGAAGTATGGAATCGACTTGGCAAGATATCACAACGTCTAGCAAGATTAGATCGAGCGATGTTTGCTTGAGCCAAGTGTGATCACATCAAACTTATGAAATTGAAATTTCATAACTAGCTCCACAAGGAACATAGTGTTTCTTGACGGAGACCTCGAAGCCATTTGGAAATGACTCAAATGATAATGGATCACATCCCTTCCTATAAAATTCTTAAGATTTGCACAAATGACTAAATGTTACGCTAAACAAAAGGGTCGAAGCTAACACCATACTCAGTTATGGACAGAAATAGTTTCTAGCGTCTTTTCAAGTATATGTCTAGGGCTCTTAGCTCAGTGGGAGTTCATTGTCTCAGTGGGAGCTAAGTGGCTCAATAAGGGCTAAGATAGCTTGAGAAGGAGCTAACTGTTTGTTTCACAACGAAATTTTACCCAAAGACAATATACATGTCTCTTTGTAAGTATTTAAGTGAGACTACGGACATTACCTCCACAACCTAATTGAGAACATAGTATTTGTTGCTCTAAATGGTGTCTTTCTAAAAAGTAACACCTTTCAAAAATGACAAGTGGGAGGAAAATCGAACTCGACGAAGTTCGAGAGGACGAGAAACAATGTCAACCTGATAAAACTGACAATCAAAATGCTTTAGAAGCAGTTGATAAGATTGGTCAGAATCAAACAGACAATGTAAATGCTCAAAATTGAACTCAACGAAGTTCGAGAGGACGAGCAACAGTGTCAACCTAATAAAACTGACAATCAAAATACTTTAGAAGCAGTTGACAAGATTAGTCAGAATCAAACAGACAATGTAAATGCTCAACCTATTACCCCGTATAGGTATAGAATTCACCAAAGGCTTGGATTGAATCCTATAAATTTCTATTAAGTTAGAAATAAACCTAAGACTTACAAGCATACCATTCATCATTGGATGGTGAGGGAATAGTGTCTTGTAAATTAGCTACGACAAATCCAAATTCCGAATAATGGTTAGAAGCCATAAAATCCAAAATAGACTCGATGTTTGCAAATCATGTTTGGAACTTGATTCATTTGCGTGAAGGGTGACATACCCATCAATCGCAAATAAGTTTTCAAGAAGAAAACTGACAAATGTGGAAATGCATAAGCATACAAAGCTAGATTGGTTGAAAAGGATACAATTAATTCACGGTGTTGATTTTAATAAAAACCTATTCACCAATCGGAACGCTAAAGTCTTTTCGTGATTGTTCTAGCAAAATTGCGCATATGAAATATGGCTAAATACGAAACCGCCTTCCTAAAATTGGATTTTGGAAGAGACTATGGAAATAGTCTAAGGGTTTTGTAATTCTAAATAATGCTAGATTTGAAAGCAAGCTCAAGAAATCCATTGTGGGATTAAATGAAGCATTGCATGAAGGAATTGGAATATGTATTCTCATAAAGCCAATAAAAGGTTTGGCTAATGGAGAATTATAGAAATTCTTATAAATAAGAAGTTTAGTGAGAGCAAGAGTCAATCTTGTATGGTCCAAACAAGAAGATTGTGAACTCTATTGTGAAATGACTATCAAATGCTAAATGCTTAGATTTGAAAGGATTTTCTACAATGGATCAAGCAAAAGGCGACACTTAGTACATAATGGGAATTAAGATCTATTGGATAGACTTAATGAAATGTTTATACGAGTAGAGGAATTTACCGTGTTAAACTTGAAGGACTTGAAAAGGCTTTCGACCCATATGTATAAAGCTAAGTAAGTTTTTGAACTAAGTATAAGCTGGGCAAATACTAAGTCAAACAAGAAAGACTCTGGTAAAGACTTTCAACCATGTCACATAGCAAACGATTTAGCAAGACTCGGTGAAACTAGGTGAGCTAAAAGTTACATGGGAGCAATAACATTGGGAATAATTCTGCAATTAAAACCATCATGTATGCTATGATATGGAGTCGTCACTCAACTTACATGCGTAGAGCATGAAAAGTATAAAATACCAATCAATCTAAATCTAAGTGATGAATCGTTAGATTATGGTCAAGAAAATCCAAAGTACTTTGATAAGTAAAAGAGGATGAGTTCTTGACGCATAGAAACAATTGTAATTTGAGAATTGATGTTGCAAGAACATACTTAACAAGGATTAGATCCTTAATAAGGAAGCCGTTTATAAACACGAGCTAGAATGCGTCGTGGCTTGAGAATGGTAACATGGACGAGAATCCACGTATAATGTGCGGAAATTTAAAGTAAATTTCCATAATCACAAGTGATTAAGGTCTCCTAAATCATTGTGAATCGTTTGAAATAAAATACGAGCAAAGCAACATCAGAATGTCTACTGGAATATACGTTGAGAATATTGTTGCCTGGAAGGCAATAATAAGAAAGTGTTCAATGGAAAGTTCGTTGTCGAACGTTGATTATAGGTTGTCAAGTTGAAAGATCTCAAGTCATGAAAATGAGTGGGAGCCATCACTTGGAAAATAAATCCTAAATCACATATGATCCATAACACTCTCAAAATCTTACTGTCTTATTCGATGATGAAGATGCTAAGATTTGCAATGTAATAGTGGCTAAACCTATGCAATAAGTGAACGACAATATTCGCAATTGCATAAAAGAAATCAAGCATATTAAGTATGGGTGTGATTTCTATAAATGTTGAATGAAGAGTATTACTATTGAAACATTTGAAGAAATCCATTTATCATAAGATGAAACGTTGATAGTTTCATGGTGGAATAAAATTTCACTAATAAAATTCCATAAACTATTTTATTATGGTTTGGAACAAATAATGAGTCCATTCGATTTGTGAAAATATTCAAAAGAGGGTATCAAGACCATGTCTTGGATAAAGAAACACCTGTTAAGTGAACATTAAATATTTAAATAAAAAATTATCCCTAATCGAGGTCATTTAACATAGAAGTCACAATTTAACCGATGGACGATTAATGACCACTGGAGATTAGTGTGTAGTATGATTTACAGCACCATTTCTTGTGCTGCAAGGACATAGAAGTCATAAATCATTTGCATAGGTGCTAGTTAGGAACTGCACCGGATCGACCTATGAGAGTACTTAAATAGATTTAAAATCGTCATAAGTACAATTCTCATTATGACTATTTGAACCTCTTTCCTCGACCATGAGTATTGTGAAGTTCTCTTGTTTGAGTAATAGTCTCTTTGATATTGTCCAACGTCTGCCGTCACTGGGGATCATAACGGCAACACTCGGGTGACCAGGTCCTCTTAATAAGAAAGTTTACAATACAAGACTGGGAATGTCCCCCTACTAACAATAGGGAATATGTATTGGTTGTTTACAAGGCCGCTCGAAGAGCGAGACTGTGAAAATGCATGGTCGTGCTCAGATAGATTTTAGAAATCATCTGCTTATTGATAGTCAACCTCGGAGATCGAGAAACACTTCTAAACGTAATAAGGATGACAATGAATCTTACCTTATAGTTCACGAAGAGACATTAAGTGACATAGGAAATGGGCTAAACACTATATGCACACTTGTCCGGAAGGACAAGTGGGAGATTGAAAGGAATGGTGTCCTTCCAACAAGTATATTATTCCAATAGAGGGTTCGGAATTATCGGAAAGCTAATTCTTCAGTAAGGTCAAGTGATCGGAATGTCTAGGTGGAGGCCGCTTCGGATCAGTAATATTAATGTACAATTAATATTACAGCTTAATCTTGACTGAACCCTTCGGGTCACACCCAATCGAGTAACCGATCCGAGGTGACGAATCAATCCGAAGGATTGGATGAGTCATTAGAGTATTATGAACAAGGACGTCGGATATCAAGCTCAGAGCGTTGAAACCGAGCGTCGCAGGTTGAGTCGAATTTAGAATTCGACGAGACACAAAATCAATCGAGTTACAAGTTCGAGCCTAGCCGTAGCCTCGCAATGGCCTAGCCATGTGAGTGCTAGGCTAGGCAAAACCTGTCGCAAGCCTAGCATGATGATGCTAGCTAGCCATGGAAGCCCCGCACCATCGCATAGCAGCATGCTATGCTGTGCATAGTGCTGGGCGCTAGCAGCCTAGCTAGCACGATGGGCGCTAGCAGCCTTGCTAGCATACTAGGCATCAGCTTCACCTAGCCATCGCATAGAAGCGTGCTCAGCATGCATGGCTGTGCGTGGTGCTAGGCTATGGCGCGCCCCAGCAGCCAGCCTCTCGCAAGCACGCAGCATCGCAGGGCTGGGCCTTGCTAGCAATGCGTGATGTGCATGCGAGAGCTGGGCCAGGCACATTGTGAGAAAATGGTGGCGTGGGCTAGCAGCCTTGTAACGCCGAGCACCCGCCATGCCACAGCAGCAGCTCGCATGCTATGCGTAGCTTGCTAGCTGTGCGCATGCTTGTGCTGGCTGGCTTGCTAGCACAGCCTAGACACCAGGCGCAAGCAAGGCTGCCTTGGCAGCCAAGGCTGGCTGGCAGCTAGCTGTCCCAGCCACATGGTGGATACGGTTTGGGTGAGGGGACCAAGGTTTGTGGGCATTGCCTTGGGCATCAAGGCAATGGTCCCGCCCCCTTCTTGGAATGGTCCTCACCTAATCATTCTTCCTCCATTTGACACTTGTAACTCATTGATTGCATTGTTCATTAATTTATTTTTGATTAAAATAAATTAGTAGGAAAATGCAATTCTCCCACATGGATGGGAGAAGGGAGATTCAAGTCTCCTTTCCCTATAAATACCCAAGTTTGGGTTTTTGGAAAAACCACTTGAGTTGACTAAATGAGGCATCTCCCTTAAGGTGAGAAAACCTCTAAGTTCGTAATACTCTAGTCTTTCTTGGTCTAGCCCCGACTAACCTTTGGAATAGGGGTCGTTCGGGTCCGGTCTTGAGGGTGGACTCTATTGGAGGCCGTCGCACTTGCGAGGCTGGAGCTTTTGAAGTAAGAGCTCGATTTGCGAGCGAAGCACGCATCGAGGGTATAATTTCTTTCCCTCTTCTTTTAATTATTGCTTAATTATGTTTATGCTTGTTTTAATTGCTTTAGTTATCGGGGCGGGTCTTGGGGGGTTTCCTTTCCACGTAGTGTGGGTCACTTCGAAACCCTACACCGTCACCCGCCCTTCATCCGTTTAATGCGGATTTTCATCCATTTAGTTATTATCAGGTGAATCGGGTTTACGGATATCCATTTAAAACTGCCTCCTTATGCTTAATTGCTCTAGTGACTATTGGTGAGATTCACGCTGCTTTAAAGGGAATTAACACCTTCAAAGCCCCTAACATTAGTGGGTTTAATTCTATTTTCTTTCATAAAGCCTAGTGTATTGTGAAACATGATATATATGCTGCAGTCTTGGAGTACTTTGCCACTGGTATTATGCAAAAGGAGTGGAACTACACTCCTGTCACCTTGGTGTCTAAGGTGCAAAACCCTTCTTATGCTACTGATTTCAGTTCTATAGCTTGTTGTACAGTGCTTTATAAGATTATCTCTAAAATCTTAACCTCAAGACTGTCCATGGTAATTGGAGAAGTTGTTGATGAGGCTCAGGCAGGTTTCATTCCTTGGAAACATGTCTATGATAATATTTTGCTTGGAACTGAGCTCATTAAAGGTTACTATAATAAATTTATCACCCCAAGGTGTACGATCAAAGTTGATCTTAAAAAGGCATATGACTCTATTGAGTGGAGTTTTTTTAGAAAGGTAATAGAAGAGTTGGGGTTTCCTAGTACTTTTGTCTCTTGGATTATGAGCTATCTCTCTACAGTCTCTTTTTCAATCTTAATCAATGGCATTCCTGCTCCTCCTTCTCCTGGTAAGAAGGGGCTTAGAAAAGGGGATCCTATGTCTCCCTTTCTATTTGCAATTGGGATGGAAGATTTGTCTGGGTGTCTACATGAACTTGGTTCAATTCCTGACTTTAATTTTCACCTTAGATGTGAAAAGTTGCAGCTTACTCACCTCATGTTTGCTGATGATTTACTCATGTTTTCTAGTGCTGATGAGATTTTTGTGCAGTTACTTTTTACTGCTTTTTCCGAGTTCTTTGAACCTTCTGGTCTTGCTGCTAACTTGGACAAAAGTGAGGCATATTTTGGGGGTGTCTCTGGTCAAGCTCAATCTATTCTGCTCCAAATCCTTGAGGTTGCTCCAGGTGTCATTCCTTTTAGATACCTTGGAGTGCTTCTCTCCTACAAGAAGCTCACTATCTGTAAGTGTAAACGTCTAATGGATAAAGTGACTGCTAGGATAAATGGTTGGATTACCAAGAATCTTTTCTATGCTGGAAGGCTTCAATTAGTGAAGAGTGTTCTCTTTGGAGTTCAAACATACTGGGCTTAGATTTTTGTTTTGCCAAAGAAGATTTTATAGGAAATTGAAGCTAGATTCAGAGCTTTTCTGTGGACTGGGAAGTTTAATCCTTCTAAAAATTCACTTGTTGCTTGGAATTTAATTTGTTGCCAAAGGTTAGTGGTGGCTGGAATCTTATTTATCTCCTTAAGTGGAATGTTGTTGCTGTCACTAAACTCCTTTTGGATATTTCTCATAAAGAAGATTTCTTATGGGTTAAATGGGTTCACAATTACTATTTCAAGAATAAAAACCTATGGGAAGATGTTGTTCCTTAGAAAAGTTCCTCGGTGCTGAGAAGAATCTTAAAGTGCAGGCATGTTATTCATGATATTAGAGGTTGGGATAGAGTGAACCATGGTACAGGGATGCAAATTTAAAAATCTATATAAATTGCTTAGGCCTCAAGATCCAAAGGTGAACTAGAAAAGATTAATCTACAATAATAAAGCTTCACCAAAAATTGCTTTTGTCCTTTAGCTGGCTATGCAGCTAAAGATAGGCTTATCTCTTGGAATATTCAATGTGACCCAGTTTGTCTGATGTGTGTTAATGCACGTGAGTGTGTTCAACACTTATTCTTTGATTGTGTTCAACCTTTCTCACATGAGGTTGCTTGGTGTATCAATTATTGTAGGAAGTCAAGAGTAGTCGGAAGAGTGCACATGACGTTTTTGACAGAAACAGTTTACAGTATCTGGCTTCAAAGGAATTCTACCATGTTTACAGGTTGTTGTATGCCTTCTTGCAGTGTATTTGAGATATTGTATTTAGAGTGGCTTGTAGGTGCTCTGATGCTGATGGCAGATTTTAGTGATGTAATTTGGTTTATTTGCTATTGTCTAGTTCTGGCTCTTGGTCACCCTTTCTAGAAGGTAACCTAAGTCTGATTCTAGTTGTTTTTTTCTTGGTTCTAGGGTGAACCCTTCCTATGGCATCCTAGCACCTTGAACTGTTTTGGGGTTGGTTGGCCTATGGGTCTTTGGTGTTTTGGGATTTATAGTTTAGCTACTTTTGTAAATTGTAAAATTGTTCTATTTTGGTAATAATACTTTTATTTACCAAAAAAAAAAATATTTAGTATGCATGCCATAATCATGCGTTGATCGGTGTAATTAATATTCATTTCAATTTAATGCTCTGCGTTTCTACTTTTAATTATCTTATTCATTGCTCATAGAATGCTCCTTAGCTTTTGCCAATTATTAAATAAATTAATTTCTTAACATAAGTTTTCTACAAGCTATAGAGAAAGGGAGATTCTATTCTTTAATAAGAAAACCAATTTAATATATCATATAAATCCCCTTCTTTAAAACTCCCTTTTTACCCTTAAATACGTTAAATAAAATTAATAATCAAGGAAATGACCAAAATACTACTACCACTATGATAACAAAAAAATCTTTTCAAAGTAGCACAACGGAAATCTTAAAACAACTAATGAATAAAGCTGGATAAAAAATACTCAAACCAATACCAATAATAAGGAAGTACAAAATCAAAAAAGCTGAGTACATATGCAACAATAGGACTAATAAACTGACATGATTACCTGAAAAATGAATAATTAAATAAATAAAAACATGCTAGCCACACAATACAAGTCAAGTTACCTTTGACTCAGAATTCCATTTCATTATAAAAAATAATTAAATTTGGTTAACACATCAAACAAATTTCTTTCCTTAGATACCCCTTATGAAGGGACCCATCATTTGAGAGCTAATCAACTAAGTACCACCTAATGTAACCTATATATGACGGAATGCTAGCCCATAAATAATAATATCTAAATAGAAAGTACAACATATGGTATTCCAATAGAAGGTATGGTAAAATATAAAACCCATAACTTTCCTATATGCTCATACTCTTGGTATATATGTTCCAAAAGTTTTGGTGCATATCATCTGTCACTTTATGTGATTATCAATTTAGACTTGTGAAAATCCCACACAATGAAATGAATACATTAACCAACAACACATAATTTAATATTTATCTTTAATTAGTTAATGAGCACATACTATTTATTTTTATTAATCTTCCTTGCTTAGATTTGTGCACCAAAATGCACTATTACTACATTGGTGCATAAAATACTCAATAAACCTTGACTTAATCCCATAAAAACGGGAAAGTAAATAACTTTCTTGACTCAACACCAATAATTTATAGGGGTGAGAAATAAATCATGAATCATGCTCAATAATGATAACTTTAGCTCTTTTCAATAAATATAAATCTTAGTCATAAAATTCATGCCATCTTGATTCACAATAATAAATAATACTAACATCATTCATTACTTAGCAAAGATAAATAATACTAACATGATTCAACAACAATTGATTTAATGACCTTTAACCGGTCTTCTAAAAATAACGATATTTTGAATATTTCAAAATAAAAAGACATTTGATATATAAACTAGCAACCTATTTAAAAGTTTAAAATCGGACACGTGTTATTTTGTGATTGGTTAGAATTTTTTAATTTTAATTTTACATTATTCTTTTTTAAAAAATTGATTTTTAATTAATTTTTTTTTTAAAGAAAAAGACCCTTTTTCTCCTTCTCATGCTTGTATTAGAAATGGATAACCAAATTGATTGTTTATGCATCTTAATAACCTATCATGATACTGATATGTTAGATACCTTAACATAACTTTCCTAACATGATTCTACGCGCATACATACCTTGAATAATGCCTCAAATCAGCTACTCGCTAAAAGACACTTAACTTAAAGTCTCCTACAATAAAGAATAATAAAACATAATTAATCCCTTATCATCATAAATTTCCAGCAACATATAAACCTCTCTAAAAATCTAAAACTTTGGTTTAAAACCCTTAAATCACTTTCTATTAATGGCCTGGGTAATTAAAACCCATAAGCAATCACCTAGTTTAGTGCCAATATAAAAATTCCAACATACTTTTTAAGGTTTAAACCCTTCAAATTAATCTTAAAATTATATTAAAAACCATTTAAATACTTCTCTTTATATGAGTAAAGAAACCCCTTTCATAGAAATTCAAAAGTAGTAATATAATAAAATTCCACCAATAATAGGGGACTTAAACCCTTAAATTCATTCACATTTTAATCATCAATAATTTAGTAAAAGAACAAACTAACTTGGAAAAATTGTAAAAAATAATACAACTTTTAAGCTGTTTGTTAAAATCATGTCAACCTTTTGATTATTTTTTAATAATACAACCATTAATTAGTGGATATCCGCTTTGAACAAGATGATTTACCTACAACCGAAATACAGGCTACTTTTTTTTTCTCCTTTTTTTTTTTTTTTTTAAAACTTGTTTAACAATTTAATTAACTCTTTCCTAATTAAATCCTATCAAAAACTTTAACACAAATTCTTATATGTGGCTAGCCACACCGTGTGGCCAGTCATTATACGGGTTACTTCGTTAGTGTAATAGGGGTTACTTGGTCAGTGTTAATGGGGTTACTTGGTCAGTGTTAATGGGGTTACTTCGACTGTGTTAATGGGGTTACTCGGTTAGGGGCTACTTGGTCAGTTTTACTGGGATATCATGGTAAGTTCTGTAGGGGTTACTTTGTTCTTTTATAGGTGACCACACTGTGTGGCCGGTCACACATAAGACGGGCTGAAACTTTAATTATGGTTAAGTTTTTTCACAATTAAAATATTATTTTAAAAAAAGACCCACCCCTCTCACACCAGCAACCCCCTCCCCTGCTAATAGCACCATCACCTCGGTGACCGGCCGACACCCAACTTTCCCCGCCGGCAACCCCATCTAGATAGCCTCACCCAGCTGCCACCATCACCATCATCTCCACCATCACCTCCACCTTCACCCCTACCTAAACACCCCACCACGCTCCTCTTCCCATTACAACCCGCAACTCTTCCTCTCTCTCCTCCGCCTATACCCAATCCCGACCCGCAAAGCCCCACCCAACACCCAACCTTACTCTCGAACCCCCACCAAGCCTCGAATCCACCAACCCCGGGGGCTCACTGAACCTAGCCAACCCCACCCCTAATCGTTTGCTAAACCTAAAACCCTTATCCCTTCCAATTTGGTTCAACGAGGGTGGTTAGAGGTGGGTTTGCAAAAAGGGGTTGCGGGAAAGGGAGGGAGTGGGGTTGCAGTAGGGGGTTGACAGTGGGGGAGGAAGATAGCGTCAGCGGAAAGGGGTCGAGCATCGGAAAAGGGGAACGATTGCAAGGAGAGGAAGTGGGTGGTTGGTGGGTGGGTTTTTTTTAATAATAATAATAATAATAATAATAATAATAATAAATTATTGTACATCTTTTAAAATTAAAAACACTAGATAAATTTAAAAAAATTCAAATGAAATTGCTAAATCAATAAAATTTTGACACGTGTCTCATACAACCTATTAACAAATTACACTACAAGAAAAGGTTATATTTACGACCAACTATAACGCCCATACGCGTTTCTGGTCGCAAGTAATAAGCATCAGCAACCAGACTATTAAACCAGTGCTAACAAACAAAATTATTTGTAATAATTATGAAAGCTCGTCGTAATAATTGAAAACTAGTCGCAAAAACTAAAAGCATGAAATTTTCGCTGAAAACCAAAGCGGGATCTTTCCCGGTTTGTAATGAAATCATTTTTCACTTGAAATTAAAGGAGGGAAAATGATAAAATCCCTTTACCCACATCTAGGGATGTCAGTGGAGCGGGTCAAGTAGGAGATCTGCCCCATCCCGCCTCAGTGGAGCGGGGATGGGTCCTGGTTTGGTGGGTGGTGGGGCGGGGATGGGGATAAAAATCATACCCGCCATGGGTGATGGGGCAGGGGTGGATTTTACATTGTACCCGCCCCATCCCCCCCAGCTCCACCCGCCCTACTTCATACCCGCTCCATCCCTACTTGACACCCACATCTATATATTTTTAAAAATAAATTTATATACTCCCTCTGTTAAATGTTATGTGCAACAAAATGGAGGTTTGCGGTTGCCAATGCAAAAGTTAAGGGGCAAAAATTAGAGAAAGTTAAGCAACTTGTGGTATGATATTAAGGTGGAGAGAGATTAATTAATCAGAACCCATTGCCACCACCATGACCAAGAAACACCACCCAAACCACCTTCACCAACACCACCGCCGCCTTCACCACCACCATTACCACCCCCACCACTACCAACCCCACGAAACCACCACCACTACCAACCCCACGAAACCACTGCCACCCCCACGAAACCCACCACCACCCTCACAACAACCCACCATCCCCACGAAATCACCACCGTACCACCCACAAAAACCCTGGTCACCACCTCCAAACAAACAACCCCTCATTCGTCTTCCCCTCCCTTTCCGGCAGCCCCCTCCCCCGTCTTTCCCTCCTTTTTCCGGTAGCCCCCTCCTTAACCTAAAAACCCAGAAATCCCAAACCCTAAAACCCGGAATTCAAAATCAAAACCAAGAAATCGGAATCAAAACCCAGAAATTCAAAATCATAACCCAAAAAATCAAAATCAAAACCTTGAAAATTAAAACCAAGAAAATTAAAATCAAAATCCATAAAATCAAAACTCATAAATTCGAAATCAAAACCCAAAAAATCAAAATCAAAACCCACAAAATCGAAACTCAGAAAATCGAACGGTGGTGGGAGAGACTCAAAACCCAGAAAATCGAAACTCTGAACATCGAAACTTAGAAAACCCAAAACTTGTGAGGGAGGAGAGTTGAAGAGAATCGCTCGTGGTGGTGGGAGCTAAGGGTCATGGTCATAGGGAGGAGAAAGACGGTGGTGGGATGGAAGGTGGTCGTGAGGGAGGAAAGAGAATGGTGGTGGGAGGGGCGGTGGTCGGGACTCGTGAGGGAGGAGGGATGAAGAGGTTGATGAAGAGGGTGAAGGTGAAAGAGATGAAGAGGGTGACAGAGATGAAGAGAGGTTGAGGAAAGAGATGAATGTGTGGTGGGTAGACTAGGAGATGAGTAAATGGGGTTTGTAGAATTAGGTTAATAATATAGATTAGATTAAAAAGGGTAAAATTAAGAAAATCAAAATTTTTAAGTAAGGGTAAATATGTAATTTCCAAGGTTTTTGTTTACTAAAAATAGAAAGAAAATAGGGAGTTGCACATAACATTTAATGGAGGGAATACTTTTATACTATTTTATAAAAAAAATTATAAAATAAAATAATAGATATAATAATTTGTAGTACACTAATATTATAACTAAAAAAGTGTGTAATATTAATAATATTTTTTTTATTGGTAATCTATATTAATTATGTTGGATTGTGTGTTGGGAGGTGGGGATTAAGCGGGTCTTAGGTAGGGATTTAGTGGGGATGGATATCTGTTAAGTTTCGTAGAGTCCGACTCTATGCGGAAGGGAAACCCACCCAAGACCCGCACACTAATTAAAGCGACTAAGCATGCAATCACGCACGCACAAGCATCCTCCAGCAGCCATAGCCACGCATCCAACATCAGCGCACAACAACCCTCGCCACACAGCAGCAGCACCTCAAGGCACAGCACCCTTATGCGCACCTTAAGGCAACCACATGTGGGTTGCGTGGGCAGCCCGGCCAGCCTTGGTGGCGCTTGGGTGTTGTTGCCTCGATTTGCGTGCCTTTTCTCGGGATTTTATTCCCGTTGAACGTGTGACATAAAATCAATTCTAAATTTATTTTAGAGTCAATTTAGGGCAAAATGAAAATAAAATAAGTCCAACTTAATTAAATTCAATTTTTATAGTGCACAAGCCTAGATCATCCAAAATTACCTTTGAAACAATTTAGGTCTTTCTTGATGCTTTAAAATTGAAGGGCTACACCCAGAATTAATTTAACCAAAATCCAAATTAATAATGAGTTTTGACAAAATAGGGAGTTGGAAAAATAAATCCTTTCATCCAATGAAATTTTTTTCCAACAATAGCTTGTGTAAAATTGAAAAATTACATCTTCCAATTTGAAGATTAATCAAAATTCAATCACAACTTTTGAACATTAAGGATTTTAATCAACACAAAAATGATTAAATCAAAAAAATTAGTTCAACATGGAATTTAGCAATCAAAGTTCCAACCAAATAAATAATCAAAGATTGAATCTTTGAAACTTTAGGGGCTTCGAAATTGCAAGTTCACCATAAACATTCACACTTAAAGCAATTTATTTGCAATAATGTGAAAAATACAAGTTTATGTGAAAAGTGAACACACCAAATTAAGCAGCAATTATGACTTCATAAACAGGCTTAATGAGGTTTATAATTGCAGTAGATTAGGGATGCAACCATACATTTAATCTACCTTTAACATGCAATAATTAATCAAGGTTAAAAGATTTAAAAAATTTCGTCAAAAACGAAAAACCCCTCGAAAAACATATTTCTGGGTGGATTTTGGCTTCTGGACAATCCTAAAAGGGATATAAACGATTTAGAACATCGATTCCACCAAAAAATCACTATTTTTGAGTCGAAATCTGGGTCCGTCAGCCAAAATAAAAAAAATACGAGATTAAAAATAATTAAAACGAGCTTCTAATCCAATTAGAAAGCACAACAAGAAATTTAAATCCATTTTAAATCACCTTAATTAATTATTAGTCACAGTAATAAAAGTGAGCGCGGCTTTGATACCGCTGTTAGGTTTCGTAGAGTCCGACTCTACGCGGAAGGGAAACCCACCCAAGACCCGCACACTAATTAAAGCGACTAAGCATGCAATCACTAATTTAACAACAATTAAGAGAGAGAAGAAAAGACATTCTTACCCTTAGCGCGTGCTTCGCTCGAATCCCGAGCTCTTACTTGAACCCCGCAAATGCGAAGGTCTCCGACGGCTCGTACCCACGAACCAGACCCGAACGATCCAAGTCCCGAAGGTTAGTCGGGACCCGATTAATAAAAACTAGAGTTTTACGAACTTAAGGTTTTCTCACTTTTTCTAAGGACATGCCTTTTTAGTTCCACTCAAGTGTTCTTCCCAAATCCCAAAACCTTGGTATTTATAGGGAAATGAACCTTGAATTCCCAATCTCAACCAATGTGGGAGATTTGCAATTTTTCCCATTTTATTTTAATTAAAACAAAAATAAAATTGCAACTCAATCAATAAGTTACAAGTGGCACAAGGAGGATGAGAGATTAGGTGAGGACCATTTCCGTGGGGGACCATAGCCTTGCTCCCCAAGGTAAATCCCACCACCTTGGTCCCCACTTACCGAACCGGCATTCCCCTCCATGTGGCTGGCTGGTAGCCTGCCTTGGCTGCCAAGTCTACCAGCTGATACCTAGCACCAAGGCTGGGCAGCCTGGCCAGCCAGCCAGCACACACACGCACACATCCGCATGCATGCGCAGCCATCCAGCACTAGGCCTGCCAACACGCAATGCATCGCTGCTGCTTGGTGCGTTGTGTTGGGCGCTGCTTTGCTAGGCACGCGCACACGCACACACAACCCATCAATCGTCTAGCTGGCGCATGGTGCTGTGCGATGCTGTGCTAGCGAGGCTGCCAGCGCCTAGCATCACGCATAGCGTTGCACGCCTAGCATGCTGCTATGCGATGGTGCGTAGCTGCAATGGCTAGGCGCCTAGCACCATGCATAGCGTAGCACGCCTAGCATGCTGCTATGCGATGGTGCGTGGCTGCGATGTGCGATGGCTTGCCAGCCTGCATTGTCCTAGCACGCCTAGCATGCTAGGCTTGCGGCTAGCATTGCGATGGGTCTCGTCTAGCCTAGCAGTCACATGGCTAGGCCAATGCGAGGCTACGGCTAGGCTCGAACTTGTAACTTGATTTATTTCGCGTCTCGTCGAGTTCTAAATTCGACTCGACTTGCGACGCTGGATCTCGACGCTCTAAGCTCAATATCCGACGTCTTTGTTCATAAAACTCTGGCGACTCATCAAATCTTTCGGATTGACTCGTCGTCTCGGATCGGTTGTTCGATTGGGTTCAACCCGAAGAGTTCAGTCAAGATTAAGCTGTAATATTAATTGAACATTAATATTACTGATCGGAAGCGGCCTCCACCTAGGCATTCCGATCACTTGACCATACTGAAGAATTAGCTATCCAATAATTATGAACCCTCTATCGGAATAATACACTAGTTGGAAAGACACCATTCCTTTCAATATCCAAGTGAGGGGTGGCGCGGAGATGATTTTGGAATTGTACCCACCGGGGCGGGGATGGGGGTGAATTTTGGACCCGTTGCGGGGAGGAGGATGAAAAGTTTAGGTGGCAATGGGGATGGGATGGCCAACATCCACTCCTCCCCCACTCGCCTCATTGATATCCCTAAGCACATATATTGCTTATCAAATGAAAACATGGATATGCTTTCTCTCTCCTCTCAAACAAGAGGTGATCATTGGACGGGCCAGGCCGGAGCTAAAAATTATGCCCATTTCTCGGGCCGGTCCAAGCTTCGGGCCATATTTTTTGTGCCCAAACCCACCTAAAATGGTCGGGCTGTGCGGGGCTTTCGGGCCATTTTTAGGCCGGGCCTAAAAAATCAACTAAATATGCATAAAAACTCATTCCCAAACCCGTTAAAAAAAAATCGGGTTAGGCCGGGCCCAACCCAGTTTCGAGGCTAAAAATTATGCCCACAACCCGCTGGGCCTGCGGGCCGGGCCATACTTGATCAGCTCTTTCTCAAACGACTACACCAGTTCTTCCCTTTCGAGGTTTTTCCTCCCTCCTCTAGATCCGCCGACCGTGGCTTCTCCGTCCTCCTCTAGATCTGATCAGCGGCTTCGTACCAGTGGAGTGGTGGTGTGAGGTGTTCGCCTATGTCGACTATCACTTACCACCGTCCTTGCCGAGTTCTGTGTTAGGTAACGCTGATTGGTGTCGTGGCCTGTGATTAGTATTAATGTAAGTTCTCTTCTCAAATCTTATTCTTCTTTCCAATATTAATATTTGATATATGAGTAATTTGAGTTATTAATTTTTTTTTTCTTCATAAGCTTGCTGATTTGCTTAATTTTCGATTTGTTTTCTTTTTAACTTGTTCACAATGGTCGAGTTGGTGGTCCAATTTTTTTTTTTTTTTATTTATTTATTTATTTATTTATTTAATTGATTTACCGTAAATTGAATTGGCAATGAAATTACAAGTTTAATAAACAATTACTGCACTTTTAGTTCATACTCATGCTTGAATATTACTGTGTAATTATTGAATACTCATATTTGAATGGAATTTTGATTGAGGTTTGGTACAAACAACACTTGTACATATGTTGGTGTTTAAGATCAATTAAAGAGCACATACTTATTATTCGTATGTCTAACTATGGCTAATCTAAATTATAATTATTGTTTTTTATTTGGTGTTTTAGATTTATTTTTTTTGTAACTTAATTAAATTTGGGTGAATATATAACAATTAAAATTGAAAAAAGAATGGGCAAATAAAACAAAATTTTACGATGTGCCGACATAAGGTGGTATTTCAGTATTTGAGCAAGCTACTCCAATACTCCATTATGGCATTATCGACTCAATTGTACATTGCCTCCTCTTTGTGTGGTGATTAATTGATTTCGTTTTAATACATAGTAATATACGGAGTAGTATTTAATTTTGATTGTAGTGGGTGTTTTGAATTGATTTACCTCCCTTTCTAAATTTTGGTGTAAATTAATAATATTCCTTGTGTTTTTGGATAAATGCAGGTTTTTGTAGAAAATTAAAACAACTTTCGAAGGCTCGACAATGCTCAACACATTCATTGAATCCTCTATTTTAGATAGATTAATACTTTTGTCATCTTCAATAGTACATCTTTTTTTTTTTTTTTTTTTTTTTTAATATGTGTATTACGCTGTTTTGAGTTATATATAATGACAATGAGTAAGTTTTTTAAGTGATTATGAAATTGTGTTTTGGTACAAACTTATTTAATTATTCAATAGGCTAAAAAAAATATATGTTTTGGAAAATTAAATTGAGAAAACCAAAAGTGGACATTTAACTTGTAATAACAAAAAAAAAAAAAAAAAAAAAAAAAAAAAAAAAAAAAAACCACCTATTGATCTTGTGATTAATGAAAAAATAACGACGTGAAATTTGGTTGAAATTATGAATTTATTCAACGTGGAAAAGTACTATTAAATTGTTGAAAATAAGAATTACGACAAGAAATCTGGTCGTGTATATACACACAATGGCAACAATTTTTGTACCTTGTCGCAAAAACCTAATTACGACGAGTTATCCAAACTCGTCGTCAAGTTTTTCGTGACCGAGCCTATAGCAACAAGCGACGACCATACGCGCTTCTCGTCGTAAAAGCCCTTTTGCAATCAAATGGGCTCTTTTACAACAGGAAATCTCGTCGTAGATGAGCTTTTTTCTAGTAGTTAAAGTTACTAATTGGTTATAACTTGTTTATAGCAGAAACCCCCTAAAGGTTTAATTATTTTGAAAATTTATAGCCAAACCTACTCCTAGTGTAAGGGCAAGAACAAATTGATCCACGAGGAATGGTGGGCCAATTACTATAGTCTATGTGTTAAGCTACCTTGAAAAGTGTGTGAAAGTATTTAGTCAAGTAAGCTAATCAAACTAGGCAAGTAATAGAGGCAAATCAATCACTAAAATGCTAGGGATTAGGTTCCACATGAAATCATTATAGAGGTGTCAAATTGGGGGTGAATTGAACCAATAAGTGTTGCAAGGACTAATAATAATTGCATTCAAAGTGTTCAAAAGTCTATCTAGACTAATTGTCAAGCTAGGTTTCCTCTATGGATGACAAATTAGTGGAATCACAAATCAAACAAGACGAAAATTAACAATTTCAAATCAAGTGGTCATGTCATCAAGATCATCAATGCAATCAAGTTTAGAATTCTAGGTTGATCAATCCTGTTATACTAAACAAATGCAAAAATTCATCAATAAATTTAATTACAACAATCTGTTGATCAAAATCCCAAATCAACATCAAGCTATCAATCAAACATGCTTTCCCTTCAACCTAGCTAAGAAATCTGCTCACTAATCATCATGAATTGAAGAAACAAAACAAAGCTAATCATCATCATATTCATAGTTGCAAATCAATCAAAACTCTAATCAATCAAGCTAAACAAGTTCAAACAAGCAAAATCAAATTGAAATTTCATCATCAACAAGAATTAAAGGCAAGGAGTAAATAAATTAAACCCAAACCAACAATTATCAAACATAAAAAATAAAAGATCAAACCAAAGAAGAAGAGTTAAAGGAAAGAAATCTCACTAATTATCATTGATTAAGAGGAAATTCAAGCTTGATTAAAGTAATTTGATGTACGAATCAAGTATTCAAGTGTTTCTCTCTCTACTAAATCTAGAAAATCTCAAATTGTCCTAGTAAAAACGCCATCTCGCAAAAATAGAAAGAAAAGAAGTATATATAGGATGCTATCCATGAGGCTTAGCCACCCTGTGGTGCGCACGCACACATGGGTATGTGCCCCTCATGGCCCCTGCTGCGCTCACGAACCATAGTGATGGCCTAGCAGCTTGGACACTCGGCTTCTTGCCTCGGTTCTTTTGCTCACAAGCATACTCCTCACTGACGCTCTCATGTGATGCTCACGAGGAGGGCAACCTTCAAATCTTCGTTTTTGTGTGTTCATGATCAAGACATGTGACGAGGGTGATGCACGAGAGCACTAATGCCATAAGTAGGAGCTTGCTTCTTATCTTGAACTTTAGGCAACCAAATGATATGAGATCTTATCCCGAGCATCCAAAAGACTTTGAGAATCTTCCAAAGTAAATCCCGAGCCCCGAACAAGACCTACAATAAAAGAAAGTAAAGCGAGTAAAGTAGAAAAGACGAAAATACTCTTAAATCACAAGAAAGCACAAAATAAGGGAAACGTAGAAATTAAAGCACAAATGAACGAAACTAAGGCATTATTTATGGAGAAAAGCTATAAAATAAAAGGAAAATGTCCTAAAATGCTACCATATGAATGCCATAAATGACAGTCATCAAATTCCCCCAAGCTAGACTTTTTCTTTGAAAGGAATGGTGTCCTTCGAATAAGTGTATTATTCCGATAAAGGGTTCAGAATTATTAGAAAGCTATATTCAGTGAGGTCAAGTGATCCGAATGCCTAGCTAGAGCCCGCTTCCAATTAGTAATATTAATGTATAATTAATATTGCAGCTTAATCTTGACTGAACCCTTCGGGTCACACCCCAATCGAGTAACCGATCCGAAACGACGAATTAATCCGAATGATTAGATGAGTCATTAGAGTATTACGAACAAATACGTTGGATATCGAGCTCAGAGCGTCGAAACCGAGCGTCGTAAGTCGAGTCGAATTTAGAATTCGACGAGACGAGAAATCAAGCAAAGGACAAGTTCAAGTTAAGCCGTAGCCTCACATTGGCCTAGCCATGCGAGTACTAGGGCACCAACAGCATCGCATGGCTGTGTTGCAAGCCAAGCATGCATGTGCGTGCTAGGCTTGCTGGAAGAGCATGCTTGCGGGGCTAGTGCGCCTAGCCGTACGCAAGCTAACACCAGCACACATGGCTGGGTTAGCAGGGGCGTGGCAACAGCTCCCTTGTGGACAGCGAGGGCCTAGCTAGCATGCTAGGCCATGCAAGCAGCAATGCCGCACAACACAAGGCCCATCACGCAAGCTGGCCTGTGCGTGTGCTGGTTGTGCCGTACAACAAGGTTGGCAGCCAGCCAGGCCTTGCGCCCATGCCAGCTACATCAGCCCGCATGTGGCAGCTCTTACGTGTGGTTGATTGTGCGTGTGAAGGCATGTGTGTGTGGGTTTGCTTGGGGAGCAAGGGGTGGTTGGTCCCTCCTTGTGGTCCTCACCTAACCCCATTGCTCACCTCTTGACACTTGGCGTTTGTTGATTCACTTGCATTACAATTTGATTTTTGAATTAAAAATAAATTGAATAAAGTGCATTTTGACAACTCTCCCACATTGATGGGAGATTGTAATTCAAGGCTCCCTTCCCTATAAATACCAAACATTTGGGATTGGGAAAGGACACTTGAGTTGTGAATTTTAAGGGATCTCCAAGAAAAGAATACCTTAGTTCTAATACTATAAGTTTTCTTGGTCAAGCTCGACCTAGCTTTGGGGTAGGGGCCGTTCGGGTCGGGTCTCGAGGGTGAGAGAAGCACAAATAGATACAAAGCTTTCTAAACAAGCAAGGGATTGCATGTTCCAAGATATCCAAGGTTGATTGAAACATAAAATATGCTAAGCATAAAGAACTAACAAAACCCAATTCACCTTCATCCCAAACAATCTTACCGCATTCTCCCTACTAGTTTCAAATCCACCTCAAGTGAGCATCTCAATGATTCCTCGAAGGAACCGAAAAAGAAGAGATTTAGGGCTACTCGACATCTTGACTATGCAAACTCGCTCCATAGCTTGACTCCTAACTCCCTCCACATACTTGTGACTCAACCATAAAGGTCAAAAGGGCTTGGGGTTGTAATGTAAGGGAGAAAAGGGATAAGGTAGGCTAAAATTTGAAATTTGGTGGTATACCTAAATCGTGAAGCAAAGAATGGTCAATTCTTAGTACCATAATCGAGGTAACTCCCAAAATTCAAACAAAAATACCAACACCCCCAAGCTTATTCAACGCCACATTACAAAACTATATACAAAAAGCATAGGCACGCTTCCCCCAAGCTTGAATGGAGCATTGTCCTTAATTGTCTAAACTAGAGAGATAATGACTACATCAAAATGTTTTTGTGCTTTTCATTTTTTTTTTCAAAGCATTTGCATTTGCTTTCCTTTTTGCTTCTTTTTTTTTCACTTTATTGCTTTGTCCTTGCCTCTTTTAACTATGGACGACTTTTTCAACTTGCATTTGCCTTTAATCACACACTATATACAACACATGCTTGCTTTGCAAAAGAACCATGAACCACACTTATACTCCCATAAGCTCTAACGAACTATGGACCACATGCTAGCTTCACAAAAACGAAAGATGGAAACCAAAACAAAACAAATGGCTAGAGAGCTAGAGATATGGCTAGCAAAGAAGGTAAAAGGCTCAAATGGTTAGTAAGGAGACAAATGTAAACCCAAAATAAAAATTGTATAATCAAAACCTAGAAAACGAAAAATAACCACCTCGGAAATATGCCTTTGTCCTTCCCAAATGGTTCGGTCGCAATCTCGGGAGATAATAGTCAAGTTCTAGATAAAAGTAATTGGTAGTCAAGGATCTATGCCACTCAAACAAGATAGGTAGAAGGCTTAAAAAAAATGAAACCTCACATGGTTGTAGCAAAAACTCACTATTGGCTTCAAATTCACTATAGGAAGCAACACCTTCTACCACAAACAAGTAGATTAGGGTTTCAAGGTCCTGAAAGTTCTTAACAAACTACCTTAGCATACCCTATCATATAATCAACCAAGCATACTCTCAAACCGTGCAAACCTTATCTTTTAGGAAGGGTAGCATCCAAAAATGCAAGTCCGAAAGCTACTAAATCCAATGCAAAAGCAAATACAATATACAAAGAAAACTTTGCCTCAAATGAAAATCTTTTTATATTTAAAATTTTTATAAGAGTTCAAAAGAAAAGGGAAAAAGAAAAGGATAGAAGAAAAAGAAAGAATATAAAAGGAAAAGAAAAAGAGAAAAGAAGAAGTCAAAGGTGTAAGCTAAAACAAATAATTCCCAATCGACAAACAATGTCCATTCGACAACAACGCCAATGCCCCAAACACCTTCAAGGTATTAATAGCATACAATATTTAACCATTAAACTTCACCTAGTCTAAAGATAAACTATGCTCACAAGAAAATAAAAGGAGAAAGAGAAAAGAAAATAGAAAGGTCTGACCAAGCGATCCCGAGCTAAAAAAACAAATGTGACAACAAGGAAGCTCTCACCATTTCCATGTGTCATATGCTCCAACAAAGGACCTAACACGTGAGATAAGAAGAAGAGAAAGAGAAAAAAAAAAAACTCCACAAAATAGAAAGTTAGTAACTTCATGAAAAATAAGGAAAAGAAATAGAAAAAGAAAGCTATGCTAAACCTAGGAAATTTGGATTCAAAAAGATTTGGATTAATGGGATTCAATGGGATAGTAGCATAATCAATCAAGAAACAGATATAGCAAGAACTCAACAACAATCAACAAAATCAAGAAACAATATCACCAACCAACCAATCATCAAGAAGAAAATAACAATAAACCAGAAGAAAAGAGAAGCCATGAGACAAGAAGCAATCACCAACCAACAAAAAGCTCATAAAAATAGCCGAAGTGAAACACAAAAGCAAGGGGATGGAAAATGAAGCACATCAAAATCAAGTAAATAGCTCCCCCAACCTTGAAATAAGATACCCCCCAAACTTAAATCCTAGCAACAAGCAGGCATAAGAAGCAATGCCAAAGTAAAACAAGCAAGTAAGGGAGTAGCTAGGAATAAATCACTCGGCAATATGGTAAGGGTAGAGTGGGTACTCCCCTCAGCAGTCTCTGAAAATGCATGAATAGAGCTCGTAAAATCACCCACCTCCATAGGTGCCTTCCCCTTCAACCTACCCTCTCTCTTAGCCTTATCCACCGCAAAGAAATGCTACCAATCATCCAAAATAGGCGCACTAGAAAGTCCCCACCCACCAAAGGTCTCGGGGTTGGGAAAGGGCTTAGGGTTGGACGGGTCATAATCAAAGTCGCATTCCCCGGGCCTCTTGTAGTCATAAGTGGCCTGGGCGGTCGCAAGGATAGCATTAGGAGGTACATGAGGCCCCTCCCAATATGGATAACAAAGAGATGGTCCATGGTTTGGATCATAGGGAACCAATTGAGGAATGGGTCCTTGTTGGACCGGGAGGTAAGGGTAGTTCAAATAAGGTTCAATCTCGCCTCTCCTAACATAAAAATCATAAACTTGACGAGCATGGTAGTCATAGCTAAGAACAAAATCATGTCCCAAAGAAGAAGAGGACAACAGATTAGTAATGAATCTATCTTAACTTGCAAACTAGGCAAGTCAAGTGAAGTAAGAGGAGAGGAAGAAGTAGAAGAAGGGTGAGAAATACCTCCCCTCTCTTCTAGGGGCAAGTCTTAAAGCCTTCTCGGGGTGGATCATTAAGGTTGATGCGGTAATTAGGCTTTTTCCACCGAAGGTTGGGATCGATGTTCCATTCTGGGACTCTCTAAGGAAGGGAGTTGTTTTTAGTCATTCGATCTGTAGCTTCCCTACTTGGTATCACAAACCAATCATAAATGCGAGAGACCTTCCAAATGTAAAGGCCCGACTTCTTGGTGCATTCCAAAAACTTTTGGTTAATAAGGGCATACACATTAAGGAAGTGGGAAGGAGTCTTCTCACGAGGATCACCAATAGGAGGAAGCTCACTAAGTAAGGTCTTGTAAGAATAGTCGATGCAAAGAGTAAGAATAGTGATCATGCCACCAAGTTGAATGCTACCCGAAATTGGAACACCATTCCTTACATCAAGAAAGCGATTTATCAAATGTTGGGTGAAGTCTATCATCTCAAGCACTCCTTCTTCATGGCCGACCATCCAAAGCCAACATAACTCTTCTCGTGAGATAGCACCCAAAGGGTCCTTGGAGCAAAGAGCATAAGTGAGTATGCGGTTGAAATATCGCAAGGCCAGGTGAATGATGGAGGTGGCCTTAGAAGTTTGAGGCTTATACTTATCTTCCACGGAGATATGTCTCCAACATTTTAGCTCCCTATAACCATTATCGGCATGCATATTAGTGTGGGCCAGAAGCACAAGATCATCCTCCTCTAGAGGGGAAGGGAACATAAAGTAAGCACCGAATTGAGACTCCGGAATACAATGATCGTTGTTGAAGAGTTGGAATGATAAGTTCCTCGTAATAGAATCACCATCGTTGACTCTTTTCACCTCAAAAGAAGAGAGGTTTTCAAATGTCAAGCAGGCATAAGTTGGCTCATTGTGACTCAAAATTCTAATAGCCCCAAGTTTTTTGCTAGAAGTCGAACATTTTTGTATTCCTAACTTTGTTGTTGTTGATTGATCAAAGAATCTTGTCGACTTAAGCTTCCTTTTCGATAATAGAACAAATCTATTCTAATGTAGCTGCTTTGTGAATTCAATAACATAGGTCTCAATCACCTCGGGAGGAGGTGGAACAAATTGCCGTGTTGGGGTTGCATTACTAAAGGTGCGAGCCCTCTTATTGCGGCGTATAGGAGCCGTCTACAAAAAGAAATAAGGGCAAGCATAAGCAATTCATCATGAATAGGAGATAAACTCAATCAAATATATTTGAAATAAAGTAAGCACCAAAGTATCATCATGAATAGCATAAGGATTTTAAGCACAAGATCAACCCCAATATAGATGAACAAGAATTAACATAATTAAATAATATCATGACTAGTATAGTAGCAACAAAGAAAGTTTCAATAAGAACTAAGAAGCATTTAGTACAAAAATCAATGGAAAAAGTTAATAACAAAGAATCAAATATTCATGAACAATATTGGCAAAATGACAAATATAATGAAACACAAAGAAATGATGCTACTATGAACAATACCCATGAGAGAGAAAGATGTCCAACAATTGTGGTGTAAAATATTCAAGCAAATAATCAATTTCAAGATGAGAAAGCTTCAAATAAACATCAAATAGCATCATAGAACACAAAATATGAGTATAAAGAACTAACAATGGAGATCTACCATTAAAGCCCAACTTAGGATTTCAAGTTCTCAAATGAGGAAGAAGATGAATAAAAGAGTAGAAATCATACCTCAGTAGAGAATAAAAACCCTTGAAAATGGATATAAAGCAATTAAAACACCCAAATGCAAGCTCCAATGCTAAGATCAAAATACCCAAACCACCAAAAACAAAGGGGGTTTTCGAATTTTTTTGTCCAAAAATCCGGAATTTTCTGCTTAAAATTCAAAAATAGAACTTGGTTTTTATGATTAATGATGCAAAATTAAAGAGTTTGGTTAATAAAAAATTCGAATATGGTGAGAAAATGTAAGGAAAAGGGAATGGAGAAGAAAGAGAGGAAATAGAGAGAGGAGACGGGGAGAGAGAAAGAGGTAATGAAGGGGAGAGGGGATGTTGTGCACAAAGGGAGTGAGGGGGGAACTCGATCTGCTGTGCGTGCGCGCAGACCCATGTGTGCGTGCGCACAGACGGGCTGGTGGGGGGGGGGGGGTTGTGCGAGAGTGCTGCGAAGGAAGCGAGGGTAGTGCGTTGAGGCTCATCGACGCTCTCGTGCGTCATGATTGCGTGATGACCAAGAGCAAATCAGCCCAAAAATCACAAAAAAATCACTTGTTCAACGTCAAATTCCATGAGAGCGCAACCATGATTGCATCCCCGTTCAACTATCAGTACTCAACTTCTAACTCAAATTGCAATCACTAAAAACCTTCAAATGAAACCAAAATTGTTGGAAATCGAAATCTAATGAATCTAGTTGTACCTAAAATTAAGAAAATAAAGAAAATTAAAGAAATAAACCAAAAATGAATAAGAAATAAAAGGAAGAAAAATAAGAAAAAGAGTTTGAAAACCGAGTTGCCTCCCGGGAAACGCTTGTTTAACGCCAATATCTTGAAGTTTCCACCTTTCAAGGTGGGTTGTAGAGGATCATTTTATGGACGAGGCCAACGAAAACACCATCGAAATAACGTTTAAGCCTATGGCCATTGACCTTGACCGAGGAAGAGGAATCCAACAAAGAAATTTCAACCACTCCATTAGGGAAAACATTTTGTACCAAGAACGGACCACTCCACCTAGAAATAAGTTTTTTGGGGAACAATTTCATCTTGGAATTGTAGAGGAGAACCTTGTCACCAACACAAACTCTTTCTTCTCAATGAGCTTATCCTGAACTTCCTTGGAACGAGCTTTGTAGATGATTGCACAATCATAGGCTTCAAGCCTAAGCTCCTCTAGCTCATGAAAATCAAACCACCGTTGCTCCCCCTCAATTGCTAAATCAAAATTGATTTTCTTGATTGTCCAAAGAGCACGGTGCTCAAGTTCCACCAGAAGATGACATGACTTACCATAAACAAGGCGATATGGGTTGGTGCGTCTTCAAAGCCGTTCGATAACCCCAAAGAGCATAATCCAACTTCTCCGACCAATCCTTTCTATTCCTTGCAACCGTCTTTTCAAGAATTAACTTGATTTGATGATTGGATACCTCAACTTGTCCACTAGTTTGTGGATGATAAGGAAGGCAAAAACGTTGATGCACCCCATGCTTCCACAACATCTTTTGAAAAGCATTGTGCACAAAGTGTGATCCATTGTCACTAATCACCGCTCTTAGAACCCTAAACCTCGAAAATATGATCTTCTTGAACAACTTCAAAACCACCTTGTGGTCATTGGTTAGGGAGGCAATTGCTTCAACCCATTTTGAAACATAGTTGACCGCCACAAGTATGTATTGGTTTCCATAAGAAGAAGGGAATGGTCCCATGAAATCGATGCCCCACACATCAAACACTTCTAGCTCAAGAATAGGTTGTTGAGGCATTTCATTCCTCTTTGAGACGTTTCCCGTTCGTTGGCAAGGATCACAAGTCTTAACAAAACCCCAAGTATCCTTGAAGAGATGTGGCCACCATAAATCACATTATGCCTAGACTGTCTTTGGGGCACGCCTTGTTTATGGCAGGCTCTTATTGGCCCATGTGACGGACACATGGCGGAATCTGATTAGTCCACTTGTCAGATGGTGATTGGTGGGGAAAAATCCCCTAATCACTTATTGAAGCAAATGAAAGTCAAACACATTCAAACAAAGCTTTTTGAATCAAATGAAAGTCAAACACATTCAAACGAAGCTATTTAAATCAAATGAAAGTGAAATACATTCTACAAAGCTAATTGAATTAAAAGAAAGTCTAACACATTCAAACAAAGCTTTTTAAACAAGCCCAAAAGGTCCAGACTACACAAAGCCCTCACCTTGAGGCGCACCTGGCTTAAACAAGACTTAAACAAGGCGTGCCCCAAAGACAGTTACCCTCTGCCTAAAATTGATAACCTGGTCGACTCAGCAGCCGGCCATGCTTTGATGAGCTTTATGGACGCCTACTCTGGTTTCCATCAAATTCCTTTATGGGAGAAAGATCAGGAGAAGACGGCCTTCGTCACTGATCAGGGGTTATACTGTTACACGGTCATGCCGTTTGGTCTTAAGAATGCCCCGACCACTTTCCAGCGAATGATAAACACTGTGTTCTTTGATCAGATTGGGAGTAATGTCGAGGCATATATTGATGATATGATTGTCAAGTCTAAAATTCAGAAAGATCATCTGTCGGACCTCCGAGAAACTTTCGCCACACTCAGGCGGCACCATGTCATGCTCAATCCCAAGAAATGTGTCTTTGGAGTTGAGTCTGGGAAATTTCTCGGATTCCTTATCAATCAGAGAGGAATAGAGGCGAACCCTGAGAAGGTGCAGGCGGTCATCGACATGCAGTCGCCTCGTACCATCCGAGAGGTTCAGAAGTTAACAGGTTGTCTGGCGGCCTTGGGAAGATTTCTAAGCCGATCAGGCGACAAATGCCTATACTTTTTCCAGGCAATTAAGAAAAAGGCAAGGTTTGAATGGGGGCCGGATGCTGAGGCGGCCTTCCAGAAATTGAAAGTTCACTTGCATTCCTTGCCGAGGCTGGTTAGCCCTTTGCCCAAAGAAGTACTCTACATGTACCTGGCCGTCTCTGATCATGCGTTAAGCGCTGTTCTCTTTGCTGAAAGAGACGGCTGTCAGCTCCCGGTCTACTTTGTCAGTCACGTACTGAAAAATGCTGAGTTGAGGTATCCCTTAGTGGAGAAATTTGATCTTGCACTCTTCATAGCTGTTAAAAAATTGAAGCCCTACTTTTTGGCACATGCAGTCGTCGTGTATACAGACCAACCTATCAAGCGGCCACTGACCATCATGGAGTCGTAAGGCTGAATGATCAAATGGGCCATAGAAATACAGAGCCTTGAAGTTACCTTCGAGCCTAGAAAAGCAGTGAAGGGGCAAGCCTTTGCTGACTTTATTGTTGAGATGACTCGTCCTCCTGACTCTCAAGTTCCAGACCAAGTCTGGAAGGTATATGTGGATGGAAGCTCTACTTCAAATGGTTGTGGAGCAGGCGTCATATGTTAGTCGCCAGAGGGCGACAGGTACGAGTATGCTCTACGCTTCAGTTTTCAGGCCTCAAACAATGAGGCAGAATATGAAGCTTTACTAGCAGGAATCCGCATGTGCAAGGCGGCAGGGGCAGAAAAATAGACGCCTATTCCGATTCACAATTGATAGTGAGTCAGTACAATGGCGAATACGAAGCAACCCATCCGGCCATGATCAAGTATTTACAGGCGGTACGACAGGCGGTCGGATCCCTTGAAGATTTTTGTCTGACCCAAGTGCCGAGATCAGAAAACAACCAGGCAGAAGCACTTTCAAAATTAGCATCATCCGCCTCCTGTGATACTCCTCGAACTGTTTTTTGGGAAGTAATGGAGAGGAGAAGCATTGAGGAAGAACCTATTGGAATCTTAGACAGAAGCTCAACCTGGATGGATCTAATTAGGGCATATGTGACAAAGGGTACCCTGCCGGATGATCATCAACAGGCGGCAGCACTGAAAAAACGAGCAACCAGTTTTGAAATAATAAAGGGAGAACTTCATAAAAGGGGGTACCTTCAACCCTTCTTAAAGTGTGTTTCTCCAGAAAAGGGACGAGAGATACTAGACGATCTTCACTCTGGTTACTGTGCTTCCCATATAGGCGGTAGGACGCTTGCTCAACGGGCAAGGCGGCAGGGCTACTTTTGGCCTACTTTAGAAGCAGATGCGATGGAGATGGTGAAAAAATGTGACAAGTGCCAAAGGTTTGGCAAACTAATTCACCGTCCGGCTACTGACCTCACTACCATTCATAGCCCACTACCGTTTGCTAAGGGGGCATGGATATTCTGGGTCCATATACGCCTGCTACAGGCGGAAGGAGGTACATACTTGTTGCCGTCGACTACTTCACTAAATGGGTAGAGGCGGATGCTGTAAAGGGAATCAAGACGAAGGATGTAATTTCATTCATTTGGAAAAATATCATCACTCGGTTCGGGGTTCCCATGTCTATGGTTTTTGATAATGGTCCCCAATTTGAGACGCCTGTTCTCAAAAGCTGGTTGGGTGACCAAGGAATTGCACACTACTTTGCATCAGTCGGTCGTCCACAAGCAAACGGCCAGGTAGAAGCTTTCAATAAAATCATCTCAGACGGTCTCAAGAAAAATATTGAACGAGCAAGCGGCCTATGGGCGGATGAATTACCACATGTTCTCTAGGCCATTAGGACGACTGAAAAAGGGGCAACTGGAGAAACTCCATTCCTCCTAACTTATGGTGCGGAAGCTGTTCTTCCAATAGAACACTACGAGCCGACTCTTCGAGTAATGCTATATGACGAAGAGGCAAACAGGGAAGCCATGCGCCTGACATTAGACTCACTTCCTGAAAGGAGGGGCAATGCTGTCTTGCGCCATGAAATTTACCGCCTGAGAATAACTAGATCATACAACAAAAAAGTACACAGGCGTCCACTCAAAGTGGGAGACTTTGTACTTAGAAAAATGGAAGCAGTTGGAAGGGCTAATGAGTCTGGCAAACTAACTCCCAACTGGGAAGGACCCTACCGAATCTGTGAAGAGGTCAGGGACGGTACCTACCGTCTGGAAACACCAGATGGCCAACCGTTGCCTCGAACTTGGAATGCAGATAATCTTAAGAAATATTTCTTTGAATGATATAAATAGTCAAGGGCTACTTAATAAAAGTTTGCATACTTAATATTCAATTTTGTACTAAGAGGGGCACGCCTACTAACAAACAGTCGGCTACTCTCCATATTCAGTTTTCATTTTTACTTAAGAGGGGCATGCCTACTGACAAACAGTCGGCTACTCTCCATGTTTAATTTTTATTCTTACTTAAGAGGGGCAGGCCACCTATACATTTATAGTCGGCTACTCTCCATTGAGTATTTTACTCTATCTTCAGAGGGGCATGCCGTCTGTACCTTTACAGTCGGCTACTCTCCATTGAGTATTTTACTCTATCTTCAGAGGGGCATGCCGCCTGTACCTTTACAGTCGGCTACTCTCCATTGAATATTTTACTCTTATCACCATAGGGGCATGCCGTCTGGATATATATAGTCGGCTACTCTCCATAGAAGAGGGCCGACTGGTTCCAAAGCACACAACCACCCCCTTATACTTAGCTAAAAATGATCAGGGCCTGGCCGACCCTGTGCCTAAACAGGTGGCTACCCTCCTCTTACTTAGCACCTACGTTCACCAAGAACTAACCAATTCCACAAGCCGAATGATCAGTCCAGGCGCTAAGCCAACTGATCCAATCTTCAAACTAATTCGACCTGTCCCAACATCATAGCAGGCGTTCGGCGGCATCCCTCCGGATGAAATTCGTCGCAGAGAGCAGCTCCCTTTTGGGTGGAATATTGCTTTATAAACTAATTACACGGCACCTATACGACTGTCCCCAAGGGCAACCACGTAGCCGTTTTTGAGACAAGGATAACTCTATCACTAACCAAACCAGTGGTAGCAGTTGGCATCTGAGTCAGATGACCGCCTGTATTAATTGGGATAAATGCAGGGGGTACCTCTTGAGTTAATAGCCAACAAACATTGGCGAATCAAAAGGTTCAGTCGGCCTCCGCCGCCTGGTACCTTTACTACTCAAGCAGGAGTGACGGCGACTGAGTAACACCAAAGTTAACTCATAGTCACTCTCTCAAACTTAGTATGGAGCCTAAAAGGTATGAGTCGTCCGCCTGTTTTTAGCAAACAGGGGCTCTCAACTACTACTCCTGCTAGGTTAACAACCTATGAGTTAAAAGCCAACAAACATTGGCGAATAAAGGGGAACAACTGGTACCCACCGGTTGATACCTCTACTACTCAGTTACTTGGCGACTAGGTAACAATCATGTTTACTTGGTCACTCCTTAAAAATTTAGTATGAAACTAAAAAGGTGTTCATACAGCACCTGTTCACACTAGATTAAATATGGCGGGAAACAGTCGGCCTAGACGGCCTAAAGTCTCTAGCCTAAAAGCATGACAAGTAGGAAACAACTTTCCTACTTGGTTAATTTTACACATGACAGGACCGCCTACCTAAAGGGGATCCAGTCTTTAAAATGGTTCGAATACCGATTGGATAAATGGCCGACTGATCGTCTATCCTGGAAACAGACAACCAGTCGTCCAGGGGCATAGGCGGCGTGACTAACTATCCGTACCTGTTTGCAACTATCGGCCATGTAAAACAGTCGGTATAGTGTACAATTGGATATCAGAATATTCAATACTTAAACAAATTTGAAGCAAAACAAAAAAAAAAATCATTAAAAAGAAGCCGGTCATTAAAGACCGGCAAAATATTCAGAGCCCCGGCCCCCTGGCCGGGTAAATACAAACAAACGGCACGCAGGCCGTGGAAAGAAGACATAAAGCTTAAGGGGGCAGATCTTCAATATTAGCAGTTGCCGCCTGGTCCGCACTCTTCTTGCTGGACTCGGCTTCAGCTGCATCCTTCTTTGATGCATTACCCCCAAGCGGCACAAGCGCCACTACCGGCTGCTCCTCCTCCTCCAACGCCTCTTCCTCAGCAGCCGCCCGGATCTCTTGATTATATCTACCAGAACACTGGCGGTACGTTTTTTCCCATGAGGCAAAGTCGGCATTGGGGAAGAGGCGGCCCCAAGTCATGCGCTGGATTTGAGCAAAGTCTTCCATCATCTCCCGGACCAGCTCTTTCTTTTCTTGCTCGGCCTTTTCCGAGAGCTCCTGAGTAAGACTCTTCTCCTGGGTCACCAGGCGTACCTTTACGCTCGCCAAGGATTTCTCCAAGGTTTCGTGTGAGGACATCTTTTGGCGAAGAGGTCTGCGCTCGGCCTTGAGGTTGTTGATGGTCGCCTCCAGCTCGCTATTCCTCTTCTGGGCCGCCTCTAACTGAGCTCGGATAGCGGCGGTAGCCTGCGCCTGATAATAAAGAATATCAATGGTCAGAACTTCATTTTGGGCAATTTGAAACATTGCCTTATCACAGTCAGAGACGGCCATAGCTTTTGCAGCCTTTACCTCTTTGTTCTTCCGGTCAAGCGGCTTGCGAAGGCCGTTCACTCGAATCAGGGCCTAAGTAATAAGGGGAACATGCGTCAGTTTCCAAACAAAAAAGAAAACAGGCGTCCTGGAATTCAAATACTTAAAAATTTGCTAAGTATACCTCAGCAAGGACCCCTGCAATCCCGTCTAGGTCAAGGGTGCTGACACCCCTGACCGCCTCCCTTTCAGCTGGAGGAACGGCCTTGATCATAGACTTGGCCACCTCGACCAAGTCAAGCTCCTGAGGGCCGGCTGCATCAAGCATAAACAAACGGATTAGACCTAGTAAAGAAGGGAGCAAGTCTAAAATTACAAGGATAATTTCATACTTCTAGGTGGCCCAGCTGGAGTTTTAGAAGAAGTGGCCGGCTGTTTCTCAGCCGCCACATGTTTCTTGGCAGAACTAGGAGAGCTCGCAACAGTCGTCCTCCGGGCCTTGGGGTCCGGCTGTTGGGAAGAAGAAGCTCTTGGAGCGCCCGTCTAAAAAAGAAGAAAAGAGTCAGTATATGCATAAACACAACTCCAAAAAGAGGGTGAAAGGTTCGAAGCCCACCAAGGGTGCAACATGGCCGCCGCAGTCTTGGAGGCGGTAATTTTGCTCATGGCGTCCGCTGCAAAAACAAATAGCAAAGTTAATAAAAGTCATAACAAGAAATGCATGGAACAACAGAGTATTCGACAGGCCGGCTACCTCTTGAGCACCGACTGCTGAGGCCACAGGCGGCCAAAAAGTACGTGAAAAGGAACAAGGATAAATTCCTGGTGTATGGAGGCCACAAAGAACTGGTTGTTGAAGGTTACACCGACGCTAGCTTCCAGACTGACAGAGACGACTTCAAGGCACAGTCAGGGTATACATTCTGTCTGAATGGAGGAGCGTTCAGCTGGAAGAGTGCCAAGCAGAGCACCACTGCAGACTCTATAACTGAAGCCGAGTACTTGGCTGCTTCGGAAGCTGCCAAGGAAGCTGTTTGGATTCGCAAGTTCATTAGTGAACTTGGTGTTGTACCCTCAATCAAGGGACCGATAGACCTTTATTGTGATAATAATGGAGCTATCGCTCAGGCCAGGGAGCCGAGAGAACACCAGAAGGTCAAACACGTGCAAAGGCGATTTCACATGATGAGGGAATGGAAATCCGAAGGTGAAATCAGAATTTGTAAGATCGGCACGGATGATAATGTAGCCGATCCTTTAACTAAACCTTTGCCTCAAGTGAAACACAACAAACAAGTTGAGGAAATGGGAATCAAGCACATAGGAGATTGGCTTTGATATTCCCTGTACAAGTGTTTTAATTAAACGGGGTTGATTTAATGTAAGACACTGTACTAAAACCATTCATTAATGGAGTAGTTAATTTTTGTGCAAAATTATCATTCACTCCATTACTATTTAATTGTGGTTTAGAATTAAATAATGAGTCCATTCGATTTACGGAAATATTCAAAACAGGGTATCAAGACCATGTCTTGGATAAAGAAACACCTGTTAAGTGAACATTGAATATTAAATCGAAAAGTATCCCTAATCGAGGTCATCTAACAGATGGATGATTGATGTCCGCCATAGATTAGTGTGTAGTATGATTAACAGCACCGTTTCTTGTGCTGCGAGGACGTGACAGTCATAAATCATTTGCACATGTACAATTTAGAACTGTACTGGATAAGACCTATGAGAGTACTTTAAGAAAATTTAAATTTTGTCATAATTACATTTCTCATTATGGCTATCGGAACTTATTTCCTCAGACCATGAGTACTGTGAAGTTTTCTTGTTTGAATACTAGGATCTTTGATGTTTCCAAACATCTGCCGTAACTGGGGATCATAACGGGAACACTCAGGAGTCTATGTCCTCTTAGTAAGAAGAACTTACAACACAAGACTGGGATTATCCCCCTACTAACAATAGGGAAAATGTTTTGTTGTTTAAAATCCCGCTCGAAGAGTGAGACTGTAAAATGCATGGCCATACTCAGATGGATTTTAGAAATCATCTGCTTATTGACAGTCGAACTCAGAGATCGAGAAACACTTCTGAACGTAATAAGGATGACAAAGAATCTTACCTTATAGTTCACGAAGAAACATTAAGTGACAAAGGAAATGAGCTATACACAATATGCACCCTTGTCCGGAAGGACAAGTGGGAGATTGAAAGGAATGGTGTCCTTCCAACAAGTGTATTATTCCGATAGAGGGTTCAGAATTATTACAGAGCTAATTCTTCAGTAAGGTCAAGTGATCGGAATGCCTAGGTGGATGCCGCTTCCGATCAGTAATATCATGGTACAATTGATATTACAGCTTAATCTTAACTGAACCCTTCGGGTCGAACCCAATCGAATCTCCGATCCGAGACGTCGAATTAATCCGAAAGGATTTTATGAGTCGACAGAGTTTTACGATTACAGACGTCGGAAATCAAGCCTAGGGCGTCGATACCGAACGTCGCAAAATCACAAGCAACAAGTATGAGCGTAGCCGTAGCTAGGCTAGGCTAGCTCATAGCATGCCTAGGTGCACCATGTGTGTGCTAGGCGCACCATGGTGTGCTAGGCACCATCGCAGCCTAGGCGCACCCTGGGAGCCCATCGCAAGCTAGCACCATGCTAGCATGGGTGCCTAGGTGCGCGTGGCAGCCATCGCAAGCCACACAGGCACCAGGCAGCTCATAGCAGCTAGCAGCATGCTAGCGTGGTGCCTGGGTGCATGTGGTGCCCTATCGCAGCGCACAGGCCTTGCTAGTCACCATCGCAAGGCCTGGCGCCATGCACAAGCACCATCGCAATGCCAGGGGCATGCGTGTGTGTGCGTGTGTGCCTCGCAGCCTCGCACACTGGCCTCGCACTGCAGCCGCGCTAATGCGTGTGGGCTGGTGCGTGTGCGTGCAATGGCTGGCTAGGTGCTAGGCAGCTGCACCACGCATGCATATGGGTGTGCGTGTGCGCATGCCTCGCACCTAAGCACAAGCAGTGCTAGGCACTGGCTAGTGCGAGTGTGTGCATGTGCGTGTGGGCTAGCAATGTGTGGGCTGGCAATGCGTGAGGTGCAGCGAGGGATGCGAGGGCTAGCATCAGCGATGCATGGCTGCGCATGCGATGGCAAGGCAGCACCACGCATATGCGTGTGTGTGTGCCTGCGATAGCAACAAGGCAGCACCACGCATATGTGTGTGCGTATGCCTGCGGCAGCAAGGCACCAGCGCCAGCGATGCCCAGCAAGTGCTAGCTGGGCGATGTATGCTGTGCGTGCGATAGTGGCGCTAGGCAGATTGGTGCGTGATGCATGGTGCGCCAGCCAAGCAAGCTAGCTGGCTGTGCGTGCTGGCAGCGCCAGGTGGCAGCCAGCCTAGCTGCCTTGCAAGTGGCGTTTTGAAGGGGAAGTGGGGACCAAAGCCACCAAGCTTCCCTTGGGGAGCAAGGTAATGGTCCCCCCCATGGGATATGGTCCTCACCTAACCCATTCTCTCCTTTTACCACTTGTTAGGTTGTGATTGTTTTGCATAATTATTTATTTTAGAATTAAATAAATTATTGCAATTGCACATGATCCCACATTGATCGTGAAAAGGGGTTTCAAGTCCCTATTCTCTATAAATACCCACTTGGTTGGGATTTTGAGAATATAACCTTGAGTGGAATTAAAAAGGCAACTCTTGAAAAGAGTAAACCTTTGATTCGTAAAACTCATAGTTATTTTGTCCGGGTCTTGACTAACCTTCAAGACTTAGGACGCTCGGGTCGGGTCGAGGGTACGATCCGTCGGAGATCTCGTCTTTTCGGGATTTTGAAGTAAGAGCTCTTTGGGAGCGAAGCACGCGTCAAAGGTATAATTATTGCCCTTAATCTTGTTTGATTAAGTTTATTATGCTTGTTTAATTGCTTTAATTAAGGGGCGGGTCTTGGTGGGTTTCCTTCCGCGTAGTGTCGGGTCACTACGAAACCCTACATTTCCAATATGACAGGGAATAGAAAATCTACTAGGATCCTTTAATTGAGGTGGAAATTTATTTTGTAATAAAGCACTACATTCCTCTGTAAAAGCTACAGTCTCTACCTCATTAAAGGCTCTCTTCCTAGTCAAAATATCTTTCATGAATTTAGCATATGCAGGAACTTGTGTAATTAACTTTGTGAAAGGAACTGTTACCTGCAAGTTTTTCACCACCTCCATAAACTTATGTAACTGCTTATCCAACTTAGTCTTCAATTGTCTATTGGGGAATGGTAGTATGATAACTGGTTTTTGTACATCTCCGCTCTTGTCTTGGGTTGTAATTTTCTTGGGAGTTTTACCCTGTAATGTATTATCAGAAATGTTAGTTTTACTCTGGAGCCCTGCAGGGTTAGTAACAAAATCATTTGATATAATATAATCATGATTAGCAATTTTTGTTAAAACAGGTTCATCATCCTTAGGCATAGGAGGCCCATCATAGTGTGAACCACTCCTTAGAGTAATTGCATTCGCATGATCTGTAGGTTGTTGTGGTTGCGATGGTAGGGCTCCCTGCTGGCGAGTTTGTAGAGCACAGGAAAGTTGCGCAATTTGATTATCTATAATTTTATTATGAGCTAAGATCAAATCAATTTGTGCATCCCTACTCTACATGTGCTTTTTCATACTAGCCAACATAGTTTTAATTTCTGACAAGGCAGGGTCAGTAGATGGAGGTGGAGTTTATGATTGGGTCCTTTGGTTGGGTGGTTGATAATATTTTTTCTGTGGTTGTTGTGGTGCTTGTTGTTGTGGTTGTTGTGGAGGTGGAGGGTTTTGAACATTTGTACTCCGGTAAGATAGATTTGGATGGTTTCGGAGACAAGGATTATAAGTGTTGGAGTATGGGTTATTTTGCCTATTGTTGCGATACGTGTGGTGCCAGCAAGCATGGCGTGCTCTGCTAGGCAGGCAGGCCAGCACGCTCAGCCAGGACACCTAGGGGCAGCAAGGCAGCCATGGTGGGCAACCCAGCACCCTAGGCAAGTGAGCCATGGCCTTAGTGCCTAGCAAGCCTAGCCCAGTGGTTTTGATGCTAGGCACTTGGGGCATGTTGTGGGCTGTTGTTTTGCGTAATTGGGGCCTTTTTAATTATTTATTCAATTATTTTAACGAGGCCAGGCCTCGGTTATTCTGGCTCTTGCAAAAAATATTTTGACAAAATTTGGGTTAACCGACTTAATTAATTGGATTAATTAAGTTAGATGCGGAATTTAGCGGGATCTTCGTTAATTGCTTAAACTAATTGCGTTTTAATCACATAAAATGGTTAACAGCTTTGACTAGTTTTAATTAGGGCGTTAATTGGATTAACGACCTAAGTTAGTGATATGTTCATTTTATGTAGTATTTTATCCCCTTCTCTTGGTCATAGTTAGGATTATTTTTGGCTCTTTAGAGCCACTTTTATTACTAATATGCGTTTTCTAGTGTTTTCGTAGTTGTGGTATTATTTTACAGGAAATTGCAGATTTGAAGCATTTTCCCGTACTTATTTGAGCCACCGCAACTCCGCGAGCATTGGAGCAAAACGCATTACTATGATCATATTCTGGAGCCCAAGGCCGCGTTAAAAAAATCAACCCGGTGATTAAGGGCTCGCTGAAGAAAAGAAGAGCTCGGGCAATGGACCGTAATTCAAGACCCAAGGATGAAATCTTATTGGGCCAAGAAAACTAGCCCAAAAGAGTTGAAGTAATCCATTGCCCGGGAGCTCGCCCGATCGGGCAAGGGAGATAGTAAAGGGTGAGCTTCGCCCGGACGCGTGCCTGATCGGGCGCAAGCAAAGCATTAGAAAGGAAAAAGGCGCGCCCGATCGGGCGCGTGTTTTCATTAGGAATTTTAATTTTTTTTATGCTTTTTCTTTAATTAGTATAAGGATCTTAGTATAAATACTTGGAGTTGCTTAAATTGTAGCACGTTTTTAGACCGACGATTACGTTTTTTAGATTAGTTTCTAGATTTTTGCTTAAGCTTTGTTCTTGATACTCTTGTTCACTCTACATGCTTTGATTTATGCAATTCATCCTTTCAATTTAATTTGGTAACGATTTCTTTCCCTTTTATTTTCGGTAATTTAATTGCTTTGATTAATTATGTTTTGTTTGATTATTTTGTTTAGCTTAGATTGGATTATGAGTGAGTAAATTTATTTCTAGGGTAATAGGGATCCATGAATAATATGAAGGGGTAAATTATTGTTGTTGATTATTAATGATTAATTAATTTCCTATTGATTGATTTAATGCTATGCAATTAGATTTGGCCAGGTTTAAGTATGAGTTATACCCTAGGCCTTTTATTATTGATTATTCCCTTATTTAATTCGCTTAGTTTAATTGTTAGTTTAGTTCCCACAATACAAATTGGTTACTTGATAATTTAGATTATAATAATTGATTAGGATTAAGAGAACATTGTTTCCCTGTGGATTCGACCCTACTTCCCTATCTACTTTAGTTAGAGGACTTAGGAATTACTTTTGATTAGGTGATACGACTAGAACCTGTCAAAATTTGGCGCCGTTGCCGGGGAAACGGTTTTATTTTTATTTCTGATTGTTTTTGTAGCCTAAATTATTTTCTTTCGTCTTAGAGAACGCAAGTTCTTTGGGACAAATTCTCATACTTGTTTGTTTAGTTCCGTGTTTATGCCCAGGAGTTCTAGATCAGGTTACATACCGTTTGACCCTGGGATTGAACGTTCTTTTCATAGACAAAAGAATCTTTTTAGACAGGTACGAGCTACTTCCAAGGATACTATACCTTTTGGAACCACCATCTGATTCTAGTGATATAAAAGTTTATTCAGAACTAGAAGCAGAGATGACGCACCAACCACCTCGCAAGCTCAGCGATTATTCGCAGCCGACCCTGACAGATTTCCCACATCTTATTCCTCCACCTGATCTTGAAGGAGTACAGTTGAAATCAAATCCAGTTTATTACTATGATCGAAAGGAAGCAATTTAGCGGAGCTAAGGGTGAAGATCCAAATCTTCATATTTTAGATTTCCGTCAATATTGTAATACTATTAGGCAAGCTGGGGTCACGCAGGACCGAATCAGGGAGATTCTTTTTCCCTTTTCTTTATGTGGTAAAGCTAAATTGTGGTATAATGGATCAAATAGAATTGCACATGGTATTACTAACTGGGATACTCTTGCTTTGAATTTCTATAATAGATATTACCCTGTAGAGAGGACAACTTTATTAAGGAGTTCAATCCAAAATTATGCCCAAGAAGCTGATGAAAGTGTATATGAATCTTGGGAAAGGTTTAAGGATTTGAAGAGAGAGTGTCCTCATCATGGTTTGGCGCAGTTGCAGATAATCCAAGCCTTCTACAACGGGCTTGGAAATTCATCTAGATCAATCCTTGATTCAGCAGCTAATGGAAGATTTATGAATCTTCAAGAAGATGTAGCAGGAACAGTAATTGAAGAGATGGGAATTCACAAATTCCCGGTACGGGAATCCTAGAGGTTTCTCTAACAAAGGGAAACATAATGTTGATTCAGTATCTTTTGTGCAAGCTCAATTAACCTCTATTTGTCAAAAATTATATAGTCTTAGTACTGCTATTTATACATCTTTAGTTGCTGTCAATAATACTAACGATGCTTTTTGTGAAAATTGTAAAATTGTAGGTCATTGGGCACAAGATTGTAAGAGAACCATGGAGCAAGTTAATGCCTTCCAAACCTATAGGCAAAATAACCCATACTCCAACACTTATAATCCTGGTCTCCGGAACCATCCAAATCTTTCTTACCGGAGTACAAATGTTCAAAACCCTCCACCTCCACAACAACAAGCACCACAACAACCACAGCAAAAATATTATCAACTACCCAACTAAAGGACCCAACCACAAACTCCACCTCCATCTTCTGACCCTGCCCTGTCAGGAATTAAAACAATGTTGGCTAGTATGCAAAAGCATATGTAGAGTAGGGATGCACAAATTGATTCACTTGTAGCCCATAATAAAATTAATGCTCTTTTAATGTGATTTAAATTCTTAGCTGCCTCTAACAAGGTAATAATGAAATGTTAAGAGGAAGAATGAGGTAATTTGATTAAAAATATAGAAGGCATACAAGTAGTGATATACGCCTTATTCGGGCCATTTTGAATGAAATTGCGTCTTAAAAAACTTCAAATGATGTTTTAACGTAATTTCAAGCCTTAGATGCCTCTAACTAGGTAATAATAACATGTTTAACAGAAGAATGAGTTATTTTGATTAAAAATATAGAAAATAGGCATACAAGTAGTGATATATGCCTTATTCGGGCCATTTTGAATGAAATTGCGTCCAAAAACAATTCAAATGCTCTTTTAATGTGATTTCAGGCTTTAGCTGCCTATAAATAGGTACGAATGACATGTTAAGAGGAAGAATGAGGTAATTTGATTAAAAATATAGAAAATAGGCATACAAGTAGTGATATAGGCCCTATTTAGGCCATTATGAATGAAATTGCGTCCAAAAATCATTCAAATGCTCTTTTAATGTGATTTTAAGCCTTATCTGCCTCTAACTAGGTAATAATGACATGTTAAGAGGAAGAATGAGGTAATTTGATTTAAAATATAGAAAATAGGCATACAAGTAGTGATATAGGCCCTATTTAGGCCATTTTGAATTAAATTGCGTCTTAAAACACGTCAAATGCTCTTTTAACGTAATTTCAAGCCTTAGCTACCTCTAACTAGGTAATAATGACATGTTTAAAGGAAGAATGAGGTAATATGAATAAAATTGTAGAAAATAGGCATACAAGTACTGATATAGGCCTTATTTCGGCCATTTTGAATGAAATTGCGTCCAAAAACCCTTCAACTGCTCTTTTAATGTGATGTCCAGCCTTAGATGCCTCTAACTAGGTAAGAATGACATGTTAAGAGGAATAATGAGGTAATTTGATTAAAAATATAGAAAATAGGCATACAAGTAGTGATATAGGCCTTATTCGGGCCATTTTGAATGAAATTGCGTCTTAAAACACTTCAAATGCTCTTTTAATGTAATTTGAAGCCTTAGCTGCCTCTAATTAGGTAATAATGACATGTTTAAAGGAAGAATGAGGTAATTTGATTAAAAATATAGAAAATAGGCATACAAGTAGTGATATAGGCCTTATTCGGGCCATTTTGAGTGAAATTGCGTCTTAAAACACTTAAAATGCTCTTTTAACGTAATTTCAAGCCTTAGCTGAATCTAACTATGTAATAATGACATGTTTAAAGGAATAATGAGGTAATTTGATTAAAAATATAGAAAATAGGCATACAAGTAGTGTTATAGGCCTTACTTGGGCCATTTTGAATGAAATAGCGTCTAAAAACCATTCAAATGCTCTTTTAATGTGATTTCAGGCTTTAGCTGCCTCTAACTAGGTAAGAATGAGATGTTAAGGGGAAGAATGAGGTAATTTGATTAAAAATATAGAAAATAGGCATACAAGTAGTGATATAGGCCTAATTCGGGCCATTTTGAATGAAATTGCGTCCAAAAACCACTCAAAAGTTCTTTTAATGTGATTTCAAGCCTTAACTGCCTCTAACTAGGTATGAATGACATGTTCAGAGGAATAATGAGGTAATTTGATTCAAAATATAGAAAATAGGTATACAAGTAGTGATATAGGCCTTATTCGAGCCATTTTAAATGAAATTGCGTCTTAAAACACTTCAAATGCTCTTTTAATGTAATTTCAAGCCTTAGCTGCCTCTAACTAGGTAATAATGACATGTTTTAAAGAAGAATGAGGTAATTTGAATAAAATTATAGAAAATAAGCATACAAGTAGTGATATAGGCCTTATTCGGGCCATTTTGAATGAAATTGCGTCCAAAAACCATTCAAATGCTCTTTTAATGTGATTTCAGGCTTTAGCTGCCTCTAACTAGGAAAGAATGACATGTTAAGATGAAGAATGAGGTAATTTGATTAAAAATATAGAAAATAGGCATACAAGTAGTGATATAGGCCTTATTCGGGCCATTTTGAATGAAATTGCGTCCAAAATCAACTCAAAAGCTCTTTTAATGTGATTTCAATTCTTAGCTGCCTCTAACTAGGTAATAATGAAATGTTAATAGGAATAATGAGGTAATTTTATTAAAAATATAGAAAATAGGCATACAAGTAGTGATATAGGCCTTATTCGGGCCATTTTGAATGAAATTGCGTCTTAAAAAACTTCAAATGATCTTTTAACGTAATTTCAAGCCTTAGATGCCTCTAAGTAGGTAATAATAACATGTTTAACAGAAGAATGAGTTATTTTGATTAAAAATATAGAAAATAGGCATACAAGTAGTGATATATGCCTTATTCGGGCCATTTTGAATGACATTGCGTCCAAAAACCACTCAAAAGTTCTTTTAATGTGATGTCCAGCCTTAGCTGCCTGTAACTAGGTAAGAATGACATGTTAAGAGGAATAATGAGGTAATTTGATTAAAAATATAGAAAATAGGCATACAAGTAGTGATATAGGCCTTATTCGGGCCATTTTGAATGAAATTGCGTCCAAAAACCATTCAAATGGTCTTTTAATGCGATTTTAAGTCTTAGCTTCCTCTATCTAGGTAAGAATGACATGTTAAGAGGACGAATGAGGTAATTTGATTAAAAATATAGAAAATAGACATACAAGTAGTGATATAGGCCTTATTCGGGCCAATTTGAATGAAATTGCGTCCAAAAACCATTCAAATGCTTTTTTAATATGATTTCAAGCCTTAGCTGCCTCTAACTAAGTAATAATGACATTTTAAGAGGAAGAATGAGGTAATTTGATTAAAAATAAAGAAAATAGGCATACAAGTAGTGATATAGGCCTTATTTCGCCTATTTTGAATGAAATTGCGTCCAAAAACCATTCAAATGCTCTTTTAATGTGATTTCAAGCCTTAGCTGTCTCTAACTAGGTAAAAATGACATGTTAAGAGGAAGAATGAGGTTATTTGGCAATAAATGTAGAAAATAGGCATACAAGTAGTGATCATATAGGCCTATGTATTAAATTTTTGCCTAACTTAAATTGTAAAAGTATTTTTACATACATAACCTAAGTAATTAATTCTAGCTAACATCATTTTTGTTTAACCAAGTTTTGCAAGGTACAGAAAGGAGGTCCATTGACAAGCAAAGAGCTGAATGAAGTTCGAGACATGTTAGCGTCTTCCATCACATATAATTTAATTTGAACTTGTTAACTTATACATTAATTATTAGTATAGTTTGTAAATATAACACCTTTTAATGAATGAGTTGTAAAAGCTATTTGACATTTCTTGTATCACATTTACGGTTATTAATAATAATAATGATAATACGGGTAATAATAATAATAATAATAATAATTATTACTGTTATTATAATATATATTAATGGCAGAATTAATACAGGATGTGCAGGTATTTAATTATTTTTAATTATTAAATTTTTTTTTTTTTTAAAAAAACAGGTTTTTCCCACCGGTTTACACAGTGAACCGGTGGCCAAAACAATTTCTAAAATTGGCGGGCTAACTTTTCCCACCGGTTCAATGTGTAAACCGCTGCGAAATGTCACGGTTTTGCCACCGGTTCACCCCAAAACCGGTGGGAAAAGTCTTCAATTTGTAGCATTAATCAGACTTTTTGCCACCGATTCACTTCTAAACCGGTGGGAAAAGTGCTTTTTGCCACCGGTTTTGAACTGGTGGGAAAGCTTTGAGGATTTAGCACCCCCCAAATCAAGAACAGTTCAAAATCGGTGGGGAATGGGTGGTTTGAACCGGTGGGGATTAGGGTTTTTCGCCTAGTGTTCTATTCTAGCTCTAGATTCCAAGTATACTGCAACTTGGGAAGATGTCATTGAAAGTTTCATGAATCATTACAAGTGTAACATTAAAGTCAAGATTTCCAAACGCGAGATTTCTATCCTTAAGTAGAAAGAAAATGAAGGGTTCACTGCCTATTTGAGTAGGTGGAGAGAAACAGCTATGCAAATGGTGGAGCCACCAAAGGAAAAGGAGATGGTTTGTCTCTTTATCCATAATTTGACCTACAAGTACAGGCTACATCTTAAATTCTTGCCATTGAACACTTTTGAAATTGTATACGATATTGGCATCAATATTGAGGATAAGCTAATAAAGACTGCTAACATTCTATGCCTTAAACCTATTCTCCTAATTATTATTCTTTTATCATTCCTTCCCTAATCACTCCAAGGGAGTCCATACAACACCCGAAGTTCCATACTTAAAGCTAGGCGTGAAAGGTAGAGGCGATTGAGGGTTTGGACCAAATCAACTCTATTTTCCTTTAATCTTCTTTTACTAACATTTTTATTCATGATGTAGCAATTTAAAGAAGCGTGGAACGTGAGTAATTAATTCACTTAATTACTCGTATTATTATTATTATTATTATTATTATTATTATTATTATTATTATTATTATTATCATTATTATTGCTAGTATCATGATTTTATTATTATAATTTGATTTGACTAACGATATTATGGCTAAAATGCTTCCAATGTTAATCATGATTGTATTATTGTATTGATCACCATATTGCAAGTTAAAGGGGGTATGTAATTGAATATAACGCCTAATAAGATAATTTAGACGATCGGTTTAGGATCCTTTTTGATCTTGTTATTAATTGAAGTGATCACGATATTATAGAATTATATGTTGCATTAACATTCAACCAATTTAACCTAATATTAGTTTGGAGCAAATTGAATCTTTGTCTATATGCCTCGAGATTTTCGCTATAAGAATCGAGTAGAGGCCAATATGGGCGAATGTAACTCCATAACTCACTTCGTACCATCATCCCCAATCCTCCTTTCGTGGTTCCGAACCATATAGAGTTAGTAATCTCATGAATTATGAATGGGGTGTAACCTTCACGGGTCAATCGTTGTTGCCTATCGTTGTCCCTTTATCGTGGTTGCCTTATAATGATCCGTGAACGGTTTACAAGTTCCTTAAAAACTTGTTGGCGGCTCTCTACTTTCCTTGTCCCTAATAGTATAATGTCAATTCTCACTTCCTATGATTGCCAAGCATATTAACAACATGCTTAAATAGGCGTGTTTCGAATGACGCCTACAAATCGGGTACTATTGACATGCAAAAGCCAAAACAAGAGGTGTACCAATGATAATTACCCCATATTTTATGCAAAATATGGTTTTAGATTCAACAAGTGTTTAAATAATTTATTCTTTTTTTCCACATTCTTACATCCACTAACTTAGTTGGGTCTTGGGTAAGATAAGTACTTTAGGTCCATTCTCATCTTACCCAAGACCTAACTAACTCAGCGAATTTAAAAACTTATCTTAAGGTGTAGATAGTGATTATTGAAGTATTTGAGTTTGGATTCTTGTAACTAGTATGACAAACAATTAAAAGTCATTAATGATTAATGAGCAAGAGTAAAGTCTTTTTTCCCTTTACTTCAGTAAGTTATTGATTTTATTTCAATATATATCTTTTTGACAATTACTTTAATTTTTAACATCTATTCGATCTTCTATTTATACATTTCATGATCTGGCTATGAAATACGAGAGCAGGTGGATAAGAATTACACATAGAAGAGTTTTTTCTAAAAAATCCAATGAGCGGGAAGAGATAACAAATAAAGCAAATTTTTAGAATAAAAAAAGTAAGTGATTTATAACTACCTAATTCTTGTCATTCCCTTTAATCTATTTTATTTACATATATTCTCTTTGTCCCTTAATATAGTTCCAATTTGTCATATTTGGTAGTTCTAAATATAGTTCCCATTTCCTTTTTTAACATTTATGGCCCCTTGGAAATTACCAATGACTCCTCATTTTTTTTGTCTTTATTATGAGAATTGCCAAAAGTGGAAAACTACTGGCGCATAGCGCGTATATGTATTTTCATGCATAGGCCATGAAAATAAAGTACCATTTCATAGGTAAATAGTACCATTAAATATTGTAGTGATATAAATATTTTGCTAATAGTACAAATAAGTGTATAACTGGTATATCAAAATATTATATCACTGTAAGATATAATAGTACTACAAAGACAATCTATAATCTAATGGTACAATATACATGTATAATTGTAATATCCTGGGAATTTCCTTCCTTAGAAATACTTCTTTTACTCTAAATAAAATCCTTTTTAGGAAATAACCAAAATATTACCGCCACCGTATTAATGGCTAAGGCAAAATTTCAAAGTCTCACATCGGAAGTCTAAAACAAAAATCAACTTTTAAAAAATAAAACTTGAGTTCACAACCTCAAAACAAAAGTAGAATAAAACATTCACAAGTTGGAACCAAATCAAACATGGCCCTTCTTAAAAACCAATTATAAATAAACACAATGATGTTAGTCCATAGCAAATTAATAATTCAAAAATAATAAACCAAGAAACATAACAAGTAACTCTCTACACTCTATCCCATCATGCTCTTCATGCTTCAAGTACATGTTACTTCCTCTTTATTTCAACTCTCTACTCACCATAAAAATGGGTCATAGTAGGGCCAATCTAAAAGAAAGTCAAACACAAACACAAAAGTACGAATCAGCAAAGCTGAGTGCATATGCACCAAACTAACATGAATATCCTAGCATCAAAATTAAAATAATAATTAAAACATGCTCGCCACGCAATAACAAAACAACTTACCTTGACTCATTACTAGCAATATTAATTATTAATAATAATAATGGATTACGCATCAAACAGGTTTCCTTCCTTGAAATAGCTCATTTAAATATTGAGCTTCCAATCAGGGAGCTACCCTAATTGCCACCTATTATGTCACCTTGTGACGGAATTCCAGTGCATTAATAATAAAAGAAAGTACAGGGTTCTGTACCCTTGTAGAAGCTATGGTTATATATAAAACCCTATAACTCCCCCCATATGTTCATACTCAAGGTATATACTGTAGGGTTTCGTAGTGACCCTCACTACGCGGAATGAAACCCCCCAAGACCTGCCCCCATAATTAATGCAACTAATACAAGCAAAACATAATTAAAACACAATTAAGAGTAAGGATAAGAAATATACCTTCGACGCGTGCTTCGCTCTTACAACGACCTCTTACTTCAACCTCGATAATGCGAGGTCTCCAACGGGATCGTACCTCGAACCCGACCCGATCTTCCTAAGCCTCGAGGCCCGGACAAAATATAAACTTGGAGTTTTACGAATTCAAGGTATACTCAACAATAGAGTTTCCCTTACAATTCCACTCAAGTGTGTTCTTTCCCAAATACCCAAGCCTTGGTATTTATAGGGAAATGAACCCTTGATTTCCAATCTCCCACCAATGTGGGAGAGTTGGTAAAAATGACAATTTATTTAATTCTAAATTAAATAAATAATCAACTCAATCACAATGCAACAAGTGTCAAGGGGAGAGAGAGAGTTAGGTGAGGACCAAGAGTAAGGGGGGGACCATCGCCTTGCTCCCCAAGGCTTTGTCCAAGGGTTGGTCCCCACCCCTCACATAACCAGCCTCATGTGGGCTGCTGGGCTGGCAGCCAGCTAGCACTGTTAGAATGCCCAGCCAGCACAAGCTTGATGCATGTGGTTGTGCTAGGCAATGCCTACGCTGCTGCTGCTTGCTAGGCGTTGTGTGCTGCTAGCTAGGCGCTGCTGCCCATCCATCGCACACGCACACGCACAGCCAACATGCATGCTGCTAGCGAGCCACACATGCTTGGCATTGCCTCGCCAGCCACACGCACAAGCATGCGATGCTTGGTGCTGTGCCAGCGATGCTGCGAGGGCATGCATGCACACGCATGCGATAGTGCTATGTTGTATGCTGCGATGGTGCGACAGCCCTAGGCACATGCACACGCACACACGCATAGGCCTAGCCATGCGATAATGCTGTGCTTGTGCTATGGTCTGCGATGGCACCTAGGGCGCGCTTAGAACACACATGGTGCGCCTATACTTGCGATGAGCTAGCCTAGCCTAGCACTTCACATGGCTAGGCCAATGTGATGCTATGGCTATGCTCGTACTTGTTGCTTGTGATTTTGCGACGCTCGGTCTCGACGCCCTAGGCTCAATATCCGACGTCTGTGTTCGTAAAACTCCGATGACTCATTATATCCTTCGGATTGATTCGTCGTCTCAGATCGGTTGTTCGATTGAGTTTGACCCGAAGGGTTAGTTAAGATTAAGCTGTAATATTAATTATACCTTAATATTACTGATCGGAAGTGGCCTCCACCTAGGCATTCTGGTCACTTGACCTTACTGAAGAATTAGCTCTGTAATAATTCTGAACCCTCTATCAGAATAATACACTTGTTGGAAGGACACCATTCCTTTCAATCTCCCACTTGTCCTTCCGGACAAGTGTGCATACAGTGTATAGCCCATTTCCTATGTCGCTTAATGTCTCTTCGTGAACTATAAGGTAAGATTCATTGTCATCCTTATTTCATTCAGAAGTGTTTCTCAATCTCCGAGTTCGACTGTCAATAAGCAGATTTTTCTAAAATCCATCTGAGCACGGCCATGCATTTTCACAGTCTCGCTCTTCGAGCGGCCTTGTAAACAACAAAGACATGTTCCCTATTGTTAATAGGGGGACATTCCCAGTCTTGCATTGTAAGTTTCTCTTACTAAGAGGACCTAATCTCTCGAGTGTTCCCGTTACGATCCCCAGTTACGACAAACGTTAGGCAACATCAAAGAGACTAGTACTCAAACAAGAAAACTTCACAAAACTCATGGTTGAGGAAACAGGTTCGGATAGCTATAATGAGAAATGTACCTATGACAATTTTAAATCTCTTAAAGTACTCTCATAGGTATTTCCAGTGCAGTTCCGAACTGGCACCTGTGCAAATGATTTATGACCATTACGTCCTTGCAGCACAAGAAACAGTGCTGTAAATCATACTACACACTAATCTCTCGTGGTCATCAATCGTGCATCAGTTAGATGACCTCGATTAGGGATAATTTTCGATTTAAATATTCAATGTTCACTTAACAGGTGTTTCTTTATCCAAGACATGGTCTTGATACCCAGTTTTGAATATTTCCATAAATCGAATGGACTCATTATTTAATTCTAAACCACAATTAAATAGCAATGGAGTGAATGGTAATTTTTGCAAAAAAAAATAATTACTCCATAAATGAATGGTTTCAATACAGTGTCTTACATTAAAACATCTGGTTTAATTAAAACACATGTACAGGGATTTTCAAAGCCAGTCTCCGACGTGCTTGATTCCCATTGCCTCAATGTGCTTGTTGTGTTTCACTTGAGGCAGAGGTTTAGTCAATCAGCCACATTATCATCGGTGCCGATCTTGCAAATTCTGATTTCACCTTTCGATTTCCATTCCCTTATCATGTGAAATCGCCTTTGGACATGTTTGACCTTCTGGTGCTCTCTTGGCTCTCTAGCCTGAGCGATAGCTCCATTGTTGTCAAAGTAGAGATCTATCGGACCCTTGATGGAGGGTACAACACCAAGTTCACTAACGAACTTGTGAATCCAAACAGCCTCCTTAGCGGCTTCTAAAGCAGCCAAGTATTCGACTTAAGTTGTAGAATCTACAGTGGTGCTCTACTTGGCACTCTTCCAGCTAAACGCTCCTCCATTCAGACAGAATATGTACCCTGACTGTGACTTGAAGTCGTCTCTGTCAATCTGGAAGCTAGCGTCGGCGTAACCTTCAACAACCAAGTCTTTGTGGCCACCATAGACCAGGAATTTATCCTTGTTCCTTTTCAGGTACTTCAGGATATTCTTGGCCGCTGTCCAATGCGCCTCTCCTGGGTCCGATTGGTATCGGCTCGTAGCACTCAAGGCATACGATACATCTAGCCTGGTACATATCATGGCATACATGATCGATCCAATTAGCGAAGTATATGTGATCTGATTCATTCTCTCTCGCTCAACAGGTGTCTGTGGACACTGTTTCTTGCTGAGAGTTACGCCATGGGACATGGGTAAATGCCCTCTCTTGGCATTCTCCATGTGGAATCGTGCCAGTACCTTATTAATGTAAGTACTCTGGCTCAATCCAATCATCCTCTTAGATCTATCCCTGTAGATCTTGATGCCCAATATGTACTGTGCCTCTCCTAAGTTGTTCATTGAAAAGCACTTTCCCAACCAGCCCTTTACAGACTCTAGTAATTTTGTGGTGTTTCCAATGAGTAGTATGTCATCGACATATAGGACTAGGAATGCGATGTCACTCCCACTGACCTTCTTGTATACACAAGATTCGTCTGCAATCTTTATAAAACCAAACTTGCTGATGGCTTCATCAAATCGCAGATTCCAACTTCTGCTTGCCTACTTCAGTCCATAAATGGACTTCTTAAGCTTGCATACCTTTCCAGCGTTACTTGGATCAACAAAACCTTCTGGTTGTGTCATGTACACAGTTTCTTCCAAAATCCCATTTAGGAAGGCGGTTTTGACATTCATTTGCCATATTTCATAATCGTAATATGCAGCAATCGCTAGGATAATCCGGACAGACTTTAGCATTGTAACTAGTGAAAAGGTTTCATCATAGTCAACCCCATGGATTTGTCTATAACCTTTTTCCACCAGTCTAGCCTTGTAAATCGATACATTTCCATCCTTGTCTGTCTTCAATTTGAAGATCCATTTGCAACCAATGGGTGTGTAACCCTCGGGCAAATTCACCAAGTCCCAGACTTGATTTTCAGACATGGAGTCCTTCTCGGATCTCATGGCCTCTTGCCATTTAGTAGAGTCGGGGCTCGTCATAGCTTGTTTGTATGTCGCTGGCTCATCTCCTTCCATAACTAGGATTTCTTGATCATCAGTTAAGACAATACCAAGGTATCTGTCTGGTTGAGATCTTTGTCGTTGCGACCTACGAGGGTAATGGGTTGAGCATTTACATTGTCTGTTTGATTCTGACCAATCTTCTCAGCTGCTTCCAAAGCACTTAGATTGTCAGTTTTATCAGGTTCACATTGTTGCTCGTCCTCTCGAACTTCGTCGAGTTCGATTTTCCTCCTACTTGTCATTTTGGAAAGGTGTTCCTTCTCCAAAAAGACACCATCACGAGCAACAAATACTTTATTCTCTGATTTATTGTAGAAGTAATACCCTTTGGTTTCTTTTGGGTATCCCACAAAGAAACACTTATCCGATTTGGGGTGAAGTTTGTCGGAAATTAATCGTTTGACATATGCTTCGCATCCCCAAATCTTAAGAAAAGACAACCTAGGAGGTTTCTTAGTCCATAATTCATATCGAGTCTTTTCAACAGCTTTTGACGGAGCTCGGTTTAGTGTTAGTGCCGCGGTTTGTAGCGCATGTCCCCAGAAAGAAATAGGAATTTCACTAAGACTCATCATTGATCGAACCATGTCTAACAAGGTTCGATTCCTCCGTTCGGATACTCTGTTCCATTGAGGAGTTCCAGGAGGTGTCAACTCTGAAAGAATACCATTTTCTTTCAAGTGATCGTCGAATTCATGGCTCAAATATTCGCCACCTCGATCCGATCGAAGTGCTTTAATTTTCTTGCCAAGTTGATTCTCTACTTCTTTCTGAAATTCTTTGAATTTGTCAAAAGATTCAGATTTATTCGACATTAGGTAAACATAGCCATATCTACTAAAATCGTCGTAAATGAAAGTGAATTCTCAGATGTCTTAGTTAGAGGTATCAACTCTTGTCTACTCATACGTAAAACATGCAATTTCCAGTGAACATATATTTGCAAGACAATTTTGAAACAACTATTGTCAAAGTCTTACATTCAAAATAATTAGGTGTCCAACACCATAGATCATAGTATGTTCATGATGAAAACTAAGATTAGTTTAATTACATGTCATAGACAAAATAGTGCATGCAAGCACGACCGAAAAACCATCTTCGTCGTCTACTTGTCCTTGCACCAACACTTGATAAGCTTTTCACTTGGTCCCTGAAAAGGCAACATAAAGTGAGTCATACTTGGTATCCAACACCTATGATAAGCTTAATTCACAAGTGTTTAAGGAAGATACCTGAGGCAGATGCTCCATTCCTCTCCTCCTCTTCCCGAAAGAGCTTGCATTCTTTCTTGTAGTGGCCTTGCCCACCACAATAGATGCAACGCATCTTTGCCTTGACCTTCTTGAACTCCTTTCTCCTTGCTCTCAAGGGCCTCTCGGTCACTCCACATGCGGTGGCTCGGCTGAGTAGTTGCACCACCTCCATTAAGGAGCGTGTCTCCTTTCCCGCAGCTATATGCACTCTAAGTGCATCATAGCTCGAGTGGAGCAAAGCAAGCAAGATATGCCCCGCCATCTCATCCTCCAATGAGATTCCGAGAAGCTGCATGTGTTTGAAGAGCCTAGTAATTCCAAGCACATGAGGTCGGAGGGGCATCCCGGGTTTCAATTTGGCATTGTAGACCTTTTTCCAAAGTCGACGTCTTTCCTTAGCAAGACAACCCACATTTAGTGGCTTTATCTTCATGTTTGAGAGTGACTTAGTCAAATTAAACTCGAGTCCATCATAGTTTCCATTGTCACTCTTGGTGACTCTTACATTGACAACGTCCTCAAGTGCTTTGAGGAACATGTCCGGAAGCTGGAGGAAAGGCTTTCCTTCCAATCTTCCGAGATAGAATTAGCCATGAGTCGTGAGACTATCTTGCAATTGGAAGACCATTCTTCATGAGCCTCATCAGTCATGATCCCCTTAGAGAAGAAGCTTGGAATGGGAGTGTTAAGAGTGTACTCCAAGGAACAATTCCGAAGAGTTTTTCTGAGTTCCTCCTCCCACTCCTTGAAGTTTACCAAGTTTAGGCAAAATGCCAATTTGTTGGGGAGTTCCGGGCACATAGCATTGTTGTTTGAGTTACTTGTAAACATTGTTCTACAATTGAAAGAATTTAAAATGAAAAACCATTCATATAATCAATAAGTTTGAAATTTAAAAGCGTTCATGCATATTTTTAATCTTATTGAGCATTTTATCCACGCATTAATAATTTGTCCCTTTTAGGCGAGAATAAAATGATTCCGAGATCCTAAAGATCAAGAAATGGTTAAGCATGCTTTGGCTTGTCTTAACATTAAATATATTAAGGTAAGCAATCCAATTGCTAATAGCTCCAAGCTACTCTCGGTTTGATAAAATGTCGCATATAATGCACTCTTGACATTTTATCTCTTTTGCCATGACATCTAAGGACTCCTTACTGATGTCGTTGAGCTTAACCAAGACAACTTGTATACCTAGTATACCTTACGTTCCTAGGGAATTAGTGATGCCTCGCTTTGGCGTAGCCCATCACATACCCGCATTAGTTCGGTAAGTGTTGTTCTTGGAACGGCAAATTTTAGCTCAATATTTTAAGGGACCTAGGGTTTCTATGTTGGTTGATTTAAGCGAACTTAACTAATCGTCTCAACATATGAAATCTTAGACATGCATCTAACATTCATATACATATATAACAATAATATATATAAGGTATAAATTTGATGCATTTGACAACTAGCATGACCCCTTGAAATCTTCAAATCTTCAAGGGTCTTCATTTTGGCTCGTCTTCATCGAAACGCCGTCTTGAGACATCTTTGCCAAAATAAAATAACTAGCTACTATGACTAAGATTAATCTAAAGTGCAAAAATACTTAACAGTTCGCAGACCGTATTTAGATTTTACAAAAAAACATAACGGAACGCAGTCCGTATTTTCTATCCTAGTCGGGTCCCACTAGTTGCCATTTTCTCAAAACCTGTTTTGAAAACAATCTTTCATTCACCCATTCACTATTTGTGAATGGCCCATGCACATTACGAGATACATAATTAAACACGCAAAACTAGTAACTAACTTAGGTGGTTAATCCGATTAACGAGCCTAATTAAAACTAGTCAAAGTTGTTTAATCCATTATTTCTAAGGTGCAAAATTGCTCACGTAATTAACTAAGCTCCCACTAAATTCCGCATCCATACTTAATCAATCCGATTAATTAAGTCGGCTTAACCCATAATTTGTCAAAATTTTGCAAAAGCCGAAAAATGAGGTTTGACCTCGTTAAAATAATTACATAAATATTTTAATACCGACAAAATTTTCACAAAATGAATAGCTCGAAATTAAGCAATATAGCCCACACAATGCCTAGTGGGTTGCGCACCATGGTTGCTAGGTAGCCCATGGCCTGTGCTTTGGTGCGTGGTGCTAACATGCAGCGCCCAGCGTAGCATGCCATGCTGCTAGCACCAGCAGCCTGCCTAGAATGCTGCGCATGCTGGCAAGCATGCTGGTGCTTGCCAGCAAGTGGTGCGCTGGGCTGGCGCTTGCTGCCATGCTGCCCAGCAGCATCCCCACGCAGGCCAACTCCCCAGCCACTGCCCCACGCACATCAGCCCCAATCTTCCCTCGCCACACAGCATTGCACAGCAGCACGCTTCGATGCTTAGCGCCTGTGTGCACCATAGGCAGCCTACATGCGGGCTGTTGGGCAGCCCGGCTAGCCTTGGTGATGCTTGGGGTTTTGCCTCGATTTACGTGCATTTTTCTCGGGATTTTAATCCATGAATTTGGCTTCTGGACAGCCCCTGGAAAGGATTGAATCTGATTCAGAATGTCGATTCCACCCAAAAAACACTATTTTTAAGCAAAATTTTGAGTTCGACAGCCAAAACGAGAAAAATACGAGTTTTAAAATTAATTAAAACGAGCTTCTAATCCAATTAGAGAAGCAAACCAGAATATAAATCTTCTTTTAAAACACCTTAATTAATAAATAATTGCAAAAATTAAAAGGAGCATGGCTCCGATACCGCTATAGGGTTTCGTACTGACCCTCACTACGCGGAATGAAACCCCCCAAGACCCGCACCCATAATTAATGCAACTAATATAAGCAAAACATAATTAAAACACAATTAAGAGTAAGGATAAGAAATATACCCTCGACGCGTGCTTCGCTCTTACAACGAGCTCTTACTTCAACCTTGATAATGCGAGGTCTCCAACGGGATTGTACCCTTGAAAACCCGACCCGATCGTCCTAAGCCTCGAAGGTTAGTCGAGGCCCGGACAAAATATAAACATGGAGTTTTACGAATTCAAGTTATACTCAACAATGGAGTTTCCTTTACAATTCCACTCAAGTGTGTTCTTTCCCAAATACCCAAGCCTTGGTATTTATAGGGAAATGAACCCTTGATTTCTAATCTCCCACCAATGTGGGAGAGTTGGTAAATATGACAATTTAATTAATTCTAAATTAAATAAATAATCAACTCAATCACAATGCAACAAGTGTCAAGGGGAGAGAGAGAGTTAGGTGAGGACCAAAAGTAAGGGGGGACCATTGCCTTGCTCCCCAAGGGTTTGTCCAAGGGTTGGTCCCCACCCCTCACATTATCGGCCTCATGTGGGCTGCTGGGGTGGCAGCCAGCTAGCACTGTCAGCATGCCCAGCCAGCTAGCACCACCCCAACCAGCACAAGCTTGATGCATGTGTTTGTGCTGGGCAGTGCCTACGCTGCTGCTGCTTGCTAGGCGCTGTGTGCTGCTAGCTAGGCGCTGCTCCCCAACCATCGCACACGCACACGCATAGCCAGCATGCGTGCTGCTAGCGAGCCACGCATGCTGGGCATTGCCTCGCCAGCCACACGCACAAGCATGCGATGCTTGGTGCTGTGCCAGCGATGCTGCGAGGGCATGCATGCACACACACACACGCATAGGCCTAGCCATGCGATAGTGCTATGCTGTGTGCTGCGATTGTGCGACAGCCCTAGGCACATGCACACGCACACACGCATAGGCCTAGACATGCGATAGTGTTGTGCTTGTGCTGTGATGGTGCGGCAGCCCCAGGCACATGCACACGCATAGGCCTAGCCATGCGATAGTGCTGTGCTTGTGCGATGGACTACGATGGCATCTAGGGCGCGCCTAGCACACACATGGTGCGCCTTGGCTTGCGATGAGCTAGCCTAGCCTAGCACTTCACATGGCTAGGCCAATGTGATGCTACGGCTATGCTCGTACTTGTTGCTTGTGATTTTGCGACGCTCGGTCTCGACGCCCTAGGCTTGATATCCGACGTCTGTGTTCGTAAAACTCCGACGACTCATTAAATCCTTCAGATTGATTCGTCGTCTCGGATCGGTTTTTCGATTGGGTTCGACCTAAAGGGTTCAGTTAAGATTAAGCTGTAATATTAATTATACCTTAATATTACTGATCGGAAGCGGCCTCCACCTAGGCATTCCGATCACTTGACCTTACTGAAGAATTAGCTCTGTAATAATTCTGAACCCTCTATCAGAATAATACACTTGTTGGAAGGACACCATTCCTTTCATATACGTTCCAAGAGTTTTGGTGCGTATCCTCTTATACTTTAAGTGATTTACCAAATATAATTTAACTTGTGATGACTCAAACCAATTAATCATGAATAAACATGGCAACACTCAACACACACTTCCAATTCATTCTTGAATTAATTAGTGAGCACATACTATATATTTTTATTAAGGTTCCTTTCCTAGTTTTGTGCACAAAATTGCATGATTACTACCTTGGTGCATAAAATGCACTACTAAACTTCTTTTACTCAAACTCAACTTATATGAGCGAGTAAATAAGTAAATTAACTTCTTGCCCCAACACCAATAAGAAATGGGTGAGAAATAAATTCATGAATCATGCTCAATAATTCTAACTTTAGCTCTTTAACTCATATATAAGCCTTGCTTATTAAATACATGGCTTCTTGGTACTTGAAAAAAAAAACATACTTCCATGATTCACACATACTCAACATGTATCATGCCTCAAATAATATATTCACATGCTTGTATAACAAATCATCCTCAACCAACATCAATTCCAAGCATATGATAAACCAAATATGCTACTGATTCATCACTTAAATCATACGTTACAAATCTTAGCATGATACTACGCATGCACAAATATTCTTGTGCACATATGTACCTTGAATAATGCCTAAACTCGGCCACACTCGCTAAAAATCACCTAGCTCGAAACTTCCTACAAATAAGAATACATAACTATAATTAATCCACTATTCTCACAAATTTCCAGCAACTATAATACACTTTAAACCTTACTAATTAACCCAACTTAATGACATAAAAGTCATAAAACCTTTTCTTTAAGAGGGTACTTCAAATCCTTTCAAAAAGACTTAATTTTTATGACTTAAATAAAATTCCAGCATACTTATTTAATATAAAACATCACTAATAGACTAGAAAATCATATTTCAATCATTAAAACCTTTTCCCCTTTTATTGGTAATCATACCTTAACTCAATAATTAAAAAGTAGTGTGCATAGATAAATTTCAGCATTAATTTGAGGGCTTTAAACTCATTAAGAACATGTTTAAACCATTAATTAAACAACAACAACAACAACCTAGGATAAAACCCTATCCATAAACATTAAATTCCCAAATCCTAGGGTTTGTAAATTGGGGTTTTTGATTAAATAAAAAATAAGGAGAAAAAAGGACAGAGAAAATATTGAGAAAACCTTTTGAATTTTTGTGAAATCTGACAATTATGATTTTAGAGTGAAAAATCTTGAGGTTTTGAAGTATTATACTCCCCTTTTAAAACAAACACTCATAATTACAAAACTGTCATTACTAAATCCTACTCCTCCTTGACTTCTTCCTTTGGGGCCAACTTGTTGGGCTTTTAATTATCCTCAATTTCCCAACACGTTGATCCAACTATTTAAATAAAGATGACCCAATTCAAAACACTTTTATTGCCTCAATTAATTACCCATATTATTTATGCACACTTACATAATATTTAAATAATTAATTTCTTTTAAAAATGAAATGAATCATTTTAATTTATAAAAATAAATAATTTATATATATATAAATATTATAAAAATAGGAAGTATTATAGTCTACCCCCCTTAAAAGAAGTTTCGTCCTTGAAACTTGAACACGAAAATCATAAAACTTTGTTCAAAACTTATTTAAAACTGTACTTTTTCACCCACTTAGTAAACACATTTTTAATACTTATAGTTGTTGTACTATTTTTGTAACCTTTCTTATTCTCTTTCTTTCTAAACTTGTATAAAATTGTGCAAAATATACTAAGAATGCACAAAAAAAACATGAAAATAAGGTAAACAGCGCGAAATTCTACCGCATTCTACCCTAAAGAAAACGAGTTACGTCCCCGTAACTCAACTAGCCTTAAACAATTCAGGGTACTGATAAGTGTCATTTATGTCGCTATTTTTAAGAGTTTTTTAGTTATTTTTTCATAGTTTTTATATCTTTTTACTTGGTTTTAATAACATTTTATTACATTTGTCATGATTGCGTGTGAAATGTCGTTATTGCTCAATTTTGGCTTTTCTTGCATATTTTTGTTGCTTATGGCATTAGATTAAACTTTATTGGTTTATTCTTATGTTTAGGAACACTTGGATAAGTTCATTGCTCAAGATTGAAGAAATATAAAACATAGAAGAACAAGTAATGAAGAAATGTGTACTTGATTTTCAATGATCGAACTTCAAACGCCTATATCTATTGATCTACAAAACATTTTGGGGCAATTCCAATTGGAGATGAAAGCTTATCTTGAGAGCTTTCCAAAGACAGGTCATATTCTCAATTCCGTTGTAAAACGTGGGAGATATGTTCATTTGAAGCTGAGTGGTTTGCCCAGTCCGATAGGAGCGGGCGCGCATCCTATGAGGAGCGCCCGCTCTAAACTTTCTGGAACGATTCTGCCATATTTTGCTGCAGCTAGGAGCGCCCGTGCACGAAATTGGAGCGCCCGCTCCTCTGCACGCTGCTCGACTTTTTGCGGAGCTTCCTAGGCAATTTAGTAAGGGGTATAAATAGATTTTTTGCTCATTTTAGGGGGAAATTTCATATTTTCAGTAGTTTTAGGTTAGTTTTAGGTTTTTAGAGAGAGAAACTCTCAAATTTTGGATAGAGAAAGTGAGAGAAACAATGGTTTTCATGGATTTTGGATAATCAAAGGAGGAATTTGATGATTTGAAGATCTCCATTTTATATCAATGAGCATTTCTTACTCTCTTCTCTCTTTATGCTTTATTAATTTCTTTGTTAATCATGTTTGAGTAGATTTCCTTCTACTAGGTGTTGAGTGAAGCTTTGTTATGGTTAATTGAGTTATTTGAGATAAATTTGATGATAATTGTGTGATTAAATTGATTGAATTGATGATGGCATGTTGTTTGTTTTAGATTGGATTGATCTCCCAAGATAGCAAACTTAATTGCATGTTAGTTCTAGTTTGACAAGGGATTGTGAATTAGAATTTATATATTTGATTGCATTTTGGGTAAATTTCTTCTATGCACCTAGTCAATGAGGGATCTAGGCTAGGAATTTGAGAGATTGCTCTTGATGGTAATTAATTCCCATTTTAATTCTTTCTTTGCATGATTGATTATCAAATCAATTCCCATTAACTTGTTAATTGTTCAAAGTGGATCTTTGCCCCTAGTAGACTTTGTAGTATCTTGATCTTTATATGTGTGTTAGTGTAGTTGTAGTGTCCACTATCCATTAACCGACTTCGGCGTAGCTTAAGCATTAGATCGAGAACAATCCAACATTACCGTTCCTTGTGGTTCGACTCCGAACTTACCACTAGACTTGTTTAGGGGTTAGTTTAGGATTATAATAAATTTTGTTTGGCCGTGAGGAGGTTAGTCAACGACATAATTTCCCCGCGCTCAAAATGGCGCCGTTGCCGGGGAACGGTGTCAATGCTTGATTGTTTTTGATTGCTTGAGTCTAGGTCTTTGTGTATACTTTTCTTTTTATTTTATTTTTTTAATTTTTGCTTGTTTTTGTAAAAAAAAAATGGCAAGTAACTCGTTTCCTCAATATGACAATGAGCCTTTTTGTGAATATTTGGGATATTTGGATTTTGATTGTTGTAGTCTTTGGGAGGCTTGTGAGATTTGTTATTTTGGTTTGAATGAGAAAACTAGGGATGAAGTTGAATGCATGCATAATGGTGAATTTAGAGCATTATCAATTGAGATGCTTGGGATTTTTATGTTTGGTTTGCTTGGGATGTCTATATTAAGGGTAATCATGATTCTATTATTGATATGCAATGTGTTGATACTTCTAATATTAGCATGAATTCCCATGATTTGTTACATGATCCCTTAAGTGAACCTAAAACACATGATTTCAACTCTATTTCCTCTTTTGTTCATGATGATGAGGTACATGCTCAAGTTGATGCTAATGGTGTGTTTCAATATTCTTCATTATTTACCATGCCTTCTTGTGATGTGCTTCGTTCCCTTAATGATGAATCTCATGTGTTTGATTGTGCCCCCACTCCCCAATGTGATGTATATGCTCATGATATTAATGTTGATTTTTCCAATCTTGGTTGTACTTCTTCTTCTCTTGTTGAGCCTCAACCTTCAACACCTTTTGAATCCCTTATTTCTACTTTTGAATCTCAAATTAGGTGCATTGAGCTTGATAATGAGCTTGGGCATAGTAAGGAAATGATTCTTAATTCTATGAGAGGTCAATTAGAGATAATGAAAAAGAATGAGGAGCGTCTTGAGGAGGGAAGGAGAAGAAAAGAGGAGTTAGAAAGCCAATTGTCACCCTTGATGCTTGTTTGTGAAAAATCCCAATTTAATGTGTGTGTTGAGGATGATGATGATGATTTTGAGCAACCAAGAGAGTGTGAGGATCCCATTGGTGAGCATATGAGTGATGGTGAAGGAATTGAGAATGAAGAGAGAGTTGATTTTGAAAATCCTAACCCTCTTTCCCATCTTGATGAGTCTCAAGTGCATGATTGTGATCCTTTTATCCATGAGTATTTGGATTCATTTGAGGTTATGTCTAATGTGTTTATTGAGTGTCAAATGAAATCCCATAGCCTTTTGAGTGAGTTCATTAAGAATGCTTCATGGGAGAGAGATGATTTTGAAATGAATTTGCATCCATTCATGCATGACTTTGAGATTTTAGGCTTTAAGGAAATTGAGGGAGTTGTTGTTCATGATTGTAGTGAAGAGGATTATGTAGTTCCTCTTGGAAGTTGGATGTTTGAGGGAGTTCATGATCATGAGTGTTCTTCTTTTGAGGATTCTATGATTGATTTTCATGCTCAAATTGGTGATTTGAGGAATGGTGGTGAAGAAGAGACCATTTGTAAGACCATTGCTCCTATCCCCTTTTCTCATGTCCCTTTTTCAAGGAATTTCAACCATATCCCCTACACTCCTATATCCCTTCCTTCCTTTGTTAATGAGCCTATTGGGGAACCTCTTGCCTATGATGATTTTCATGTCCCTCATTCGTCTTCTATTGAGGAAAAGGGTGATTTTGCCACCCAAAAAGATTTTTGTGAAGAGAGTTTGCCTTTCTATTCTTCTTCTTATTTTCTTGAATTTTCTTTTGATTATTCTTCTTCTTGGCAACTCCCTCTTCACTTTCTTTTGCGTGCCCTAATCTTGGTGCATGCCCTTCTTATATCATTTACCTACTTGTTATCTTATGAGATGTGTAGTAGTGCATTTGACAAGCTCTTGCGATCGTTGCAATATTATTTACTAGAGCGGTCAAGCTTGGACCTTAAGCAAGCCTTTCTCGGGAAGTAACCCGTGTTTTATTGCTTTCATTTTTTTTTTCTTTTTAGAATAGATTTTCTCTCATGGAAATGTTTGTGTGCCTTTATCTAGGTACATAACTTGGTATACTTTGGTGCATTGGTTTGGATCAAGGATCAAGGAAGTTTGGCACCACAATTGCTAGCATATGGAAAACAAGATTCAATCCTTGAGAAAAGTGGCTTTGAAAAGTTCAATTGGGTCATTTGCGGGTATATACACCCACCTAAAATCCGGTAATATCTTTCCTTGCTCTTTCTCCATTAGTTGATACCTAAAGGGGCTTTGAAACAGGACATATGTTGGGTTGTTGGATTGATCTCCTTGTTTTCCCCTTCCATGGATTATTTGATTTATGATTGAGTGTAGTGTTTCATTCAAGCTTCGGGGAGTGTATTCCATCATGTTTGGTGGGATGTTGATTCATATATGCCATGCACATTTGTATATGTATTTTCATGTTCTTTATCTTGAAAATCACAAAAATATTTTTGTTTCTATCAAGGCAAATTTGCAATGTGTTTTCTTTTGTTCTTGCTTTGGACATAATACTTATGGACTTGTATTCTTGAATGTCTTTCTTCCTAAATTTTAGAGGTGTGCACAGTTTGAGAATGTGTTAGGTTGACTCTAGGATATGGTATGCTAAGGTAGTTGGCTAAGAACTTTGGGACCATGAAGCTCTAGTTCACTTGCTTGTGGTAAGATGGAGTTGCTCTCTATAGTGGATATGAAATCAAGAGTTAGTTATTGCTATCCCTAGTGAGGTATAATTGTTCTAGCCTTCATCATACTTTGTTGAGCGGCATATTTGGATCCTTGGCTATTGCATTCTCATATCTAGAACTTGACTTTTAGCTCCCAAGATCGCGACTGAGCCACTTTAGGGGATGACAAAGACATTTCTCTTTTTATAGGATTAATTTTAAATTTTAGATTTGGTTTGCATTTGCCCCTATTACTAGCCCATTTGAGCCATATACATTCTTTTCTCTAACCACAATACAAGCCTTCCAGCCTTGGTTTCACTTTAACTCCTACCTTTAGTTTGTGAAGCAATTTTGTTTTGGAGCTTGTTTTATTGTTTATGGTGCAAGTTTAGAATTGTGAGTTCATTTGCAAAGCAAGTATGTGTTGTATATAATTTTTTGCATAAAACCAAATGCATTTTGAGAAAAAGCCGCCCAAAGTTAAAAGAGGCAAGGACATTAAAAAAAAAAAATAGCAAAAGCAAAAGCTTGGAAAAAGAAAATATCGAAAAAAAGTAAAGAAGAATGTAAAGCACAAAAAAAAAGAGGTTTTGTTATTGTTGTTTTCCCTGTTTTTGTTATTTTGTGTTAAATAAGTTTGGGGGAAAGTTATTTAATAAGCATACTTGGCACTTTTGTTTTGGAATCATTTGGATCTTGTGGAAGAAGTTCCACCCGTGCTTCACATAGGTTTACCGCCAATTTCAAGAGTTCTCCACACCCTTACTCTCCTAGCTTATATGTTACAACCTTGAAAGTCCTTTTGATCCTAAAGGGTTAAGTCATTCAATGATGGCGGGAAATAGGAATCAAGCCTATAGAGCGAGTTTGCATAGCCAAGATGTTGGGTAACCTTCTCAATGTTTTTAATTTCTTATTTATTTTCCGGTTCCTTCGTGGAATCATGAGAAGCTAACTTGAAAGTGGATTTGAAACTAGTAGAGAGAACGTGGTTTGATTGGTTGGAACAAAAGGTGGAATGTGTTTCCTTTAGTTCTCTATGCTTAGCATATGTTATGTTTCAACCAACCTTGGACATCTTAGAACGTGCATACCTTTATTATTTTAGAAATATTGACATTCATTAGTGTTTGTTCCATCATAAAAGTCCACTCTAGAACGCTTGTAACTTTTCTCTTACTTCGATTTATTTTATTTTATTTATTTATTGCTTTGCCTTGATTTTTTTTCAAGAGTTATGGGTTAAACTCTTAGGACACCCTTACGAGAGCTTACTCGTCCTCTAGAGCAATCTAAGGGTTTAAAGTGCTTGATGCATATGCTAAATGTATTCGTGATTCCTACGAAAGTGAGTTAGTGTATATTCTTCCCCTTCTAGTTTTCTTTGTTTGTATAAAATGCATCACATTCCCTTGTGTTTCTTTTGTTTTGCTCGAGGGCGAGCAAAAGTTAAGCTTGGGGGAATTTGATAAGTGACATTTATGTCGCTATTTTTAAGAGTTTTCTAGTTATTTTTTCATAGTTTTTATATCTTTTTACTTGGTTTTAATAACATTTTATTACATTTGTCATGATTGCGTGTGAAATGTCGTTATTGCTCAATTTTGGCTTTTCTTGCATATTTTAGTTGCTTATGGCATTAGATTAAACTTTATTGGTTTATTCTTATGTTTAGGAACACTTGGATAAGTTCATTGCTCAAGATTGAAGAAATATAAAACATAGAAGAACAAGTAATGAAGAAATGTGTACTTGATTTTCAATGATCGAAATTCAAACGCCTATATCTTTTTATCTACAAAACATTTTGGGGCAATTCCAATTGGAGATGAAAGCTTATCTTGAGAGCTTTCCAAAGACAGGTCATATGCCCAATTCCGTTGTAAAACGTGGGAGATATGTTCATTTGAAGCTGAGCGGTTTGCCCAGTCCGATAGGAGCGGGCGCGCATCCTATGAGGAGCGCCCGCTCTAAACTTTCTGGAACGATTCTGCCATATTTTTCTGCAGCTAGGAGCGCCCGTGCACGAAATTGGAGCGCCCGCTCCTCTGCACGCTGCTCGACTTTTTGCGGAGCTTCCTAGGCAATTTAGTAAGGGGTATAAATAGATTTTTTGCTCATTTTAGGGGGAAATTTCATATTTTCAGTAGTTTTAGGTTAGTTTTAGGTTTTTAGAGAGAGAAACTCTCAAATTTTGGAGAGAGAAAGTGAGAGAAACAATGGTTTTCATGGATTTTGGATAATCAAAGGAGGAATTTGATGATTTGAAGATCTCCATTTTATATCAATGAGCATTTCTTACTCTCTTCTCTCTTTATGCTTTATTAATTGCTTTGTTAATCATGTTTGAGTAGATTTCCTTCTACTAGGTGTTGAGTGAAGCTTTGTTATGCTTAATTGAGTTATTTGAGATAAATTTGATGATAATTGTGTGATTAAATTGATTGAATTGATGATGGCATGTTGTTTGTTTTAGATTGGATTGATCTCCCAAGATAGCAAACTTAATTGCATGTTAGTTCTAGTTTGACAAGGGATTGTGAATTAGAATTTATATATTTGATTGCAATTTGGGTAAATTTCTTCTATGCACCTAGTCAATGAGGGATCTAGGCTAGGAATTTGAGAGATTGCTCTTGATGGTAATTAATTCCCATTTTAATTCTTTCTTTGCATGATTGATTATCAAATCGATTCCCATTAACTTGTTAATTTTTCAAAGTGGATCTTTGCCCCTAGTAGACTTTGTAATATCTTGATCTTTATATGTGTGTTAGTGTAGTTGTAGTGTCCACTATCCATAAACCGACTTCGGCGTAGCTTAAGCATTAGATCGAGAACAATCCAACATTACCGTTCCTTGTGGTTCGACTCCGAACTTACCACTAGACTTGTTTAGGGGTTAGTTTAGGATTATAATAAATTTTGTTTGGCCGTGAGGAGGTTAGTCAACGACATAATTTTCCCGCGCTCAGGTACTTCTTTCTCATTTCATCCTCAGCTTCCCATGTCGCTTCCTCAATCTCTTGATTCGACCACAAAACCTCTACTATCTTGACATCTTTCTTGCGTGTACTACGCACTTTACTATCAAGAATCCTTACAGGTCTTTCCTCATAAGTTAGGCTTTAGTCTAGTTCTATGGTTTCAGGTTGTAGGACATGCGACTTATTATGGATGTACCTTCTCAATTGAGAGACGTGAAACAGATCGTGTACCTTGCTGAGGTCTATAGGCAATGCCAATCTATAAGAAACTTTTCTTATTCTTTGCAAAATCTCATATGGTCGAATGTACTTTGGACTCAACTTCCCTTTCTTCCCAAATCTTATTACTCCTTTCATTGGTGATACCTTGAGCAAAAACTTGTCACCAACTTGAAATTCCTCTTCTCTACGCTTTAAATCTTTGTAACTCTTTTGTCTATCTTGAGCAGCTTTAATCATAACTTGGATTTTTCTCACTTGCTTCGTTGTTTCTTCTATCAATTGAGGACCTAAAATTATTGTCTCACTAATGTCACTCCAACATAGTGGACTCCTACACTTTCTTCCATACAAGACCTCAAATGGTGCCATGCCTATGCTTGCATGGTAACTATTATTGTAAGAGAATTCTACCAAGTCCATGCTATCTTCCCATCCATTTTGGTAATCTAATACACATGATCTTAACATATCTTCTAAGGTTTGGATAGTTCCCTCAAATTGCCCATCTGTTGTAGGGTGAAATATTGTACTCATCTTCAATGTCGTACCAAAGTTCTCTTGAACACTTTTCCAGAATTTCGAAAGAAACCTAGAATCCCTATTAGAGACGATATCCTAAGGAACTCCATGTAGCCTCACAACATTCTTGATGATGTAAGCCTTTGCAAATTGTTCCATTTTCTAAGTCTCTGTCATTGGTATAAACACTGTCGATTTGGTAAGTCTATCCACCACAATCCAGATGGTATCATTCCCATTCTTAGACTTAGGTAAACTAGAGACAAAATCCATCGAAATGCAATCCCACTTCCAAGCCGAGATCTCGAGTGGTTGTACTGTACTCTGTGGTCTCTTATGCTCTATCTTCACTTTTTGACAGGTTAAACACTTAGCTACAAACTCTGCTACTTCCTTTTTCATCTTAGGCACCAATACACCTTTTTCAAGTCCTTGTAAAGCTTATCTCCTCCTAGATGTATTGAATAGGGTGTATAAATCCCTTCTTCCATCAATTTCTTCTTCAACTCCTCACATTTTTGTGGTACACACCACCTCCCCTTGAATCGAATACTCCCATCATCATGGATTTGAAATCAGTTGTCTTCCCTTGCTTGATCTTCTCCCGTATGCGATCTAATTTCGCATCCCCTACTTGGTTATCCTTAATCTCATCGAATATTGTTGGTTGGATACTCAAACTATTAAGCATTCCTTCCAACATTCCATGTGGTACTACCTCGAGGTTCAACTTACTCATTTCCCTAAAAAGTTCATCTTCTACAACCAAAGCGTTCACTCCGTGAATTTCTTTGTGGCTTAAAGCATCTGTGACTACATTCGTTTTAACCTCGTGGTATTAGATGTTTATTTCATAGTCATTGAAGAATTCTATCCACCTATGTTGTCTCATGTTTAAGGTTGATTGCGTGAAAAGATACTAAACTTTTATGGTTTGTGAATATCCTGCATTTCACTCCATATAAATAATGTCTCTATATTTTCAACACAAACACTATTGCTGCCAATTCTAGATCATGAGTATGGTAGTTAGCTTCATGTTTTGTCAATTATCTCAATCCATAAGCAATCACCTTCCCATTTTGCATCAAAACACATCCAAGTCCATTCTTAGATGCATCACTTTATTCATCATAAGAACCACTTCCATCAGGTAAAGTCAACACTGGTGTTGTAGTCAAACTCTTCTTCAAGGTTTGAAACGATTCTTCACACTTATCACTCCAAATGAACTTAAATTCCTTCTTCATCAATGAAGTCATAGGTCTAGCTATCTTCGAAAAATCCTTTACCAACCATCTATAATATCCAGCTAGGCCTAAGAAGCTTCGAATATCCAACACATTCTTCGGTGTAGGCCACCCCTTCACAGCTTCAATCTTTGCAGGATCTACCTCCACTCCTTCCTTAGATACGAAATGTCCCAAAAATGCTACCTTCTCCAGACAAAACTCAAATACTAATACTGATCTCAAATGCTCTGCATGGTTCTCTTTATTCTTTGAATAAACCAAATAATCATCATTAAATACCGCGACGAATTGGTCTAGGAAAGGTTGAAACACTCTATTCATCAAGTCTATAAAATTTGCAGGTGCATTTGTCAACCCAAAAGGCATTACTATAAACTCATAGTGTCATATCTCGTCCTAAATGCGTTTTCGGAATGTCCTCTTTCGCAATCCGTAGTTGATGATATCCAGACCTCAAATCAATCTTAGAAAACACTGGTGCACCCTTCAATTGGTCAAACAAGTCATCTATCCTAGGCAAAGGGTATTTGTTCTTTATGGTTACCTTGTTTAACTCCCTATAATCGATGCATAGCCTCATGCTACCATCTTTCTTCTTCACAAACAATACAGGAGCTATGGTGATGCACTTGGTCATATGTATCCCTTCTCTAACAAATCCTGTTATTGACTTTTCAATTCGCTCATCTCAGCAGGTGCCATCCTATATGGTGCTTTAGAGATAGGTGCGGTTTCAAGTATTAAGTCTATGGTAAAATCTATGGTTCTTTTTGGCGGCATACTTGGAATCTCTTCAGGAAATACATCTAGAAACTCCTTTACTACTTTGATATCCTCTAGTTTAGATGGTTCCTCATACTCCAAGTTTCTCACACTACAGAAATAGATTGGCTTTCCCTTCTTCATATATTTTGCCAATTTCACCACAGAAATGATCTTAGTATGCCTGGGTTTTCCATGCCTCCAATGGGTTACGAGCTCTCCCAGAGTCGTTTTCAAATGAATCTTCTGTGACTGACATGACATAACTAATCCATTCCCAGAATTATTTCAAGGTCCCCTAGTTCAAATTCAATCAGGTTGGATAGAAATTCCTTACCTTTAATCTTTATGGGGACATCCTTATAGACCCTAGTACAATGAACTACACTCCCATTTGGAAGTTCTACAGGGATATCTATGTTTTCTACCATTTTCAGACAATACGATAGTTTTGGAATCATAGTTTTATAAATGAAAGAATATGTTGCACCAGAATCAAACAAAACTTTAACAGGAATTGAGTTTATAGAAAATGTACCAGTAATGACTTCTCTAGCTGCATCAGCCTCACGCGAACCCATCACATTAAGCTTCCTTGGTGTTCCACCCTTGACTTGTGTGTTACCACTATTGGTATTCTTATTCCCATTCTAAAACTGCGTTCCCTTATTCACTTGATTCCCATTGTTCCCTTGACCTCCTTTCTGCTGATTCCAGATCTGTCCACTACCCTTAAATTGGTTGTTTCCTTGACCCCCTTTATTCTTAAAGAAACACTCATATGCCTTATGCCCTTGCTTGTCGCACATGTTACAAGTGACTAAGTTACCCTCACAATCTTTCCCTGGGTAGTTTTTGGAACATTTCGTAAAGTAATATATTCTCTGGTTACGATCTTTAGGCTGGTTCCTATTTCCCTTAGGAAAATTGCGCCCACCTTGGTTGTTCCTATTATTTAGGAAATTATTTCCTTGATGATTGTTAAACTTTTGCTTCTTGAAGTTATTCTGGTTCCTAGACGGTCTAGAACTAGTCATAGGCTCCTTTCTTTTCTCCCTAGCTTCCAACTCATCCTTTTTGGCTTTCTCCTTCAACTCTAACGCATGTAAATGCGCTGCTCTACCATACAACTCATTCAAATTGTCAAACACTTGTCTTGACAACTTGCTTTGAAGAGAAAGAGGCAATCCCCTCTCAAACCTTCTAGCTTTTTTCCTATCAGTGGCTATAGTATCTTCAGCAAACCTAGACAGCTCGATAAACTTAGTGTAATACTCAGTCACCGACATACTCCCCATCTTAAGTTCCAGGAACCCATCAGCTTTATGTTTCTGCAAGAACATAGGGTAGAACTTATCCTTCACTTGCTCCTTAAACACATTCCGTCCAAAATTAGTTAATGCTCTCACAGCTTGTTCATGTTGCTGCCACTACAGATCTGCTTCACCCCTTAAGTAATAAGCTGCAATACTCATTTTAGACTCATTAGGACATGCTACTTCCACAAACAACTTGTCAAATTCTCTCAGTCAGTTTTCAAGGATAGTTAGGTCAGGTTCTCCTTGGTAAGTAGGAGGTTTGCTTTGGGTTATCTTCTTAAACAACTCCCCAGCAAGGATAGGATTGTTATTGTTATTCTTTGCAGCTAATTGTTGAGCTACAGTAGCTAACTGCCTTACTACCTCATTCAGGTCATTGTTATTGTTGTTTCTCCCTGCCATTCTAGTCCTCCTGAATAAAGAGATGACTACTATTAGGTTGGTCACAACTCTTTTCTAACTAAACAATAACCAAGATACTTAAATTCAAGCATACAATCAGTCATTTTGAATTATAGTAGAAGCAACTACTCATTTCTCCTAATAATAATTCAACATATTATTTTGGCTTTCATGCAATCGTTTCACTTAGATTATTACATCATAAATAAAATGTTTTTGAGTCATTTCCCTTGATACCATTTATAGAAAATAAAGGTAATAGATGGCATTTGATAAGGTTGTTTGAAGGTGGAAATAAACATAAGGAATAAATAATACTTTATTGAAATAATGAAAATAAATGTTTGGAATATCCCAAATGTAGCTTTGCTACTTATTACTCACGCAATACTTTATTAAATTGTATTTACGAATGAAGAATGAAATAAATACTCAAAACACTAAAGAAAGTTAGTCTAAAATCTTCAAATGTTGACATTGTCAATCTTGTCTTTTATCTCCTTGTACTTCTGTAGATTATACTTAGGATCACTCCCATCATCACTATCATTTCCACCACCACCATCATCATCATCATCATCATCGTCATCATCATCAACCTCATCTAACTCAGGATCTTCGTCAGACTCATCAAATTCTAAGTTAATGATTACTAGAGGGCTTGGAGGATTTGGATTAGGAATGATTTCACATGAAGAATCTCCAGACTCATTAACTTGCTCCATTGGCTCACCCTGAATCTCATAAGTTTGCTCAGGTTCTGAATCAGACATGGAATCATCGTTTTCTGAAGAATAATAAGGTGCATTTTGTTGTGGACCTGGATCACCAAAGTTATGGTAAGGAGGAGGATAAGAAGCATACTGAGGGTTAAGGTAAATGAATTCTTTAGCAATGTAACGGTATAAATATCTCCAATCTACTCCCCACTGACCATTAGAATCCTTATATTTAGTATAGTTAGCTACACCATTAGGCAAATGAAAATCACGAAAAACGACTCTTAATAGCTTCATAGGGAGGGTAGTTAGGCAAACAATGAACAATCATGGCAGAGACATAGTCAGGTTGGTCAAGATGACGCTCTCCAAACACATCAGATCTATAAGTAAAATAAAAGCGAATCTTACTAATATAATCCACACATGCTCATAGTCCTTCTTTACTAAAGTACCCGTGGTAGTGAATCTACTAGGTAAATCAAACATCCTGCAAGGTATTTCGGGTTATGACTCAATGAGAGAAAATTTCTTTTCAATCAATATATAGTTCCTTGCAAAAATTTAAGTTTGGTGCTCAATCATACAATTTAGGTTATTACACATAAACATGCTTTCACATAAATACATATTATCATATAACATGCTTGAACACCTTGCATAGATAAAATATGCACATAGGAAGACATACAATTCTAACCTATATGCCCTTTCTTTCCTACCCAATCTCACCACATGCTTTCAAAAGCAATTAACACATAATTACATACTTTAATTCCTTAGCATACCTGCATACAAAATATATACAATTTAGGTGATTACACATAAACATGCTTTCACAGAAATACACATTATCATATAACATGCTTGAACACCTTGCATAAATTAAATTTACACATAGGAAGACATACAATTCAAACCTATATGCCCTTTCTTTCTTACCCAATCTCACCACATGCTTTCAAAAGCAATTAACACATATTACTTTAATTCCTTCGCATACCTGCATACAAAATATATTTTTTTAAAAAATGAACTTCATTTTTCGAAAATAATTGTCCAAAAATAATAATAAAAAATTCGGACCCCTTTATTTTTTAAAAAAAAAAATTTCAGAATTTATTAAATAAAAAAAAATTCGCACCATTTTAATTTAAAAAAAAATTTCGGCCTTCTTAAAAAAAAATCGAACCTCTTAAAAATATTTTCAAACTTAATTAAATAAGCACTTGGCCAAGCTTTAAAACAAAGGTACCCATGAAAAACGTTTTTGGCTTTAGTGGTAATTAAAATCCAACCAAAGCTCCCAAATACCACTTTGTAATACCCTGGAAATTTCCTTCCTTAAAAATACTCCTTTTACTCTAAATAAAACCCTTTTTAGGAAATAACCAAAATATTATCGCCACTGTGATAACGGTTAAGACATTTTTCAAAGTCTCGCAGCGGAAGTCTAAAACAAAAACCAACTTTTAAAAATAAAACTTGAGTTCACAACCTCAAAACAAAAGTAGAAAAACATTCACAAGTTGGAACCAATTCAAACATGGCCCTTCTTAAAAACCAATTAAAAATAAACACAATAATGTTAGTCCATAGCAAATCATTAATTCAAAAATAATAAACCAAGAAACATAACAAGTAACACTCTGCACTCTATCCCATCATGCTCTTCATGCTTCAAGTACCTGTTACTTCCTCTTTATTTCAACTCTCTACTCACCATAAGAATGGGTAATAGTAGGGTCAATCTAAAAGAAAGCCAAATACAAACACAAAAGTACGAATCACCAAAGCTGAGTACCTATGCATCACAATAACATGATTATCCTAGCATCAAAATAAAAATAATAATTAAAACATGCTCGCCACAAAATCACAAGTCAACTTACCTTTGACTCATAACTAGCAATATTAATTATTAATAACAATTTTGGATTACGCATCGAACGAGTTTCCTTCCTTGAAAATAGCTCATTTAAATATTGAGCTTCCAATCAGGGAGCTACCCCAATTGCCACCTACTATGTTACCTTGTGACGGAATTCCAGCGCATTAATAATAAAAGAAAGTATAGCGTCCTATACCCCTGTAGAAACTATGGTTAAATATAAAACCCCATAACTCCCCCAATATGTTCATACTCAAGGTATATACGTTCCAAGAGTTTTGGTGCGTATCCTCTTACATTTTACGTAATTTACCAATTTAACTTGTGATGACTGAAACCAATAAATCAAAAATAAACATGGAAACACTCAACATATACTTCCAATTCATTCTTGAATTAATTAATGAGCACATACTATATATTTTAATTAAGGTTCCTTGCCTAGTTTTGTGCACAAAATTGCACGATTATTACCTTGGTGCATAAAATGCACTACTAAACTTCCTTGACTCAAACTCAACTTACATGAGCGAGTAAATAAATAAATTAACATCTTGACTCAACACCAATAATAAATGGGTGAGAAATAAACTCATGAATCATGCTTAATAATTATAACTTTAGGTCTTTAACTCATATATAAGCCTTGCTTATTAAATCCATGCCTAATTGATACTTGAAAAAAAAAACATTCTTCCATGTTTTACACATACTCAACTTGTATCATGCCTCAAATAATATATTCACATGCTTGAATAACAAATCATGCTCAACCAACATCAATTCCAAGCATATGATCAACCAAACATGCTACTGATTCATCTTAAATCATACTTTACAAATCCTAGCATGATACTACGCATGCACAAATATTCTTGTGTACATACGTACCTTGAATAATGCCTAAACTCGGCCACACTCGCTAGAAATCACCTAGCTCAAAGCTTCCTACAAATAAGAATACATAACTATAATAAATCCACTATTCTCACAAATTTTCAGCAACTATAATACACTTTAAACCTTACTAATTAATCCAACTTAATGACATAAAAGCCATAAAACCTTTTCTTTAAGGGGGTACTTCAAATCCTTTCAAAAAGACTTAATTTTTATGACTTAAATAAAATTCCAGCACACTTATTTAGTATAAAACATCACTAATAGACTAGAAAATCATATTTCAATCATTAAAACGTTTTTCCCTTTTATTGGTAATCATACCCTAACTTAATAATTAAAAAGTAGTGTGCATAAATAAATTTCAGCATTAATTTGTAGGCTTTTAAACTCATTAAAACTTGTTTAAACCATTAATTAAACAATTACAACAACTTAGATGAAACTCTAACCATAAACATTAAATTCTCAAATCCTAGGGTTTGTAAATTAGGGTTTTTGATTGAGTAAAAAATCTGAAAATTATATAAATAATTTAACAACATCAAATGCCCAAAATCAATACCAAAACATAATCAAAATCATGCTTTAAATCAATAAAAACAATAGAATTAAATTAGGAAGAGAAAAAAGAGTTTTTTTTTATAACACTACCAAGCGAAAAACCAAAGGAGAGAGAGAGAAGGAGGGGTGCACGGTTGTTGTCGGTGCTGCCGCCGCTCGCCAGTGGTGGTGGTGGTGTCAGTGGTCGGCGTGCGTGAGGGGGAAGAGGAGAGAGAGAGGCGTGGGAAAGGAGAGGAAAAAAGAGAGGAAAAAATAAGGAGAAAAAAGGAGAGAGAAAATAAAGAGAAAACCTTTGAAATTTTTGTGAAATCTGACAATTAAGATTTTAAAGTGAAAATCTTGAGGTTTTGAAGTATTTGTACTCCCCTTTTAAAACAAACACTCATAATTACAAAACAGCTATTACTAAATCCTACTCCCCCTTGACTTCTTCCTTTGGGGCCAACTTGTTGGGCTCTTAAGTGTCTTCAATATCCCAACAAGTTGATCCAACTATTTAAATAAAGATGACCCAATTCAAAACACTTTTATTGCCTCAATTAATGGCTCATATTATTTTATGCACACTTACATAATATTTAAATAATTAATTTCTTTTAAAAATGAAATGAATCATTTTAATTTATTAAAATAAATAAAAATACGGAGTATTACAATAATAGTACACAAAAAAGTACCACTGTAACTACAAAAAGTACCATTCTGAATGTCAAATGACTTACTTATCCTCTTATTTGTAAGCGCTATGCGTCTAGTAGCTAGTTTTACTCGCTAAAAGTATCTCATCTAATTTTTCTTATTCTTTGTACATCATTACTCCTGTTTTGTACTTCAATCTTTCTTGTCATTGCAAATAGTAAAAAAAAAAGGAACCTTTTCTCTCTCTTCTTTTTTACAAATGATTGAGTATTTGGGTTTCCCATGTCTTTATAATACTTCCTCCTTCCTTTCCTTAATTCCTGTGAAATAAGCAAACGAGAACTATATTTAGGGACGGATGGAGTATTTATTTTATGAAATTGTATTGTCATTTGTTATAAGATGTCTTTCCATTTTCAAATAACTACTATTACGTGACCTAATTAACTCAATTACAATTTTCTACAACTTTTTGGTGCTGCAGGACACACCGTGTGGCCTGCTGCCAACTCAACAAATACAACGGAGTCTGACACTCATGCACAATTTCAAGTAACCCCTAATATCAAGTAATCCCTTATTTCAAGTAACCTTTAATTTCAAGTAATCCATATTATAAGTAACCTCTAATTTCAAGTAACCCCTAATTTCAAGTAACCCATAATTTCAAGTAACCCTTATTATAAGTAACCCCTAATTTTTTTTATCTTTTTTTTGAACAAAAGTAACCCCTAATTTCAAGTAACCCATATTATAAATTTTCCCTAATTTCAAGTAACCAATACTATCAGTAACCCCTCAACAGTTAACCCATATTATAAGCAATTCCTTTTCTTCATCTTCTTCTTTAACAGACCTCCTTCGAAGCTACTCCAATGACGCCGAAGAAGACGACGATGACGAACAACCCTAACTACACCAAATCAACCCAGAAACCCAACAACCCCGTTTATACGCTTTTGTTGCGGAATTGCTTGAGAATTTTGCCGAAAATTCGCACGTAAAAACCCTAAAAATCGATTAGGGGGTTTTCAAATTACTTGTTCTTTGTGTAAATTTCTTGCATGAATTTGTTTGTATGTTGTACCAATCATCCTCATGAAAGGTAGGAGAGAAAAATCATCCTCATAGAAGGTAGGAGAGAGAAAAGCATGGGAAGGGGAATACAATGAGGATTATTGAGGAGTGATAACTGGGAAAACACACAAAAAAAAACAGCTTTTAATGGGGGTCCGTTATTTTTGGCTTTAAAATAACGGAAAAAGGGGTTGGAAATAGGGGTCCGTTATTTTTTATTAGCAGGCCGCATGGTACAACAAGCCGCATACAAAAAATTGTGTTCTAAAATATGATTCACTACAAGAAATGAGGCATTAATCTGTGGCCAAAATTCATCGGTACATTGGTTAAAATCAGTTGGAAAACCGATTACCGATGACTTTGCATCGGTATATGGCCATCGGGATTTATGTCGTCGAAAATTAGAAATTTTCCAATTGATTGACCATCGGTAATACTTTTTTCGATTGCTTAAAGCCATCAATGAACTTTGATTATATAATAAACCAAAAAAAAAATACAAAAAAGGTACCCAGCCTCTGTCACCCCAGTACCCCACCCATCACTCACCATAATTGTTTCTACTTATTTTAGATTAGATCTGAACAAATAAGTTCAGATTTGATTAGAAAAAATTATGTTCTGACATACTTTATTGGTAGTATTATCAAGAGCTGTCATAAATTGATCCGACTCGAAAATTTTACCTGAACCCTATCATGTCCTAACCTGTTGGAGCCCAAGAAATTGGTGACCCGAACCTGATATATGACCCGACCTGAAACCAACCCGAGACCTGAGTTAATCTTAGGATTCGTGACCCGAACCCAAACATGACCCGACCTAAGATGACCGACCCGAACATAACCCGTCAATTATTGACCTTAACCGAACCCGACCCGAGATTAACCCAACCCATTTTGACCCATTGAAACTCGAAATTAACCCGACCCAAATTCAACCTGACCTGGATTCAACCTAAACTGTTACTAACCCGACCTGAATTCAACCCGACATGTTACTAATCCGACTCGAATTCAACCCGATCTGTTTTTAACCTGACCCAAGCCTGATGTAACGCAACCCAAACCTGATGTAACCCAACCTGAATATTAATGCGATTAACTCAAATTGACCCGAACCGAGCTAACTCGACCCAAACACTCAAATTGACAAATCTACCTTTAACATTGCTTTAATCTTGGGTTCGGGTCGGGTTTGGGTTAATCTCGGGTTCGGGTCTAGTTTAGCACATTTATGCTTTAAAATGTTTCCCTTAATGAAGCTAGTTAATTGAGAAGGATTGTAATTCAAAGCATAAAGCTAATAATAAAGAAAGGAGTACTATATTGGCACAACCAAATTAATGTCAACACCTTAGATTTGATTTATCAATGTTGTCATATTTCAACTATGTACCACAATACCAGACTATCCAAACTTATATGAAATTATTTATCCTAAAATAAGTGGAAAAAAAATGTAGTTTAAACTTATTAGCTCGAATATGAACTTATATGAAATATTTCTCTTACAATAAATGAAGAAATTGATAATGATTAAACGTGAACGTCAATACATGAACTGTTAATAAACCGATCCGAAAAATGTACCCGAACCCGATATGACTTGATTGAAATCAACCCAAAACCCAGATTAAACCAATATTTGAGACTCGAACACGAACATGACCTGACCTAGAAATGACCTAACCTGATTATAACCCGCAAATTATTGACTTTAACCGAACCCGAGAATGACCGTAACTCGTTTTAACCAGTTAAAACCCGAACTAAACCCGACCTATTATTCACCTGACCCGAATGTAACCCGACATGTTATTGACCAGATGTAAACTCAACCCAACCCAATAAGATGTATGACCCGATGTGACCCGACTCAAGCATGACCCAACCCAAACCCAACCCGCATAGGTTACGACATTAACCCGAATTGACCCGACCCGAGTTGACCAGCCTCACACTAACCCGGCCCATTTACCCCAATTGACAATTCTAATATTATCGCTAAATATCTTTAAATTTGACTTCGTATTTAAAAAAATTATGTAAATTATATATAATAATATACAGATCAAATTTAATAAGACACAACTTGATATATTTAATCTTTATAAATTATCTTACAGGTAACATCTAACACCGGTCAAAACAATGAGATCACAATTGATGAAGATCACACTATCACAATATTACCAGTTTATTAGCTAGTAGTTGTTTTGTTTCTTTATTTCGGGTTTTCCCTCTTTTGCAGCAAAAAAAACATTATCACAATTCACAATTAATAAAGTCAACGCCAATAGACAACAGCAAAGTGCGGGGGTCGGGGGTCGGGGCTTAAAGGCTTATCATAATATTACCAGTTTCCTGTTTTCTCTAACATCCCCTTTCTCTTTCCTACAACTGTAATTTTCCCATTACTCATACAGTCATACCAATATCTACGGTTTTGCCATTCACTCACCTTTGAGGGATTGAATACCAATTTCCTCTACTTTTTTTTCAAAAAAATTGCTTCTGGTCATCTGTTGTGCTGATCTGGCTGGATATGCTCTTGTAAGATTATTCGGTAACATTCTCCGCTATTTTCTTACTCTTTTCATCATTTTGGTTTGACAATTTTCAATATTTATGATATCTGTTTTTCTTTTATTTAGTTATTTTTTTTTTAGAATTTTGATGTTATATATGCGATTTTCTATTAATCGCTCCCATTTCCAGTTTTACACTTTTCATTAGGTCCATTTTGCCCGTTTCAAATACGGGCACCGACCGTTACAAATAACCGGACATTTGTAACACCTGTGTAAGTAACGGACGGTGCCCATTACAAATAACTTTTTTTTTCCACTAGTGTTTGTTGATTTATACATTCATGTAATCATATGAGATCAAGTGTTTGTTGATTCATACATTCATGTAATCATATGAGATCATGTTAATGGACGTTTTAGGAAACTAAGCTTCCCGAAGAAAATAATTACAAATTTGGTTGCGTGGCAAAAGTATTTACAAAAATAAGCTTCTGGGGTAAACCGCTGCCTCGAGCAGCGTTTTACCCTCTATTTTTTAAAAAAAAAAAATCTGCTACAAAAACGCTGCCCCAGGCAGCGTTTTTATAGTTTGACTTTTTTTTTTCCTCGTTTATTTTTTTTAAAAAATTAATTAAAAAAAAAGGCAACAGCATAAAACGCTGCCCCAGGCAGCGTCTTATCTTGTTAATGAAACGCTGCCCCAGGCAGCGTTTCTGTCTGGTTGTAAAACCAGAAACTCGAGCTTCGTTTTCAATCACGTTTGCTCTTCATTCCTTCGCCTCCTTCGCAATCCTCTTCCTTCCCTTCCCAAATTTCCTCTTCAATCCTCTTCAACCCAATTTCGTATTACATCCAATTCAAGGTATGGTTAAATATTAGTTGAGTATTTACAAATTGTTCGTTATGTTTGTTGAATTCTTGAATTGTTGGTTAGTGTTGTTGAATTATTGAATTGTTGGATATTGTTGTTGAATTGTTGGTTAGTGTTGTTGAATTCATGAATTGTTGGTTAGTGTTTTTGAATTCATGAATTGTTGGTTAGTGTTGTTGAATTATTGGTTATTGTTGAATTTCTTGAATTGTTGAATTTCTAGGGTTTATGTTGAATTTTGGGGGTTTTTGTTGAATTTAGGGGTTTAGGGTTGAGTTGATGAATTGTGATTGTTAAATATTAATTTGGATAATGTAGAATTGTTGGTGTTGAAATATTGAAGATGTTAAGTATTTGAATTTCTAGAATTATTGCTTGTTAATGGTGACCTAGTGATGCTTAGTTGTTCCAAAGTGGTTAGTTGGATGTGATTTAGAGATGGATTAGTGTGTTTTAGTGTAATGTGTTTTGGTTGTTGTGTAGAATATGGCCGCACAGAATGTAGTTTTGTTGTGCCGGTGGGGAGGTGAATTTTTGTTTGACGGACCTCGTGTCGAGTATAATGGTGGAAATATGGAACCACTGACACTTGAACCGAACATGACCTTCAGTGATTTCATGAACGAGGTTCATAGTAGCGTTAGTTCAAACCCGGGGAGTGTTGAACTAAACATTAAAATGAGATTTGAGACCGGGAATGGGGTTCAAGTGTTACCTGTGTCCTCAAATAAGCATTTGAAAGCTTTAAGGAGCGTTGTAGCGTTGAAGGGTGTTCCCACCGAGATTTATGTGGAGATGGTGCCTATTTGTACCCAACAAAGTACCAGGGCAGAACCACATTCTACATTTATTTCCGGTAACAACACACAGCCGCAAGTGCCCTCACACGACACTCCCCCGGCTGAATATGGGATGGGATCTTTTAGTCGAATGTTGAACGACGATCAATTTCACATGCCGTTCAGCTCTCACATAGCTTCACCTGTACATGGGGCGACGTATACAGCAATGGCCGGGCAACCTGGGTCTTCGACATCAAACATCGTCACTTCTTCACCGATGCACCTGCATAGGGATACGCCTGTGCAAAATGATGTTCGAGCTTCGCCGACTGAACTAGTTGCGGTTCATCTTGACAAAGTTGTGAATAACGAATTGTCTGTGTATGATGTGTACACAAATGATGAGGCCGAGAGCGGAGAGGAGACAGACGTACTTCGGAACATGGATGTTGAACTCGGAGACATGGAAGTTGGTGAGCCCTTGGTCAGAACTCCCGTACCTTGGTTCAATGAGATAAATGAAGACTATGAAGTTGATATGTATTGGACTGATGCAGGCAGTCATCCATCTTTTGCTCCCGCTGGAGAATTTGAGAAGGGCATGTTCTTTGAAAGTAAGAAAATGCTCCTAGAAATGGTGAAGCTGTATTCCATACAAAAGAATCAACTGTACACTACGGTGACATTGAATGAGAGTGTCCTGTATTTGCGGTGCAAGAAGAAATGCGGTTGGATGCTACGAGGTACCAAGTCAAGTGCGGACTCTCGGGGCTTTACCTTGATCACGTACAAAGGACCTCATCGGGAGAATTGTGTCACTGAGGTACTATCCGATTGTCATGCACACTTGGATTCGTCTGTAATATCAGAGTACGTGAAGTCCTTTGTGAGGAAAGATCCGACGGTTAAAGTTGAATTCATCCAGGAACTGATATACAAGCAATTTCACTTCAATGTTCCGTACCATAGAGCATGGTACGCCAAGGAGAAAGCTGTAGCAGAGATATTTGGGGATTGGGAGAGTTCTTACGAGAGACTTCCACAATTCATGCAGGCACTCCAACGATCAAACCCGGGTACGTGTGTCGTGTGGAAATACAAAGCCTTGGTGGACGGTGTATACTACAGTAACTTGGAGGTGTTTGAACGAGTGTTCTGGGCATTTGGTCCTTGTATTGACGGTTTTAAACATTGCATGCCTGTGATCTACATCGATGGGACGCACCTCTACGGGAAGTACAAGGGAACACTGTTGGTGGCTGCAAGTGTGGACGCAAGCTTTCAGGTATTTCCACTAGCATTCGCGGTGATGGAAGGGGAAAACACTTCTAGCTGGTCTTGGTTTCTGGGTTGCATTCGGGTTCATGTCATGCAAAGAGATGGGTTGTGCATTATATCTGATCGACATACAGGCATAATTGCAGCAATGAGTGATCCTAACGTTGGATTCACTGAGTCGCGAGCCTGTCATAGGTTTTGTGTTCGCCACATAGCGTCTAACTTGAGGACACACGTGCGAAGCAACGAGATGAGAGATGCGTTCAAGGGTGCGGCTTACCAAAGGCAAGAAAGAAAACTCCACACTGATTTGTGTTTCATCGGTCAAGAGTGTCCCAAGGCCATGGAGTACATTGTTCAAGTCCCTTTCAGTGCCTCGTCTCTCTTTCACGATGCAGGTCGCCGATTTGGGATATGTACTACTAACTTCTCTGAAACTTTTAACAATGTGCTTAAAGGAGCCCGGTTTCTACCGATCATGTCTCTTGTCGAGTTAACTTTCTACAGGGTTAACAAGTACTTCACGCTTAGAAGGGAGTCTTCTGAGACGAGGTATGAACTAGGACTTCCATACCCCCCAAGGTCACTGCCATTCTTGAGAAGAACACTGCAAATGCAAGATATCACAGGGTCGAAGCATATAATCGTCGATTGCATATTTACCAGGTCACAACTGAAAGGGGGGAGCGATTTGGTTGCAAGGGAGGTCATAAGCATACGGTTAACTTTCAACTTCTGACGTGTACGTGCAACAAACCGAAGATATTCCATCTCCCATGTTCTCACGTTCTAGCCGTTTGTGCGACGTACTCATTGTCAGAGCGTCCATGGGTAGACCCTTCGCTTCAATCAAAGGCCTACACCGACACGTATGCAGCCCAATTCTGGCCTATCCCCTGTGAGACAACTTGGGAGCAGTACGTCGGCCCGAAGATCATTGCCGACAGCAGCATGGTTCGTGGGAGAGGGCGACCGAGGTCAAAACGCATACGCAACGAAATGGATGAGACTAACCGGCCACCCACCAGATGCAGCAGATGCCATCAGCAAGGTCACAACAGGACAACGTGTCCAGCCAGAACGACGTAGAACATTACTTTTGAGTTGTTATTTGGTTTGCTGTAACAGATAAAACAATAACATTTGCTGTAACAGATAATACTTGTTAAATCATATTTGTGTTTAATCTATACCGTAGTCAGTGAACAGATACCATGGACAGAGAGGTGCATTTGCCCGGACCGCTTGACCCTTCCGTTCTTACACTCCAGGCCACGCACCGGAGCACTGCCGTATGGGATCAATCGGTAACATTTACTTCCTATGCCAACATACTTAAGAATGCTCCTTGAAATTATCGTTTTACACTTACGTTTATGTATTTCATTTGTAGGTTGATCCCGCGAAGCCGCTTGTTTGCAGGCACCACACAGCCAGAGTAATGGTGGGGTGGGCCGTCGAGGCACGCGTCCTAGAGTACATCGAGCTCGCTGGTTTTGGAGGAATTCACCGGATGGCCTTCAGGGCCATCGACCGAGCGCTTGTGACTGCGCTCGCGGAGAGGTGGAGACAAGAGACCCACTCCTTCCACCTTCCTGTAGGGGAGGCGACTGTGACCCTGCTTGACGTCGCGATACTTACGCGGCTTCCTATACACGGGACTCCAGTGACAGGACGCCTGTTAGTCGATCCTGTAGGACTTGTAGTTCGAGTTCTTGGGGTTCAGCCTGCTCCCGAAGATATCCGGGGAACTGGGTTGAGGATAGGTTGGCTACGAGAGACCTTTGGCGAGCTTCATCACGGTGCTGATGACGCCGCCGTTCAGAGACACGCCCGAGCTTACTTGTTCTTCTTGGTCGCTGGCGTGTTGTTCGGCAACAAGAGCGGCAGCCACCTCCAGCTCCTACACCTGCAGTTGTTAGACAACGACTGGGACCATATCCGTTCGTACAACTGGGGTAGTGCTTGTTTGGCGATACTGTATCGCCATCTATGCTGAGCGTCCCACCGTGGTGCAATCGAGATCGGAGGTCCTTTGGTCGTCCTTCAGGTAACTCACCAATTAGTGTAATAGTTTAATAGATGAATAGTAAACACTTACGTTTTAATTCGTGTAACAGTTCTGGTCTTGGGAGCATCTCCACGTCGGGCGGCCAGGTAGGCCAGTCAGGCATCGACCGGGGGAGCTGGATCAAGGCGAGCAGTACCAGGCGTACGACGCTCCCCCTCTTCCTACACCTGACGAGGCATACGGATGCAGGTGGGTTGCCCCTAGACTCACACTTTCCCATGCGGCGAGGAGTCTACCGTACTTCCGAGACGCCTTCGATCGACTTACTGAGGACCAGGTATTTCTTCACTTGTACTCATTATTCTACTGTCTGATGTGTTTAGCGTTCACTGACGTTTTTTTGATGTGTATGTGCAGGTGACATGGGATCCGTACCTTCCTGAGTTAGTGGAGGCCGTGCCTGGTCATTTGCTGGAGCATGAGGCAGAGTGGCGTGCTCGGACCCCGGTGATCTGTTTTGAGGTTGTGGAGAGTCACCTCCCTGACCGGGTCTTGCGGCAATATGGGATACGTCAGCCGGTCCCTCAGCCATGTGACACCAGCACTCGTTTGCACGGGGTTGACCGACGAGGAAAGGCAGAGATGGATTGGTCGGTGGAGCATCGTGCGTACGTAGAGCTCTGGCATCGCCGACTGGAGTTCGTTGTGGGTGGTGTACCGATGCAGGGCGTCCTCCAGCCTCACGATCCGTACATGGTCTGGTACCAGCGGATTACCCGGCGTTTCATCAACCCCAGCTACACACCTCCCTCCACCCATTACCATCCAGCATATGACGTGATTTATGGATATGTGAGTTTCACTTCCAACCGATTAATTTTCATCTCTTTTTAGGTTTCTATGCATAACTGATCAATGATTATTGCAGGCGGCAGACATGGCATCGATGGTTGACGCGTTGTCCCTTAGCCTGGCTGACGGGCCCACCGGGAACGAGGTCCAGCGGGTTCGGGATATGGGCATGGCCAGCTTGCGTCGATATGGACACGTCAACCTCGTCCCCCAACGGGACACGTATGATGGCCACTCGATGCATTCGCAGTTCGAGCTCGGACAGAGTAGTTGTGGAGGTGATTTTACGACGCCGACATTCTCAGAGGACTACACCTTCCACAGCACTGCGCCGTCCGGCTCCCAGGAGGTGCCAGATACCAGCCAGCTGACTCCCCCGCCGCCTTTAGACCCATTCACCACCATTACTCATTACAGGCGGCGGCGTGTCAGACAGAGGGCCGAGCAACCTGACCTAGATCAATTGCCCCTAGATCAATGTCACCCATCCCCGAGCGTCGCCGACCATCCAGCCCCCATCCCCGACCGTCGAACTCCCTCCCCGATGCTCGAACTCCCTCGCCGACAGTCGCGCCCCCCTCGCCGACGGTCGCTGACCACCACCGACCACAGCACCACTTTGAACTCCCTCCCCGATGCTCCAGCCCCCCTCCCCGACGCTCGATCTCCCTCCTCCACCACAGCACCACATCGCTGACCACTCCACGGTGCTCGCCGAGCCTCCCCGACCACTCCCCGGTGCTCGCCGACAGTCGCCGTCCGACCACCACCGGCGTATATGGGTGTTAGTGTTAGGGTTAGGGTGGGTGGGGAATGGAATGGGAAAGTGGGGGGGGGGGGTGGGGAATGGGGAAGAGGGGTTTTGGGGTATTTTGAAAAATGAAATGGGGGAATGATTGAGGGAAAAAGTGGCAAACAAACAGGTTGAAAGGGAATGATTCCCATTCCCTTTCCTGAAACCAGCGAACCAAACGCACCCTTAAAAAATTAGCTACTAGATGACAACAGGCTGACAGTTGCTGCTAGTTTTGCTGAATAGGGGATCAATGGTGCATCGGCGCATGTTTTAGAGGATGTTATTGTGTAAAATTAGATAGAGTAGGGTGTTCTGTTACTTGAATATTAATGGCTTATGATCTGTAAAATTATTATGTGCTGCTTTTTGCCTGCTCATGTTTGCCATTTTTTATTATAGCATAATTAGTTTTCTTCTGTAATGGTTGCGAAATTATGCAGCTGAGTCTGAATCATAGCATGGAGGGTTCATTATCAGAGTCAAATATACAATTAAAGGAATTTTTGATTCCTGATTATATAATAAATCAAGATTCCGAGCCTGAGGACTGCTCATATGAAATTCCTGAGTGTCCTGTAATTGTGTTTGTCAACTCGAAAAGTGGAGGTCAGCTTGGTGGGAGTATTCTTGAAACGTATCGGTCACTTCTTAATAATTGTCAGGTGATTGATGAAGCTGGAATATTTCCTCAGAAATTGAATTTAAAATACCACTTTGAAGTAGCCAGCTTTGAATTTAGTTGCATGAGTGAGTAGATTGTCTAAATGCAGGTAGTTGATTTGTTGGAACAAGCTCCTGACGAGTTTCTAAGTACTCTCTATCTTAATCTGGAACACCTAAAGCAGAAGGATGATGAGTTGGCTATAAAAATCCAGGAGAAACTCAGACTAGTTGTAAGTCTATGCTACGACAGTTGGTTTGTGTATGTTGCTCATTACATCTATGATGGTTGTTGCCCTACAACATTCCAGTCCATAAATTTTTGCTTTCTCATTAGGTTGCCGGTGGTGATGGTACTGCTGGATGGCTTCTTGGAGTGGTTTGCGACTTGAAATTGTCACATCCTCCTCCTATTGCTACTATGCCCCTTGGAACAGGAAACAACCTCCCCTTTGCATTTGGTTGGGTAAAAGTCTTCTTTGTTAATGTTGTGCCCTTTTATACCATTGGAATTTTGTGCTATGTTAAAAAAGGCCTACCTTGTTTCTACTAGAACTGCGTAAAGCATACTCTTTTCTTTGCTCTATTTACGTTTATCCATGTTCATTTTATACATTATCAACTGCAGATCTTGTATTGAGTGTTCTCTACCATCTATGTGGCCCTTTTATTTATTGTTCACGTCAATGGATAGTCTTAGATGGTATATTCTCATATAAAGTCATGACTTGCAGGGAAAGAAAAACCCTGGTACAGACCAACAATCTGTAAAGACATTCTTGTATCAAGTCATGCAGGCAAAAGAAATGAAAATTGACAAGTAATGTTTCTTTCTTACTCTATTCTTGCTGTGCATTTTATCCTACTGTTCTAATTGGGGTGCCTGTAATATTGAGAAACTATGTATAGAAGTACTTAATATTTATCTGTTCCATCCTTTAATATTCTTCATAATTTCCTTTTTGTGTTGTCCCAAACTTATTGCATGATCTTTTATTTTCAAGTTTGTTTCTATCTTATTATGTTATTTTACTTTTACTTCTCTCTATCTGTAACCAATTATTTACATGCAATATTATAACTATTTGTAGTTTTATACGCCAAACCAAAATGAGAAGTATTACGAGATGATTAACGATTTTTTTGTATATGTCTACCTTACTGAATTTCGGTTTGCATACAACTATGAAACGTTTTAGCTAGGATAACTTAACCTAAAATTGAAAACTACCTGATATGATCCTTAATTTATCTCTCAGTGGCCACGCTATAGAAATAAGGTTGCATTTTAAAGTGACTGTTACTTATAAGGCAGTTTGCTGACAAAATATCTGGAGTACTCATATGAAAGACTTGTTGCTGAAAAGATGATAATGTGCTTCTTATGATTAAAGAAATATAAAGAACCACTCCTTTAATGGTAGAGTTTCAATAATATGATAATGCTTTGGAACAGTAAAGTTGATTAGGCCCTGATATATATATTAGCATTACCAAGCTGTAATTAACCATGGTTTTGTATCACAGCAGTGCTTTATTACCTTGGTTAATTAGGCTTGTGCCTAGTACCTGGTTTTATTACTTCTGGGGTAAGGGGTGTCAGGGAACACTACAACTTGCTTGGTTTCTGCTTGACATCGGCACCTAAGAAGGGCTCACCATTTCCTGTCCAAGGAAGAAAAAAGAATTATTTACAGCCTTTAACCTTGTAGTTGTGAGAAAAGGCTATTGTACTTGATTCTTGACTGAAAATTTAATTGCTTTATAATAGTTGATGTTGATGAACATACCATGAGATTAGGGGAATTTTACCCGTCGCGTGGACCAATCCGGTTCTGCCACGTGTCCTCCATATGGACTAGCCATGACCCTCCACGTGTCATCCACGTGGACCAATCAGAGTCCGCCACGTGTCACCCAGTGAAGAGCCCAAAGTGGGCCAATCAGGGTATGACACGTGGCAGACAGATTGCCAACTTGGACAAGCAGCCTTCCAAGGCCCATATTCCAAGGAAGCCCAGTCAAACCTAGGTTTCCCGTAAACCTAGGACTGGCACACATTACGAGACCCTATAAAAGGGAGATGTCCCTCCTGGGAAACATTATTCAGAAATTATTAAACACACGTTTACATTAATTGCTGAGCATTAACTCCAGCTTTAATTGCATTTCTTGAGAGCTAAGGCTCGGATTTCGAGGCTGTCTGAGATAGCCGGATGATCACTCTTCTCCTAAGAGGAGCCTGATCCCCTTTACTTTCCGCATCTTTTACATTCGAACATGTTCATCGGAGGCGGAGCTCCTACCACCCGGAGTCTCCGTTGTTTTGTAGGTGTAGGCGCACGGATCCAGTCTTGGAATTGAAACTCTCCCGCAGGACACATAGAAAAGACCCCGCAACATTTGACGCCGTTTGTGGGGATTGTTTTTGCGGGCCTGTCCTACAGCTCTGCTTGTGTTAGCCTGTAGCTGAGTTTCATTTGTTTGTTGAATGAGCTACCGCCTCCTTACCTAGCACAGATGCACTAAAACTTCCATACACAGATGATGCCTAGTTCTTAGTGACCCATCAGGGGCCACGCATGTATCGACTACATAGTCGTCATCTGTCCCAGATTGGGTTGCCAATATTGTTAAGCCGAATGGTACCTGGCGCATGTGCGTTGACTAAACAGATTTGAACAAGGCATGTCCCAAGGACAGTTATCCTCTGCCAAAGATTGATAGTTTAGTGGATTTTACAGTCGCCCATGCCTTGATGAGCTTCATGGACGCCTATTCAGGCTTTCACCAGATACCCTTGTGGAAGAAAGATCAAGAAAAGACAACATTCGTCACTGATCAGGGGTTATTCTATTATACTGTGATGCCATTTGGACAGAAGAATGCGCCTGCTACCTTCCAACGAATGATTAATATAGTCTTCATTAATCAAATTGGAAGGAATGTGGAGGCGTACATTGATGACATGATAGTCAAATCCAAACTTCAGACGGATCATCTTACAGTCCTCCGAGAAACATTCGCCACACTCAGGTGGCACCGGGTCATGCTCAATCCCAAGAAGTGTGTCTTTGGTGTTGAGTCTGGGAAGTTCCTCGGATTTCTTATTGATCAAAGGGGGATAGAGGCCAACCCAGAAAAAATACAGGTGGTAATAGACATGCAGTCGCTCCGCACTTTTAAAGAAGTTCAGAAGTTAACAGGTTGTCTGGCGGCATTGGGGAGATTCCTCAGGCGACAAGCGCTTCTATTTCTTCCAAGCCATAAAAAAGAAGACAATGTTTGAATGGGGGGCGGATGCAGAGGCGGCCTTTCAAAAGTTGAAACAACACTTGCACTCTTTGCCTGGTTAGTCCTTTGCCAAAGGAAGTTTTGTACATGTACCTAGCCGTCTCTGACCATGCGCTCAATGTTGTTCTTCTTGCTGAAAGAGGCGGAACCTAGCTCCCGGTCTATTTCATCAGTCATGTTCTACGGAATGCAGAGCTGAGGTACCCCATGGTTGAAAAATTTGGACTTGCCCTCTTTATGGCAGTCAAGAAGTTAAAACCTTAATTCCTGGTGCATCCGGTAGTGGTTTACACAGACCAACCAATCAAGCGGCCAATAACAACCATGGAATCATCCGGCCTAATGATCAAATGGGCGATTGAAATTTAAACCCTTGAATTTTCCTTTGAGCCAAGAAAGGCAGTGAAGGGACAGGCGTTTGCCGACTTCATTGTCGAAATGACAAGGCCGACTGATCCTGAAAACCTTGATCAGGTTTGGAAAGTATATGTGGACGTGAGCTCCACCCTGAACGGTTGTGGTGTAGACGTCATATGTTAGTCTCCTGAAGGAGACAAGTATGAATATGCACTACGATTCAAGTTCCAAGCCTCAAACAATGAGGCAGAATATGAAGCCCTACTAGCCGGCATTCGCATGTGTAAGGCGGCTGGGGCAAGAAAAGTGGATGCCTGCTCTGATTCACAGTTGATTGTTAGCCAATACCATGGTGACTATGAGGCCACCCATCCGGCTATGATCAAATATTTGCAGGTGATCCCCAAAGAAGAGGCTGGGACACTTGATGAATTTCATTAAAGTCAGGTGCCCAGGGGAACAATCAGGCGGATGCTCTCTCTAAACTTGCATCATCCGCCTCCTGACCCACCTAGGTCAGTCTTCTCGGAAGTTATGGAAAAAAGAAGCATTGAAGATCCCATTGGAATATTAGACCGAAGCTCATGGATCCGGGCTTACTTAAGAGACGACACCTTGCCGGATACTTACTCAGAGATGGTTGCAGTGAAAAAACGTGCAGCCAGTTTTGAAATTCATAATGGAGAGCTCTTTAAAAAGAGGTATCTCCAACCTTTACTGAAATGTGTCACCCCAGAAAGGGGACGAGAGGTTTTAGAAGACTTGCATTCGGGCTTCTGCGCCTCCACATAGGCGGCAGGACCCTAGCAAAGAGAGCCAGGCAGCAGGGCTACTTTTGGCCCACTCTTGAAGCAGACGCCATGGAAATGGTGAAATAATGTGACAAGTGTCAAAGGTTTGGCAAATTATCCACCGTCCGACAACCGATTTGACGGCCATCCATAGCTCAGTACCATCGCCAAGTAGGGTATGGATATTCCGGGACCTTATACGCTGCGAATGGGGGTATATCCTGGTTGTTGTCGACTACTTCACCAAATGGGTCAAAGCAGAGGCGGTCAAAGGCATTAAGACCGAAGATGTTATCTCCTTCATCTGGAGAAATGTCATCACTCGGTATGGGGCATCCATGTCTATGGTCTTTGACAATGGTCCTCAGTTTGAGACACCTGCTCTCAAGAGTTGGTTGGGAGACCAAGGGATCTCTCATTGTTTTGCATTAGTCGGCCGTCCTCAAGCAAACGACCAAGTTGAAACCTTCAACAAGTTAATCTCATATGGCATCAAAAAGAAAATAGAAAGAGCTGGCGGGCTGACAAATTGCCACACGTTTTGTGGGCTATCAGGACGATTGAAAAAGGGGCAACCGGTGAAATCCCATTTCTCATGGTTTATGGTGCAGAAGCTATTCTACCTATTGAACACTACGAACCGACTCTTCGAGTCATGTTGTATGACGAGGAGACTAACTGGGAGGCCATGCGGCTAGCACTGTACTAACTCCCAGAACGCAGGGGTAATGCTTACTTGCGCCATGAAATCTACCGTCTGAGAATGACGAGAGCCTACAACAAAAGAGTGCACAAGCGCCCCTTGAAAGTAGGGGACGTTGTGCTACGAAAAATGGAGGCGACTGGTAGGGCCAATGAGCAGGGAAAACTGACTCTCAATTGGGAAGGCCCTTACCGGATCTATGAAGAAGTAAGAGGCGGCACCCACCGCCTGGAAACACCAGACGACAGGCAGTTAGCTAGAACTTGGAACGTAGACAACTTGAAAAAGTACTACTTCTAAGACTTGTAATCTTATTTTGTACTTAAGTATCAATGCAAGTTGTGTTATTAAATTTTAATGTATCTTTCATGGTACCGTCTGTATAATGTACAGGCAGCCTTATTTAATATTTCAAATTACTGCTCCAACATGAGCAAATTTAAGCTAAGTCTAAAAAACTTAGCGGCTATGTGTTGTTCCATTTAAGAACAACCTATTGAGGCCAATGGCCGGATGATATAAAATTAAAACAATATGTCTGTCCTAACATGAGTAGGCGTCCGGCGACATTCATCTGGGTGAATTCGTCGCAGAGAGCATCTCCCATTTGGGTGGCACATTGCTTAGTGAAATGATCAAATGAGACAAGGATAACAAAGACTACCGATTGCTCTAAAAACATGCGGTAATCTATAATATCTGAGTCGGATACTAATTGTTGTTGCTCAGGGGCAACACAGTCGGCTAAATTTGAGGATATAAGCTAAAGTCCAATACTTAGCAGCTAAATTACAAAATAAGCTAAGTCTAACACTTAGCAGCAAAACATGCGAAGCAATCACATGCGGCCTTTTGCCGTCTATTCATTTAAAATCAAGCGACAAAAACCGACTTAACCCAATGGGCTAACTCACAGTCGTTTGACCAGAAAAACCTAAAATGGAACCTAAAAGGTACGAGTGAAACCGCTTGTCTTATTGACACTAGTCGGTATTCCCCAACTTTTCCTACTTAGGTTTACGAAGCTAAGATTATTAAAGTTATCGCCTATATTGAACAAGCGGCCGCTATCTTGGTTAGATGTCCCGTTTGATGCCCGCTAATGCCCAGGTAACATTCAAACGGTCTATTCTAAATCAACAAATTAAGCTAAGTATAGAGCTTAGCAGCTAAACTTGGTTCTTCTTAGAACTACAAAGAAGCCTATGGCTGGATAATACTTGCCCGCCTGCTTGGTGGCCGACTGTCCGTCTGGTTTGGGGCAATCAATACACCTTTGAAAACCAGGCGCAAAGGGCAAAACAGTCGGTGTAATGAAAAAAGCATTCATACAAAAAGCGAGTTACATACTTAGCAAAATTCATGAATTGCAAAAATTTAAAGCAAGTATAAGTTGGAGAAACCGGCCAATTAACACTCGGCCTTATGGCCGACAAAAAAAGTTAACCGGTATAACCGACAAAAATTGTTAATAAATCCGACCCCTTGGTTGGTAAAGTTACATTGAAGCATGCAGCACACAGGCCGAAGGAAAAGTACATGGCCATTCGGCCGCAGAAAAAACTACCCAAAGGCTTAAGCTTCAGGAGGAGCTTCTCCCTGAAGCTTCTCAGTATCGGGAGCCGCATCCTTCTCTTCCCCAGTCGGCTCCTTCTCCTATTCAGCATCCTGCTCCTCCTCCTGGTCTGATGCGGAATCAGACGACTCGCCCTCTTCCTTTTCCCCATCTTGAGCTTGGCCCATGATCTTGTCTGTACTCTTGAGTAGAGATGGCAAACTGATTCTTCCAGCCCTCAAAGCCGGCGTCCGGGAAAAGAACCGCCTAAGTCATCTCCATGATGATGTTGCAGTCGTCCATCATGTCTTTGACCAATGCCTGCTTTTCCTCCTCGGCTCTAGAAATGTATTTTTTGGCAAGCTGGACTTCCTGCTTAGCCAACCGCTGTTTCAGTTTTTCAACGCGAGTACGAAGGCCGTTTGCTTCCCTCTCCACCTCTTTGAGAGGCTCGAGCTTGGCCTTGAGGTCCTTGACCATCAGCTCAAAGACCCGCCTCTTCCCAGCGTCTAAATCAGCCTTGACCTGCAGGTTGGCGGTTTCCTGTGAATATAGTATGTCAGTTGTCAATATTTCATTTTGAACAATCTGAAACATGGCCTTATCATGAGAAGAGGCGGAGCGAGCATTCGCAGCTTTTACCTCCTTGGTCTTCTCATTCATGGGCCTGCAAAAACCGTGCACTCGGAGCATATATTGCATTCAGCAAAAGAGAACATTAGTAACAGGCGGCCCTAAGAGTTGTGTAAAACAAAAAAGAGGAAGTAAAAATTACAAGGATACCTCAGCTAGAAGGGCGAGGATGGAATCCAAGTTGAGGGTGCCGACTCCCCTGATCGACTCCCTGTCTTCAGGGAGACAACTCTTCAAGGGAGATGGCTCTCAGCATGGTCTTAGCCAGCTATTGAAGAGTATCTACACAATCAACATTTTTTAAGTACTTAGTGTAAACTCGGCCAATAGACTGACTGCTTTCAGAGGTACTAGACGACTGCTGATTGAACTTGACCCTACAGGGATAAGGTAAAGGATTAAAATTTTTGATACCTTCAGCCGCCACTTCCTTCTCCCTATGAGGTCGGCTGACCTCAGGGACGGCTGGAGACTTGGGAGGATGGCTCCTCCCAGGCCACAAGTTTCCTGGGTCTACTAGGAGTTGTCACGTCACCAGCCTTCTGCTTCCGAATCTTCGGATCCGGCTGTGAGTGAGGAGAGGGTTTGTTTGAGTCGCCCTGTAATAAAAACCACAGAGTGAGAAGCAGGCGACAACAAATAAATTTTGACTTAGGCAAATAGAAAAGAAGTTCACTTTGGGCGCCTGGGACGACTCTTCAGCTGGCCGCTTACCAAGGATGGCCGAGCGGTATTGTGCGGCAGCTTTCTTGGATGCCGAGAGCTTCTCCATAGCTTTATCTGCATAAGAAGATTCAAATGGTTAAGTATGACACAAAATAAATCAAGTCTTGCTAAGCACTTAAACATGCGGTTAACTACCTCTTGACACTTCTACACTAAGGCCACAGGCGGCCAGATAGGACCCATCGTATAGCTAGTCATACTTGGGAATGTAGCTCTGGGAAATGAACTCTCTCGCCCCAGTCTCTCTATTGGCTTGGATGTCCACCTTGAAAAGGCCCTTATCTAGGATCTCTTCCCAGGCTTTCCTAGGAACAGGCAGTAGTTCTGATCCGCCTATTAGAAAAGGTGGGTTCCTGTTCCACCTGTTATACTTTTTATTTTTGACTTTGTCCGGGCAGGAGACAATGTAGAAGGTGTTTCTCCGGTCATTCATTTGTTCTCTTTCCCTAAAGTCATCATATAGCCCTTGTGGCTAGACAAAGTGTACCAGCCGGACCCGCTTGCTTTTGGGGTTCGGCTGAGGTAGTGCATGTGGGAAAATGCTTCAAAGTTGGGGTCTACTTCGTGCATTTCGCAGCCGGCAACATAGCCTAAAATGTTGAACCAAGAATTTGGGGCCAGTTCCCAGACACCCAGCTGATATCCGTCCAGGATTCGTTCCACAGTCGGATGTAGAGGAAATCTTAGGCCAGCCTTAATAGCCGCCTCATAGCAGCCAAAACATTCGTCCCCGTAGCTGAACCCTCTAGCCAGACTATGGTTTCCTCGGCATCCGGCGTACATAAGATATAACCATCCGCCATGACATGGTCAGATTTGAAGCTCCCTATTTTGTCCGCCATCATTTTCCGCCTGCCTGTGGGAACATGATGATAAACGGCGGCATATTGCTCTCAGCGGGTAGCAGACGGCTCCGCCCAGTCTTCTCCCATTTCTACTGAAAGAGATTCTCTCGCTGTCTCCAGCCGAGAGTGATTCTCTTCAGAGTCATTGCTTGAAGTGCTTGGCTCAGAGTCACTGCTTGAGCTCTCGGACCTAGCGTCCGCATGGAGGGCCTGTCCAACAGAGCCCGAGTCCTCATTTTGAAGTTCATCCCGTGATTCATTTAAAATAGAATCACTTGGGTACTTGGGGTTCTAGGCGGCCTGTCCGACAGCTCACTAACAGGCGCCCTAAAGGAGGAGTCGTCCGAGTTCACCACCCTGGTTGTTTGTTTGATTCTTGCCATGGTGTCCTGCACAGACACATAAACAGTCGGACTTGGGGAAGTTCGCAAAGTGTGGTCCAGCAAGGGGTAGTTGGCACTCCTAGTTCTAGATTCAGCCGTCCCCGGTGACCGGCTGATCACTAACCTAGGTCGTGCCGTGTGCTTTTGGGATACCATTTTTAAAAAGAAAAAGAAACAAAGAGAAAGCACGAAAGAAAAACAGGTGGTTACCTTTAGTCTGTAAAGCTGAAGGTGCTTGAAAAATCTTCGACGGCTGTAAGAGCAGGCGGTCTGGTAGCAAGCGGCAGTTGTTCTCAAGTCAAGTTCTCAAGTCAAGAGTTCTGTTTGAATTTTCTAGGAATGTCCAAAAACTGATTGGGACATTCCTTATATATAGGGGGGGTAATTCCAAGGGACACTTCAAAAAAAAAAAGGGGTAAAAACCGTTGACCAATCAACATGTGACACCTGTCACAGGCGCCATGTGGCAAGCCACGTCACCCCTGTGAGGGGCAAATGATTAGGGGATTTTTACCCCGCCACATGGACCAATCCGGTTCTGCCACGTGTCCTCCATATGGACTAGCCATGACCCTCCACGTGGACCAACCAGAATCCGCCACGTGTCACCCAGTGAAGAGCCTAAAGTGGACCAATCAGGGTATGACACGTGGCACACAGATTGCCAACTTGGACAAGCAGCCTTCCAAGGCCCATACTTCAAGGAAGCCCAGTCAAACCTAGGTTTCCCGTAAACCTAGGACTGGCACACATTACGAGACCCTATAAAAGGGAGATGTCCCCCTGGGAAACATTATTCAGAAATTATTAAACACACGTGTACATTAATTGCTAAGCATTAACTCCAGCTTAAATTTATTAATCAACGGAAAATTTGTCCACAAGAACAAACGAGGAAATTATAGAAGGGCAAAATTCATGAGTATTTTTTAGAAAGATTAATTAGCAAGTTCCCAATTTACATCTTCATTAACCCATTCCCATAAATCATCCACATTTCAATGTACCTCCTATATCATGCCAGACACGAACACGCAAGTCTCATAGGCAAATCTACGCCTAACAACATTGTGTTAACCTTAAGTCGGGTCAATTCTATTATAGATACCTCTCTTTGACTCAATACCAAATTGAGTGAATCATTTTCTTAGGTCAATTCACATTTAGCTCCGATTATTCCTTCGATTGGAAAAATTTACAATCTAATGAGACGGAGTACAACACACATTCAAGTTGTACATAATTACGTGACATATAGTTGCCTGGATATGAATTCAGCAAATCGGAAATGAATTTTTTTTCGGTGCAGTTGAAATAATATACATGTATTTTTTTTTCTCTGTAGTTGAAATAAAAATACATGTATGTAATTACACTTACAAGCAACCTCATATAACTGTATCTAAACAAGAGCAGGGGATAATATAGACATGTATAACTCTCGAGCTCTCTACTAAGTCACTTGGAAACAAAAATATGGCCACTAAAGGTGCAAATAATGATATTAGTACAAATTGACAGCAATGGTAACGCTTTAAGTATGCTCCCAATCACTTTGTCATTGCCTCGTTAGCTTGCTGTACTTCTGCTCTCTCTCCTCTTTTCTTCTTCTCTCTGCAAGAATTACAAGAAAACATAACCATTCAAATCAATCCAAATGATTCTCTTGTTTCTGTAAGAAATTTCAGGCTTGAATAAGAGAATGCCATTGTTTTTGAGACTCTTACCTTTCCACATATTCCTTTAACAGCTCTTTCGCTTGTACAAGCTTTGATAGGAGGTTGCGATATACATCAAGATCCCGATCCACATTTTTCTTATTTACATTCAAGGCTGAGCAGAGCTGTTATGCAATGAGTCAAATAAAACTATGAATGATTGGAATTTGGCATTTGGTTTACATTAAATTCTCAAGTAACCATGCAGAGAAAATAATTGAGAGTAAATAAGTATACAAGCATGCTTTAAGGGGTTTTGCGAATATCAACAAGATAACATCACACAGTCTGACAGTCCCTATTATAGATGCAACAGCATGAACCAATACACTTGCACATGAATCATGATTAACATGTGTTCCTTTCAAGAAGGTTCATCAGCCAGTAATTCTTCAAAAAACTTCAATAGATTATGTAATATCACCAAATGAGACTAATAGATTTCAGGATTTAAATTGAGTTATATTAGGAATTTCAGTGGCAACCAGAAATTGGAAATAAGATTTTCAAGCAAATCACAGTAGGCCAAAATAAAACTCAGTAGTATGATATGGTTAGAACCATCATTTATTCAGAGAGACAATGAAACACAACAAAAAACTTCAAGCAGTTGTCAATAAAAAAAATATATACAAAACAAAACAAAAAAGCAAAAACAAGAAACTTAAAAGAGTATCAGATAATCACAGTCCCAGAATATTAATAGGCAAGTACCAAAAAAAAAAGTCTAAAATGAGAACTAAGAACCAATTTTGTACATTCAAACCAAAACAAAATAACAAAAAAAGAAGTTTGTAAACTGACCTTCTCTAGGACGGTGGGTTCAGACGCATTAGCTAGTTCAAGGAGACGAAACAAGCCAACTGCAAAGAAACGACTGTAACTAAAACTCCCATTTCCACCAGCTCTTGCAGCAATATCCTTTAAGATGTCCTCTATTTCACCTTCTCTTGATGAGAAATCAACCAGTGAAGCAGATGTTTGGGTACAACCCCACTCCTCCAATTTCTGTGCATCTTTTCTAATGGATAGAAGGTTGAACTGTCACTATTTGAACCACAATTCAAATGTTTGAAATTGGACCATTACTATCTGAATTACAGTTAAACGTATGTATAGCATTCACAAGTCATAAAACAAGAAAAAATTTCTGGACCTTGAACTCAACACAGGAATATATATATATATATATATATATATATATATATATATATATATATATATATATATATATATATATATACTCATATATACTCAAAACAGGTCATGCAATATTTCAGCCCTTGTGGAAAGCGGTACTGACAAAAACACAGCTTGACACAGAGTCTACAAATCTACAATGTACTGAGCCTTATGTCTAGCCATTTTACAATAATATCCCCCTCTAACTGTAGCTCCACATACAAAGGCAAAGAAGAAAGTGGGGTAAAAGTTAGGAAAGTGCGTCCCATAGGATGGGCAAACTAAAGCTCAGATGGTAACTTTTCTGCACAAATCGAATTAAAGCACAAGAAGAAAGAATTCAATGGAAATTACTTAAAAGAAAAGAGCAAAGAACTTTGGGGAATGGGAATAAAGATAAAAAAGCCCTGTTAATACCAACGGTGAGTATACTACCTTAACTGCCCCATGAAAACATAGAAAAAGATGTAAGTTTCCAAAAATACCTAGACATGTGAATGGATAAACAGGAAAAGATCTACTTGAGTGACTTGAAAAATGAACATATAAGGATAATATGGGAAAGCCAGAAATACATAGACTTGCGACAGGATACTTAAATGTAAAACATGTAGGAAAGCTACACCGGGGTCACAGATATAATCATAGAAAGGAATTACCTAAAACAAAAGATCGAAAATAAATGTAAAAGATTTTGAACGTAAATGTCTTATAATCTACCCTTGTTATAACATAAACAGTAACATGTGCTGAAAATACAACTCCATGACTCGTTCAAATTATGAGCTTATGCAAGTGATCAACATGGAAATTTTAATTCTTATCACCTAAAACCTCAAGTAGGGGGACATGCTTTTTGCTAGTGGGAGTCAACATCACTTCCAAATTTCAAATTTTGACCTTATAATCCAAGAACATGACAAGTAATTGCAACCAACACGAACCTGTACTGCTCGGGATCCTCATTTAGTGCCTTTATGTAAGCTTCAAAGATGGCACTTCGATCTTCATCACTGGGATACCCCTCCATCAGCTGATCATAGACAGTAACAAAACCAAGGGCAAACACAGGATCATATCTGTATGTCCTTTTGTATCTCATCAAGTGTTGCTGGACAATCAACTCTTGTAGCACATTGTTGTAGATACTAGGAATAGGCCGTTTGTAGGCCTTGAGAAAATTTAACTTCGTCTCGGATACTGGGGAGTTTCTGAAAGTATATACAATTAAAAATATTATTAAACTAAATGATTAAAAAAAAAATGTCCTTCTCTCATTCTCCCTGACAAGCGTGTAAAAGGAAGGAAAGATGAGTTAAAACTTATTTACCTTTACAGTGACTAAACAAACTACCAATATGATACAACCACCAAATAAAGTAAAGTGACCATAAAATAGCAATGCTAACTAAAAAACCAATTATTCAATCTCTTACCAGCCTCATAAAAGCATACATGGCATACTTTCTACTTGTTATGAAGTGAGGAAAGAAACATCATGCTAGGAGTGTCTAAACACCGATTGTGCAATGCATGCTTGCCTGTCAGCAAAGGTGCATGCTTGGTATGTAAAGAGGCTTGTGTGCATCTAGTGACCCAAGTGTTTGATTATAGAAGGCACATTCATTCCTTTTGAGAACAAGGGTTGATGACAAAAGGATTTTTTGTCATAATCTATCTGTTAAAAGCCATTTTTTGTGAGAAACTACCTAATAAAAATAATGTTTAGGATTCTAGTGAGTTTATAATGTTTTAAAACAAGTGGTGATACAACATCTATATTGGACTAAAACACAAGACAAGTACCAAAGCAAGGCAACACAAGGTAGCCATCTTTGATTTCACATCCATTGATAATCACACAATTCACTACCTAAAGAGCTTTATCTTGCAAATACACACTAGATTGACAAAAACATCATGATTGAATATAAAGCATTGAAAATCTTAAGAAAACCTAAAAAGCATTAAATAAGGGAAATACAAGTCATTGAAGGTTGGTCCTAACACTAGGGCTAAGCTACATCAGACTTTAAACATGGAACAGTCCATTAGCTTTTCCCATTCTTATAGATGCTAACACTTATACAGTTATACTCTTAATATACGTTCTCTCTATACGAACAAACTCAGTAAATAAATTCAGTAGACAGTGTCGACTAAAAAGCCATACTCTGAAATGGAATTTGTCTTTCCACAATATATTAGGAGTGATTGTTCATCAATTATATTAAATCATCAAATACTCTTTTGTTTTCTCTTATCTCATAATTACTCATTGACAATGTGACAATAGTTAAAAGACATAAAATTTAGGAATTAGTGACTATTCAAAAATCGGACATTATACTTGAAACAAATGTGAAATAGAATTGATACAAAGATGAGGCAGAGGAGGGAAACTTAGACAACACAGGCATAATTTATCCAGAACTCACTACTGCTGAAAAGCATACATTGCCACATAACAACATGATTCGTTCCAAGCTTCCAACTCTAGTAGAGTTCAAAGCAATTGTTCACATATATTCTTTTCCTAGTTTTTTAACCAAAAGAGTCAAAGTCACACTTGCCAGGGACTGTCATTTGGTTCATTTACTCTCTAAACTAAAAAACAGAAATTCATAATTCACATTATCTTACCTAAATCCTAACCACCATATATCGCTTTACCAACCAACAATCTTTGGTCCCCATTTTCCCATTATCCTTCAAATTATATTTAAATTGGTTGTTCAACTTCTACCAAGTCCAATTCTTATCAGCACCTCTCATCTTTAACATAGATAAGCAACAAACGATTAGGTTAAAGTCTTGGTTCATGCTTGGATTAAGGCCAATACAAACAATCAGGATAAAATCTTAGTTCATGCCCTTGGATTAAGGCCAGTATAAATGATTGGGTTAAAGCCTTAGTTTTAACCAAAAAAAATGAAAGTAAATATGAAAAAGATGCGTAAGAGGATGCTGTGGTGTTCAAGAAAACGTGTTAGTGTTAGTTGCCCACCACTATACTAGGACGAGGTTAATAGCTTTCTCTCTTCCTCATCATCACTATCTCAATTTCCTTGCAATCACGCTATCACTACCTCATTTTTCCTCACAACTTCCTAAATTAATCTTCATTTTCATTAGTTTGAATTATATTACCGCTAATACACTACACCCATTCCAAGAATGCCCTTAGGAGTGATAATCAGTCTACCTCGCATCAAAGCCCCTAGCAAAAGTGGCTCCCTATATACTATAAAAACTTCTTGCTTCATTGTTCTAATAATCGCAACAATTGAAGTTTTGTGCATGCCAATGCACAACTTTAATTATGAAATGCTAATGTTTGTAAAATACAAAATGAGACCAATTCAACCACATTTCATAAATTATTAATTTTTAAACTACAATAATAAAAATAAATTAATAAATAAATATTGTGGTCAAACAAATAATTGCAAAAGTCTAATAGTTATATTATTAAACGACTTAGGAAGTTTATACAAAATCCCCCAACAAAATAGGCTTACCATACTAATGTCAGCACAAATTATGACAAAAAATTCACCAAATTCATCAAATTCAACAACACTAAAATACAACTTAACCATCAATTCACACTTCACCACGCTAAAAGAGCATTCAATTGAACTTCAATCAAGAAAAAATAGAAAAATCTTTGCATAATTCAATACCAGTAATAGCAGAGGTAGATGACATGCACTGAACAGCAAAACCAGAAGAAGAATTCGAAGCTCTAACAGCAGCAGAAAGATCGGAAGATGAATTAGAGCGCAGACGAATTAATTCGAAATTAGTTGCAAAAGTTCGAGTCGAAGTAACGCTCAATTTTCTCTCGAATGACTGAGATAATGCCGAGAAAGACAACGATGTTACAGCCGCCATTGAAGACCCAAACCAAGCTCAATAATTACAGAGTATTGAGTTGACGATGAGAGAGATTTGAAAATTATTTTGGGATTGAATTTAAGCAGAGATTATCGCCATTGATGAAGAGGTAGTGAGAGCTTTTGTTTGTATATTTTTTGGTGTTAGATGTAAAAGACGAGAGAAGAGAGGCTGAAAATTGAACAAGTTGATTTTATCCGACTTTATCAAATCAAATATTTGTCATCCTTCTAATTAGCCATTAGGAACTTGCCACGTGGTTTCTGTTTCTTGATGATGAGGCAATTTTTTTAAAGGGAGGAAAGTTACGTACATATCTATACTACTCCGAATATACTTCCTCCGTTTTTTTTTTTTAACTTGACTCGCTTTGACTTTTACACTATTCATCATCCCTTCTTTGACCGTCTTTTGTGAATAATATGTAAGGAAAAACATATTCAAGTTGGATCTTTTTGAATTTATCTCAATAAGTACTATCATAATATATAACTTTATAATTTTTTTTATGGAGAATTAAAGTTATTAGTCGTTAAATTTTTGCATTGACAAGCGTGATAAAAGAAACAGGTCAAGTAAAAAAAAAAAGGAAGTATTAAAAGGCGTTTCTAAATTTGTGTATGTGTCGCGTGATTCCTTTCTCATACAAGTATTACACCACATCATCATTCAACGACCTTTTAACATCATGCCACATCATCATTCAATGTTATGATCTAAATTAAAAATGCATACAAAGAAATTCAAACCCAAAACCTCATTGAATGAAAACAACATGTATGACCATCTTAGCTAGAAATAAATCATGTTCAATTAATTCACATTTATATAAATACAAGTATTAGAATGTAGAATAAAAACAAAATAAATCCAAAATAAGTTATTTTTGTCATTGTATTGTAATTTACCCACAATATATAAGTTAACAAGACTTTTAAAGAGTCTAATATATATATAAATGTAATTATTCAAAGTATCACCCGGAGCGAAGCCTGGGTCACACACTAGTTGGTATATAATAGGGGCATAATGGTAACTTAGTACAATAATAAGGTGATGGGACCACATATTGTTTCGGGGTTTTTTGTCCTGAGGGAGAGTTACGTCACCAAGACTGATTTCCATGTCGGTTGTACCTGCAAAACAACGGAAGCTCCTGTTGGTAGGAGTTCCGCCTCCGACGATCAAGTTAGAACCGGTCGAAGTAAGGTTAAAAGTGCGAAAAGTAAAAGTAGATCTTCTCGAATCCCGAGATCAGGTGTTTTCTTTTATGTGAGAGAATTAATTGTGTTGTAATAAATGAACGTCTCCCCAATATGGGAGAAATCTCCCTAGGGTCGTTGGTAAATGTGCCCATACCTAGGTCATTCTAACCTAGATTTGGGGGGCTGCGCCGTTTTGCGGCTTTCCTCAGGAATTGGGCTCTGAAGGGTGTCTTTTTCCCAGCTGATTGGGAGTGCCACGTGTCAGCTGAGGATTGGTTCATTTTGAACCTCTCCTAAGGTGACACGTGTCACCCTCTGATTGGGCCACGTGACCTGGGTATTTTTACCCAAAACATTTTCCCCTCACAGGGGTGACGTGGCGTGCCACGTGACGCTTGTGACACTTGTCACTTAGGCATTAGTGAATAGCTTTTAATTGTTTACCTTCTGGGGAAACTACAGGGATGCCCCTGAATTTACCCCTCTATAAATGGAATTTTACCCCCCACCCCTCATTTTTGACATTTTCAAAAAATTATAGAGAGAGAAAGTCAAACGTTCTAGAGAGATAATCAGACAACTACCTGTGTATTTCTTAGACAACCGCCTGTGTATTTCTCAAACAACTGCCTCATTTCTTGCCCGCTTGTTACAGCCTGTCAACGCTTGACTCTTTCCAGAAAAACACTTAAGGTACTGTCTCTATTCCCCTTACTCTTCTACCGTTTGCGTATATAACATTGAATCAGATGGATTCACCATTAGCACACACTGCACAGCCTAGGTCAGCAGTCAACCGGTCTCCTGGTACGGCTGAGTCTAGGACAAAAGGTGCCGCCTCAGGTTGTTTGGACCACCCTTGTAACTCCCCAAATCCGACCATCTCTGTGTCTGTGCAAGACGCAATGCCTAGGCTAATGTGGACGGCACCTGATCCAGACTATAGAAAGGAAGGTATAGATGGTGTTCCGCCTAATGAGGTGGAACCGGTTGGCGAGGAAAGAGAGTCTCCTCCAGGTGCACCTAGCACTCCTTGTGATAGTACCCTGGAGAAATCTGATGAAGCCGAGTCCGAACAGAGAGACGGTGAAGAGACTGGCTCTGTATCCAGCTCAGAGAGAGACGGTGGAGAGACCGCCTCTGGGTCTGGCACTGAGGAGAGTAGTGGCTCATTATCCCTGCTTGAGGACAGTGAGGAAGAAGAGCGAAAGAAGTGGAATAAAGAGACGGACCCTTTCCGGATCCATGTTTCCGCTAGGGATAGGGCTAACATGGAACAAGGTTTGGAGAACTTCAAGAAGAAGCGTCCTCTTGGAGAGGGCTATGCCATACGGTTTCCGTCTGAGCTTGGCACCATTGCTTAGAAAAATAACCAGCTAAACGCTAATAAGTACTTTGGCTGTTATGAGGCAGCGTTCCTAGCCGGTCTTCGCTTCCCCCTCCATGATGCAATAAAGGTAATCCTTCGAGGATACGACCTTGGCGTGTGGCAGTTGACCCCAAACTCTTAGGTCAACATTCTGGGCTACATTGCCGCCTGTGAGATGCTGAACCTCTATCCCAGCTGGAAGGCTTTTTCTCATTTGCATTACCTGAGCCGTAACCCAGGCTGATGGAGGGCTTGGTACACATTGACAACCCATCCGGAATATCTCATGACCTTAGACAAACCGTCTAAGTGAACTGATTGGAGGAACAGGTTTTATCTTGTATCTGCCCCAAACGGCGAGAAAACTTTGAGTATCGCTGCTACAATAAGAAGCCGGATCTGTTGGTCCATAAGTGTGCCAAGCCCAAGGTTCCAGACGCCGACTGGGAGGCAATCATAGAGCCGGAGTTCTTTGGGGTGACTACCATGCCCCTAGCAACCGACGAGTTAATAAGCGTACCCAAAAACTAAGTACCTAAACATGAGTGGCTGATGGACAAGGCGTTCTTGTCCACCTGCGGTCTGAGCACCATGTTCAATAGACATACGTAGAATAGATATTCGACAGTTTTATGTCGTCTCTATTGTTTCTAACTTGTGAACTCTTGTTTGTTTGATGATCTGATAGATGGTTCTTTTTGCAGAAACTGGCAGAAGCATGCTTGCTGAAGGCAAGACGCCTGCCGCTCTGCAGCTTAAATAAGAAAAGAGAATGCAAAGAAAAAGAAGGCCCAGCTGGCGGCCAAGGGTCAAGTATGAAACCGCCTGCACTAGTCTTCTTTATCTTTACGTATAGAGACGGCTATGACCGCCTGTATACTTATTGTTTGCATTTTCCTGTCTAGGATGGAGACAAGGGGCCTCCTAGATCCCTTACCAAGCTGATCAAACGGAAGTTAGATAACGAGGTCACAAGCTCGTCTAAGACCAGAAGGTATCTTCTACTCAGACGGCTCCTGATTTTTCGCTTGGGAAGGGTCGTCTGACCATCAGCGGGAAGAGTATCAGGAATCTTGGTCTTGGGATAGACCTCTCCAACAAGCCGGGTGCCTTTGAGGTGCCGAAGGGTGGCGAGCCACCCAAAGCTGCAAGCGATTCTGTAGTGGCTGTGGGTGATCTAAGCCTTTAGCAACATCCCCAAGGTACGGATGACCCCTTCGAATCCCCCTTTGAGCTTGGTTGGCCCATGCGGGTTAAGTCACCTTCTCAGCTACAGTCGGAGGGTTCCTCAGGCAGCCCGCAGTCTGTTGGTGGCGCCTATGTAGCTTTCACACCAAATCTACCTTATGCTGCAGATCAATCCCCCCGGTGGCCGGATGTACAACAATTCTCCAAGACCATGCCAAGGTCTATACCCAAGGAGGATAAGGAGGCCATCCTTGGGATTTAGTCATTTAATGTCGAACGCATCCTCACCCTGCTGTCTGAGGTATAGTAATTCAGATTCTTTTAGTATAATGTCAGTTGTGTTTCTAACACATCGTTCGCATTTATACAAGCGATGCTGAGAGTTGATGGGTTGAAGAAGTCGTATGCTCGCAAGTAGGAAGAGGTAAGGAGGGCCAATAAACGGGCGAATGAGTCCGCTGACGTTACCTAGTATCAGAATACCATAAATGATCTGGAGACTAAAGCTGAGCTAATGACGCAGGGGGAATCCATCAGGCGTCTAACGGCTGCTCTTGATGAGGCTAACCTGAAAGCCACTAATTTTGAGGCGGCGCTCAAGAACGCCCAAGCGGACCTCAAAGCTCTGGAGGGCGTCGACAAGGAAAACACCACCCTCCGAGCAGACGTCAACCGTCTGAAGCATGAGATGGCTGCTTTCTAGGCCAACTTCAGGGTAACTCTGGAGGCTGAGCAAAGTTGCCTTATTAAGGAGAATGAACAAAACTATGAGGACCAGATGAGGATGGCATGGAACCTTGTGCATCATGGTGCTGATTATAGCGTCTGGGCTTTGGCCTACTAGTACCCAGATCTTGTTCTTTCTGCAAGGGCTGAAGGGAAGCCGGATCTTGAACCGTTTGAAGAATGGGCAAACAAGGAGGCCTCAGGCAGTGAGGAGTTAGCTCAGGTTGCAGGGGAGGGAGAGGAGAAAGAGCAACAGGTAGAGGATGCACCGGTGAACTCTACTCTACCTCCGCCTGAGATGGATGCGGCGAGGGCCCCGTCTCAGCAAAATTAGCTTTCTTTATTTCTATTTGGCCTTTGGCCGTCTGCATTTCCGCTTGCGTGCCGAGTATTTCTGTTGTATTTTTTTGGTAATCTTTTTCAATTTCCTGGACGTAGATCCGGTTTGATAATCACTCTCCCGACCTTTTGGTCGGGTTTTATTTATGAAATGACCTACTGAGTCGGTTTTGTTAAAATTTTCAATTCTTGCCGTTTTTTCACTTTTGCTATGAATACGCTTCGATTTTGCCTCTTGTTACTTGCATGCGGCAGCTAACAGGCTGGCTAGTCTTTTGCCCCTTGGCAGCTGTGTAATTGGTTTCAAAATAGATTGATTGACCGAGGAAATTTTGATACTTTAAGGAGTATGAGAGGTTTCTTAGTCAATCAATCACTACAATGATTTCCCCAAGCCAAGTACACAACCGTCTAAGATTCAAGTGGTACTATCTTGAACACCCAGACGTTCACCGTTTGGGTCATCAGTGAAACTAGAATTGATTATCCATGAATATACTCAAGCGTATTTTTGCCCCATTAGGGGAATTTCTCGAGTTACAAATTTTTTATAAGCTTTTAATCTAAGTTGGAATAACGGCCGGATACTGGGTGGTGTCAAATAGGACATGCGGTTTTCTTACGCCGTCTAGGTTCTATTTTAGATTATTCAGGTCAAATGACTATGAACTAGCCCCTATTGGGCTAGTCAGTCTTTGTCGTTTGTGTTTAGTTTATAGAGCAATGTGCCACCCAAATGAGAGATGCTCTCTACAACGAAATTATCCAGATGGGCGTCGCCGGATGTCGTACTCATGTTGGAGCAAACGGTTGGTTTAGATTTGGCCGTTTGCACATTGCACAGGCGGTGTTCCCATTAGAAGACATATCTAATAAAGCATATATAATCATTGAAAACAAAAAGCAATTTTTCATTCATAGGCTTTTATTTACAAAACATTTACAAGTCTTAGAAGTAGTACATCTTCATATTGTCTACATTCCAAGCACGCAACTTTGACAGTTGCGCGCGCCACCTAGCAGGTTCAACATTCTGATTTTTTGTTTCATTTTTTTTTTCAGTCGAAAAGATTTTTTTTATCAAAATTGTTTTTTTCTTTCTTTTTTTTTTTTTTTTTTTTTTGGCGAACCACAAATTTTTTTTTTTTTTTTTTAATATCTCTAGGTAACAAGCTGGAATTAATTAGGTTAGACATGAAGCATATAAGCACGTATTCATGTAGTCACATAAGCACATAAAAGGAACCGTTAAAGCATACAATGCCATTCTATGGTCAATGCTTGGGTGTCCTAAGGTACCATATCTTAAGAACGATGCATGAATCAATCACTCAACGTGTTAACCCATGTCATGATTCTCCCAACATTTTGTTGGCGATATTGGTGGGATGATTGATATTGATTTTGGGATAGAAGCCTAGTGTTGGCGACCCCTAGTCTATGAGCCAATCTCCAATGGTTAAAGTGTGCTATGATTATGCATGATGCAATGTTGCTTATTTGGTTTTACTTTTGTTAAAAAGGAAGATATTATGCGTTCAAGTCTCGCTCTTTAACTAGAGATTATCCAAGTTAGCCTTCGTTACAACTCATAGGCAACCTAAATTGGAAACCTTGAACCATAACTTAAAGCTAATCTTGTAACCTCTAGTTCCCTAGTGGAGTTGCCACTATGAGGAGGGTAGCCCGTTGTTGGGGATCCCATATCATCTAGCGACATGTTTAGAAGTGTTATAATCATATATCACGTTTAGGGTACTTTAGGGTACTTTTGGTCCACAATGAATTCCGGATAAACCCGTTCATTCAAACATTATAATCAAATTACATATCATTCATATTGAAGATTATAAGAGTTATAAATTGTACCAAATTGCACGGTAAAATTCATAACACTTGGGGGAGTAGACCAAAAATTAAAAATAAAACTCTCACTTAAGTGTTTTAAATTTTACCAAACTCCACAATAATATTCATTACACTTGGGGGGGGGGGGGAGGGGAAGATCAAAAACCAAAATGAAGCATTCAAGTTGATGTGTAAACAAGAAGAGAAACCTTGTTACAACAATGGTAAGTTAAAAGATTCAAAAGATTTTAAGATTCAATTATCAAGTGGTTAGTTTAGTTAGGGGAACTCTCACCCTAAGCTAAGGATATAGCAAAGAGGAACTCTCACTCGTTTGCTTGGGATAGTCTAGATGAGGGAACTCTCACCAAATCATAAACTATAAGTCTTAATCTTGGGAACTCTCACCAAAACTAACACTCTTCAAATTCGGATACTCAAATTTGGAAAACAAAGTGAGCTAAACTCAAGTCACTTCAATTAACAAAACACACGTTTTAGGCAAATAATCTTGGATTGTTTTCATTCATTCAAAGTATGCTATTTATAGCACCAATACAACCTTTTCACTTGCCTACTTTAATTAACAAAAAGAAATAACCAAAAGGAAATTTACTAAGGGAATGAGTGGTTAATACACGTCCTACTTAACCCCATTACAAAACATAATTAAACTAATTAAAAGACCTAAAGACTAGGCTTGAAACAAGGGAAAATGACCAGCCAAAATAGCATCCAAAGAGCATCTCCAATAGCCATAAACACACGCCCAAAACAGCCACTCTTCAAGCTTTTGTAACTCCCATTTTAATGCCTTGATTCACGCCTCTTTATTCTTCATAACCCCCAAATAATGAGGTGCAATGTTCAGCCAACAAACTCCATAATTTACGCCCAACAAGTGCCATGAATCACGCCACTTTAATCAGCCCAAGTAACTTACAAACGGCTAGCATGAAACACGCCCAAACCGCCTCCAATTCAGCTTGTAACCGACGCCCATTAAACGTGTATTTGGAGCTTGGAAAACCGTCACTTGCTAGATACTTTCTACAAGGTTAATTACACTAAGTGAAGTGCAACCCCTTGAAAAAACTTTCGGACCAAAACCGTGCAAAGGATTAAGGAATGATTTGGACAGAAACAATTCCTTTGCATTGCCTTGAATTTGGACCTCACCTTGACCACTTGGACCATTACAAACATTAGAACTTTGACCATATTGGTCACAAGTGTTCGAATTTTTTTACAACTCCACGAAAAAATTCGTCACACATTGGGGGGGGGGGAGATAAGATATAAAAAAAAATCGAAAAAGAAAAAATCAAAAGTTAAAATTTTTTCACTCTTTTTAAACTTTGTTCCAAAAAAAAAATACTCGCAGCACAGGTGTCGCGCGCAACTCACAAGGTTGCGCTAATCTGCCGTGCGCAACTAAATTAGTTGCGCACAGCTGGCGTGAGCGACTTCTATTGTTGCACGCGCCACTTGATGAGGAACAGCGAACCTTAATTTTACGCTTGAAAGAAATCGATTATGACTACTAGTGATAAAACGAAGGAGTATTAATTATCATATATATTCGGAAAACAAAAATTAAAATTTGATTTGAATTATTAAACAAGGTTTAATTAATTTTTCATTTACTCCTACAAGTAGGATTAAAAAAACAAAAATTTGTTGTTGAACAAGAACTACGCGAGACCTCATTTCGTAATACGAATACGTACGCAATCTTTGATTCGTTCAATTGAAACAACAAATTAAATAAGAGCTTCTTTTTATTCGAAACAAATTTATTAATATTGTGTAACCCCCTAAGGTTTCACTATATCCTCGATCGTTAAGATTGAGGGAGGAGTAGTGTCCATAGTAGTATTCTCAACAGCCTTAGAAGTTTCACCTTCTCCTTTTTCTTCAAAACCCACATATTGTTTTTTAACTTAGGAATAGGGGACTTTTCTACTCTTTTCCCCTTTTCTTTGGGATTTAAAGGAACCTTTTTCCGAGGATTCGAGGATGGTTCTTTGATTTTTATGCCTTGTTGCGCAAGTTTAGGAGCAACCTTCCTCTTAGTTTCTCTTGGACGAGCCTTAGGAGATGTGAAAAAGTCTAACTATCTCCTCACTCCTTTTTTTTGGCTATTAGTAGGAGTAGTGGTGGCCGATTTCACTTGGACTTAGGAGGATTGCGAGCAAAGGCGGCTTGGTTTTGTTGACGATCCTTGTTTAACTCTCGCTTGTTGGCCGCGTTCATCCAAGCTTTGTAATAGGAAGATAAGATCGTACTCGCAGTGGGATTTTGCACTACGCACTTAGGAAGACTAGTTCAATACTTAATCCAACAGGGAATCCTCTCAGCCTTAAAATTTACATCCATGGGAGCATCACAATCTTGTGAGGGATTAGTTTTTTTTATCCCATATTGTCTCATAACCCTATAAGGAAATATAAATATAGTACTAGAAAGACCCAAGAGGCAAATTTAAGGACAATTAAGACTACTCCCAACCGTACTACTTATGTTCTACCAAGGAATCACAAAGCGTATATAGGGAACCCTGTGATAGAAAAAAGTCGTTCATTCTTCTTCATTCTTATGTTTGTAAAGGATGCGATGACTAGGAAACAATCTCACTCCATTAGCCTCAAGGTTTTGTGGCTAATCAACAATTCGCAAGCGCTCCATGAGCTAAATCTAAAAAAAAACAAATAAAAAAACAGACGATAGAATTGCGAATTTTACAACAGCAGGTGTCGCGCGTAATTGAAAGAGCCGCGCACGCCTTCCACGAACAACTGTGAAACTTGCGTTTGGCATACCAGCACAACCTTCAAAGTTGCGCGTACTGACAAATATGTGAAAAAAATATTAAAAAAAAATGCTGGCTCCAAAGCATGAAATATTGCCAAACTATACTAGTTTGATGATGTCTTCAAGAATTTCCTAAACTAACTACTTTTATGCAAATCTTGAAATCATAGTTTTATAAATAAATAATTATTAGGAAAAATTCATGGGAATAATCCGACCTTTAGCCCATTCTTTTTTAATAATCCGACCTTTGGGGGTCTTTAATTTTTATTGGTCCCATTTGACCAAAAACCGGTTGAAGAAAGGGTAAAATTATTTTTTTGGTTTAAAGTACACGTGTCATTACATAATTGGTAAAAAAAAAAAAACAAAGTTAAAAAACCTAATAATACAGCCATAGCCCACCACCACCCAACCCCAAACCCCAGAACCACCACCCCCCTGTGCCGGTTTGCCCCCTCTCCCTGCGCCGATTTCCCCCCTCCCCTACGCCGGTGACGCGACCCACCCTCCCACCGCACTCCTTCAATTTATAATGGATTAGTGGGCTGTGTTGCGAATTTCGGGCGATATTTTTGTTCGAATTGGTGGCTGTCGATTTGGTGGTTGGTGGCGTGTGGTTGAGTTGGTTGTTATCGGCGGTTTGTGGGCTATTTGTGAGTCTACAATAGTATTGGAGGTAAGAGATGGTGGTGATAGTGGCGAGGGGGGTGGTTTCGGTGAAGCCAAGTTTGACAGGAAAGGGAATTAAGCAAAGGAGAAGAGGAAGGGGTGCAGTGGTCGCGGTGAAGTGACGATGCATCGGTGGCTTTAATTGCTTCCTGGTGGTGCGTGTGAGAGCAGCGAAGTGAGCTGCTGTGATTGTTTGCTGGGTGGTATGAGGTGGTGCTGATTGTGGCTGTTGTGGTGGCAGTGAGGGAGCAGGGTTGTGAGTGAAGGAGATGCGGGGATGGTTCGGTGCTGCTGGTGATGGTAGGGCAAGAACAAAGGGAGAGTGAAGGGAAGGTAGGCTGGCGGCCGCCGGCGCGTCTGCCGGAGCAGGTACCGGCGGCAAGGGGCTGGCTGTTTTATTTTTTATTTTTTTTTTCTGTTTTTCTGTTTTTTTTTTTTTTTTTTGTTTTTGTTTTTTGTTTTTTATTTAATTTTTTTTACCAATCAGAGGCCGCCACGTGTCATGTAACCTGTTATAACAGGTTACATGACCGGTTGGGACCAATAAAAATTAAAGACCCCCAAAGGTCGGATTATTAAATAATAATCGAAAGGTCGGATTATTAAAAAAGAATGGGCTAAAGGTCGGATTATTGCCATGATTTTTTTCTAATTATTATTATCAATTATTGTTATCATTGATAAAACCAATTTTGCAACTTAAGCATGGCAAAAATAAAGAAGAGTCGCAAGAACAGTTTCATGCCATTATCAACTTCAAAATTTCAATCCTAATTTTGATGCATGATTGTTGTACTAACACTTCAATTTACATTAAAATTAAAAAGTATAGTCCATGTGAGCAAAAAAGAGATAAGTTTAAGCACGAATTCAAACTCAAATGAAGAAAAATTCATATATGCTTGTATATGCTCATATAGGACTCGATACTTTACTATTTCACAAGAAATTTGTTGCTAGATATTCCTTAAACATGTCACAACAACATGGAACAAATCCATGAAGACAAGTCGAATTGAATACCCCAAATTCAAAAATAAGAGTTCTTTCGATTTTCCCCATTTAATTGACCAAATTCATGTTTGGCAGAACAAAAATGGAGCAAGATTTACTTTCCTTAGCTTCAAACGATAGCGAAAATGGAACTCTGGAGAAAGAGATTGAAAATGGTGAATGACAAAGAAGAGCACGAGCCGCGGATCGTGTTTCTTCCAGAATTGTTTGTTATTTAAGTTCTGTGCGCAACTGGCAAAGTTGTGCGAGATAACTGCGCGCAACTTCTAATATTGCGCGCGACACTCTTGTGCAACCCTCAAAGTTGCATGCAGATGTTGGTCAGTCAAAATGACCATTTTCCGGTTTTGTTTAAGTCTTCCAAACAAAAAGTTTTAGCTCGTTGAATTCGCGCCTAGACAGGCTTTCTCGCGAAGTTTTTAAAACCTTCACTGGATTTCGATATGTGCCTCCAATCCCGAGACATGTATTTCTATCTTGTGGACATCGAATATTTGTTTTGACAGCGTATGTCAATCTTTTATTCAAGTGTTAGGCTACGGATGCCGAAACACCCCCTATTTATCATCTTTTCTTTTTGTTAAAATCATGGACTAAAGTTTCAATGACAGATCGAGGGACTTTAGACCGCCAATAATGCCATATTGAGAGGGTATCATCCTCTTTTAATCTAATTTAAACTTGATACCTATTCATAACAGGACATCACCCAGGATTACCTTTACTTTTAAAAGCGTTCTATACTTGCAAAGAGTCATCCTAGATTCATTAGCACGCTAAGTTCAAAATTAATTTTATCTTAGTAGCTACGTGTCTTGAACATTTAGCGAACCGAGAATAGTTTTGACATTCTCATCAACACTACTGAAAGATTCTTTATTTTAAAGAACTTCGCAGAATGAGTCTCGAATTTATTTCCTTGAATACTTTGATCTTTGTCTATTCTAGACTCAAACAAAGTGGCGGCTAACTGTAGAAACCTACTTTTGGTCTCCTGTCCCGACGAGAAGTGCGATGATGTAACAAAAACTCGTTCTTCATGCTAGATCAAAGTTGAAGTGTTTATGGACTCTGAAATGCATTATGAAGTAAGTTAGAACCTGTATTTGAGACTAAACAATCTTAGATCCCATTCCGATTATTAATTATGCCTAAAACGTGATCATACATGTTTAATCTTGATTAATAATGAACTTAAATGCGTCAAATGTAGTGATTGGATCAAATTAATCTTACATTATTGAAAACCAAACCAATTAGAAAAATTAACCACCTAATATCCATTCAAGGTTTGAGCATCTGGATAGCCCTTTTAAAGAGCTTTCCAATAGTATAATATAAGCCGAATTTCAAGTTAAAACGAAGAAGTTATTATCAAAATACTAAACTGGGCCCAAAAACCGACACCCTTGCACTCAAACGGCCATATCTTATGATCCATAACATATTTTAAATTAATTCCAACGACATTAAAAAGTAGAAATTCTGATATTTCCAATGATATCTTATTTGGTTTAATATGACTTTGTAATCAAAAGTAATGGAAGTTTAAAACGTGTTTTTGTATAAGGCAAACTACACCGCGCGCAACTTCCACAGTTGCGCGCATCAGACACGTGCAAGTCTCAGAGTTGCGCTCGCCACTCCAGCGCGACTTTGAGAGTTGAGCGCACCTCCTGACGCTGCGGCTCTATGACCCTAAACCTAGATTCCTAAGTCTATAAATAGGGGTCTTTGTAAGCCCTAAAGACGACAAAAAATTCAAAAATTCAGCCCTACAATTCTAAAAAACCCTAATCTCTAAAATTCTATTACTATCATACTAATTTTCCCCTTTATTCCCAACTACTCTTCAACCCTAATCATTCCATTAAATTCCTTGGAGGTATGAAAGAAGAAGGAAAATCCATAAACTCATAAACAAAGATTAAGCAAACAAAGAAGAATAGTTAGTTTCTTGAGCACTTAGTTAAATCAATTTTTTCTTTTCTTGTCTATATAAATTTAATCAATTAATTAGTGTTGTTGATCACTTTAAATAAACTCTAATTAATTAATTCACGTAGTATTCTTTCGTTAATCAAAGACTAGAATTGGAATAATTCATTGTTCTTTTATCACTAAAGTCAAGGCGAATCTTGTTTTATTTCTTGTTCCTTTCACAAATGTAATTAAAAAAGAATAACAACATTCGTTGCAATGTAGAACTTTTGTGATTAATGTTTGCATATAAAATCAACTAACTAATTATTTTAGGAATCGCGTTACATATATTATTTGGTAAAAAAATTGTGAAAATGGAAGAGCTAGTAGAGGTCGTACTAGGGCTAGGATTGCGATTCTCAAAGTGAACGTTTTTCAAGTACCCTCGCTCTCGAACTCATTTTTGGTTTAGTAAACTGATTTGGGCATGGGTAAACTTATTATTCATGCTAATTATCTCTTGAACACTACTTTGGAAAAAGGTATGAACGAGGATTATCAATTTTCCTAAAACTCATTGGCGACTCTCTATTGGTTACTTATAAAAAAAATAATGACGGACTCAATTCTTATTCAAGGTCTCCCATAACAGTAAGGAATTAAAATCCTAACACACCCTAAAATTTGTAAAGTCCTAGGCTTTTAAAGGGCCATGGGCATAGAGGAAGTGAGATTCCCAAGGACGGGCAACCCTCCTGAAAGTGACGACTCCACTGGGGACTTAGAGGTTACAGGATTAGCTTTTGGTTATGATTCAAGGTTTCCCACTTAGATTACCTACGAGCTGTAGTGAAAGGCTAACTTGGATAATCTCTAGTTAGAGAGGGAGACTCGAACGCATAATATCTACCTTTTTCAGAAAACTAAAAACCAAATAAGCAACATTGCATCATGCATAATCATAGCCACTTTAAACATTGGGGATTGTCTTATTGTCTAGGGGTCGCCAACACCAGGCTTCTATCTCGAAATGAATAACAATCATCCCACCCATATTGCCAACAAAATGTTGGGAGAACCATGCCATGGATCAACACGTTGAATGATTGATTTGCGCATCATTCTTAAGATATGCTACCTTTGGATGCCCAAGCCTTGACCATTGACCTTAGAATGATATTGTATGCTTTAAAGGCTTTAAAAGAGAAAAATTAACATTTCGAAAAACAAAAAACTGCATTTCGATTAAAAAAAAAAACAGATTCAGAATGTCGAACCTGCCAGGTGGCGCGCGCAACTATCAAAGTTGTGCGCCCCCTCCGAGCGCAAGTTCTGAAGTTGAACGTGACTCTTCCCTGCAACTCTGGTTTTTACGTGCGCCCACTGTTCAATGTTGATTTTGACTCATTATGAGCAATGTTTTACAGAGAGAACGATAATACCGCTACAAGGTAATCGTTAAGTAGGTGTTAATAATATGTCTTTTGCTAACAATGTTGTCTAACCTAGTTGCTTTTACTTTCATTGTGTTTTCTTTTTTTATATACAAAAAATTCCAATAACATGTTTTTCATTGTTCTCTTATTTTGTTTTTCAAAAGAAAAAAAAAATAAATAAAATTGTATGTGGCAGATGCAACTCTCAAATTGCACTCTCCACCTTAGCGCAAGAAGAAAAAGATTATGATGATTTGTTTACGTACATTTTAATCGAACTAATGACATTATCTCTTAAACGGTTCGTCATTAGAAGTTCGCATCTCCTAATAGGACGTCTTCAATATTCCTATTACTAAACGTGCCTATTTTCATGGTCATCATCTTTTAGTTGTAATTAATTAAACTTGATTTAAGAGTATAATTTATTTAACTTTTCTATGGTTTAAATAGATATTGAGAACCTTACTTGGGATAATTGCCTTACAAAATAATTAAAAAAAAAGAGGGAGCAAAAAATTCAATAAATCCTTCTAAATAAACGAGTATGATACAAAAGGAGAAACTACAAAAAAAATTATTCGCTTAACAAAAAAAAAAGAGAGAGAGAATAACGAATGATAAATCCGAGAAAAATTTTAATTATTTCTTGGATTTTACATTTGGAGGCAACCATTCTATTTAAACCAATGTTAACTATCCGTTAACAATGAGAAATATGAGAATCTACAAAATATTAATCAAGGTCTCTATTATAATCTAAATGATCAAGTACCATATTTTAGTATATTGATCATTTTAATAAGGAGTGTATTTAGGATGATTAATATTTCTAAAAATTTGATGAACATTTTCAATCAAACTTTCCCTTGTCATCTATGTTCTAATATTTTTTTACCTATGATCTAAATTTTGTTTACCTATGTTCTAAATTTTTTTTCCTGTGTTCTAAACTTTTATCCTATGTTTAAAATTTTTCCAAAGTTCTAAATCTATGTTTAGAGCCCATGTTCTATTTTTTTTTTTCCACATGTTCTAAAATTATTTCCTATGTTCTAAATTATAAGATTATGTTCTAAATTAGGTATCAGGAGAAATAATTAGGTTTATTTTCCAAGTTTTTTTTTATTTTATTTTTCTTCTAAAGATAACCTATGTAGGATTTTCTTAAGTTTAATTTTTTTATAGTTTTATTAACATGAGTTGAAAAAATTTAGAACATAGGAAAAAAAAATTTAGAACATTGGTAAAAATTTGTATCATAAGCAAAAAAAAAAAGAAAAAAAAACTTTTTAACTTAAGAAAATAAATTTATAACATAAACTAAAAAAAATTTTGATGATAGGTTGAAAAATTTTAGAATATAGGGAAAAAAAAGTTAGAACATAAGAAAAATATTTAGACCCTAGGTTTGGAACACATAAAGAAAATCTAAAACATAAGAAAATTTTTATTAAGCATACGTAAAAGTTTAGAACATGAGCAGAAAAAACTTTTGAACATAGGAAAAATAAATTTAGAACTTAGGAAAAAATTTCAAACATAAGGAAAAATTAAGAACATAAGCGAAAAAAATTTAGAACATAAGAAAAAAAAAATTAGAACACAGAGTTTTTTCGCATAAGAAAGTGTTCTCATGTTCTTACCGGATCCCTCCCCAAGGAAGGATCTTATAAGAACACCTCCTCTATGAAAGAACACTTTTTAGGTAGGAATACTACTATCTATTTTCTAAATTTTTGCCCATATGTACTAAATTTTAAATCGAATGTTCTAAATTTTTATTCATATGTTCAAAATCGTAAATAAAACATTCTAAATTATTATATTTTATAATAAATTTTCAAACCAATTTTTATAACTCATACTGTATTACTTACTAATTTGATTTACATTTTTTAAAAAAAACTTGTGAGTTTTGAATTATTATGATATGGTTTACATTTGAAGTTTTTAAAGTTATTTTAGAGATAACCTATGTAGGAATCGAACCTACATCCTCTATGCATTTGCATAATGCTCTATCACTTGAGCTAATAGGTTTTTGGCATACTTAGTAATAAAGTGTAATCCAACTTGAAATTTAATTAAGCCATTACAATAACCCTGCTATGTTCTAAATTTTTTTTCTTATGTTCTAAATTTTTTCCCTATGTTCTTAATACATGTATGATCAATTTTTTTTCCTGTATTCTACACATTTTTTTTGTCTATGTTTAAAATTTTTACTTATGTTTTTAATTTTTTTTTTCTAGTGTTCTAAATATATGTTCTCAAATTTTTTTTTCCTATGTTCTAAATATATAAAAATTATGCATATGTTCAATTATAAATATTCTGCATATGTTCTAAACTTTTCTGCATATGTTCTAAAAATATACTACATATGTTCTAAATTTTTTTTATAAGTTCTAAAGTCTTATGCATGTTATAATTTTCTACATATGTTCTAAAATTTTTTGCAGTGTTCTAAAAATTTTATGCATATGTTCTAAAGTTTTCTATGGTATATTCTAAAATTTTATGCATAAATTAAACTTTAGAACATGCTTTTGCTACGAGTAAAATAATAATGAGGACATATGAAGATTACAATTTAGAACATAATAGATATCATAGGTATAATTTCATTAGAACATACTTTCATAACATATATAAACACTTTAGAACACAATGTTAGAGCATAAGAAGTATAAATTTACAGATGTGAACATAATAGGCATACTTCAAAAACAAAATTTTAAAACATAATTATAGAACAAAGAGTAATAGATAAACTTTAATTGTAGAACAAAACACACATATTTTTAGACCATAATAATACACATTTTTAGACCGTAATATATATACTTCAGAACATAATTTTAGATCAAAAAAAGCATAAACTGTCATATCTAAACATATTATATATACTTTAGATTATAATTTTAGAACATAACAGGTAACAGCCATATTAATTAAATGTAATCTATAACATAATACACATACTTCTAGAACGAACATAATACACCTTTAGATCATAATTTCACATAATTGACATATTTAAATTTACTATACATGATTCAGATTATACATTGAGAACATAACAAGCATAATAATAATAAAAAAAATAGAACACAAATTAAGAACGTAAAGCCAAATTGAAGAAAATTCTTAGGAATTTGTAGTAGTAGATCAGTAGGTGCATTAATTTAAAACATTTGAGGATTATCTTCTTTTTCACCTTGCTTGTTGCTGCAAATTCAATATATATCAACCAAAAATAGCAAAAAAAAAACCTTAACTTTTTTGAAATTTTCTGATTATTAGTTACCTTTCCAATTCGTAACCAATTTCAGTAAGATTCTCTTGTTCGTCGCTTCGTTTCTTTCATATTTCACTTCGATTTGTTGTTGCGAAAATCTAGGGTTTCTTTTGTGAAATATCAACTTAAATTGTGCGGTTTAACTTGTTTTTTGCAAGTTTATGAACAACGTTAGCTGATATTAAGGCGATAATCGCAAGAAATTGGTTGAAATTGTGTTCGACTTGGAGCAATTATGGTGGTTTTTAGAGAAAAAATCTTATAATATTAGGAGAGAGAGTTTAAAGGAAGTTTGAATTGGGGTATGTTTGAGGAGAGGGAAAGTAAATGATGAGGGTTTATATACTTTGGTTGTAGTTTGCTGTAATTACATCAATGCCATTACTTTGCATGCCCCTGTTCTCGACCTTCCGATCTAATCTAATCCTACGGATTAGAATAGTTCTTACATATTTTAGTATTCTTATATAAGAAGGGGTTCTTACCGGATCCCTCCCCTATATATATATAAGATAAAAAACAGTCAAGTATCCCAAGAGTAGCCACTTACACTTATGTATTTACAGCCCACCGAGAGCAACACATATGCGGACATTGAAGCTGCTTATAAGTGTCTTAAAGAGAACTATGGTGCTAAGTAGGAAGATATTATTCTTTATGGTCAATCTGTTGGTAGTGATCCCACTTTGGATCTTACTTCTCGTTTACCTCGACTAAGAGTTGTTGTACTACATAGTCCTATCCTTTTAGGCTTGTGAGTCATGTATCCTGTTAAGCGCACTTGCTGGTTTGACATCTACATGGTATTATCATTGCTTCGATAAAATCTCATTGGTTTCCTACAAAAATGCTTTCATTGCTCATATGTATGTTAGCTTCTATATCTTGTTATTTTTTAAAAATTTGCTAATTCATCTTGATGATGTTTTTTTATTTAAAAAATTCAGTTTACATTAGATAATAGTTGAGAAATCTGAATCTGAACTCTTATAGCTATTAAGCCTTGCTGAATACTTATCATAAAATTAAATCAGTAAAAATGTGAAAGTACCACCATGGCTCTAACATTACTTACATTTCTTAAAGGACAACATGTTATAGGCTTTCTTATGGGCAATATAATGTAATAGGCTTTCTGTAAAAATTCTCTTGAAAATATATAACTCTTTAAAAAATCATCAAGGATTATCTTATCAATATTATAGTCACTGCCGATCTTTCAAATAGTTCATTACTTTAAGTTGTAAATTCTCATTTTCAGGATGTGAAATGTCAAACCGAGCTCAACAGGCTAGTTGATCGAGCTGGTGCATGACTACTAGTAAGTTTCTAGTCAGCTCTGATTTTTCGTGTACTTGAAAATTCATACAGAGAGACGGAACAATCAAATTTGTGAAACAGACACAGATAAAATCCTCAAAATTTAAAGGTTGACCATTGTATCATTTAACTAATTAGCTTTTTTTTAGTTGTAGTGTATTATTTATTGTGAATTGTGAGAGACATGTTTGTAATTTACAAGTATATCAATTCAGTATTATTGTAGATGATGTATATGTAGAGGTCGCTTAAATTTGGCCTAATATTGGTTAGATTGATAATTATTGTATTTTCTAAATGTTTATTAATAATTTATGGTCTTCACATTAAAAAAAATGTAGTGTACGGGTGGTGGCAGTAGAGGAATTTGCTACTGCTTTCATTTTATTTATTTATTTTTTTAAAAAAAACACTATTCGTAACTGGCGTTAGGCTATGCCAGTTACAAATAATACTCTATTTGTAACTAGCGTAACTTAATGCAAGTTACGAATAGTATGCTTTCTAACTTGGAAAATAGACTACTTGTAACTGGCGTTAGGTTAAGCCAGTTACGAATAGTACATTATATGTAACTAACATTAGCCGATTACGAATAATTTTCACTAGTTGTAACGGTGACAATAGCAACCAACAACGCCAGTTACTGAAAGTCAATTTCGCCAGTTACAAATAGCAGTTTTTAACTAGTGAATTTGCAGCCTAACCTTAGTGTCACTCTCACACACATCACAAATACATAGCCGAATAATCCATCCCTTAGGAACCTTTTGTCATGAAATCTTAATACAACCCCGAGCATGCCTTGTCATATTAGAATCACTCATTATCACTCGTGATCATCATCGCACCACAAAGTATGAAGTACTTAGCCTCCGAGCCTAAGTTACCCAAATACTTTCATTATCGAATCATCAACTGATATAGTCCAGGATGCTATAATCCTCGCAACATGAGATACAACGATTAATACATGCACTTGATTAAGCTCATTCAACACGCATCATTACTTGATTCATTCTTTTCATCTTTTTTCCTTTTAGGGAAGTTCAAAAACTTCTATTTTCACCAACACTTTACCTCTTTTCATTTCACGTCTTTCTTTTCGGGAGAAAGTCGATACCCTCCAAAAAATGACGAAATTTTTTTGTTTTTCTACATTTTTGAGTCGCACGAGCCCATCATAACACAATGAACACACAAGTCATGCACATTAAGCCATATCGTGTCACCACATCGAGAGTTAGGTCTACACTCTACACACATGAGTCATGCAATTCAAATCATGACGTGTCAAAATACATCGAGTCGATCTGAGTACGTTGAGCCACACAATGTGTCAAGTACACCAAGTCTTGGGTTAACCCCAAGAAAACCACCAGCAAAGTCCTTTGGCGATATTTGATTTTACAGGATACACCACTTCATTGAAGCTTTTGTTTGCAGCCAAACAAACACTCTCACCATTTGTCACTAATTCTTCAAGCTTCTGTTCGCAGCCAATCGAATACTCTCACCATTTATCTTTCCAAAAGCTCCTTTGTTCAGAGACATGTGAACATTTCTTTCAAAGCTCTTTTGCTCAGAGACGTGTGAACAATTCATTCAAAGATCTTTTGTTCAGAGACGAGTGAACATTTCTTTCAAATCTATTTTGTTCAAAGACGAGTGGAAAGTTCTTTCAAAGCTCTTTTGTTCAGAGACACGTGGTTATTCCTTTAAAGCTCTTTTGTTCAGAGACGAGTGGACATTTCTTTCAAAGCTCTTTTATTCAGAAACGTGTGAACATTTCTTTCAAAGCTCTTTTGTTTAGAGACGCGTGGACATTCCTTTCAAAGCTCTTTTGTTCAGAGACGAGTGGACAATCCTTTTCAAAACTCTTTTGTTCAGAGACGCGTGGGCATTCCATTTCAAAGCTCTTTTATTTAGGGACGTGGACATTCCTTTCAAAGCTCTTTTGTTAAGAGAAGCGTGGACATTCCTTTCAAAGTTCATTTGTTCATAGACGCGTCGACATTCCTTTTCAAACCTTATTTGTTCAGAGACGCGTGGACATTCCTTTCAAAGCTCTTTCATCCAAAGACGAGTGGACAATTCTTTCAAAAGCTCTTGTTGTTCAGAGACGAGTAAACATTTCTTTCATAACTCTTTTGTTCAGAGACACGTAAACATTCATTTCAAGCTTATTTTGTCCAAAGATGCGTGCACATTCATTTCAAGCTTCTTTTGTTCAGAAATGTGTTGACATTTCTCTCCAAGCTCTCTTATTTAGAGATGAGTGAACATTTTTTTAAAAGCTCCTTTGTTCAAAGAAGCATGGACACCTTTCAGATCGACAGCGATCCCTGATAATGAGGAGTTTGTCAAATTAATTTAACAAGACGACACCCAAAAACATGTGCTCGGCAATCCCAGATACGCGTTTCTTTCCTTATATCTCCTTTATTCGTAGAACTGACGCTTTCTGCTGGTATTGGCGTTAAAAAGGATGATTTAGGATCTCTTAAAGTTCTGGATCATTCTTAGTCCCTATCGACTTACTTTGACTTTTGTTTTCGAAACTTACATTTCTCCAAACTTAGTCAAAGTGGGGGCTTCTGTAGACACCTGATTATGTCTCCCTAAAAACCAAACCTAGTGATGAGTACCTTTCACGTCTTTGATTAACGAGTTCGGTAAAGAGTTGAAGAGTCTCGTGAAGTTCCCTTAATCCTTGACCATATTTCTAATCTTTCCCAAAATGTTTTAATCCAAAATCATTCATTTCGTGTCATTAAACCCAAAATCATTCATTTTGTGCCCTTAAAATCATTCATTTGGTGTCCAACTCATAAAAACGCCCAAACCAAATTATTTTGGTCCATAATCTAATTCCAATTATTGGATGGGGCTTGAAAAAAGCTTTCCAACGACATATTATAAACCCAAATCCGACTTACGACGAATAAGTTATGGCCAAAATACTAAACCAAGCACCAACCGAGCCATTCTCAGTTTCGTGCCTCATAATTTATATCCAAATCTTGAATTGTTGGATAGCCCTTGAAATTGTCTTTCCAATGATATATCATAAGCCCAATTCCGATTATAAATGAAAAAATATAATTAAAATACTAAACTCTATCAAAAACTAACACTGTCCGACTATTTCGATAATATCTTTTATTCCACAAAGGATATCAATTGAATTGGAAAGTAGAATTCCAGGGCTTTCCAACGATAAATTATTTATCTTATTCCTATTTTTGGATAAAAAGTTATGATAAAAACGAAAATCGCAAAACTGCAAGACCATCGCACAGCGACAGTCCTTAAGCGGCGTAGCAGCTACCTGCTCGGCGCGACAACTCTGGCCCATCGCGTCAAAAGTTGTTATATTTTATTTAGAAATTTTTATCTTTTATGATTGTCTATACTCTTTTTTCCCTATAAATAGAGGTCGTTTTCCCCGTTTCAGATTATCAACAATCATCAAGAATCCTTAACTCTAATCATTATCAATCCTTCATAATCTTTCTTAAACATCAATGTTCATAGCCTTAACCTAAACACATCCTTGATACTCTCCCAAGTAAGTCACAATACCTCCTCCGCGAAATTCGAATACTCTTAGCCATACTTGATGTTGCCTTCGACCTCAACGTGAAAGGTTGATAACTCTAAGGGTTTGGTCCCAAATCTATATTTCAATTCATATTTGGTTTACTTACTTTATTGATTTAATTCTCTTGAGTTTACTAATTTGTATGTTGTTTTAATAACAAGGTTGAGGCATCAAAGTGAGTAATTCAATTATCCTTTATACTATTCTTTGATTTTGGAGTAGAAATCATGTTTACAATGTTATTTTAATTCCTAGTACCATGTTTAGGATGTTTTTGTGGTTTCTAATATCATGTTTAGGATAATGCTTTGATTTCTTTATTATTGACATGATAGGATCTGTTATTAATCCGTTTAGTATTATGCCTATGATCATATTCTAACAATGTTTTGATGATGTTCTTATGATGATGATTGTTGTATTGATCATATGTTGCTTGATTATTCATGATGTATTGTTATTACTTTATCATGCCCCTTTTTGTAGATTTAAGGGGAATTCGTACTTGAAATCACGCCTAATAAGAACATGACATTAATTCAAGTGATCAGCAATAATTGGTTTAATTGTGCATTAATAATCAACCAATGTAGATTAAAAAGGTTTAGGTTTAATTTAATGTATGTATGTTGATCGAAAAGCGCGAATGAATATCAAAAGAATCAAGTAGAGGCCTATTTAGGGCGGGTTTGACTTCTCTTAGGTCAAATTCGTACCATCATCCCCGAACATCAAGTCATGGTTCCGGACCACTATGGAGTTAGCAGTCTCTCTGATTGTGAATGGGGTGTAATCTTCACACCCATGGACGGTTTACAAGTTCCTAAAACTTTTTGGCGAATCTTTTTCTCTAGCTTCTTTTCCTTGGAGCGCCGCTATGCTTAAAAACATGACCCACATGTAGGTCAAAGTGAAAAATTCCCTACATGAGGAAATTTCTCGGGTATTACATAGTGGTATCTAATAGCTTTGGTTGGATTTTAATGACATTAAAGCCAAAAACGTTTTTTTTAAGGAACCTATGTTTTAAAAGTTTGGCCTATATATATATTTATTTTAAGGACCGAATTTTATTGTTTTTTTTAAATAGGTTCGAATTTTTTTTAAAAAAATAATAAGGGCCAATTTTTTTTTTATTTGAGGGGTCCGATTTTATTTTATTTATTTTTTTTTTATTATTTCAGGCAACTAATTTTCGAAAATAAAGTTCAATTTTAAAAATTATGTGTGCTGGTATGCAAAAGAATTAAGGTATGTAATTATGTGTTAATTGTTGTTGAAAGCATGTGGTGAGATTCGGTAGGAAAGAAAGGCATATAGGCTAGAAATATATGTCTTATGATGTGCATATTTTATTTATGCAAGGTGTTTAAGCATGTTGTATGATGATATGTATTTAAGTGAAAGCATGTTTATGTGAATTAATACAAAATTGTATGATTGAACATCAAACTTAAATTTTTGCAAGGAACTGTATACATGAGTTTGAAAAAGAATTTTCATTATTGAGTCATGACCCAAAATACCTTGCAGGATGCTTGAATTACCTAGTAGATTCACTGACATGGGCACTTTAGCAAAGAAAGACTATGAGCATGTTTGGGATTATATTCGCAGGGTCTATTAAGAGTCGATTTCGTAATTTTAATTTGCCTAATGGTGTTGCTAATTACACTAAATGTAAAGACCCTAATGGTCAATGGGGAGCGGATTGGAGATACGTATACCGTATATTGCTCATAAAGAATTTATTTATCTTAACCCTCAATATGCTGCTTATCCTCCACCTTACCATAACTTTGGTAATCATCAAGTTCCTCAAAAAAATGCGTCACAAGCTCCACAACAAAATGCACCTTATTATTCTTCAGAAAACTCTGATTCTATGTTTGAGTTAGAACCTGAGCAAACTTATGAGAGTCAAGGGGAGCCAATGGAGCAAGATAATGAGTCAGGAGACACCTCATGCAGAGAGTTCCTAATATAAATCCTCCAAGCCCTCCAGTAATTATTAATGTAGAAATTGACGAGTCTGATGAAGACCCTGATGGAGAAATGGATCCTGAGGAAGATGATGATGATGGAAATGATGGTGATGATTGGAGTGATCCCGAGTATAATCCAAAGAAATACAAGGAAATAAAAGACAAGATTGACAATGTCAACATTTGAATATCTTAGATTAACTTTTCCTTAGCGTTTGAAGCATTTATTTCATTCTTTATTTACAGTTGCAGTTTAATAAAATATTGCGTATGAGTAATAAGTAGCAAAACTACATTTAGGATATTCCAAACATTTCTTTTCATTATTGCAATAATATACCATTTATTCTTTTCTTAATCATTTCAATCTTCAACCAAGCCTATCAAGTGTCATTTCTTACTTTTATGTTTGTAAATGGTACCAAGGGAAATGACTCAAAAATGTTTTTGTGATGTGTTTACTTAAGTGAAATGGTTGCATGACAACCAGTACAATGTGTTGAATTATTAGTAGGAGAAATGAGTAGGTGCTTCTACTATAATTCAAAATGACTGCTTGGATGCTTGATTTAAAGTAGTTTGGTTGTTGTCTAGTTATAAAAAAGTTGTGACCAACCTAATAGTAGTCAATTCTTTATTCAGAGGACTAGGATAGCAGGGAGAAACAACAATAACAATGATGTGAATGAAGTAGTAAGGCAACTAGCTGTTGTAGCTTAACAGATAGCTGAAAGGAATAACAATAACAATCTTGACCCTGCTGGGGAGTTGCTTAAGAAGATAGCCCAAAGCAAACCTCCTATATACCAGGAAGAACCTGACCAAACTATCCTTGAAAACTGGCTGAGAGAGTTTGATAAGTTGTTTATGGCAGTAGCATGTCCTATTGAGTCCAAAGTGAGTAGTGCAGCTTACTACTTAAGGGGTGAAGCATATTTGTGGTGGCAGCAGAATGAGCAAACAGTGAGAGCATTACCTAACTTTGGATGGAATGTGTTCAAGGAACAAGTGAGGGACAAGTTCTACCTAATGTTCTTGCAAAAGAAGAAAGCTAATGAATTCCTGGAACTTAAGATGGGAAGTATGTCGGTGACAAAGTATTACACTAAGTTCATCGAGCTGTCTAGGTTTGTTGAAGATACTGTGGCTACTGATAGGCAGAACACTAAAAGGTTAAAGAGGGGATTGCCTCTTTCTCTCCAAGGCAAGTTGTCAGGGAAAGTGTTTGATAGCTTGGATGAGTTATATAGTAGGTCAGCGTATTTGCATGCGTTGGAGTAGAAGGAAAAGGCTAAAAAGGCTGAGTTGGAAGCTAGGGAGAAAAGATAGGAGCCTATGACCAGTTTTGGACCATCTGGAAACCAGAATAACTTTAATAAACAAAAGTTTAATCACCACCAAGGTAATACCTTCTAGAACAATAGGAAGAACCAAGGTGCGCGCAACTTTCCTAGGGGAAATAGGAACCAACCTGGAGATCGTAATCAAAGGATATACTATTGCAAGAGATGTCACTCGGGAAAGGACTATGATGGAAACTTGGTCACTTATAACATGTGTAACCAGCAAGGACACAGGGCATACGAGTGTTTCTCTAAGAATAAAGGGTGTCAAAGAAACAATTAGTTTAAGGGTAATAGACAGAATTGGAACCAGCAGAAAGGAAGTTAGGGAAGGAATAGGAATCAAGTGAACAAGGGGGCGTAGTTTTAGAGTGGGAATAAGAATACCAATGGTGGGAACACACAAGTCAAAGGTGGAACACCAGGGAAGCTTAATGTGATGGGATCGCATGAGGCAGACGCAGTGAGATATGTCATTACTGGTACATTTTCTATAAACTCAATTCTTGTTAAAGTTTTATTTGATTCCGATGCAACATATTCTTTCATTTATAAGGTTATACTTCCAAAACTATTGCATTGTCCAAAAATTATAGATGGCATAGATATTCTTATAGAAATTCCAGCTGGGGTTGTAGTTCATTGTACTAGGATCTATAAGGATGTTCCTATAAAGATTAAGGGGAAGGAATTTATGTCTAACCTGATTGAATTTGAACTAGGAGACCTTGACATAATTTTGAGGATGGATTGGTTATGTCGCTATAATGCCGAGATTCAATGTCAGTCAAAGAAAATCCACTTGAAACCAACTCAGGGATAGCTCGTAACCCATTGGAGGCATGGAAAACCCAGGCACACTAAGATCATTTTTGTGATGAAGTTGGCAAAGTATATGAAGAAAGGGAATCCTATTTATTTCTGTAGTGTGAGAAACTTGAAGTATGAGGAAACATCTAAACCTAAGGATATTGAAGTAGTGAAGGAATTTTTAGATGTGTTTCTAAAAGAGATTCCGGGTATGCCACCAAAAAGAACCATAGATTTTACCATAGACTTAGTACTTGGAACAATACCTATCTCTAAGCACCATATAGGATGGCACCTGCAGATGGAGATGAGTGAGTTAAAGGGATAGTTACAGGATTTGTTGGAAAAGGGGCATAAAAGACCAAGTGCATCACCATGGGGAGCTCCTGTACTGTTTGTGAAGAAGAAGGATGGTAGCATAAGGCTATGCATCGATTATAGGGAGTTAAACAAGGTAACCATCAAGAACAAATACCCTTTGGCTAGGATAGATGACTTGTTTGAGTAGTTGATAGGTGCGACAGTATTTTCTAAGATGGATTTGAGGTCTGGATACCATGAACTGCGAATTGCGGAAGAGGACATTCCGAAAGTGGCATTTAGGACGAGGTATGGACACTATGAGTTTACAGTAATGCCTTTTGGGTTAACAAATGCACCTGCAATCTTTATGGACTTGATGAATAAAGTGTTTTAACCTTTCCTAGACCAATTTGTTGTAGTGTTTATTGATGACATTTTGGTTTATTCAAAGAATAAAGAGGACCATGCAGAGCATTTGAGATCAGTGTTAACTACTTTAAGGACTAACCAGTTGTATGCCAAATTCTCGAAGTGTGAGTTTGGGTTGGAGAAGGTAGCATTGTTGGGACATTTTAAATATAAGGAAGGAGTGTAAGTAGACCCTGCAAAGATTGAAGCTGTGAAGGGGTGGCCTACACCCAAGAATGTGTCGGATATTCGGAATTTCTTAGGCTTAGCCGGATATTACAGGAGATTTATGAAGGAATTTTAACAGATATCTTGACCTATGACTTCGTTGATGAAGAAGGAATATAAGCTCATATCGAGTGTTAAGTGTGAGGAAGTGTTTCAAACCTTGAAAAAGAGTTTGACAACAGCACCAGTGTTAACCTTACCTGATGGGAGTGGTTGTTATAATGTGTATAGTGAAGCATCTAAGAACGGACTTGGATGTGTTTTGATGCAACATGGGAAAGTGATTGCTTATGAATCGAGACAATTGAAGAAACATGAAGTTAACTACCGTACTCATTATCTAGAACTTGCAGCGATAGCGTTTGCGTTGAAAATATGGAGGCATTATTAATATGGAGTGAAATGTAGAATTCACAGATCATAAGAGTTTGAAGTACCTTTTCACACTATCAACATTGAACATGAGACAACGTAGGTGGTTAGAGTTCTTCAATGACTATGACTTAGACATCCAATACCACGAGGGTAAAGCGAATGCAGTCGCGGATGCTTTGAGTCGTAAAGCAACACAGGGAGTGAATTCTTTGGTAGTGGCAGGTGAGCTTTGTAGAGAAATGATTAAGTTAAACCTCAAAGTAGTACCACGTGGAACGTTGGAAGGAATGGTTAATAATTTGAGTATCCAACCAACGATATCTGATGAGATTAAAGATAACCAAGTAGGGGATGTGAAATTAGATCGCATAAGGGAGAAGATCGAGCAACGAAAGGCGACTGATTTCAAAATCCATGATGATGGAAGTATACGATTTAAGGGGGAGGAGTTGTGTGCCACAAAAGTGTGAGGAATTGAAGAAGAAGTTGATGGAAGAAAGACACAAATACACCCTATTCAATACACCCAGGAGGAGATAAGCTTTATAAGGATTCGAAAAAAGTGTATTGGTGGCCTAGGATGAAGTTAGAAGTAGCGAAGTTTGTGCCAAATGTCTAACCTGTCAGAAAGTTAAGATAGGGCACAAGAGACCATAGGGAATAGTGCAACCACTTGAGATCCCAGCATGGAAGTGGGATTGCATCTCAATGGATTTTGTCACTAGTTTGCCTAAGTCAAAGAATAGAAATGATACCATCTGGGTTATGGTGGATAGACTTACCAAATCGGCAGTGTTTATTCCAATGAAGGAGACATGGAAAATGGAATAAATTGCAAAGTCTTACATCAAGAATGTTGTGACACTACATGGACTTCCTAAGTATATCGTTTCGGATAAGGATTCTAGGTTTCTTTCGAAATTCTGGAAAAGCGTTCAAGAAAACTTTGGTACGACATTAAAGATGAGTACTGCATTCCACCCTGCAGCGGATGGACAATCTAAGAGAACTATCCATACCTTGGAAGATATTTTAAGGTCATGTGTTTTAGATTACCAAGGAGGATGGGAAGATAGCTTAGACTTGGTAGTATTCTCTTACAACAACAGTTACCATGCAAGCATTAACATGGAACCATTTAAAGCCTTGTATGGAAGGAAGTGTAGAAGTCCACTATGTTAGAGTGACATAAGTGAGACAATAATTCTAGGTTCTTAATTAATAAAAGAAACCACGAAGAAAGTGAGGGAAACCAAGCTAAGATTCCAGCTGCTCAAGATAGGCAAAAGAGTTACGCAGATTTGGGCGTAGGGAAAAGGAATATGAATTTGGTGACAGATTATTACTTAAGGTATCACCAATGAAAGGAGTCATGAGATTTGGAAAGAAGGGGAAGTTGAGTCCAAAGTATATTGGACCATATGAGATTTTGCAACTGATAGATAAAGTTGCTTATAGATTGGCATTGCCCATGGACCTTAGTAAGGTACATGATATGTTTCATGTTTCTCAATTGAGATGGTACATCCCAGACAAGTCGCATGTTTTACAACATGAAACCATAGAGCTAGACTAAAGCCTAACTTATGAGGAAAGACCTGTGAAGATTGTTGATAGTAAAGTGCGTAGTACATGCAAGAAGGATGTAAAGATAGTAAAGGTTTTATGGTCGAATCAAGAACCTTAGGAAGCGACATGGGAAGCTGAGGATGAAATGAGAAATAAGTACCTGAAGTTGTTTGAGGTTAGTTGAGTGACGGAATCGTAACTCGTTTTCTTTAAGGGGGGTTGAATGCGGAATTTCGCGCTTTTTACCTACATTTCAAGCATTTTTATGCATTTTTAGTATATTTTGCACAATTTACAAAGTTTAGAAAGGAAGAGAACAAGAAAGGTTACAAAAAGTATAGCAACTATAAGTATTAAAAAATAAATTTACTAAGTGGGTGAAAAAGTGCAATTTTAAGCAAGTTTTTAACAAAGTTTTATTATGTTCGTGCTCAAGATTCGAGGACGAAACTTCTTTTAAGGTGGGTAGACTGTAATAATGCGTATTTTTTAATATTTTATAAATATACATTATTTATTTTATTTATAAATTAAAATAATTCATTTCATTTTAAAAGAATTAATTATTTAAATATAAAATAAGTGTGTATAAAATAATATGAGTCATTAATTGGGGCAATAAAGTGTTTTAAATTGGGCCAACATCAATTGAATTGTGGGACCAACTTGTTGGGAATCAAAGAGTTCTTAAAAGCCAAACAAGTTGGCCCCAAAGGAGAATTCAAGGGGGAGTAGGATTAGAAATGACAGTTTTGTAAGTAAGTTTCTTTGTTTTTAAAAAGGGAATATAAATATTCCAAAACATCAAGAATTTCACACTAAAAAATCAAATTGTCAGATTTTACAAAACCCCAAATTTTTCCTCTTATTTTTCTCTCTCCTTTATCCTCCCTTTTTCTCCTCTCTTCCCACGCATCTCTTTCTTCTCTTCCCCTCACAACCGGCAGTCCGGCAGCCACCGGCGCCACCACCGACCACCGGCGGCCAGTAGCAGCACCGGCGCACAACCGGCAGTCGTGCCCTCCGTCTCTCCCTCCTCCTCCTTTGCGGTTTGGTATTAAAGAAAATAAAAACTATTTTTCTCCTAATTTAATTTCTAAGTTGTTTTAATTAATTTAAAGCATGATTTTGATTTTATATTGATGATGATTTCAGGTAGTTGATATTGTTAATTTATTCCTATGACATTCTGATTTTAATTTAATTAAAAACCCCCAATTTATAAGCCCTAGAATTTGGGAATTTAATGTTTATGATTAGGGTATGATCTTAGGTTATTGTGGTTGTTAAATTAATGACTAGAACATGCTTTTAATGAGTTTTAAGCCCTCAATTAATGCTGGAATTTAAATATACACACTACTTTCTAATTATTATGTTAGGGTTTGATTACCCATAAAAGGAAAATGGTTCTTAATGATTTTAATATGATTTCTTAGGTCTATTAGTGATGTTTTATATTAAATAAGTATGCTGGAATTTTATTTAAGTCATGAAAACTAAGACTTTTTGAAAGGATTTAAAGTATCCACTTAAAGAAAAGGTTTTAAGGCTTTTAAACCATTAAATTGAGTTGATTAGTGAGGTTAAAGTATATTATAGCTATTGGAAATTTGTCAGAATAGTGGATTAATTATAGTTATGTATTCTTATTTGTAGGAAGCTTTAAGCTAAGTGATTTCTAGCAAGTGTGGCCGAGTTTAGGCACTATTCAAGGTACATATGCGCATAGAAATATTATGTATGCGTAGTATCATGTTAGGATTGTAAAGTACGTTTCAAGTGATGAATTAGTAGCATGTTTGGTCGACTATATGCTTAATTGGATTTGATGTTGGTTGATCATGAATTATTATGCAAGCACGTGAACATGTTATTTGAGGCATGATACAAGTTGAATATGTATAAATCATGGAAATATGTTTTATTTTCAAGTACCAAGAAAGCATGAATTTAATAAGCAAGGCATATGTATGTTTAAAAGAGCTAAAGTTAGAATTATTGAACATGATTCATGATTTTATTTCTCACCCATATAATATGGCAAGGAACCTTAATTAAAATAAATAGTATGTACTCACTAATTAAATCAAGAATGAAATGGAAGTATGTGTTGAGTATTGTTATGTTTGTTCTTGATTGAATGGTTGGAGTCATCACAAGTTAAATTGGTAAATCGCGTAAAGTGTAAGAGAATACGCACTAAAACTTTTGGAACGTATACAATTGGAGTTTGAACATATGGGGGGAGTTATGGGGTTCATATTTAACCATAGCTTCTACAGGGGTACAGGACGATGTACTTTCTTTTATTATTTATAAGCTGGAATTCCGTCAGAAGGTGACATAGTAGGTGCCAATTAGGGTAGCTCCCTAATTAGAAGCTCAATATTTTAATGGGTTGTTTTTAAGGAAGGAAACACGTTCGATGCGTAATCCAAAGCTATTAATTATTAATTAATATTGTTAGTTATGAGTCAAAGGTAAGTTGACATGTGAATTGTATGGCGAGCATGATTTAATTATTTATTGATAGGATGAGCATGTTAGTGTGGTACATATGTACTTAGCTTTTGCTGATTTGTACTTTTGTGTTTGTGTTGGCTTTCCTTTGGATTGGCCCTACTATGACCCATTTATATGGTGAGTAGAGGGGTTAAAATAAAGGGAAAGTGACAGGTACTTGATGCATGAAGAGCATGAAGGGAATGAGTGTAGAGAGTTACTTGTTATGTTTTCTTAGTTTTATATTTTGAATTATTGATTTATTATTCATGGACTAACATTATTATGCTTTATTTTAAGTTAGTTTTGAAAGGGCCATGTTTATATTGGTTCCAACTTGTTAACGTTTTATTTTACTTATGTTTTGAGGTTGTGAACTCAAGTTTTATTTTGAATAGTTGGTTTTAAGTTTTAAACTTCCGTTGTGTGACTTTGAAAATAGCCTTATCCGTTATCACGGTGGTGGTAATATTTTGGTTATTTCCTAAAATGAGTTTAATTTAAAGTAAAAAGAGTATTTTAGAAGGAAGAATTGTCCAAGGTATTACGATTGCGGTTGGCCGTCGGCGGACTAAGTGGGTTAGTCCTCCTCCTCGGTCACTGGCAAGCCCTTGCGACAGAGTCAAGCCCGTGTGTGGTATCCTGCTTTTGATCCCCTACTGCTTCGCTTCTTTGTTAAAAACCACTCAACTACAAACCATCGTAGTTGCTGACGGTGGCATCTGTTAGTGGTAGGGCTGAGCAAAACTATCTGAAAATCCGATAATCCGATCAGCACCCGATTCGAAATTTACGGATATCCGATCCGAAAAAGTCGGATATCGGATCGGATATCCAAATATTAGATTTCGGATATCCGATATCCGAAAAAAATTCGGATACCGGGTATCGGATCGGATATCTGATCCGTAATCTGAAGAAATCACTCATTACTCCAATATTTCAGTACTCCATATTATTTTTTACATCATATAAAAACTACCAAACCCTAACAATTGAGTCCCCACGCCCCCCACCCGCCTCTCTTTCTCTTCTCCTCTTTTTCTCTCTCTAGCTTTCTCAGATTCTCTCTCCTTTCCTCATCTCAAATTCTCAAGCAATTAAATCTCAATTTTCTCAGATCTCCTCAACCAAGACAACCATTCAAGTATTCAACCCTAACTTTCTCTCTCCACTCCACTCCTCACCTCACTCTCAATCTCTCAGATCTCAGGCTCTCACTCAGCCTTCACGCCCGGCTCAGCACCTCATCACGTCGGTATGTTTTCACTTCATCAGCTGCTCACCGTCATCAACGGTGGTTCTTAACCATTGGGAGTTCCACTAATTGAACACCATTACAATTAGAACCATTGCGAGTTCGCGAAGGTGGAGCGTCATTTGGTTGATTGTAATTTGATGAATTAGATTTTGATTTTTTTTTTATTATTAGAATTTGAAGGTTCTAGAGCAGGCTACATGGGTATTTTATTAAAAGATGTTGTGTTTTGATGTACGCTTAGAATTGAATTACTAGTTCTCTAATGGAAAATATTGTGTTATGTGAAATTGCATTTGGATATCATTACATATTTGTCTTTAAAAATAAATTATTTTTGCCATTACATTAGTATATACCAAATTATTAAAACTTAAAGGCTTGGTGTTTCAAAAAAAAAATCGGGTATTGGATATCCGAATTATCCGATCCGAAATTTTCGGATATCCGGATATCGGGTATCCGAAAAATTTCGAATCGGATACGGATATCAAATAACCATTTTTTCGGATACGGATATCCGATCCGAAATCCAATTTTGGATCGGATATACGATGCATGCTCACCCCTAGTTAGTGGTTGCAACCTGACCATCAAGTGCTCTTAAACTTATTGTTGATTCTACTCTCTTATGGGTCTCCCTAAGTAAGGTCCATTTGGTTTTTTAAGCTTTGTTCCACCAATTTTTAACTTAGTCAATTTTTTGATGGATTGTCACTTTCTGCTTAATGCCCTTATGCAAACTCACTTGAATGACGATTATGATAAAAGTATTGTGAATTTTGCTACCAATAATTGCCCTCGGAATATCTTTAATCAAGAAAAAATCTTAAAAGATGAGGGTAACTCTTATTTTAAACATGATGAGCTTGTTTCAGCTTGGGCTACGTATGATAAAGGTTTGAAATTTCTATGTTTCGAATTACTAAGGAATGAGGAAGATAATGTTATGCTATAGAATCTTGCTATTGCTTTAGAATTAAATCTTGCAGCTTGTGCCTTGAAGGTCCATGATTATGGACAAACTAAGGAACTTTGTACCTTAGTCATCGAGCTTGATGGTAGCAATGCTAAAGCTCTTTATAGAAGGGCTTTAGCATAGATTAAGCTTAACCATGCAACTGGAAGAGGCTTACGAGGACCTTGGCAAGGCAGCCAGGTCAAAGCCTAATAACCAGGACATCCCCCGTGAACTCTAGAAAGTGAAGGGCCTAAGTTGTGAGACAACTAGGCAAGCAAGCTCATTGGTAAGAAGGCATTCTGTCATGACTAATTGTAACTACAACAAAAAAGGGGGAAAATCAGTGAGTCACCTGTTAGCCTAGTGCAATACCCAGTTCTGGTAGCGATGACTAGAGCGATGTTACTAGCTTGCCCTCTATAGGCCACGCTAGTAAGATGGAGGTAGAGAGTCCCGTCCTTACCCACAATGTGTATGCTCCTTTAATTTGGAAAATGAGAAAGATGGTTCAACCTGCCCCCTAAACGATCAGGAATCAAGACAGGTCATGAAACCTCAAAAAATCCATTGCTTCCCTAATGGAATGAAAAGAAACAAGTCCCTTAAGATCTCCTCCTTATCCTATTCTAATCAAGCAAGGGAGAACTTTGAGATTCTTTAACCAATCTGCTAGTTCGTGGATGTCGGTATTAATAAAGGAAAAGACTACTCAAGATAGGCATTTAGAAATTTGCAAGGATACAGATTCCAAATGTCCAAATCCCTTGTTAATGCCTATTAAGAAGATGAGTCCGGGTAAGAAAAGACGAGACAAGATGTCCAAAAAGAAAAAGGTCATGACGCCCCTTCTGGTCCAAAAGTGGTTTATCATGTTGTTGGGTTTGGAAAACCCTACACTACTGTTGTTGAGAAGTTAATGAGCCTATGTCTTCATGTCTAACTAATAACTGATATGAAGGTTTAAGCATCGAGAATGGAAGTAAAGGTTCAGTGAGAGACAATCCTGCCACAGGATCTTATTGAAGTGAAATCCATTGGATCCAATGAAGATGACCCTATGGCTTTTGAAGCCAACCAGGTATAGTTCATCCCCACACCCACTACCTTCAACTTCTCCGCCACAACAAGGAAACATAGTAGGCCGCACATGTCAAGGGCGTCTACGATGTAACCGGTCAACTCCCATATTTGTATCCCATAGCAAGTCATGAAAGTTGTACCCCCATTCCCCAGTATAATTCTTGTGTTAGTATAGTTAAGAGAGCTAAATCCTCTCCTTGTTCTACTTGTAGTCTTGAGTCACCTAGCCTCTTTTTTGAACCATTGTAAAAAAATAAAAAAAAAATTAAAAAAAAATAAAAAAATAACAAAAAAAATATAAAAAAAAAATAAAGAGGAAATTGAGGAAGTATATTTTCTCTTTGGTAAATCAACCATATGAAAAGGTTCTACATTTCAAAAGTTTATTGTAATTCAGGTGGCTAACATGCGCAATGTTATTCATGTCTATAGAGCTCTTTCACTTGTTGATAACATTAATGTGAGAAAATCTATAAACAAATATTTTTAAAGGTATAAATATCCACACATTATTTTTAAGAGTTCCAAAAAAAAGGCAAGTAACATTAATAAGGTAAATAAATATTTAAGAGGGTTTAATTGTTCAAACACTATTCATAAGGATTAAATCATTAAATCACACAAGGAAAAACTTAAAGGCAATTAACATCATATCAATAGGGACATATTGGTAAATAAACAATATAAGGATATACCTATCCTCACACTATTCATAAGTGTTTTATCTTACTTTTTTAAAAAGTTAGGGATTGTTATGATGAAAAGGCTCTACGCATGGTAATGAAAAGGATCTTAGTAAGTATTTATGCTATGAAAAAAAAATCTTAGTAAGTATTTTGTATGATAATGAATTGGTGTTACATATAAGATGGGAGGCTTCCTGAAATGATAATCATTATGCAAGTCTTACAAAAGAATTAAATATCGTAACACAAGAGAATAAGAGATGAAACATTGAAGAATGTCAGTGCGATATTCATCTTGAAAATAATTGTGCGCCATTAAGATAACAAGCAGACGACGGATCTTGGACACAGGTGCAGAAATCATTCTCGTCTTTGGGAAAAGATGCTGGAAGAGGATGATCCGGTTTAATTCCCACCTACAATGTCAATGAAAACACGATTTAAATGCCATGCACAACAAGAAACATCCAACAAAACACAGAAACATGAGAAGAAAGATATATAAGGCATACCTTGTCAATATCTGTGTGAGCAGGCGTCTCATAGCGAGCAACTGTGACTGCCAAGCCAGATCCATCAGATAGTTCAAAAACTGATTGTATCTTGCTGCGAAAGGGAAATTAAATATACAATCAGATGGTTATATAAGCACAATCAAAAGATGAAGAATTTATTTTTAAGCAAATACCCTTTCCCATATGTTGGCTCTCCAAACACCACAGCTCGTTTGTTATCCTTCAATGCACCAGCTAATATTTCACTAGCACTTGCAGTCCCCTTGTTCACCTAATACGGATCGAACAAGGTTGAAATAAACAATCAAATAATGGACAGATTGCATTAAATTATATACAGAAATTGTGAAACCAAAAATATACAAGAAAAAACAGTAAAAAAAAAAACTCAATATGGTGGGTTCAATAATAATGTATATGAAAATGAGTTTAAAAAGACAAAAGTATGGTGATCATATATATTTGCACTACCTGCATTGATACCATATCATAAAATTGTTGATAACATCGCTGAACAAACATTTAGTTAGATTGCTACAACTTTGGGTGTGAAGACAAATTGGTAGTCAAAACTCTTAATCCAGCATTTAACATGTTTAAAATTGCTAATTACCACGTGTAATTTAATGTACGAGTCTTGTACGGAGCATGATCCCCTAAAATATGCTTTCTTAGATCCAGTAAGCTGTTATTTTTTTTTTTTTTTTTTTTTTGGAGGGGCGGGGGGGGGGGGGGGGGGGGGGGGGTAGGTGGGGTGTAGGGGGAAGGAGAAGGGGAGCACTTTTAACAAGAAATAGAGGGAAATGATTTACCAAAACAGCAAGGGGTTCTGATGCGGCTATAGCGTTGCTTCCTTCAACATCATATATATCCCGAACACCACGACTATCACATATATACACAATAACTCCTTTGTTCAACCTAGATAACAGAATATATAAAATCATTGGTTCAGTCTATAAAAGAAAATATGAAAGGGAAATAAAAGAGAATTTAGATCTATGATAACATCAAGATAACCCATATGCATCAATGCTCGTAAAGAAACAATGCTATTTGTCACTGCACCAAGTGCGTTACAGCATAGCACATACATGCTCATAAATTGTGCAAAGTTTTAAGAAAACTAAGCAGGTTTAGAGCCTATTCGTTTCGCTCTTTTGCTCATGCACCACCTGGCCTATTCCTTTCATTTCCACTGGTAGGCATTCGAAGTACCCCCAGACAAACCAACTTACACTCTATTCTCTCCGTTCCAGCAACTCCTACCCTCCTTGTCACCGCCCTACACCCTCTAATCCTCTTAATACCTCAATCCACTGCTCCGACCACAAACAGTAACCATGCTCAAAATTGTAGAAAGTACAGTAAACAACATCTTACCATAAGACAAAGGCTTCAAGATTCAAAAATAATTGGTTAAGCTTTAAGACTAACCAAAATGGTAATAGGCATCCCAGCTATTGCAACAACTACCATGGCTGCTCTGGTCTTTTTACTATTACTAACATCATATGGACACAGATGCAAAGATTCTATCAAAGAGCATGCGGCCGTACTAGCCATAGAGAGAGACCTTTAGTATGGGATGACAAATACAGGGATTTTGAACATGTATGTTGCCATTTCCAAATTTTGGATTGACATGTATGATATGGACCATATGGTTCTCAAGATCTTTCCCATGATTATTAGAGAAGCTTATAGGCAAATTTTGCAGTATTTTCTTTTATTAATCTCAACTTTGGATTATTGTGGAATAATCTGAACTTTGGGGGCTGTTTACTTTCTTCAATCCCAAACCAGTCAACAAAAGTTAATGACCTATTGTATCAGGTCACTTGACACGTGTCAAGTCATGATTGGTCCAAAATTAAAAAAAATAAAAAAAAATCTGAAAAACCAGCCAGCCTCCCCTCCCCCCACCGGCCCACCCTAACCTCCACCACCACTGCCCAGACCGCCGCCCCTCCCTCACCAGACCGCCGTTCTTCCCTCGCCGACCCACCGCGCCTCCCGTAGTCGTTTTCCCCCTTCCTCAAAACCCCCTCCCATCCCCCCACGCAACCACCACAGAAATCCCTCCCGCACTCCCATAAACCTCGAATTGCTCCTTCCCCCACCCCGAAACCCTAGCGCCTAGGGTTTTCGATGGTGGGGGAGGAGTGTTTTGTTTTTTGTTTTTAAATTTTTGGATCAATCAGGACTTGACACGTGTCAAGTGACCTGATATAATAGGTCATGGACTTTTGTTTACCGGTTTGGGATTGAAAAAAGTAAACAGCCCCCAAAGTTCAGATTATTCCAAAATAATTCAAAATTGGGATTATTAAAAGAAAATACAACAAAGTTGGAATTATTATTTACAATTTTTCCTTGAATATATATATGCGTGATTGCATGCACGTGGATGGAGGTGATTATAATTTGGCATATGAAAATATCTTATAAAAGAATCATCACTACTATTTCTTCTCAACACACTTAACATATAGAAATGAAAGTAGGACTCCCGCACATCATAGGTTTCACCAGAAGAATGTCACAATTAATTCTGAAAGCAGAAAAAGGAGGTGCCAGAGTAACTAAGCCCTTCAAGCACATTAGATTTGGTCGTTTAATTCACAAGAAAAATCTTTATTTCAATCCACTTCTATGGAACACATAATATGCAATTTTAGGTAGACCTAGTTATCATTGGGATACCCTACCCAATAACCAGGTCTAATTTTAGGTAATCAAATTGTAGATTCTTCCGTACATTAGGAGCAAAGAGATGATATATGGATAGGAAACAGGAAAGTGTGCATGTCTACTTTACAAAGATCAGTTACAGGAAGGAAAAAGGAAAGAAAGCCATGGTATGCTTTAAGTTGATACAATGTCCGTGTAATTTGGATGTAGGTAGACTTAGGCTCATATGAGAAGACCACTTATGGTGAGAGGGGTGAGAAGAAACATCATCCATTAACTCTGGCTTGTAGCAATCAAGATTATAAGTAAATACAAGTCTTTTACAGCTATAACTAAAAGAAAAGGTGCATGATGATTGTTTTTGAACTTCTCTAGCCAAGTCATTGGTTCCAATTCTTCATAAACAAATAAAATCCCTTTGATCTTCTCCCTCTCTCTCCCTCATCCAAACTCACAACCTCTAATAAAATCAGCTCTAATGGACTGTGCAAGATTTCACCACCACCTATTCGCAAGTATATTTTTTCTCTCCTCCCACAATTTTTCATTGGCAATTCTTCAAATCTCATCAACAGACCCTCTCTCCTTCACTCTGCAATTACTCAACTCGCCCTTGTCAAACCTGAGGTATGTGGCTATAAAGGGGGGAAAAAGTGTGTGTGTGTGTGTGTGTGTGTGTGTAGGGGGGTGGGGGTGGGAGGGGTAGAGCGCTTTGAAGAAGATAGAGATTGTACTCTGATTTGCTGCCAATTTAAAGTTGAATTCATGAATTTTAATTTGTCAATGGTGTTGAAGATGCATATTGAATTTGGATTTCTGCAACTTAAATTTTCTTCTATTTTAGACATACTCTCCTGGACCCCTTAGCTTGCAGAAAAATTACATTATAAAATATCTACTTGCATTTCAAATTAATTGGTTGGTAGTGATGGTTTTTTTACATGTTATTGATGCTTCATTAATTTTCAAAAGTTGATTGCAAAATCTACAAAAGTTCTCTAATTAAGTGTTTCTCTCCTCTACTATTCTCTCTTATTTCAGTACATTAAGAAACTTTGTTATGTACTTGTATATAACACAGCTTGGTAATAGTTCAGAATAGTTCAGATTCTTTGCTGATCAGATTCTTTGCACATCAGCATTAACTCTAACACAGCTTGTAGACAACTATATATAAAACGTTAGTATATATAGCATATGGCTTACCAAATTTTGGCTGTCTCAATTCCCTCTGGAAAGAGGCCACCGCTGCAAAGTTTACACAAATCGTGAAAAAAAAGGTGCAGTATGGTTAATGTTTAAGCTGGAAAAGAATGCATGCCAAATTTCTTTACCTATTATCCCGGAGATCCAGCACAAAAGCATTAACATTATTACTTCTTAGTGTTTCTATGGCTTCCTTGACTGCATCTGTTTTATTAAATGGTCAGAAAACAAGATGAGCACATAGTGTCCATGGAAGTTTCATGTTAAAATTCCCTGTTACTACATAAATTAAATAGTTATTATGAAAAAAAATTCTTAAAATTAATGCGAATGCAAAGCTCAAAGAGCTTAAAAAAGCAAACCGCAGCATCCACTTAGCTTGTTTTCCAAAAAGCATGTATTTTTCTATTAAAAACAGGAATCCATACAGATCAGTCTAGATCTATAGACAAAAAATACTCCAGCTACCAATAACAAGTAAAACCATCACAATCAACAAATCATTTGAAATAGAGCAACAATGTAATTAAATGCATAGGGAACAGGCAGCAACCAGCTTCTTAAGAAATAGACATCGATTCTGTATCACAAAGCGAAATATATCAGCAAACAATAGAAAAGAACTCACCAGAAGCGTTCTGAGTGAAAGACATTAACTTAATATATCCTACATTTTGAGGAGTATCCTTCGCTGAACCAGGCATCTCACATAATCTGGATTTTACTGGGTTTAGAGTAACTCTCTCACGCCTGGAATTAGTTTTCAGTCATAAAATAAGCACAAATATCACAATACTTGTGCAAAAGATTAATATTACTGCATATTTGGAATTTAGCATGTATAGCAAACATTATTTGAGAAGCATACAATAAGTAGATAACTGAGTATATGGTAGTGTTTGAGAAATATACTTTATAGTACTTACTTTAACCCCACATGTTTTATTTCATCTTTACTACGGATTGTCAACTCAACAGAACTTCCATCAGCCCCCCTGTAGGAGACTTGCAAGAAAAATTGATTCAGTCATTGAATAAAGCTTGAACATTTTTGAAGTAATTTGTGGTATCAAATATTCACTGTATTATACAAAAAATTTCTCATTTTTTTGGGGCACGTCTACTTACACAAAACTTGGACCATCAATATCTTTATTTATACATTAGCAAAAATTATACTTCCTCTGTTCCACAAATATTGCAACAAGGATGAAATTATGCGTCCCAAAGCACATTTCATATGCTAAATATCTATAATTATATAAGACTAAATATTATAAAAAGTTGATATTGTGAAAGTATTTTACAAGACGAATCTAACAAGACCTCACATGACTATATTTTACTTTACGTATAAATTATAATATGTGGTCAAACAAGCGTGATGAATAGTATAAAAGTCCAGTTGTTGCAATATTACTAGAACGGAGGAAGTAATAAATAAATAAACTATGTTTTGAATACATAAATTGAGAGTAATTATCCAATAACAATTTCATAATAAACACGAGTAGTTTATATAATAGTAAAACAAATTGGTCAATGTAAGCACATAAATATTGCAACAAGTCAAAGTAGGAAGTTTTTTGTGGAACAGAGGGAGTATGTAAGAACGATCACAAAGTGGCATATCTTGGATCAAGCAACAAATGAAAATTTTAATCTACACCAGAGAACAAATATATTTGCAAACAAGTACAGAATAAGAAAAAAATATGTATGAATTGAATGAGAAAGATATTCTTAAAAAAAAAAATATTAAAAAAAATAAAATTAATGAGAAAGATAATTTTATTTTTGATTGTATCACTTCCAGTGCAGTCAATGGTCTTTCCAAATTAATAATTTTTTTCAAATAGCCTTACAAAAGTATAGACATGTGCTCTGTATAAAGTTAATCAGCTCTTATTTGCCTTATTCAAAAATCATTTCAGTTTTTGCATTTATTTATTGCTTTCATAAATAATTTTCTTAAACTTATTCCCTAGTCAAAGAATTTCTTTGACAAACATTTGACTAAAGAGTTTTTGCAGCCTAAGGGATGATCAGAGATGTAACACAAAAGGTATGCACTTTTTCTTTTTTTTTTTTTTTTTGAAACAACAAAAGGTATGCACTTTTCAGTGATTAATTAACACTTTGTATGCAACCTGGTAATTTGCTTTTTTGCATCTAGATGAGAAGTGAAGAGAGCCTAAATTTGTAACTCAGAAAGCATGCTTGCATTTAATAATATACATTAAAATGACTGGAGACACTCTGATACAAAATATGAAGGAATATGTTTCTCTAGCTTCCTTTACATCAATTTGATAAACTCACTTTGGTAGCAGATTACAAGCTCCAGAGACCTAGAATTGCATACAAGATTTAGACATAGAATGTCAACTAGGATATGACTAACAAATATTTCTCCAAAACAGCATACACTAATACCTAATTATATTAGATATTACATCTGTCAATGGCCAAATAGAAAGAGATCTCATAATATTGATATCAAATAACATAAAAGTATAAATCTTGGGAGTAAAGATTTAGAAGTGAGTTTGAAGGAAACAAACAAAGTACAGTACTTACAAAAAAGGTCAGTAACAGAAAATTATAAAATTCCTTTGTCTCCCTCATATGAATTACTAATCTTTCATTTCTGAATTCTAATGCAACCAATGCCTACTAACCAAATTGCTTCTGGGTAATATAGTGTCCAATTATAGAACTATAGCTAATGTTTACTGCAACTTCCTAAGAAATTTATGCCTATAATGAAGGTTAACTAATTCAACCACGTGAATCAGTTAGGTAATACTCCCTCCATCCCATAATATAGTTCTTGTTTCTCATATTTCAGAGGAAATATGAAATAGAAGGAGAAGTGTGTAAAAGTGCATAAAAATCAGTAAAAGTACATAAAAGACAAAAAAAATTCTAGAAAAATACAATAGCAATAATAAATAAAGAGGAAAAATCCAAAAAGCATTTAGTATGGGTAAAAACTAGGAAAAAGGTAAGGGTAGTTTGTTATGGGAATTTTAAAAGGTGAGGGTATTTTGGTCATTTTAAGTAATGTAAACAAGTAAAGAAAATAAATGGAAACAACATATTGGGAAACCCAAAATGGAAAACGAGAACTATTAAAAGTACAGAGAAAGTAGCATTTTTTTTTTTATTTACTGTATTGGAAGCAACTCCAAAGAATTCCTGCAGATATTTAATAATCAGGATAAACATGCTAAGCCAAAATCTCAACTGAAAGATAAAAAATAACTGTAGAAGCTCTAGGTACTAGAAGAAATCAAAGCCATGAGTTGACATTTGAGAGCAAATTCAACCTGATATTAACAAAAAAATAAAAATAAATAAAAAAAAAAAAACAAAAAAAATTAGATCTTCAAAAAAAAGAAACTTCTCAATAGAACTTGAATGTATCATAGATATCTCACCTTCTTGTGTTTCTTCCTATAGATATAAAGGGGAGAAATTGAGGAAGGCAAGGAAAGTGAGAATGGTACAAAGCCAAGAGTTTATGCCCAAGTTTATAATTATGATTATGGAGGAGGGGCCAGGGGGAAATCTTAGTAATTAGTACTTCATACATATTATGGTAAAGTCCAAAATCAGGATGCTATCCTCTTGCATCCAGATTCAGAGATTATCATGGCTGATTGGCTGGGTGGTTTTCTCATACAGGAGGCAGCCAAAAGCTCAACAAAGAGTTGTACAGGGTTCATTAAGTCAACAACAGATAAAAGGGTGGAAAAAGTAATAAAGTGTTTATTAACATTAAAAGGCAAAAAAAACGAAATACACAAGCAGGCATATACTATAGGACAGGTTATTCAAGTAGACAAGAATTACAATACTTAAGAGAGACAAGGGGAAAGAGACATCTTATGATAAAGAAGAATATAATAGCAAATAGGAAAAGGCCAATTCATGCAAGAAAACCCACTGTAAGATATTTGCTGCCTCATATATGCCCATTCCTTCAGTGCTCGCACCATCAATAGCCAATATTATATCACCAGGCAAGATGCCAGCCCTACTGGCAGGTCCCCCAGGAGCAGCAGAGATAACAACTACTCCAGTAGATGATCTGTCAATGGTGATGGGACCAATAGATATCCCTACACCCGTAAGCGAACTCTGAGTTCCAGACTGCCTTCAAGAAATGATATAAAATAATTCATAAACGGTTTAAAAATGTAGATCAATTACATTGAAAATTGAAGTTTGGTAGAGAATATGAAGCACACACAACGTCACAAATCAAATTGGAAAATCCAAGCCATACCCGCAAATTCTTCAATTTTTCAGGCTCCAAAAAACGTGTGAATGGATCATTCAGTGTAGAAATCATCTTTCTTATTGCCGCATCTGTTCAAATTAAGGAAAAATAAAGAAGGTTTTATCATTAGTAAACTGTTAAATAGGCAAGAAAATAGTTGTCATATCCTGTATTTCAATGAATATGCATTACTTTTTTGTTCAATTCTATCAGAAACAACTAGAAAAATCTTCCTACATCGTACTACTTTCTAAGATTAACAATAGTATGGAATATAGTTCAGAAAATAAATTCTTTAGGAGTAACATGCAACTTTGAAAATGGATCTTGTATAAATAGAACAAATTTGTTGGCCACTTTTTCGTACACTGTTACGGGAACAAATAAAGACTAAAAGAAATAAACATACAAGTCTCTTCTCTGCTGTTCATAGGCTCATTGCGCAGTGCGTTCTCCCTATAGCGAAACCAACTTTGTCCATTAAAAGTCTTGTCAACATAAGCACGATCTAATGTTCTCCAAGCTTCTAAGAAAAGGCGATTCTCCTCAGAAAGGGACCCTGCAGAATATTCATGAGACCTGACATCCGGAGATTTAACAAATGAACTTCAGTATCTCTTCAAGCTATTCCATGTTTCAAACTTACAAGATGGGCCCTGGTTTATAGATACAGAAACAAACATAACCAATACAACTTCAACAACCAAACGAACAAAGGGGACATAGTTATGACGTTTTCTTTTTCCAGGGTTGCTGAATATGTTATAGATTTCAGCACTGCATTTCTTGGCTTCCCACCTTATTGTAGATAGACCATTCTGGAACAACCTCTTATCGCTTTTCCAACGCGTCAAAAGATCTAACTGACATGAGCAACAAAAGTTTGGGATCCCAACAATAGCATCACATGCATGATTCAATTTCCTCAGCAAAACTCGCCAGAGATGAAATTCTGAAATATTTGTGTGGGCACATTTCCAGGAAAGTACCTACAAAGGTCAAATCATTAAGTAGTATGCCTCTAAAGTAAATTTTAAAAAAGAACATTCATGATTATTTTGTGTAACATTAAATTAAAACAAAAGAACATACGTTTAAATTAAAACAAAAAACATTAACAGATGTTCGTAAACTGACCTTCTCTAAGATGGTGGGTTCAGATGCATTAGCCAATTCAAGGAGACGAAACAAGCCAACTGCAAAGAACCGACTATAACTGAAATTCCTATTTCCACCAGCTCTTGCAGCAATATCCTTTAAGATGTCCTCTATTTCACCTTTTCTTGATGAGAAATCAACCAATGAAGCAGATGTTTGGGTACGAGCCCACTCCTCCAGTTTCTGTGCATCTTTTCTAATGAATAGAAGGTTGAACTGTCACTATTTAAATCACAATTCAAATGTTTGAAATTGGATCATCATTATCTAAATTAAAGTTAAATAAATATATAACAGTCATGACACAAGGCAAAATTTCTGGACCATGAATTCTACACAGGCATATATATATATATACTGATATATATACTCAAACAGGTCATGCAATAGTTCACCCTTATGGAAGGGATACTGACAATAACACAGTTCGACACAAAGACTACAATGTAGTGAGCCTTACCTCTCTAGCCAATTGAGATTAGTTAAGTACTCCCTCCATTTTACAATAATTTCCCCCTCTTACTGTAGCTCCACATACAAAGGCAAAGAAAAAAGTGGGGTAAATGGGTACCTTTTACACACGTGAAAGTACACTTAAATAAAAGTGAGGAAAGTGTGTCCCCATAGGATGGGTAATCTAAATCTAAATTGGTAATTTTTCTGCAGAAATAGAAATAAAGCACAGGAAGAAAGGATTCTATTGAAACTTAAAAGGAAAAGAACTTTGGGGAATGGGGATAAAGAATAAAAAGCCCTATTATATTAAAGGGTTAGTATACTACCTTAAATGCCCCATTAAAACATAGAGAAAGATGTATGATTCCAAAGATACCTAGACATCTGATTGGATAAACAGGAAAAGATCTACTTGAGTGACTTGAAAATGAACATATAAGGATAATATGGGTAGCTATGAATTGAGAAATACATGAACTTGTGACAGGATACTTATGTGGCTAACGTGCGCAATGTCCGGGGAGCTTTTTCAGTTGTTGGCAAAATCAATGAGGGAAAATATGTAAACAAATACTTTTAGGGGTATAAATATCCGCACACTATTCTTAAGAGTTCAAAAAAAAAAAAAAAAGCAATTAACATTAATGAGGGCAAATAAGTAAATAAAAATTTTAAAAGGTACAGTCCAAAAACTATTCACAAGAGTTATGAATAACTTATTAAAAGGTAAGGATTTAAAAAAGGCAATTAACATCAATGAGGGCAAATAAGTAATAAACATTTTAGAGGGTATAATTGTTCAATACTATTCATAAGAGTTATCTCAAACTTTTTAAAAGGTATGGAACATGAAGGAAAGCTAAACCGAGGTCAAAAATGTAATTATGAACAAGAATTTCTTAAATAAAAGATAGAAAATAAAATCAAAAGATTTTGAAGGTAGATGTTCTATAATCAACCTTTGTTATAATATAAACAGTGACATGTATTGAAGATACAATTCCTTAACTCGTTCAAATTATGTGCTTATGCAAGTGAGCAGCATGGAAAATTTAAATTATTATCACCTAAAACTCTAGTAGGGGGACATGCTTTTTGCTAGTGGGAGTCAACTTCACTTCGAAATTTCCAATTTTCACCTAATAATTCAAAAACATGACAAGTAATTGTAACCAACACGAACCTGTACTGCTCAGGATCCACATTTAGTGCCCTTAAGTAAGCTTCAAAGATGGCACTTTGATCTTCATCACTGGGATACCCCTCCATTAGCTGATCATAGACAGTAACAAAACCAAGGGCAAACACAGGATGATATCTGTATGTCCTTTCACATCTCATCAAATGTCGCTGAATAAACAACTCTTGTAGCAAATTGTTGTAGATACTAGGAATTGGCCGTTTGTAGGCCTTGAGAAAATTTAACTTCGTCGCGGATACTGGGGGGGTTTCTGAAAGTATACACAATTAAAATTATTATTAAACTGAAAAAAAAAAAAAAAAAAAAAAAAAAAGTCCTTTTCTCATTTTTCCCTTGACAAACTTGTATAAGGAACTACAAATGAAGTTAAAACTTATTCCCCTTTACAGTAACTAAACCAACTACCAATATGATACAATACCCAAATAGAGTAGAGTGACAAAAAAAAAAGCCACTATCTTCGCTCTTACCAGCCCCAGCATACATGGCATATTTTTTACTTGTTATCTAGTGAGAAAAGAAACTTCATGCTAGGAGTGTAGAGTGTCTAAACACCGTCGTGCATTGCATGCTTGCATATTTGTCAGCAAGGGTGCATGCGTTGTGTGGAAAGGGGCTTGTGTACACACAGTGACCCAAGTGTTTGATTTTAGAAGGGACATTCATTCCTATTGACAACAAGGGTTGATGAGCAAATAGCATTTGTAAGACTCTAGTGAGTTAAGGATGTTTTAAACAAGTGGTGATACAACATTTATATTGGTCTAAAACATAAGACAAGTACCAAAGCAAGGCAACACAAGGTAGCAATCTTTAATTTCACATCCATTGATCATCACACAATCCACTACCTAAAGTACTTTATTTTGGAAATACACACTCAATTGACCGAAACACCAAAATTGAATCTAAAGCATTGAAAATCTTAAAAGAAATTTTAAAAAAATATAAAAAATAAATTAAAAAAAAAAAAAGTCCTGAAAAGCATTAAATAAGGAAAATACAAGTCATGCAAGGTGGGTACTAACCAGTGTTTGAAAAAGCGCGCCTAGGCGCTAAGGCGAAAGGCGATAGGGGGTAAGCGCTTATTTTGGCCTAGGCGAGGCGTTTTTAATTAGGCGCACCAGAAGCAAATATCTGCCAATTTTTTTAACTGTTTATATAGTGCGCCTCACTTCAAAGAGGCGCTCTTAGGTGCTGCATCACCCTTATTGCTTCAGCGCGCCTTTAGCTTTTTTATACATTGGTACTAACAATAGGGCTAAAGCCATATCAGACTTTAAATAAGGAACAGTCCATTAGCTTTTTCCATTCTTTCAGATGCTAACACTTACACTACTCTTAATATACATTCTCTCTACACGAACAAACTCAATAAATAAATTCAGGACACATTGATACAAGAAGAGATTGTTCATCAATATTATTAAATCATCAAATTGAAAATCTTTTATCTCATAATTACTCATTGACAATGTGAGCAATTAGCAACTATTCAAAAACCTGACATTATATTTAGAAAAAACAGCTGAAAAAACAGAATTTGATACAAATATGAGGCAGCGAAGGGGCAACTTAAACAACACAGTCATAATTCATCCAGAACTCACGATTGCTTAACAGCATACATTGCCACAATTACAACACAGTGATTCATTCCAAATATAGTAGAGGTTCGAAGCATTTTTTCACATATATTCTTTTCCTAGATTTAACCAAATGACTCAGTCACACAGGTGGTTGCAACTTGCCAGGGACTGTCATTTGGTTCATTTACTCTCTAAACTGAAAACCAGAAGTTCTTTAATCACATTATCTTTCCTAACCACCATATATTGCTTTAGCCAACAACCTTTGGTCCTCATTTTCCCATTATCCTTCAAATAATACTTAAATTCGACGTTAAACTTCCACCAAGACCGATTCTTATAAGAACCTCTCATCTTCAACAAAGATAAGCGACAAACAATTGGGTTAAAGTCTTAGTTCAAGCTTGGATTAAGGCCAATATAAACAATCACATCATTATCTCATTTTCCTTGAAATCACGCCATCACCACCTCATTTTTTCTCGCAACTACCTAAATCCATCTCCACTTTCATTTGTTTGAACTCTTTTACTCTTTAATACACAACACCCCTTCCAAGCATGCCCTTAGGAGTGGTAATCAGTGTACCTTGCATCAAAGCCCTTAGCATAACTAATTAATCGCGACAATTGAAGTTTCGTGCATAAAAGCTTCTTCCTTCGTTTTACTATTAATCGCGACAATTGAGGTTTCGTGCATAGCTTTAAATTACGAAATGTTAATTTTTAAATGATAATTAATAAATGTGGTCAAAGATAGTACTTACATGCACTGAATTACAAAAATAAAAATGATACAGTAATTAAAAAAGAAAAAAAGAAAAAACATTGCATAATACAATACCAGTAATAGCAGAGGTAGAGGACATGCACTGAATTACAAAACCAAAAGAAGAATTCGAAGCGCTAACAGCAGCAGAAGGATCGGAAGATAAATCAGAGCGCACTCGAATGGATTCAAAAGTTCGAGTCGAAGGAACGCTCAATTTTCTCTCAAATGACTGAGATAATGCGGAGAAAGACAACGAGGTTACAGCCGCCATTGGAGATGAAAACCAAGCTCAATTATCACAGAGTATTGAGTTGACGATGAGAGAGATTTGGAATATTTTTGGTTGAATTTAAGCAGAGATTTTCGCCATTGATGAAGAGTTAGTGAAGGCTTCTCCTTGTATATTTTCTGTTGCTACAGGTAGAAGACGAGAGAAGAGAGGCTGAAAATTGAATTTTATCCGACTTTTATTAAGGGAGCGCATCCATTAATATACTTCACTCGTTCTATATAGTTGGCGTTTTTAATTTAGATATACGTATCAAGAAGAGAAGAGAATGATAAAGTAAGTGCGATATACTTAAAAAAGCAAGGTATAAAACTTAATCCAAAAAAAAACGTATCAACTAAATGAACTAAAAATAAACAAACTAAAAAAAAATACGTGTCAATTAAAAAAGACGAAGGTAAGTATTTGATAAACAAACAGGTTCATATTGTCAATATGGCGAATGACAGGTGTCTAAAAATGCTTCGTAGGGAATGATTTGGTAGCAAGGGTTTTCCACCTAGTGTAATGGCGCTCAATTTTGTAACGGTAGGTTTGCAAATCATTAAGTAACGTGGACTGCAGCGCACCATGAAATTTAATAATTCGTTGGTGGTTGTATGTTTGTCGGCACTTTTAAAGCTCTAGTTGAAGTGCTGCAAAAGCAGGTTCATATAGTCAACATGGCGAATGACAAGTGTCTAAAAATGATTCGTAGGGAATGATTTGGTAGCTGGGGTTTTCCACCTAGTGTAACGGAGCTCAATTTTGTGACGGTAGGTTTACAAATCTTTAAGTAACGTTGACTGCAACACACCATGAAATTTTATAATTCGTTGGTGGTTGTATGTTTGTCGGCACTTTTAAAGCTCTAGTTGAAGTGCTGCAACCGGGTTTGGAGGCTAAGGAGGTGAGGTGGGTTGACGGGAGTCGATTAGCTTGGAGGTCGATCGTCGTCGCCATTGAGTTCCCAATCTTCTATAAGTAAATTTTTCATTGATAATTTGTACCAATTCCTAATAAGCTTTGGGATTATAAAACAAGTTTGGAATTTTAAGTAAAATTAAAACCGTAGTCGATTTGGGAAGTGGAATCTGCAAATTTGTAAAAGTCGAATGTTGTTCCAAACATGAAACATGATTAATTGATTCGTTTGTGAATGTTATACCCAAAAATCAAATTTTTGACTTTTAATTGACTTTCTTGACTTTATCTAAGTTGAGAAGTCCTAGAGTCAGTGAAGGGTCTTTGGGTTAGTTTGATTAAAACATAACAACCATTAGGCTGATATCACACTAAGGCCCAATTACATTTAGACCGGATTAGAAGGCTAATGGATGACTTTAATTTTCAAGTAGAGTTGGCGCCAAGAAACATAACTGTACAACAGTTATGGGGGTCAGCCATAACCGCTCCATTTTGCCCATGAATAGAATTGCAGGGATCGAAAGAAGACATTAGCAAATAACTCAATAACAAGAATTTCATTTCTTTTAAGCTTTCTTATTAGCTTTTGTAGTTTCCCTTGACTTAGTAGCTAGGCGATAGTGTAGTTTATCACATAGCATGTATTGAAGATCATTCGTCATTTTCCAATTGTATGACCATGGAGGTAACCTTTCCTTCAACTTGTACAATTGTAGACTTGACTCTATCCTTTCATTAATGGAATGCATTTATATCTCTTGTCATATGTTTATCTACTCGTTTCTTTGAGCAATCTAACTTGTTTTGGAAAAGCTTCCTTATTTGTTTGTTTTACGTTAGCAAGATTATCAATATTTGAAATCGATAACCCGAGAGGCAGCCCCCTAATACTCTAGAACAAGATAAAGTATTTAACTTGTTAGTAAAGTGTAATATTTACCTCAACAAAATTTTGGCGACCACAGTGGGAGAATACTAGACTTAATCCATTTAACTCTTGTTAATTTGGAAGTTTTTCCCATGGCTTCTGAGCATTCAACACGTAAGGGAAATACTCAGGATGATGTTAATTCATCTTAACACAATCCTGAAACTATTTTAGAGGATCAAACAGATCTAGAGAATCAACTGCCAACATAACACATGTCACACTCTTTTGAACCATTAGAGCCTCACTCACAAAGGCAAGATAAATCGGTTTTAGAAGGAATGGAAAGCCAGTCCCCTACCAGACACTTACTCAACACAATTTACACAAAATATGTGGAAATAGTGAAAAGTTTGATGGAGGATCTAAAAGGAAATAATAGAGAGAAATTTGACAACTACTATTGTGTCATGGTGGAAGAAATTGCCAAAGTGGTAACTGTTGAGTTGAGGAACTTTGACTCTGTTACCCAACAAGCAGTTACCAGACAGGTAGATAGGATTATTCTAGATAATAATGATACTCTAAACGCTACTAACGTGACATTATTAAAAAGTGTAGCAACCGAAGTGGTTACAAGGGTTGATCCTTTAGTGGAAAAGCATAACCAACTTAAAGAAAAGTTGATGAATGTTTTAACCGCTTTAGGTAGTGGGATTACTGAAGCAAATCAAAGGGATAATGTCCCTCTGGGATACCCTAGATTAGAAAATATGACAAGATCTCATGCAAATCCTCCCCCTCTGTCAGTTCCAAGAAGCATCCCTCCTATTGGTTCTGATGAGGGGTATATGAGTCAAGGAAGAATTAATGGTTCAGGGCCAGGTTATGAGTCAGGCTACAACCATAATAGTCAGGGTCCATCTTATTCTTCTTTGCCTTCCCTGGTTACCACACACCCATTAACCTCTTCACAGGGTGACATACCACCTTTAGCAGCAGAGATTGGTGTCAGTTATGCCAACTATGGTATTGGAAATCTGTCAGATCCAGCATGCCACACACAAGCTGCTATATCTACACAAAGGATGTCTTCTCAACCTATTGGCGTGAATGGTCAATAATCATCCACATAACCTGAGAATTACAACCATTATCCACATGGATACTCAAACCCTGTCCACCCTACACAAGGTTCCTCATGGAATCAAGGTCAGGCCAATGGTCCATGTGGAGATAGGTATCCAGCGATGTTTCAACCCAATCCTTATACTTTAGGAGGGACAAGCGTTGGATATAGGGGTTTCCACAATCCTCAAGGGAATCAATATAATCCTTTTCATATGCAAGACACACCAGTCCAACAACCTAATGGTCCAATGCAAGGTCAACCTTCACAAATGAGACAGGAACCCCTGCTTATACAAGTGGAGGAGATGATCCAGAGGGCTATGGGTCATAATGGTGGATATGTTAGAAGGGGAACCTGCAGTGCGTACCCTGAATGGATTGATAGGATGTATCCTTTCCCAAGGGGGTTCAAAGTTTTTGAATCCTCACCTCTCTTCTTTGGCGACAGTACAATGTCTGCTGAGGAACACTTGGTTAGATTCAACTGCCAGTGTACGGAGGCGGCAGATAATGAATTCCTTAAGCTTAGAATGTTTTCCAGTTCTCTTACTAGTACTGCCTTTTCTTGGTTTACTCACTTACCACCATATTCAATTCCAAATTGACAAGACATGCAAACACAATTTCTTCACCATTCACTAGAATTGAAGCAGGGGTCACTATAGTAGATTTAGCTACGATAGTGCAAGAAAAAGGAGAGCCCGTAGGGGATTACATCCACAGATTTAAGAACGCTGAGATTAGATGTCACATAAATATACCTGAGTTAGAATTTGTGTCTATCATTCAATTCAAAAGGGTTTGTCTTTTTCTTATAGGAAAAAGTTTAAAGGACAATATTTCCCTGATTTTGTTGCTTTATCTAGCATTGTAATGGCTTATGAAAGATGTTTAGAAAAAGGATCTAGATCTAAACATAAATATTATGCTAGTATGGCTGAAGAGAGTAATCAGGAAGATGACATGTATGAGGCAGTGATAGTAGAGTTTGTACAGGGTCCTTCATTTAAGTTTCCTCCTTTAACTAACAAAAAGCTCACTTATAAGAAAGATTTGAGATCTAATCAAAAGAGAGAATACACCTTCGATATTAGGAGATGTGATGAAATCTTGGATTGGCTTCTAAGTCATAAAAATATTAAGTTAACAGGGAGGCATAAAACAAAAAGTCCTGATGAGGTTAAAGGAAAGAACTACTGTAAATGGCATGACGCTTTTACTCATTAAACTAGCGATTGCATAATATTTAGGAATAAGATTCAGGATGAGATTGATAAAAAACAGATAAATTTCCCTAATGAAAAAATTAACTCTTGTGAAGCAGAGTCAGAGTCTGCCTTAGAGTCTGAAGTCTATGAAATGAATTATTTTATGGTAAGTGCTGACATAGATATTGTGCAGGATGAAATACAAGGACTAAAATAAGTTACTATTACAGTCAAATTGTATGAGAGGCTAGTCAAGGAAGGAGTAATTGTTTCACCTCAATGTCAAGACGATGACTATGAAGCTATGATGATATGTAGATGGCAATTTAATTCTGCTCATGCTACCAGTGAATGTTTGGCCTTCAAAGGGATTCTGAATAAAAAGATCAAAACGAATGCAGTGATTGTTTCAGAGCAGGAATATTAGGCGATGAAACTTGCTTAATTCAATCCTAAAGGGAAGAAGGACAAAAGCTAAGCCCATTGGGAATAGTCAAAAGACTAATAAGTCACCTGACAAGATAAGCAATCACAAACAAAAGGACAGTCTTACAAAGAGGCAATTCAATTATTTCCCTTGAAAACCAAAGCAGTAGGGGACTTAAGAATTTGCGACACAATCTTTGTCAGTCTTATAGGTTGAGTTTCCATAAGGTGAATGAAGAAAAGGAAATTTTTTTACCTACGGCCAAAAGAGACAACTACGTGAGCATGAAAAAGAGAACAGAAGGAGTGTTGAAAGATAGGGTGACAAAGAATGATAATCTGAAGCTCAAGGAAAAAAAGGAAATCCATAAAAAGGCAAAATCACTCAGAAGAAGTTCAAGCAGCCAAATTCAAGCGATGACAGTTCAATTGGATGAAGATGTTTTGAAGAGAGGTGTCCTCAGAAACATTCCATCACAAATTGTCCAACCTGGAGTTGACACAGTGATTGGACAATCAATGGATGGTGAAAAATCTATCGAAATCCCTAGGGATGATATCCAAAATCATCCCATAGTGAAGGAGCTGATGGAAAGCATTCCAGAAAAGGACCTAACTCTAGAATATCATAAGGAAGAAAGCTTAGGTGAGGGTCTGATGGCCACAAATCAACCAACATCTGAGTTAGTAGACTATGACCTAGAAGGTCTTGATCTGGAAGTTTCAAGAGTAGATCTAGAATTTCTGTCAAAGTATTCAGATGAGGATTGCAAGGCAGATTGCAATACCGTGACTTTACTAGTGGAGTTTAGAGATCAAATGGTGTAGCTTGGTACCAGTTCATGGGCAAATGAAGTGGATCAGGCAGAAGCTGCAAGTAAGTATAAACTCTCTACTATATCTGCTGAATTGAATAAGCATCATCTAGTTCACCTAGTAGAGAAACAGTAACGCATGATCAGGAACAGTTAGTCATTCGACATTTGTTAAGGAATTACGATGTTAATAATGCACAAAACAAACCTTTTTTTGTGACTGTGAATTTTGAAGGGTTTGAGGTAGGGAAAGTATTAGTCGATACAAGAGCCACGATAAATCTGATGCCTTGGTCTGTTTTTCATAAGATTGGTAAAAGCATACAAGATTTGGCTAGTGTTAAGATTAATATAGTTGATTTCAATGGTAAGTCTGAAGGTACTGAAGGGTTGGCATGTATTGAGATCCAAGTAGGTACTACTAATACTGTTTCAGCATTCTTTATCGTAGAGGAGAAGCGTATTGTAATGCTATCCTAGGTAGAGAATGGTTGCATCAAACGTAAGCTATTCCTTCTTATCTGCATCAGAAAATAATATTATGGGATGGTGATGAATACGATTAGTTTGTACTGATGTAGAAGCTTTTATGATTGATACTAACCAAGATTAATCCTATACCCCAATGCTATATGGCTTCGCTAAGTATCACCAAATAAGGATCGCTGAAGATGATCGCTCAAAGACGGCATTTAGGTTGTAATACCCCGTATTTTTGAAACGTATTTTCTAATTAATTAATTAATTATTATTTTCTAAAAAGGGTATTTTAGTAATTTATTTTACTATTTGAAATTTGTAGCCAAAATGATATTTGAATTTTGGCGCCAAAAGTATTTTAAACCTTAATTATTATTTTTGGATTTTGAATTATCCATTTATTTTATTTTAAAAACCGAATTATTTATATATATTTCGGATATTTTAATTAAGCAAAATTATATATTATATTTAATTGAGAACTCCAAAAATTCCTATTGATTGGCTATGATTTTCGGATTTTCCTAGTGTGGAAAATATGATTTTCTTAGCTAAATTATTTAATGGATAATTGGTATTCTCTTAATTAATTATTTTATACAAAATATATTATTTACACTATTATTTTTAATCCCTTAAATCTAACAAAATATTTCCCAAAATACTACATAGGATGTTTGAAATTTTAAGCTATGGAACCTTAAAAATTTCAGCCACCATAGTTGGATTTTGGGTGATTTGTTTTTGTAAATTGTATTTTTAATTATCTCCCTTAAATCTATTATTTTCCTTAATTTTTATTTCCCACCTTCTAAATGTTTGATCATCTTATTTCCCTAACTTATTCCCCACGTAAACCCGTTTTTGCCATATTATTTTTCATGACAACGTACTTTCCTAAAATTAGTTATTCTTAATCACCTCAAATTAAAACTTTCCATAAATCTTTAATTCTCTTCCCCAAGTAATTCATTCATTCTTTTTACCATAATTCTTCCTACATTCTCCTACCATAATTATTGCATGAGCTAGCCAATAAATACCCCTTGATTCATGGCTAAACACTCATACCAAATTCATTAATTCTCTCTAATTTTCTCTTCTCTATTTCTCTCTTGTTCTTGCGCCAATCACCACACCCGATCACCACCCTCGACCACCTACCATCGCCGACTGCCACCAGCCGCCACCGCCAGCCGCAGCTGCCGCCTCCCCTTGCGCCACCTTTCTTCTTCTTTCCTTGGTTTTCTACTTCTTCTTCTTCTCTTCTCTTATTTAATTTATTATTATTATTATGGGGGATTTATAAAAATTATTATGAGTAGTTTTAATTAAATAAAATTAAATTTTTATTCAAATTTATGAAAAATAATTTAAAAGGTTCATGTACATATAGTTAGGGGTTTTTAATTTAATTGTTGTGATTATTTGTTAACCTTATATTAATTAAGGTTATATTTATTTGTAGGGTGTGCTCAATTAAAGTTCTTGAAGTTTCTTTTTGTGTTGCTAGCAAGGATCAAAGGTACGTTTAGGTGGCTAGATACCTTTGAAATTGATTGGATTGAATAAGCATGTTTTATATGATTTTTATGATTTTTATGAGGATTGATTTTAATATCATGTTTTGAATAGTTTGAAATTATTTATTATATTTAAAGGAGTTTAGTTTTTAAAAAGTATGTTGGATTGTTTTAAAGAGTTTTTTTATTTAAAAAAGGTTTGATTTTAAAAGCTTGTTGAATAAAATACAAAAGGAGTTTTTGAGTTATTATATTATAAAGTTTGATTTTATTCAAAAGAGGATTTTAAAGAGGATTTATTAAATTACTTATTTAACAGCTTTACAAGCATGATTATTATATTAATCCCACTATGCGGATTCATTAAAGACTATGGACTTTGTATGACCTAATCTTTCCTCAATAATAGCCTTGAAATATTAGGAGACTAGCTTGGGGGGTATGCACACTTAGAGAGCAGATTGAGTTTTTAAAAATAATTGATTTTATTAATCATAATTATTGAGTTATTTGAATTGGTTTAAGAATATCTGAGACTTGGTATTGAATCATGAGTTTTGGAATTATTGGATTAACATTGGAATTGGTTTCAAAGGCATGTTTGCAAATAAATTGAATTTACTTATCTTGCACTTATCGTACTTAGCATATTTTGCTAATCCGTATTTTCTATTTGTTTTGGTTCGCTCTGTTTACCTTAATGGTAAGTGGTGTTGACTATTTTTAGGTGGAGTCAATAATTGAGCATATGGGAGTCCCGAGAATGTTCTTCACCTAGAATTAGGATTGTTGGTCTTTGTCTAATTATGAGTACTCATGACAGTGGTTTCTATTTATAGTTATTATTAATAAAGAAAGAGTGAATTTTCGCTGCAAAATATTGGTTTTGGTTAGTAGTTTGAGTAGCCTTACGTAATCACGTGCGCGGTAATACGCCTAAGTCTATCTCTACGGTATAATTATATGTATTATACTAGTATTTCCGTAGAGGGAGATATGGGGGTGTTACATAGGTGCCTAGGATCTTTGGGACTCTATGAATATGTGGCGATGCCATTTGGACTCAAGAATGCAGGGGCAACGTATCAGAGAGCTATGAATCTTATATTTGATGAAATGATTGGCGACTTTATGGAGGTTTACATAGACGATGTTTTGGTAAAATTCCATGACTTATCAAAGCATTTGGAACATCTCATTCTACCGTTTGAAAGGATGAGGAAGTTCAATCTAAAGATGAACCCCCTTAAATGTGCCTTCGGGTTTAAAGCCAGTAACTTTTTGGGATTTCTGGTTCATAAGAACAGTATTGAAGTTGATCAAAACAAGGCTAAAGCAGTTCTTGAGGCATCACCTCCAGCTAATAAAAAAGAACTCCAGAAGTTTCCGGGGCAAATTAATTATGTTCGAAGGTTTATCACTAATTTAGCTGGGAAAACAAAAGTATTTTATCCTCTTCTTAAACTTAAGCAGGGAGAAGAGTTCAAATGGGAGCCTGAACATCAAGATGCCTTTGAACAAATCAAGAGGAAACTGGGGGACTCCACCAATACTAATTCCTCCTAAACAAAATGGAAAGCCCTTGAGATTGTATCCTTCAGCTACTAAGGATTCAATTGCAAGCACGTTAACCTAAGAGAGCGAATAGGGTCATGAACATGCAATTTTCTATTTAAGCAGGATCCTACATGATACTAAAACTAGATACTCTAATGCTGAAAAGCGGTGCTTGAGTTTGTATGACGCTTCCATCAAACTTAATCACTATTTTATGGCTTTCCCGGTGGAAATTATCTCACCAACAGATGTACTCAAATACTTATTAAATCACCCTTTCATCAAAGGAAGGTTGTGTAAATGGAGTATGCATCTATCATAATTTGAATTGACTTATGTGCCTCAGAAAGCCGTTAAAGGAGAGGCATTGGTTGACCTTTTGACCGACCATCCACCTATGGAGAATGGTATGGTCCAGGAAGAAAATCATGGACAATGTTCTTTGATGGATCTAGCAGGATAGAGTCGGCTGGAGCTGGGATTGTGATTTATTCACCCTCTGGTGTAATAACTAAAATGACGATCACTTTTTGAACTCAATGCACAAATAATAGAGCAGAGTTTGAAGCCTTAGTGATTGGTTTGAGGACTTTGAAAGATATGGAGATATGGGGGGTTACAAAGGTCAAGGTGTCAAGAGTTTCGCAATGGGTGATAGCCCAAGTAAACAAGGAATACAAAGGAATATCACCTCTGGCAATGACCATTTCATCTATCATTCAAGATCTTATTAATGCTTTTGAATTTCATCCAAGTCTCTCATATCCCAAGAAAAGAAAATAGAGAGGCTGACTTTTTGGCTCAACAAGCATCGCTACCCGATTCTGAAGGCTTCGATGAATCAGTGATTCACATATATACATACAAATTGAAACTTTTAGATGAGAAAGTGAAGGCAGAAGTACATAAATATAGTATCCTCGCTCAGGACATATATTGGAGAGAGGATATTAAAGAGTACTTGAAAGACCCTTCAAAGGGGAAAGTGCCAGCAACAGTAGGCTATCACCTACTAAATACTTTCTTATGGGAAGTAAGTTGTATAGAAAGGATTCTCAAAGAATTTTACTGAGGTGCGTTAGCACAAAGAAAGTGTTAACCATTTTAGAAGAGGTTCATCATAAATTTATGGGTCACACCAAGCAGGAACAAAGATGAGGTGGTTAATCCATCACATGGGTTTTTATTGGCCTTCAGTTAGACAAGATTGTTTTCAGTATGCAAAATGCTGTAAACAATGTCAGACACGAAATAAATGATTTTGGCTAAAAACATTTAAGGAAAGGGTTAGAAATGGTCAAGGCTAAAGCGAATTCACGAGACTCTTTGACTTCACCTAACTCGATAATCAAAGACGTGAAAGGTACTCATCACTGGGTTTGGTTTTTGGGGAGACACAATCAGGTGTCTACAGAAGCCCCCACTTTCAGTCAATTTGGAGAAACGTAAGTTTCAAAAACAAAAGTCAAAGTAGTCGATAGGGACGGAGAATGATTCAGAACATTCTGCGATCCAAAATCATCCTTTTTAACGCCGATACCTGCAGAAAACGTTAGTTCTATAATTAAAGGAGTTTAAGGAAGAAAAAACGCGTACCTGACACCAACGTATCGGTAGCAAAAACTTCTAGCAGCTTTCCACGTCTTCAGAAATCCACCGGATGATAATTTTCCGCGCCTCGGAAAGACTAATATGAGATATATTCCACGCCTCGGGAACCCCATCACGAATCACTAAGCTTTGAGCAACTCACAAGTGAAAGGTGACAAGTTTCCACACCTTGGTCAACATGTCGTAGATTCCTACGCCTCGAGCAACCTATTGAATGATGTTTTTCCATGCCTCGGGAAGTCTAATCTGGGACAGTCTCCACGCCTTGGGAACCCTATCGTGAACTCCTACGCCTCGAGTAATCCACAAGTGAAATTCCATACTCCGGGAATAACACTAAGCATCCACGCCTTGGGATACATCCGCCGTCTTTTATGCCTTGAGAAGTGCAATGATCTACAATTTTCCATGCCTTGGGAGAACCTATCTAATAATTACGTGTCTCTACACCTTGAAAAACTTGGACGCGAAACGCTCGCATGTGGGGACACATTCAATTTTGTTGAATCAAGCTGTTTTGTTTTGACAACCTCCACATTCTCTGGGAGTGCCATCGAAGACCCCCACGCCTCGAGCCATCTTCTCAAATCCTCTCGTCTTCACGCCTTAATTGGAAGTGATAGCTTCTCATGCCCTGGAAAACCTACCGTAAAACCTTACTCTTCAAGATTTTACCGAGCTCAATTCAATATCCGTAGAAATCTTCCATCTTAAGAATTTCTTGATTATAAGCAATCACTACTCAAATGATGTGCCTAATCAATACTCAAATATGCTCAATCAATCAATATGATCGTCATCAGGACAATCATTAACCAAATGTGATCGTAATCGGGCCGAACATCAATCGAATCAATTGCTTAGAGGCTAAATTGCGCACCATAGAGCTCAAACGGATAAGTGTGGTCCACAGAGTCAGCCTACGAGACCCATAAAGTCCAACGCGGATAGCGGCAGACGCATCGCGCAAAGCCAGGTCGTATCGCTTCGCGATAAATTCTCATTTTTCAGATTAAAACCCTTTATTCTTCCTTTTTCCGCTACTGCTACCATTTTGTTCGTTCACTCCCGGAACTTCAAGTTGCACGTTCTTGCTCATTTGTTGACCAAATTCACTCAAATCTTTTGCAAATCTTTGCATTTTCACTCTAGTTTACCGATCTATGTAAGTTTTGCTCAAACTCCACTTAATTTTTATAAATTCCGAGCATTTTATTTGCGGTTTTTTGGGAAATTTGAACATGTTTATGCTTTTTTTGCTTCATTTTGGTTGAATCTTTTTCCATAAAAATGTTTGTATATGTTTTTTATTGCTTTATAAGTAATTTGAGACCAGAATTACTTGATTTGGTGAAAAAAATGAGCATTTCGCCATTGTTGAACACTCTAGGTTCGTGAGTACAATGTAGCTTGTTCTTCATGATTTTTCTTGCTCTTTGTACTTAATTTGTTGCAATATTTTCCATAAACTTGCAAGAAATTGTTTTGGTGCTCAAATTTTTTGTTGCATTGGAAATTCAAAATCATGCTTTATTTTTTGCACTTTGTACTCTGTTTACGAACATAACATCATACAGCTAGGCGAACTTAGATACTATAGAACCTTTAATTTACTATTTTTTATGTTAACAACAATAGTATGGCTTGACGTCGCGGGTCTGGCTCACGTTCCCGCTCGTCTCACCGAGAAGACAAGCCTGTAGGCGACGGCGACGATGCTTCTACCAGCCAGGGGTTGTCATTCCCTGAGTGGGACGAGCACACCCTGGCCTTTCAGCCAGTCTATCACATTTACCAGCGCATCCGGCTGGGTATCACCGATGAGCAAGTTTGTTGTCACAGCTCAGTCAACGATAACATTTTGTACATCTATAGCCATTACATTAAGAGGAATGAGGCGATGAGGGCTCTCTGGGAGTCTTGCGGGTTGACCCCTTTTTTTCGGGTCGCTACGCCTATTCATCTTTGGCGAGATAGCCGTCATATTGTTCAGGGTGTCGTGGAGTTTTTCTGGGATACCACGAACACTTTCCATTTCCCATGGGGTGAGATGACTATCACTCCCCTCGACCTCACTGTTATCACTGGCCTAGAGTTTCGGTCCACTATGCTTCCTGCAGACGGGATGCATACTCTAGTTTCTCCAGAGAATGCGGAGCTGCTAGGCCCTATTGTTCACCGAGTCTCTGTTGAGGCTCAAAATTTAAACACTAGCATGAGGTCAGCCACAGGGCGCTTCTTGCGGAGGCCTTTGATGACGATGTGACCACCCAGGAGTAGCGGGTGCGCATCTTTGTTCTCATTCTCCTTTCAGGGACTTTCTCTCCTGACAGGGGAAGTCGTGTCTTGCTGCACTATCTCTCCTCCATGCGCGATCTTCAGCTGATCGGCACGTACGACTGGGCCAGCCTTGGCTATGCCGACTTGCTTTTGGGATTGCAGTTGTCCTGTCGTCAGCGACAGTGTAGTTCAGAGAGTACTCTCTCTAGTTTCTGGAAGATCGTAGAGGTATGTGTCCTTCTATTTTAGTATGTTTAGTTTTCTTCTCGATATTTATCGAGTCTTAAGAATTCTACGAGTACTTCCCTTCTTTAGCGCTGGTGAGGCCTCGAGCTAGAGGGCTCCTGGTTGTCGCCAACTGGCAGGGATGCCATGTTGGTTTAGTTACTACTGCTTCTATTAGGGTTGCGATTCTTGAGTTAATAATTTTTCCTTTTGTTTTCTGGTCTCTTAAGATTTCATCGCGAGTTCCTAACTTATTTCCTTTGTTGTAGCACCCTGATGTTCAGTATCGCCCATGGACTGATTTGGGCGATTTTAGGTTGGCTTCTCAGTATCTTGCTGAGAGACATTTCTTCAGGGGTACCTACAATGTAGTATGGTACCTGGGCGAGAGGGTGACGATCCAGCACTCCTCGACTGTTCATGTAGTTCCTACTGACCCTCCTTCTCAGATGATGAGTTAGGAGCGGCTCCGGATTCATGCTGCCACCGGAGCAATTGACGAGGATTGGTGGATATATAGTTACCTCGACCGTCCTTACGCAGAGGTATTACTTTCTCGACTAGCTTCACCACCCTACCGCGAGGAGGAGGTTTGTCATTCTTGACTATCCATTTCATCTTTTCTGTTTCCCCTAACGATGTCTTACCGTTAGACTTACTTTATGCAGAAGTCGGAGGAGCTGGAGGAGTTTGTGCCTTCGCGCATGTCCATCACTTATCAGGGGACTTATGGACCCATTGAGGAGATGATTCCTCCAGCCCCGGAGGAGCGGCGATTAGTGTCCCAGTCTATTCCTCATCACCAGACCTGGGTGAGCTCTCATTCTTCAGCTTATTCGGTGTACATGTATATATTTTGTGTTTCCCTGACTTTGTCTGTTTTTGCAATTCTTTCGCAAGGTGGTGACGCGGATGACAGCAGCCATGGGCGCCTTCCGGTACCAGCTGGTGAGATGGAGTCACCGAGCATCGTGTCGGCTTACGGATGGCATTGTGCCGGTATGTCTTTGTACATTGCTTTTATTTGTTCATTTTTGCCTTTTTACGCCTAACTTGTTTTGTTGTTTTTATTTTAGCCTGCTCCTCAGCCACGTACTCGTTCGAGGCTAGAGAACTTGAGGGATGAGGGGGATCGAGACGTCGGCGCACCTCTTTGGAGATCCCAAGTAGGGAGGAGGCGCGCAGCCAGGTCGAGGTTGAGGATGATAGCAACTCATTGTCAGGGGATGAGAGGCCACCTGATTATGGTATTCGGTGCTCTGTCCTCACGAGTCCCCGAGTGCTTTTGTGGCTGGTCTATCATCTCGGCCCGGTGGTGGGACGTACGAGGTTGGCTCGTCGTCATAGCAGCCAGAGCCCACTCCTTTTGCTAGGGGGAGTTTTCAGCAGTACGGGCCACACGGAGGTACTCAGTGGACTAGTCCTACGATCACGATCCCGACGACTGATGGTGCTGATATTGATCAGGTGTGGACTCCACGTGGTGTGCAGTTCTATGATACTTTTGGCATTCCTCGGGATTTACGTCCTCGAGCGCCATAGTTGCTCCTGTATGTATTTTTTTTGGACTTTCTAGGACTTTGCTCCCTAGACAATGGAGGGGAACCCTATTAGAGATGACATTCCATAAGGGTCTAGTACACTAATAATCATCAAATCGTTCAACATTCTTGGATACAGGGCACTTATATGGTCGACGATGATCTCTAGAAGGAATGGTTTGAGCAAGGCCATATTGTCTCATCACCCTAGAAGGGTAGTAAAAAGTTAACTTGGACAAGCTTGGAATACGGCAGGAAGGTTGAGTATTGACTCCAACCATCTTCTCAATTTTCCACCAAGGAATGATCCACTTAATAGAGAAGTCGCGAGTTTAAAAAATTCTACTCCACTCCCGGCGTCCCATCTTCGAGGAAAAACGCTTCTTCCTTCTCACAAGACAAGTTAGGAATATACTTCTCAATATTGTCAGGAGGAATGATTAATTCAAGTCCCTCCATTAGCCAAATCTGCAAGAATAGGAACAAATTGTTATTACTTTACAAAATTAAATATTTTTGATTTATGTAATTAATAGTATTAATTTTCTACCTGTAATAATATTGGAGATCCTCGAAGTGGTGCTTTGGGATCCTTCTTTAGTTAATCTAAACTAAGCATTGTTTCTCCAACAATTAATGGCATTGGGTTTCTCCTAGCGTCAATTTGTTCCATGAAAGATGCTAAAATAGCTTTCCTCATATGCATACTACCACTAGTAAGTAGAAATTGGCCAAACATGCAATAGAGAAAAACCCTTCTCCTATATATGTTAAATGAGTCCGACTTAGGTCTATTAAAATAAAAAGATGCATATTTTCTTAGATCAACTTCACTACCATCAACTATGGTTTTCAAATCATTTTCCCTCAGATTATAATAACGCTCAAAATCTTTATAGTATATTCACACACCTGGGAATTACTGCATGGTTTACAGAGGGAAAACCAAAAATAGCACCAAATTCTTCCAGCAAAGGGCTGACCCTAAGGAAAAGAAGGCTTTGGTTGAAAAGAAAGTTGTAGTGAAGTTGATCTAAGAAAATATGCATCTTTTTATTTTAATAGACCTAAGTCGGACTCATTTCACATATATAGGAGAAGGGCTTTTCTCTATTGCATGTTTGGCCAATTTCTGCTTACTAGTGGTAGTATGCATATGGGGCAAGCTATTTTAGCATCTTTCATGGAACAAATTTGACACTGGGAGAAATCCAATGCCAAAATTCAAGACTCCCATCATGTCTAAGAAGAAAAGTGTTGTGGAGGATAAAGGGAAAAGGAAGGCTGACCCTAAGGAAAAGAAGGCTTGGGTTGAGAAGAAAGTTAGCGTTTTTGCTAAAGGGGAAACTATTTCTTCTAAGGTTTCGGTTAGATTATCTAAGGGTTCCCTATTGGTAAAGGAGCTGGAAGATGAAGAAGATACAAACAAGATCTGGAAGAGAACTAGGAAGGGAAAGGTAGATTAGAGCATTACTTTGATTTCAATATATTAGACAATATTTAATTTCAATTTAATTTTATTTTTAAGCTTTTATTTCATCTATAATGTAATTTTTCTTTATCAATTATTAATGCAATTTTAGCTTTTGATTAAATTAACTTTTTATCTTCGACATTCCTTTATAATTTTAAGCAATGAAAACATTTTGAGTAATTTCAAAAATAATCCGAGTACGGAAGTCGAAAAATCTCCGAAGTAATCTGAAATAGTCGCGATTAATCGTAGCTTAGAAACGGCAAAAATCGGCTTCCATCGCGGCTCGTTGGTTCCTGATTTGCTGCGATATTTGATTTTTGCGATGCTGAGTTGAAGTGTCATCGTAAAAAGGCGGGATTTTGAAAATTAAAGTGGTCGCACCATTTAAAAGGGTTGCCTACGTATCCTTGTTAAGGAATCAGGGCAGGCGTAGCTCTCTTGAGTATAAAACTCAATTAAATTATGGGTAGAACTTCTTGTGTTGGTCAAGGTTTGACATATTCGAAAATTCATTACCATCCATGTCTGCGAGTTTAGCTGCGCCTCCAGATTGGATAGTTTTTATAATGTATGGTCTAGACCAATTAGGCCTAAACTTGCCTCCTGGGTCTATACTAGAACATTCTTTCTGAGTGCCTTTAACATCATGTCTCCTTCCTTGATGTTTCTTGTCTTGACCTTTTTGTTAAAGTGTCTAGCCATGCGAGTTTGGTAGCATTAGGCATGATGTAAGGCTTCTAGTCGTTTTTCATCCAGTAGAATTATCTCGTCATATCGTGCTCTTGTCCATTCGACCTCGTCAAGCTTACTTTCTAGTGCTATGCGCAAAGAAGGTATTTCTAGCTCTACAGGTTGTACAACGTCCATTCCATAAACTAGGGAGAACGGCGTAGTTCCTGTGGATGATTGGATTGACGTGCGATAACCCCAAAGAGAAAAGTGGAGTTTGTCAGCCCAATCCTTGTAGTTTTCTGTCATCTTTTCGATGATTGTTTTAAATTCTTATTGGTTACTTTGATTGCGCCATTTTCTTGAGGCCTATATGGAGAAGATTGGTGATGTTGAATTCCATACTTTTTATGCAAGTCTTCACACTCCGCTTGAAAGTGAGTTCCATTGTCACTTATCATTTCATGTGGGACTCCGTATCTACATACGATGTTCCTTTCAAGAAAGAGTGTCACATGTTTTGCAGTGAGTTTTGCGTAGGACGCTGCTTCAATCCATTTGGTGAAATAATCAATAGCAACGAGAATGTATTCATGACCTCCTGTTCCAAGGGGGGTGATTTTTCCGATGATATCTATTCTCCAAGTTGAGAATGGCCATGGAGATGTGTAAGTGTAGAGGAGTGATGGTGGAACATGTTGTAAATTAGCATATATTTGACATTTTTCACATCTTTTCACATATTGATGGCAATCTATTTGCATGGTAGTCCAGTAATACCCTTGATGCATGATTTTATGAACTAGCATTTTGCCATTCATGTGTGTCCCACATGTTCCTTGGTGTGTGTCCCACATGTTCCTTCGTGCATGATTCTCATCACTCTTTAAGCTTCCTTTTGCCTACACATAAGAGAGCTTTGCCTATAAGTACTCTTTTATGGACTTCATCGTTTCTGAGCACATAGTGTGAGGCTAAGAGTCTTAAAGCACGCTTTGCTCTTTAGTCAGCATTAGGTGGATATTCCCCTTTAGTGACATAATTGAGGATGTCGGTATACCAAGGTTCTTCTTCTTCTTCTTCCTGAATTACTTCATCATCCTCAATAGCTTGAATATAGGCAGGCTTATGCGTTGTTTCTATTGTTAAAGGCATTTGCTCAATTTCCTTAGGAATTCTAACCATGGAGGCTAGCCTTGCTAAGACATCAGCAAATTGTTTTTCTTCTCTTGGTAAATATGTGTATTCTATCTTTTTGAGTTGATCAGTAAGTGTTTCCAAATAGGTTTGATAGGGAGCTGGACTTTCACTCCGCACTTTCCATCTTTTAGAAATTTTTTTGATGATAAGGGACGAATCTCCGAATATCCGAAGTTTCTTGACTCCTAGTGCCAAGGCTGTTTTGAGGCCTACCACACATGCTTCATATTTCGTAGCATTGTTGGTAACGTCGAAGTCGAGTTTGATTGAAATTGGGACAGGTTCCTCCTTAGGTGGAACTAATAAGACTCCTACGACACACTCTTTCTGGTTGGATGCACCGTTGAAGTATAATATCCAAGTATCATTCTCAGTGACCATCAACTCTTCATCTGGGAAATCGTTTTCTTGTGCTGGTGTTAAATCCTCAATTAGAAAGTCTTCCAGGAAAACAAAGATCGTGGATCCTTTGATAGCCTTTTGAGGCATGAATCTTAGGTCGAATTGAGCTAAGTTTACTATCCATCTGGATATTCTTCCATTGAGTGTGGATTTCTCAAAGAGATACTTAAGGGGATCCATTCGAGATACCACTTAGACTGTATGGACAAGCATGTAATGTCTTAACTTGGTTGTGGCCCACACAAGTGCGAGGCACAACTTTTCAAGTGGTGTGTAGCGTACTTCATATTCAAGCATCTTCTTACATAGGTAGTAGATGTCGTTTTCCTTTCCTGCTACTTCTTGTGCGAGCATAGCTCCCACTGTTTCCTTGGTGACTGTCAAGTACAGACGAAGAAGAATTCCTAATAGTGCTGGTGCTGATACAGGAGGATTCGCAAGGTAGGCTTTGATCTTATCAAAGGCTTCTTGACATTCATCGTCCCATATTACTGGTACATTTTTCTTGAGTTTCTTGAAAATTGGTTCACATATTGTGGTGAGCTTTGATATGAACCTACTAATATACTGCAACCGGCCAATAAATCCTCGAATTTGCTTCTCGGTTTTGGGCGGTGGCATGGACATGATAGCCTTAACTTTAGTGGGATCTATCTCAATTCCTCTAGAGCTAATGACATAGCCTAAGAGCTTTCCTGAGGTAATCCCAAATGCACACTTGGCAGGAATTAGCCTCATGTTGTATTTTTGAAGTCTTTTGAAGAATTTTCTCAAGGCTACTTGATGGCTAGGACGATCCTTAGATTTTACAATCATATCGTCTACGTATACTTCAACTTATTTGTGCATCATGTCATGGAGTAAGGCAGTTGCTGCTCTTTGGTAGGTGGCACCCGCGTTTTTCAACCTAAATGACATTACTGTGTAGCAATAAGTGCCCCGTGGTGTTATGAAGGTTGTTTTCTCCATGTCTTCATCCGCCATAGCGTACCCATCCATAAATGAGAAAAGTGCATGATAGGCTGTATTATCTACTAAGATGTCGATGTGTCGTAAAGGGGTAGTCGTCCTTTGGACTTGCCTTATTGAGATCTCTGTAGTCAACACACATTCTTACTCTACCATCCTTCTTGGAAACTGGTACCACGTTGGTGACCCATTCTGGATATTTGAATACCTTGATAAAACCTGCAGTTATTTGTTTTTGAACTTCTTTTATTTTAAGAGCTACGTCGGGTTTCATTTGACGCAACTTTTGTTTTACAGGTTTCATTCCTAGAATTAGTGGTATAGTGTGTTGAGCAATTTTCTCTGTTTATTCCTGGCATATCTTCATCTGACCAAGTAAAAACATCGATGAATTCTTTAAGTAAATTTATTAATTGAGTTCTTTCTTCTTGATTTAGAGTTAAGCCAATTTTAACTTCTCTTTTAATGGTGAGAACCTTTGAGATGTTAACCGTTTAAGTTTCCTCAAATATTGCCGTTTTATTTTCAAGTGTTTCCATTGATTTAATTATTTCTTTGTCATTTTCATTATTAGCAAAGCAATGCTTGTCATCTTAGAAAGAAGACATATTATTGAATTCTTGAGCCATTACATAAAAAAGAGACAGGTCTAACGGGACCTGACTACTAACTATTCTAGGAGTAGGCGCTAAATTAGGTGGGATAAAAGAAGGTAAAACTGCTAAGGACTTAGGAGACTTATCAACGGAAGACTCGGACTCAGACTCAGACTCAGACTCGGACGACTCAGACACATCAAACATGGGTCCTTCTCCTGTGGTTATGGATATCTTCCTTCCACTTTGTTTAGTTACCTTCATGGTCTTGCGCCATCCCTGGAGTAATCCTTCCGCTGGAGTGATGAGCTTGAAGGAGTCAAAGTTTTCACTTTGTAGCACTGTTTGGATAAGCACGGAGTTGTCGTCAACACGCTTAGGCTCATTCTTCTCATAACAAAAGAGGAGTCCCATGACATTAAAGTCAAAGAATGGAGGTGCACGTTCCTTGTCCCAAATTTTGCTAGCATCCACTTTTGGAAGGTTGATGAAAATTTTTCCGTAATCTATAAGTCCTTGGATATAATCTTTGAATCCAAAACATCCTTCGATTGTACGACCTCTAGATTGATGGTATATGCAGTAGAGTTTGTCCATTCTTTTAAGGGACTCGAATGGTTTTGGTTCGCGAGGCTTAACCATGCCTCTTTCAAAGAGCATGTCAAAGGCTCTTTCATAAGTAGTGCCCATGGGTGTCTGAAGGAGAGGAATCGTTTTCCTTTTCGAGGATACAACTATTTTCCATTTTTTCTACCCTCCTATAAAGAACTTGAAGTTTAAGGGTTATTTCTTGCAGAGTATTGAGAAGGACATAAGCTTCCGCCCTAGTAGGACCTTGACTACCAACGTTCTTATTAGTAGCTTCTTCTTGGAAATCACTCATGGCATCGAAGAAAGTCTCCTCTTCTTCTTCAATGGCATAAACTTCTTCCATGGGAGGATCTTCGACTGGTTTAATGAGGAGTGATGGATATATTGGATCCTGTTCATCACAAATTGCCAAAGAGTCTGAAAGTGGAGAAGTATTGATGCTTGGTTTCTTACTAGCAGGAGGCACTGGAAGTTTGTTGTTATCAATCAAGTGTTGGATAACTTCCTTCAATTTCAAACAACTTTCAGTAGAGTGGCCCCTGCCTTGATGATACTTGCAATGTGCATTTGGATTCCAATTGGGTGACCTCTTTTCAGGTGCGCGATCTTGAATGGGTCCAATAGGAGCAATAAGTTCCTTAGCATGAAGACGATCAAAGGTGGTGTCGTAGCTCATCCCAATGAGAGTGAAATCTCTTCTAAATTGCTTCTTTTGTCCTTGATTATTCATGGCTAGGACATGGTTTAGATCAAAGGTACTAACATTGTTACTAGAGTGGGTGTTTTTGGAAGAAGAAGGATTGTCGTTCTTCTTTCCTTTCCAGCCACTGTTGTTACTATTGTTAGCAACTTTTTGTTTTGCCTGATCATCTTCAATTTCAATGCCTATATTGTAGACGGCCTTGAAAGTATTTAGATTGCATTGACATTTTAAATGCTTTTGACATTTGTCTTGGAGGTTATTAATGAACATCCTTACATATTTTTTCTCATTAGGAATTTCAATCATTCTAGCAGAAGTTTCCTTCCACTTATTATAGAAAGTAGTAAAACCTTCATTCTCTTTCTGTTTTAGCATTTCAAGTTCCCTATGATCAGTTTCTACTTGAATATTACATTTATATCTATCAATGAAAGCATGCGTGATAGATTCCCAAGTAGCGGTCTTCTCGTTGTCCATGGAGAATAACCATTGTTGGCACACAGGTTCAAGAGAAAGTGAGAATAGTGAAGGGAAAACCTTCTTGTCAATCCCCTTGATCTCCTTGATTGTTTTGAAAACCCTCAAATGAAAGTAAGGATTGTCAATGGGTTTAAACTTAGGGATGTCATTGGCAGAGAACTTCTACGGAAGAAGATCTTTGTCTAATGGGACCCCTTTGGAATTGATTCAAAGGTACTTATAATCATTAGAGATTTGACTCAAGATGTCCTCCATAAGCTTGATGGTTTCGGCTGGCACTTACTTATTAGGGTCGTTGACTTGAGTGGTAAGCCCTTTAAGCATCTCAGCGAATCCATTGACGGTTTGTTTAAGTTGGCCGACTTCTTCTTGAATGGTCATTATTACAAACCTTTTCCTGCGTCGAATCGATCTATCGAAGAGTAGTTATTGAAAAAAGGTGTCGTCCTTGATTAAATGCCCTTCTCTCCTTGACCAAGTGTTGTAATATTAAACCATTGACTCTTTTTAATGACTTGACTCGAATTGACTTTTATTTTTTATTGGGTTGCAAAGGCATAAAATGGGTGCATATTTTGGGAATTAAGTATGGGGATTTTATCAAATTTTAAGCAACATGATTTATGTTGGGAGGATATTATCCGACTTACCCCCCTAAAAAAAATGATAGAAAACCGCACACAAGACTCTAGACATGGTCATGGTGAAAGACATATACAAAGTGTGTGCATTGACTAGTGAGTGAAAGTGACATGCTCAAGACTCGTGTAATGACCATGGGACTATATGATTAAACTCAAAAAAACCAAATTAAGACCTTAATTGGTTATTTAATTAATTAAAAAAAAGTGTAGACTCGACGCGAAGACTCAAAAAGGAAAACCGAACCATCGTGAAGTGATGGAACTATCGCATTGTGTTGCCTTTATCGCAGCGCGATATAAATATCGCGTCGCAATAGAACTAACGTTCTGCGCTACAAGCCAAACTTTCGCGCCAGAGCTGGAACGTCAATTTAACTTGTTTTTAGTAATTCTTTCAAAAGGGAAGCCTATAGTCTTAGTAGTTCAAGTATGTTTAGACTTTATTAATCCAATTTAATTGATTAATTAATTAAGCAAAGTCCTGTTTAGTCATTAATTAGTTTATTAAGACTTTATGAACACAAGTCAACATAAAAGGTTAGTTTAATCACAAGCAAGATATGCACAAGTAAGGAATGCACAACTAGTCAAATAGTCACAATATGATGCAATGAATTTGCAACCTAACCATGGCTCTAGTTCTCTAAAGTTCAAGAATTATGGTAGTCAAAGAGGGTCCATGGTTATGAGTCCGAATGCATCGCGCGAAAGCCTTACCTTTGGAAGGGTTGGCGCGTATGGATTGGACCCCGCAAGTTAGACTTGATTCTATGGTTTAGTGAATTCCCAAACTCGGATGTACCCGTCATTGCACGGAGCGTTCGATTAGGTAGATGGAGCGTGAATTCCCAGGGGCTAAAACCATATGTAGAACACATATGGGTTCAAAAAAGAAGAAAAAACTTAATCAGGAAGTAGAATCGTTAAAACAGTACTAGAATCGGTAAAAACAAGAAGGCAGACTCCTGGCACGATGTCGAAGAACTCGGCGCGAGAAAACAGGAGCCATCGCACAACGACAACAATATCGCGTCGCGATATGACTGTCGCATGGCGATGGCACCTGTTGCCTCGCGAAAGTTCCTACGCTTCGAGGCAATTTTCTGTATTCTTCGGATTTTTCGATTTTCGTAGTATTTTTTCTATTCTATTTGTGAAAGATATTTCCCAATTTTCCTACGTGTGAAAATTCTATGCTTTTCATGCATTATGGATGGTCTTTCCAATGCGGACCTTTATATGCTTATGCCACAATGTTAATCGAAATTACGCACATGAATATTTAGAATTTTTAAAGTCTCATCCACTCATTCTAAAGTCAATTGCCAAAATAAATTTTAAGAATCAAAATTAGAAATCCTCCCCAGTGGAGTCGCCAAAAAACTGTAGGGAATTTTTCAAACACCAACTTAGAGCCCTACCGTGATCATGCAATTAGGCATGGTGGCGTCCAAAGGGAAAGAAGCTAGAGATAAAAGAGTCGCTAACAAGTTTTAGGAACTTGTAAACCGTTCACGGGTGTGAAGGTTACACCCCATTCACGATCAGGGAGATCGCTAACTCCACAGTGGTCCAGAACCATGACTTGATATTCGGGGATGATAGTACAAATCCAACCTAAAAGAGATTAAATCTGCCCTAAATCGGCCTCTACTTAATTCTTATGATATTCATGTGCGCTTTCTGATCAACATGCATACAACAAGTTAACCCTAAAGCTATTTAACCTATTTTGGTTGATTATTAATGCACAAATAAACCTACTATTGGTGATCACTTGAATTAAAATCATATTAAGCCTAAATCAAATTATTAATTATCTAATTAAGCGTGATTTCAAGCAAAAATTCCCTTTAAACCTGCAAGAAAGGGGCGTGATCAAGAAATCATGGATAATTAAGCAACATATGATTAACACAACATTCAGCATCATAATAATAAATAGCAAGATCCTAGGCATGATACTAAACGGATTAATAACAAACCCTAGCATGTTACTAATAAATAAAGATCAAAATTTTATCCTAAACGTGATACTAGAAAGCATGATATTAGAAATATTAATTAACACCCTAAACATGATACTAGGGATCAAAACATCCTAAACATGATACTAGGAATCATAGAAGCATCCTATCATGATACTAGGAATTAAAATAATATTCTAAGCATGATTTATATATCAAAAGCGAGGAATAAGGATAGTAGATCTACTCACTTTGATGCTTCGTACCTCTTTCTATCAAAACAATACACACGTTAGTAACTTCAAGAAAGATTAAATCAAATAAATAAATCAAACAAGAATTGAAATATGGATTTGGGACCAAACCCTCAGAACTTTCAACCTTTCACGTCGAGATCGAAGGTGTTTGGGGTAATAAATAAAAAAGAAGCCGGTTGCCTGGCGGCGTTGGGAAGATTTCTCAGCCGGTTAGGTGACAAGTGCCTCTATTTCTTCCAGGCCATTCGGAAGAGGTCTAGGTTTGAGTGGGGAGAAGAGGCGGAAATGGCATTCCAAAAGCTAAAGCAACATCTGCATTCGTTGCCAAGGCTAGTGAGTCCCCTGCCCCGGGAGGTCCTCTACATGTACCTCGCCGTCTCTGATCATGCCCTCAGTGCCGTTCTCCTCGCTGAGAGAGACGGTAATCAGCTACCGGTGTATTTCATCAGCCATGTGCTTAAGAATGCTGAACTCCGGTACCCCATGATCGAAAAATTTGGGTTGGCCCTGTTCGTCGCAGTCAAACGGTTGAAGCCCTACTTTTTGGCTCACTCGGTGATTGTATATACAGACCAGCCGCTCAAGCGCCCAATGACCACCATCGAGTCATCCGGTAGAATGATCAAGTGGGCTGTTGAAATACAGAGCCTTGAGATAACTTTTGAACCCAGGCGGGCAGTGAAAGGTCAGGCGTTTGCCGACTTCATTGCCGAGATGACTAGGCCGGTGCAACCGGAAAATCCTGATCAGGTTTGGAAGTTATTCGTAGACGGTAGCTCTACGGTGAACGGCTGTGGTGCAGGCATCATATGCCATTCTCCGGAAGGGGATAAGTTTGAGTATCCACTACGGTTCCGGTTCCAAGCCTCTAATAATGAGGCAGAGTATGAAGCCCTGCTAGCCGGTATACGCATGTGTAAGGCTGCAGGGGCAACAAAGATCGCCGCCTGCTCTGACTCTCAATTGATTGTTAGCCAGTTCAATGGTGACTACGAGGCCACCCATCTGGCTATGATCAAATATCTGCAGGCGGTCAGAGATAAGGCCGTGTCGCTTGACGAATTTCATCTAAGTCAGGTGCCCCGGTCCGAGAATAATCAGGCGGATGCCCTTTCCAAGCTGGCGTCATCCGCCTCCTGTGATGCACCTAGAACGGTTTTTCGGGAAGTCATTGAGAAAAGAAGCATTGATCATGACCCCATAGGTATCCTAGACCGAAGTGCCACCTTGATGGACCCCATCCGGGCTTACCTGGTAGACAGTACCTTACCGGATGACCCTTCAGCAGCAATGGCGCTCAAGAAGCGAGCTCTGAGCTTCGTTATGCATCACGGAGAACTTCTCCGGAAGGGTTATCTACAGTCGTATCTTAAGTGCGTAACCCCTGAAAAGGGAAGAGAGGTTCTAGAGGATCTGCACGCGGGTTTTTGTGCCTCACACATAGGCGGAAGGTCCTTGGCAAGAAGAACCAGGCGGCAGGATTACTTTTGGCCCACTCTTGAGGCAGACGCCATGGATTTGGTAAAACGGTGTGAAAAATGCCAAAAGTTCGCCCGGCTGATACATCGACCGACAACTGACTTGACAGCCATCCATAGTCCGGTTCCGTTCGCAAAATGGGGCATGGACATCTTGGGTCCTTATACGCCTGCTACAGGCGGTCGTCGATACATTTTGGTGGCAGTAGATTACTTCACCAAATGGGTTGAAGCAGAGGCGGTCAAAGGCATAAAAACAAAAGACGTGATCTCCTTCATTTGGAGAAATGTCATCACCCGGTTTGGGGTTCCAATGTCTATGGTCTTTGATAATGGACCTCAATTCGAAACGCCTGTCCTCAAGAGCTGGTTGGGAGATCAAGGAATCTCCCATTGTTTTGCATCTGTTGGCCGTCCTCAGGCAAACGGTCAAGTTGAGGCCTTCAATAAACTGATCTCAGACGGTATAAAGAAGAAGGTAGAAAGAGCTGGTGGACTATGGGCAGAAGAGCTACCTCATGTCCTTTGGGCCATACGGACCACTGATAAAGGGGCAACCGGTGAAACCCCATTTCTCATGACATACGACACTGAGGCGATGCTCCCCATTGAACATTATGAGCCAACGCTTCGCATCATGCTATATGATGAGGCAGCCAACTGGGAAGCCACGCGGCTTGCACTAGACGCTCTCCCAGAGCGAAGGGGCAACGCAGCTTTGCGCCATGAGATTTACCGCCTGAGAATGACACGAGCCTACAACAAGCGAGTTCACAAACGACCCCTGAAAGTAGGAGATTTTGTGCTTCGCAAAATGGAAGCAACTGGTAGGGGCAATGAACAAGGCAAACTGACTCCAAATTGGGAGGGACCCTACCAGATATTTGAAGAAGTACGGGACGACACATACCGCCTGGAAGCCCCAGACGGTAGAAAACTGCCTAGAACTTGGAATGTAGATAATCTCAAAAAGTACTACTACTAGAAATTGTATAGTTTTTATTTCTATATAATTAATGAGAAAGATTTACTACATATAATGCTTACATGCGCCATATCTTGTGCTTAACACAAGCGGCTCCCTTTACTTATTTCCCATGCGCCCTTTGTGCCCAACACAAGCGGGCCCGAAAATTTTATGAATCAGCCGGTGACACCCATTCGGGTGAATTCATCGAAGAGAACATCTCCCATTTGGGTGGAAAATTGTTCTAGTGATCAAAAATCAGGCGGCCCTAACCGCCTGATTGATCCATAGCACCAAAGAACTACGGGTTAGCATTCCCAATCATGCATCCGACCCCCTCTTTGGATCGAGTATCATTTAAGGCTGATCTCAAAACAGACAGCCGGTACCTAATGTCCTGCTTAATCGACCAAGAGAAGGCAGGCAGGCAAGCATCTAGGTTAGGCCAAGAATTTATGAAGGGTGTTCTTGCGAAAACCCAACCGACAACTGTTTCAAACGGTTGATACTTAGCACTTCGCTAAAACTTCAGCATTTGCGCTATAGCATATGGATAGCCGCCTGGCACCATTTCGCCTATACCAGTCTCCTATCCAGGGGCAATTACCTACCCTAACCCCAACAAGTCATGCGGAAACAGTTTCATTCAAAATAATAATAATAATAATAATAGAGTTGCTTGCGAAGACTCAGACGGTTAGGTTACCGGCTGGGTTCTCTTGTCTACCCTTGCAAATTTGTTTGCCTACCTTCACAAATTTCTTTGCCTAGTTTGCGAAGACTCAGACGGTAATGTTACCGCCTGGGTTCTCTTGTCTACCCTCGCAAATTTCTTTGCCTACCTTCACAAATTTCTTTACCTAGCTTGCGAAGACACAGACGGCGGTGATGCTGGCTGGGTTTTCTTGGTTATCCTCGCAAAAATTATCAAAGCAAGAAAAATGCAATATTTAAGACATTCAAAGAATTCAAAGCAGCAAAATGAAAAGAAGCAAATTCATCCAAAACCGGACCAACCGGTTGAAATATAGCAGAAATAACCGGCATACCGGTGAAAATGTTAAAAATTGTTTACAAAAATATAAACCGGCACAGCCGGTGAAAATATCAGTGCTCAAAATAGAAGACAATAGCAGAGTAATCCGACCCTTCCGGCGCTATTACAAGATAATGCACGGCGCGCAGGGCGGGAGGTCGTTGCTACTCTACATTCACTGTTACCCAGTCGCCCCGAGCCTGGCTCCCTTCCGGATGAGCTGGGTCGGTGTTAGGGACGGAGCCGGGAGCAACCTCATCCTCGACTGTCGTCTCCAAAGCAGCCGATTCCGCCTGCATTCGCTGGAACTCGGCTTCCACCCACTGCTCATACGGCTCGGGACCCGGCTGGCCCTCCTCTTCAGCCAGAATGGCTAGGTCTGCGTACTTGTAGGCGAGCTCCCAGACGTGGTAGTCTGCATCCGGGTGGATGATGGAGAACGCCCTCTTCATTCTGTTTTGGCAGTCATGCTCATTCTCCTCGATGAGCCGGCTCTGATCAGCCTCTAGGGTGGACTGGAAATTACGCTGAGCAGCGGCAGCCTCCTTGACCAGGCGGTCATTCTCTAACTGCAGCCGTTTGTTGTCCTTTTCCGCCTGGTCGAGCCGCTTGAGGGGCTCTTCATGCTTTTTCAGCTTGTCTTCAGCGTTATCCAGGGCCGCCTGGAGGTTGTCCATTTTCAGCTTTTGCTCTGAGAGGGCCTTTTGGAGGGACTTGACCTGATCCGCCAGTTGCATGATTATAGCTTTAGTCTCTAAGTCATGCACAATCATTAAATAATGAGCAACGCTATGCGCGTCATTCGCAGAATGTTTGGCTCTTCTTACCTCTTCCTGTTTGCGGATGTAGGCCCTCTTAAGCCCCTCCACGCGGAGCAGTGCCTGCAACAACAACACAACCGGTATTAGTTGAAAGACCGGATGGGTATATAACAAATTATGTGCCGGGTGGGTACTCAATTACTTACATCGGCCAGGTCGACCATAACCCGGTCGGCATTGAAGGTATTGATTCCAGGAATCACCTCCTTCTTGTCCCGGGGGACGACTTTCTGCATGGCCTGGGCGTATTGAGCAACGTCCGGCCAGCGTGGTGAGTTATCTGCACCAGAAACAGACGGTGAGAATGCTGCGTACGCTCCACCAACGGACAGCCGGCTGATCGGAGAATCTCCCGGCTGCGAAGAAGAGTACGATTTTACCCGCATGGGTATGTCGAGCAATGTGAGATCAAAAGGGTTTGTACCTTTTTGGGAAGCCTTTTGGCTTCCAGAAGAAGATGGACCGGTTGCGGTCCTTATTGGAGTGGCCTCTAAGGCCTTCTCAGTGTTAGACCCGCCTGGGGTCTTTATTGATTTACCACCGGTAGTAGCCCGGTCGGTAGAAGCAGTTCTCGGCACCTTGAGTGGCGGTTCCTCAACAGACGGCCTTTGCCAGATCTGTTTTTGTAAAGAACGGGGAATAACACCGTCCTGAAATAAGACCACAAGCGGTTAGATAAATAACTAGCCAAAACAACATCAAAGTTAATCGTAGAGAAGGTCAGGCGGTCTAACCTTTTTAGCCGCCTGAGCGGCAAGTTTCTTCTCCAGATTTTCCTTGCGGATATCTGAAGCCTTCCTTGCGGGTGTCTTGGCGGAAGGTAGCATTCTCTTAGCTTCTTCTGCAAAACAAAAATACATCCGGTCAGAAATATGAATTACATTGCAATCAAGAGAAAAAGGGGAGCCGGCAACAAAATTAACCGGCTAGGGTTCGTAACCTTTGGTATTCCACATTTTTCTTAGGCCGCAGGCGGACAAGAAACACTCGTCCTTGAAAAATTCGTGTTTGGGCACCCAGTTCTTGGGTACCCTTATTATCTCTCCGGATGTGAGAGAGGTAGAGGTCAGGTCGAAGAAGCCAGAGTCCAGAATGGCCACCCGGTCGGTATCAGGAACAGGGGGCAGCCGGCACTTTTGCCCCAAAAGCTCTGGCTTCCGGTTGTAGGTCCGGTATTCCTTGTTCTCCTCTTCAGACGGAGCTTTGACCAGGTAGAACCCGTTCTTCCAGTCCGACCAATTGGACGGTTTGTCCAAGGTCATCATATATTTGGGGTGAGTAGTCAAGGTATACCAGGCCCTCCAGCCGCCTGGGCTCCAGCTCAAATAGTGCATATGGGCAAACGCCTCCCAGCCGGGGTTGAGACCCTGCATCTCGCAGGCGGCGATGTACCCCAAAATGTTCACCCAAGAATTCGGGGTGAGTTGCCAAATGCCCAGGCCATACCCCCTAAGTATGGCCTTAATTGTGTTGTGAAGGGGGAAGCGGACGCCAGCTAGGAAAGCCGCTTCGTAGCATCCAAACCAGCTGTTAGCATTGGGCTGGTCATCATCCCATACAACCGTCCCAAACTCCTCCGGCACGGTCATCTTGTACCCCTCACCAAGCTGCCGCCTAGTAATAAAGTCTAGAAGGGAAGACCGCATGAGGGCGCGGTCCTTTAAGGAGACGGGGATCATGAGAGGGTCATTTCGGCTTTGCCACGAAGGCCTCTCCGCCTCCTCGCTATCTTCCGATACGGTTAAGTAGCTGGAGCTACTACTTTCAACCCGTCCGTCATCGGAGCCAGCTGGGGAGTTGGGAGCATCATTGGCAGCTCCTGGCTGCTCAGCCTCCTCAGCCGGAGAGGTATCCTCGTTGTAGGAGCCTAGTATGCTATCGCTTGGGGTGGCGGGGGTACCGCCAGATGGTTCTCTAACCTCCCCGTCTAGTCCTCGTGTTTCAGGCGATAACTCGTTCGAGTCCCCGCCTCTGTAATTGGGGTCCATTGCTGTTCCCCGAATTCTGGCCATGGTGTCCTGCACAGACACGGAGTCGGTCGATACAGGCGTTGAAAAGGGGAAATTCCAAAGATCAGAGGCGGCAGATCCAGTTCTAGACTCAGCCGTACTAATTGACCGGCTGAGTTCACAACTATGGTCCGGGTACGGGTATAAAGGGTCCATCTACCTATGGGACTTGTAAACAAAAATGCAAGTAAAAGACTCAAGCGGAAATACATGGAAAAACAAGAAGGAAAAGAGACGGTACCTAGAGAAGAAAAGTGTTGGAACCTCAAGAAATTTCTTGGGTATGCTTGCGAAGACACAGGCGGTTTGAATACCGGCTGGGTTATCTGAAGTACTCTCTCAAAATCTTTTGTTTGCTTGCTACTGCACAGGCGGTCTAAAACCGGCTGCTCGTAAACTATCAAATCTCCGTGTGCTCTGAATTTCAAGTACCGGATGCTCTCAAAATTCAAGAAATTTCACGAAGTATGTAAATAAGGCTTCGTGTGCTTCCTCCCCTATTTATAGGGTTTTTCCCGGAAGGCGAAGGGGCGCGACCCTTCCCCTTCTGCTTTTCCCCCTTCAGTTAGAATTTGAAGGGGTTTCAAAAAAAATATATATATATATATATATTTTTGCTCCATCAGCTCTCTTCTCAGGTGCCACATGGCACCCTGCCACGTCAGCACCTGAGAGGGGCAAATGTTTGGGGTAATTTTACCCCAGCCACGTGGCCCAATGGCTGAGCGACACGTGGCACCTTGCCATTGGTCTGCAGGACTCCAATCCCCTGCTGACACGTGTCCTAGGAACCCTAAATGGGGAACCAATGCTCCCCACTAAAAATAGTGGGAGAGTCCTCATTAATGGGGTATTCAATTCCTTCCAAAAGAATTCACTCACATTCAATTGGTACTCAATACAATCATAAATACAATTTACACAAAACCCGAGCAATCTTAATTGCGGAATTCTCCCATTACGCGAGAAGTAATTATCCTTTTTACGCACTTTCTTCCTCCCGTACATCACTGACTTGATCGTCGGAGGCGGAGCTCCACCCAACCGGATTCTTCGTGGTTTTGCAGGTACAGGCGGTCGAAGGGCATTCTTGGAATTGTAACTGTCCCGCAGGACACATCAAAAAACCCCGAAACAGAAGGCAACTACGAGAAGGGCTTGGAGTATTCAAGTCTCGCGAAGGATGTATGGTGTGTGATGTGTTTAGGCTAAGGCTAAGAAAGAGAGAGAAAAGCTTATAACTTAGTGAGGGATTAAGATAACGATTGTTGGTGAATCAAAACGGAGGAAAACGTCCTCTATTTATAGAGAAAAACAAGGGAAAAGATCAGAAAAGAGTCAGAATTCAACTCGTAGTAAAACAGATTGTATCGCAAAATGCCAGCTATATCGCGTCGCGATTCTTATATCGCGTCGCGATATTAGCATCGTTTAGCGATACTTTTTGGAAGATAGAATCCGTACGGAATCCGACTTCCAATGAAATTGGATTAATCGTATTTCCGTAAGTATTCTAGTTTTATCATAATTAAATCTCATAAAAAAAACAAGTGTTTTATCTGAAGTAAAATTCTTTTATTTTTATCTTTTCAAAAAACAGGATATAAATTAGAACCTTCTAAAGAATTCTAGAAACTAATAAATTCTAAAGGATTTAGGAATGATGTTAAGGCTAATGGACCCTCCACATTGTCATTGGGTCGTAGGTAAGGCTCGGTTTGGGCCAAGTTTAGTATTTTGGCCATAACTTCTTCGTTATAACTCATATTTGGGCTTATAATATATCGTTGGAAAGATCTTTTCAAACCCCATCCAACTACAAAATTATTGGACCCAGACTATGGGACCAAAATAAATTGGTTTGTACGTTTTATAAAGAAGACACGAAATAAACTATTTTGGGTTTAAAGACACGAAATAAATGATAAACATTAAAGGAAAGGGTTAGAAATGGTCAAGGCTAAAGGAAATTCACGAGACTCTTCGACTCTTCACCTAACTCGATAATCAAAGACGTGAAAGGTACTCATCACTGGGTTTAATTTTTGGGGAGACACAATCAGGTGTCTACACCTGCAGGCAAATCTCTGGAAGCTAATACAGAACACCAAAATGGAGAATACTCCCCAAAAGTTTTTCTCATGCCTACTATTTTTTAAGCCACTTTAGAGTTGCATCAAAAACGCATATATTGATAAGATCAGATTATCTTTTCGGCTCATAATGTACCAACTAATAGTTAAAGGGTCTAAGCCGTCTAACACCAACATAAATGCATAACGAGTTTGGGTTCAGGAACTGTTTGGTGGTCAAAATAGTTGAAGCATATTTCTGCATATGAGCAACAATCCACTTTTAAATTTTTCTCCCTACAATCAAGCTTTGACACATGCAAAGCTGTCTCAGCCGCCATCTCGTTCTTAACCTCTTTCTCAATCTTCTCCAGACACAAAGTAGTGTAGATATGACCCCAACAGGTAACCAACCATAGAGGTCCACCTATTTTTTCTAAGCTCTGACCTTCGTTAAGAGCATCCTTACATCTAAATAGACATCTTTACAATTGTCATAATAAGATTAGACTTAGCGTTACAATAAACTTGTTATAAGAAATGTTCACTGCAAGTGGCAATAACAGTGCAGAAATGCCACCAGACTTGCACATCATCAAATGAGTAAGAGCGAATAAAATAAAAAGTACCTTTTCCTCCTGCGATACCTTGTCAGAATATGATGACGATGCAAAGTATGAAATATAGGCATTGAAGCCCATCTTGCTACTTTTATACTTTGCCAACATTTTCTTACGAAGGTTATGACTTCTGTTGTATAAGGGTCCAATGCCTTAATTAGGCTGAACACTCTGATTTGCTGACCTTTATCATCATAAGGTGATAGACCAATAAGGAAGGTTATATCAGCAAGGGTGACAGTCATGCAACCTTGGCGCAGGATGAAACAGTTTAACACGGGATCCTAGAGCGATATAAGGGCACATGTCAGTGATCCGTTGAATGTAATCTTGCCATACTCGCTAGTCTGAGGAAACAAAAAATTCTCTTCTTTACCTATGAGGAGTGGAACTTGGAAAGCCTCATGAACCAACCCCTAGCCGTCAGGTCTTGTACCTAACTTTTTATTGGATTCTGGCTTAAAATCCAATTGTCGTTTAGATGCAATTCATTGAATGCAGCAGGGTGAGGTGTACCTTCACCAAGGATAAACTTGGTTAACTGGAGCTGAATTTCCTTTCAGAAATTTTGTAGAGCATCTGAAGATGAAAGGTCAAAGTGAAATGCTGGCCCTATAGAGGCAGTGCCTTTTAAAACACCTTCTTTGGTGGTCGAAGATGAAATATGCCATAGGAAGTCAGATTGAAAGTTCTAAGGGTACTTGCTTATCAATTCGCACAATTCATGAGACTTAATTTAATAATCTTTTACTAGAAAGGATTTGAGCACTTCTTGTAAAGGAGGAGAAATCATTTTGTATTTGGCAAAGTTTGAAGAATAGAAGGTTGAAAATTTTGAATATTAGTGAGTGAATTGGTGATGAGATTGGGTGAAGGATACCTTGAAGGTTTTTATGGTTTTTCCAAGCGTTAGAGAATTAGTTAGAATTGTAGCGTTTGATTTCGTTCAAATACAAAAAGATTCGAATGGTTTGGTAGAGTTTGCTTTAAGAGAAATTGATTCCCAGTTGAAATTGAGTTGCGCAACCTTAAATACAACATGTTAGGGCTCAATTTGCTAAATGGAAATCAAGATATGAAAGTAAGAAATTACTAAATTACCCTTTGACAAAGCTTACCAAATAACACTGTTGATAGCTTATATAGGGTAATTGCTAGGTAATTTCCAAAAATTATATAATCTAAAAGTGAGAAGAACATTTATATCAACTTATAAATATAGGTTGAGATCATTAAATCACTTTTACTTGAAACACACAAGGTTTATCTTCTCTCTTCACAAAGATATTTTGTCTGAAAATCCACTTTAAAGTATTCCTAAAAATCCTTCTTTCACCTTAGGTATGAAGAGTTCAACCTCTAGCACAGCCGAGTCTCGTCCCAAGGGGAAGACAATAAAAGTTAATCTAGACATAGATGAATTATCAATGGAATTCCCTGAGATAGAGAAGCTTTGCTCGGATGAGGACATCCAAGAGCTAAAGGTGTTAGATTTGGAAAAGTGGGATCCTATGGAGAAGGATGCCAAAAAGGCAGAAGATGCTAAGTTCCATCGCCAAGCTGTGTTTGGCAATGCACGTGTAGGCTTCAACCCTGATCTGGTGTTAGGAGATGAGCTAGTGAGGAGGAAGAAAAGCCACAAGTGCAGAAGGGCTGAAGGTAAGCCTTCAAAGAAGAGGTGACAAAGAAGAGTTAAGAGGTTTCCACCAAGAATCTTGGGAAGGATGATGATAATAAAGCAAGGAGACAACTCTGATTTGTCCTCAGGTATGTATGAACCAGCACACAAGTGTCTTAGAAGCCCCAATCACACTTTATATTGATCAAAGGCTAGGGGAGCTTGGTTCGATTTCTTTTGTCTAATTGAATTAACTTTTGGCTAAGGAGTTAAGTACTCAAAGATGATGTGTTACATATTCTTAGTTCTTCTGAAAATAAGTAATTAAGCATGTTTTTTTACCATGTCTTAACTCTTTGAAGATTTTAATTTCTGTTTATGTCTGATCTTAGGCTTGTTCAAATTATGTATTTAATATAAATTAAAAATATTTTTTTCTTTTGATCAAGCGATAAAATTGAATTTTTGTGATTATACCCACACAAATATATTTTTGATTTTCTAAATATTAAAATATATGGGTTGTAATTATAATTAATTTGCACGACTTACCAAGTAACAGACAATCGTATTTATAGACATTTAAGTGAAAAGAGACTTCTAATTCCCCAATAAAAATTAAATGATCAGTGAAATTATTAACTTGAAAGTGGAAGTTACTATGCAAATTCCGTCACGGTTTAGTTCTGAATTCATTCCCCTTAATGTGATTTTTGGATAAACTACTTTCAAGAAGTTGAAGAGTTACATGGTTTCACCACGACGTTTTGAAGTAACGGAGGATTTCAACCGTCAAGGAAGTGACGCAAAAGTGATTATAAATATGAGTAGTTCACTCAAAATCTTCCTTCTTCACTAAGTTAATTTTATTTCTCTCTCTTTTCTCTCTCTAAAAGTAGTCTGTCAGAGTTGTTCCCTTTCTCGAAATACTCACATAAAAAAATTTCAATGGCAGAAGATATAATTCCAGAAGAAATTCCACAAGAAAATGAGGAGTTACAAGAGGATCAGGATCAAGCACAAAATGAAGTGGTTGCACCATGGCCAGTTTTTGTGCCAAGAAACAGTGTCGAATATCTTATGGAGAAAATAGTTCCTTGAAGTACCCTGGTGTCTGTCCCAATCATCATTTAGCAGTTGATAGATATCCTAAATGGGTACAAAGCTACAGAATGAGGAAGAGGGGAATTCTTAACATAAGAGTTAACAAAAGATGGGGTGATCGATTAGTAATTTTAAAAGACCCTACAGCCCCTGTTATCGCCAATGCTTTCACTGTTAGTTCAGATGTTGATCTTCTCACTAATCACATCTTGCCTAGGCTTGAAGAAGACGATGACAAGGCAAATGCTGCCTTAATTGACTTTCTTGACTTTGACTAAGTTGAGAAGTCCTAGAATCAGTGAAGTGTCTTTGGGTTAGTTGATTCAAACATAACAACCATTGAGCTGATATCAAAGTAGAGTTGGCGCTAAGAAGCATAATAGTACAACAGTTATGGGAGTCAGCCATAAGTGCTCCATTTTGCCTATAACTAGAAGTGCAGGGATAAAAAGACATGAGTGGATAACTCAACAACAAACATTTCATTTCTTTTAAGCTTCTCCTTAGCTTTCGCAGTTTCCCTTGGCTTAGTAGCCAAGTGATAGTGTATTTTATCACATATCATGTATTGAAGATTGTTCGTCTTTTACAACCTCACCTTCAACTTGTACAACTGTAGACTTGACTCTATCCTTTCAATAATGGAATGCATTTGTATCTTTTGTCATATGTTTATCTACTCATTTTAATGAGCAATTTAACTTGTTTTACTTCTTTTGGAAACACTTCCTTATTTGTGTTTTTTCGTTAGCAAGGTTATCAATCTTTGAAACCGGTAAATCGAGGGGTAGCCCCCTAATACTCTAGAACAAGATAGAGTATTTAAGTTGTTGGTAAAGATCAATGTTTACCTCAACAGTGAAGTATGTGGAAGTAAATGAAAAATTATGCGTAAATGTGAAGTAATTACAGATAGATTTTGTGTATAACTGTGTTAAGTTATTGTCAATTACTGCTTGTTGATGGAATCAAGTATTTGTGATTTTATTCTATAATCACGGAATTGATGTGTATTATGGAGTTGAAGTTTTCATTATTTTTTTTGTAATGGAGCCTGCTAGATGTGAAATGAAGTCAAAGAGAACTCTTTTAATTTTTTTTTATTTTATTATTTTTTTTATTTATTTGTGTGAAGTTATCTGAATTGTTGTATTTGGATTGTTGTTTGGTGATGCAACGGTTATAAGTGTTGATGTGTATTTTTTGTCTTGATCTATGGAATAATTATATAGATATACCAAATTGTTTACACTTTTCTGTAGGGGTTTCTTTAATGATATAGAGAATGGAGGAAGTTAGGGTAGTAGGTGGTGAAGGGGATTGAAGGTTGTGTGATAAAGGTAGTGGCGTATAGCATCTTGTTCCTACTTCAGAATAGCAGGAGGTGGGAGATGGAATTAGTCCCCATATATGTGCCGGGGAGTTAGTGCCCTATGTGGATAGGTTTAGAACACTGGGTACGCACACACCAGAAAACATGGGTGGGCGCAACACTATAATTCACCAATAAAAATAATAGAGACAGTACAAAATATAGTAGCAAGCAATCACATTAGTGTAGTGAGTTATGTGGAGGCTCTTAGGTGGGAATGGTGATTAAGACATGGGAAGATGTAGAAGTATATTACAAAGAGTATGCACAACAAAAAGGTTTTGGGGTAAGTAGGGTTGCAGGAGTGTACTCTAAGTATGGTCTAAGAGATAGAATTGCCACTATATGGAGGTATGAGTGCTGGGGTAGGCCAAATTTGAGGCCTATAAGGGAAGCTTAAAAAAAAGGCAAAAGCCATGGAAGTTGCTGGTGCAATTAGGAAGCTAGGGGACTTGTCTGTGAAGATGAAATGAGTAGGAGGAAGTGAAAGTCTGAGAAGTGTGAGTGTAAGGCAATGATATATGCTTGGCGTTGTAGTGAAGGTTATTGGGAAATAAGGAAAGTGAAATTGGAGCATTCGAACCATAACCCTAAACCCGGGCAAGCAAAGCTTGACAAAGAGTACCAGATGAAGCAATTCACCTCAAGAGTTAGGAAGAAGCTGTTGAATTAGTTTTACGAAGGTGTACTAGTTTCCCAAATCCATGGGTGTCTAGAAACAAAGACTAATGGAGAGGATAACCTGCAAATGACTGTGAAAGACCTTCAGCATGAAATGTACAAGGCTAGGCAGCTAAAGATGGAGGGTGGGGATTCAGCTGCAGTGATGGCTTATTTTGAACAAATGCAAGCTTGAAACTATGAATTCTACCACGTTCAGCGTTTGGATGACCAATGATGCCTCAAAGATGTCATTTGGGTTGATGCTTAAAGTCGTGTTGCGTATGAGGAGTTTGGTGATGTTGTTTGCTTCGATGCAACATATTTAAAAAATGATTATAACCTTCCCTTTGTTAACTTTATAGGGGTCAACCACCGTGGCAAGACAAATTTTTCTAGGATGTGTGCTGGTTTCTCACGAGGATTACGATACATTTACGTGGATATTTAAACAATGGTTGTGTTGCATGAATAACCGTGCTCCATTAGCTATCCTTAAAGATCAAGTGGCAGCTATGCAAAAGCTGCTGGAGGAAACCATATGTCGGGAACTAGACATCGATGGTGTATTTGGCACATCATGAAGAAGATCCCTGAGAAACTCTGCAAATGTTCAAGGTACATACGACACTATGTGATTGATATTCTTGCATGTCATATGTTTTTTATTTGTTGATTTTAATACCAAATTTTTGCCAAATGTCTTTTGTGATGACTGAATCTTCCGTTGTAAACAAGTGTTACTCAGGTATGCAGAGTTCAAGAATTAGTTAAAGGTCGTTGTGTATGAGTCTTAATGTGGAGGAGTTTGAAAACAAGTGGAATGTTGTGATTGGGCAATATAAGCTCGAGAGTAATGAATGGCCACTTTCTTTGTACAAAGAGAAGCAGATGTGGGTACCAGTTTAAATGAAGGAATATAATTTTGGGTTGGTATGTAGACAACACAGCGTGTGGAGAGTATTAACAGCTTCTTTGATGGATTTGTGAACTGCTACACAAAGTTATGTGAGTTTCCTGTGAAATATTCAAAGGCCAGGACAAAAAGGGTTCATGATGAGATGAATGCTCATGCAAATTTCTCTAAGTATCTCGTCGGCTTGCCTTTGGCTTTAAGGTAACAAAGTTATTTTAGAAGATTTGTACTGACCGAAAGTTTTAAGAAGTGCAAACTGAATGCGTTCGGATGACATATTGTTACTCGTGAAGAGACAAAGATTTCTAAATCAGCTACACAATATGTCCTTGAGGATCGTGTTTGGATTGTGTTGGAGGGATCAAGTGAAGAGATCATAATTGATCGTAGAAGGTATTACTGTGCTGCATTTATAAAGGACACTGGTGAGGTATCATGTGATTGTTGGAAATTTGAGACCCATGGTATAATGTGTAAACATATGATGAGAGTCTTTAATCTCAATCTTGTTTTTGACATTCCCACTAAGTACATTCTAAAACGGTGGCGAAAGGTCATACTAAGGAAACACACACTTTTGAAGGTGGCATATCATGATCCATCTCAGACTGTAGATGTGAAAAGACACAACAAGCTCATGAGTGCGTTTGAACCCATACCAAAGACCTTCTTGTGCACAACAATATGGAGTGGTCGTCCATTGTTTCCGACACCGTCTAGGAGGGCGATCTTTGAAAATGCATATTGTAGTCACTTATGTTCACCCTCAACTAGACCCTTTGGTAACCAAATAGATTTCTGTAATCTCAATCATCGAATGGTGTTTAAGTTTAATATTTTGAATTGTCAACATCTTTTGCATTTGGACTCTTATCTTATTTTTATTTGGGGCGAATATTTATCTGTATTTGTTTTGGACAATGTTTTTTAAGTGGCCCGTATTCATTTACTGGGCCTTTTCATGTCATATACACTATTTGTATGTGTCCAATACATTTCCTGGACTTTGTGACATTTACATCTTCATGGGTTTTGCATGAGTCCAATACATGTCCTTCACTTTATAAGATTTAAGCCAAGTTACTGGCCCTTTAAAATTAGTTGCCCTTTCAACTCGTATGGTTGTTTGTAAATCAATTTAATTATATTGTACTTGTGTATAAGCTGGATAAATAATTATGTTTAATACGGTCTGGTCTTCATTTTATACATACATTACTTCATAAACTATAACATGTAACGTAAACTACTTGCAAATAAAATAAATTAAGGAACATCATTAATTAGTACTTAAATTTGGATAGATTAGTACCATACTTATTGTTTATACATTACATTCAAAACGCCTCTACAACAAGGTCTTTTGGTAATAAAGGATAAATAAATAAGTAGAACATAAACCAGTTCTTACTTTAACAATGACATAGAGCTTTAAATTATTTATTCATTTATTTTTATTTTTATTTTATTTAATTTTTTTTTTATTTATTTATAATTTTTTTTAATAAAACTACTTAAACCTAAACTAGGACATCAATATAAAATAATCTAGATAAGCATTTAGCCTTTACTACTGTAGATACTTGATTGTGTCTCCCCGAAAACCAAACACAGTCATGAGAACCTTTCACATTCTGATTTACGAGTTCGGTAAAGAGTTGAATAATCTCGCAAAGTTTCCTTAACCCTTGACTATATTTCTAAACTTATCCAAAATGATTTAATCTAAAATCATTCATTTCGTTCCTATAAACCCAAAATCATTTATTTCGTATCCTTAAAATCATTCATTTCGTGTCAAAACTATAAAAACATCAAAACCAGATTATTTTGGTCCATTATATTAGTCCAATTATTGATTAGATGGGTGGGGTTTGAAAAGATCTTTTTAATGATATATTATAAGCCCAAATCCGACTTAAAACAAATAAGTTATGGCCAAAATACTAAACCAAGCCCAAACCGAGCCTAGTACCACCTTAGCTACGACCCAATGGTTATGTGGAGTCCAAATATCTTATTTAGGTCCTATATGATCATACTCCTAATCCTAAACCAGTTAGGAACCTCTAGAATTCTCTAGAAGGTTTTAATTTATCCTTCTCGAAAAGATGAACATCAAAGAGTTTGAGGTTGATTAAAACTTTTCTTTTGATAATCCTTATCACGCTCAAATTCAAAGACGTTCGGATATATTTCACCATCATAATTACATTAGAAATCAAAGAGTCAACACGGCACGTCAAAAAGAAGTTTTATTTTCATTCGAATTCTACTCTTTTTTTTATCGTCATACTCGTTTTTCCCTTATAAATAGAGGTCGTTTTCCCCATTTTCAAATTAGCTAGAACCATCAAGGATAAGCCACAATTAGCTATAACCACCTAGCTCCAATCATCATCAACAATATCAAACACCAATCATCAATCATCAAGCACCTATGTTCTTAGACTTAGCCTAAATATATCCTTGATAGATCCCAATAAAACATCACACTTCCTTTGAGAGATCCGAATACTCCAAACCATACTCGACGTTGCCTTCGATCTCGACGTGAATGGTTGATAGTTCTGAGGGTTTGGTGCCAAATCTATATTTCAATTCATATTTGATTTACATACTTTATTGAATTAATTTTGTTGAAAGTTACTAACGTGTGTATTGTTTTAATAGCAAGAAGGTTGAGGCATCAAAGTGAGTAATTTAATTACCCTTTTTACTATTCTTTGATTTTGGAGTAGAAATCATATTTACAATGATATGTTAATTCCTAGTATCACGTTTAGGATGTTCTTTCTAGTATCATGTTTAGGATAACTTGTTGATTTTGTTATTAGTGACATGCTAGGATTCGTTATTAATCAGTTTAGTATGATGCCTAGGATCTTACTATTAACAATGTTTTGATGATGCTCTTATGAAGATGATTGTTACATTAATCATATGTTGCTTGATTATTCAGGATTTATTGCTATTGCTTGATCACACTCTTTCTTTCATGTTTAAAGGGAATTTGTACTTGAAATCATGCCTAATAAGATAACTAATAATTTTATTTAGTCTAATATGATTTTAATTCAAGAGGTCACCAATGATAGATTTGATTGTGCATTAATAATCAACCAACGTAGATTAAATAGGTTTAGGGTTAATTTGATGTATGTATGTTGATTGAAAACCGTGCATGAATATCAAAAGAATCAAGTAGAGGCCTATCTAAGGAGGGTTTGACTTCTCTTAGGTCAAATTTGTACCATCATCCCCGAACATCCAATCATGGTTCTAGACCACTATGGAGTTAGCAATCTCTGTGATGATGAATAGGGTGTAACCTTCACACCCGTGAATAGTTTACAAGTTTCTAAAACTTGTTGGCGACTCTTTTTCTCTAGCTTCTTTTCCTTGGAGCCGCCATGCTTAAAAACATGTCCCACATGTAGAGCCTGAAACAGGTCGGAAAAATTCCCTACAGTTTTTTGGCGACTCCATTGGGGAGAATTTCTAAATTAATTCTTAATTTGTTTGGCAATTAATTAGACTGAGTGGATGAGACTTGAAAGATTCTTAATATTCGTATGTGTAATTTTGATTAACATTGTGGCATAAGCATAAAAAGGTACGCATTAGAATGACCATCTGTAATCCGTCAAAAACATAAGACATACATGTAGAAAAGGCAGGAAATATTTTTCACAACTAAAATCGAAAAGACGCTGCAAAAAAATTGGAAAAAACATCGAAGATCGAAACTGCGTCGAGCGCCTGAACTGTCGAATGGCGTTAGAAACCAACGTCAGACTACAACCTTTTCGCACCACAATAGAGTTGTCGGTGGACGTTGGTTCTTGCCGTCCAACGACAGATTCTGGCAATTCTGCACCAATCTTCTGCCTTCGCGTTTTGTCTGATTCTAGTACTGTCTTGACAATTTTACTTCCTAATTAAGTTTTATCGACCTTTCTGAACCCATATGTGTTTTTCAAGTGGTTTTAGTCATTGGGAATTCAGGCTCCGTCCATCCTAAAAGCGCTTCGTGCAATAATGGGTGCATCCGAGTTTGTGAATTCACCAAATCATGGAGTAGAGTTTAACTCGCGGAGTCCCATCCATCGCGCCAACCCTTCAAAGGTAAGGCTTCCGCGCAATGCATCCGGACTCTTAACCATAGACCCTTTTGGACACCATAATCCTTGACCTTAGAGAACTAGAGCCATGGTTAGGTGGCAAACTCATTGCATCATATTGTGAATACTTGACTACTTGTGCATATTGATTAGGGGATTTTTTCCCCACCAATCACCATCTGACAAGTGGACCAATCAGGTTCCGCCATGTGTCCGTCACATGTGCCAATAGGAGCCTGCCACGTGTCAAGCAATGATCCGTCCACTATGGACCAATTACGACACGACACGTGTCCTTCCCATGACACCTGGGATAACCGGTCACCTAGGCCCAACTTCCGAGGGAAGCCCAATCAGCCCAAGGTTAACCTAAACCTAGATTGACACGTTTCCCGAGGTTATAAATACCTCCCTTAATCCTCATTAAGGGGGAGGACACGCTAAAAACACAGATTACACACATTAAACACTCTCACCTAGAGAGACCCAATCACTTTAATTTCCGCATTAATTACTCCTTAATCAAGTACTAACTTGACCGTCGGAGGCGGATCTCCAATCATCCGGAGCATCCGTTTGTTTTGCAGGTACAGTCGTCCGGTTCCAGTCTCGGAATTGTAACTCTCCCGCGGGACATCAGAAAACCCCGAAACATCTTGGCGCCGTCTGTGGGGAGAGTACTTCTTAGATGGCATCCACGTCTGTACCGACTCCTGAAGAGAGGCGTCCCCTAGACGACCCTCAAGTTCAGTCGGACCACAATACTGAGAATGAATTTGAAGTTGAAGCTCACACAGCTTCAGACGGGACCCTAAGGGCCCGACGTGCCTGTCATACCGAAAGGAGGGAACGGGAACATCTTCAAACTGGAAGCGAGCCAGCAGGCGCACCGCCTGTTTGGCAGCAGCCGACTGATGGGTCTGCTCCCATCACAAGGAACGAACTCATGACCTTCATGAGGGACTTCAAGGGAGAAATTCAAGAGTTGATCAACAAGAAGCCACCTGCTCTAGACAAGGAGCAGTCGGCTAAGAAACCCTCCACTTCACGGAAGAGGAAACCAGTTCAAGGGCGAGAGGCGACCCCTCATCCTAAATCTAGGAAGCGGGAGCCACCTGCCCTTGATTTCACAAAATACCGTTTTCCTACTCCAGGAAATAGGAAACCTGTTCGTCATATTCAGGCGGACGGGTCGAGGAAAACATACACAGACGCTCGGCTACTGCTAGAGCAGAAGAAGAGTGACCGATTGTCAGAGTCGGCCTCTACTTCAAACTTCCAAGACAGTCTGCGAAATACCTCGATGAGGCATACTCAGTCGTATCAAAAGAGTCAGTCAGGCGGCACCTCCCGTCAGTCCGGCTTTCATAGCGACCAGGCGGTACCAAACTTACCGTTTGTACCGCAACAACAATATTTTTTACAGCCACCTCCGTTTGGTGGACATGCAGCAAAAAATGTCCAACCTATGGACTGGCAGCTACGGTTGCTTAGACTTGGTGAACAGCCGTCGGCCTTCTCCAAGGAAATTACTAAAGCCGCTCAGCCGGCCAAAGTGAAAAATGTATTAGTAGGCGCCTATGACGGCACTACTAACCCAGAAGACCATCTGATGGCATTCACCAACCTGATGTACCTTCAAGGGTTGGATGATCCCACTTGGTGCAAGTGTTTCCCAGCGACTCTCAAAGGAATCGCACAACAATGGTTCGGCAACCTGCCGACTAGTTGTGTAAATAACTTCAAGACGCTTGCTTACTTATTCACCTCCAACTTCGCCATGAACATCCCTGCGAAGAAGACGACCCTTGATTTAGGAACAATTCAGCAGGGCGAGAAGGAGGGGCTTCGTTCTTACATTAGGCGGTTTAACCTGATGAGAATACAGATTCAAAGGTTACCGGATGAAGTAGCCTATACTGACTTTTTCAGAGGTCTCAAAGACGGGTTGACCTTCAAATTTGATTTGGTCTGAAAGAGGGTGGCGACTCTTCAAGAGGCCTTGATTGAAGCGGAAGCCTATATACAGGCGACTGATCTTTGTAGTACGGTAAAACAGTCAGACGGGAAAAGGTCCGACAAAAGAGAAGGACGACAGAAGCAGTCGTCAAACAAAGACGAGAAGAGAAAAGAGGTCTGGCGGCTGATTCCTCTAAACAGCCGGCCCAGAAAAAGGAAAAAGAATTCAAACCATACTCCCCAAAGTATGTGTTTAACAAGGATAGCCAATTTATCCTAAAGGAAATCAAGGGACGAATCTCAATTGAGAAGCCGGTCCCCATGAAGGGTTCTGCAAACAATCGGAACCAAGAAAAATTATGTGATTATCATGAAGATGTTGGTCATCACACCAATGAATGCATCAGTCTCATGCGGTATCTAGACCGCCTGGCTGAGCAAGGTGATCTTGACACTTATGTCAAGAAATCTACGGGGAACACTTCCTCAAAAAAGCAGTCGACCAAAAAGAATCAACAGGCCGACAGCTCCGATACAAATGATGCAGTCGTCCACACCATTGCAGGCGGCTTCTCAGGAGGCGGCCCCACTATTAGGGGCAACAAAGACAATATCAGACGGTTAGATGTAAATTCCGTTCACCAAGAACGGCCCTCCAAATATTCATTTCCTGAGATTGTCATCACTGAAGAAGATCTAGGAGGGGTAAGAGGGTCGCATGATGACCCTATCGTTATTGATTGTAAAGTGGCCAACCAGAGAGTTGGCCGAATCCTCATAGATACCGGAAGCTCCTCAGATCTCATCAGTAGCAAATGTCTGTCGAAACTAAAATATCAGACTGATTGCATACATCCGGCATCCCACCCTTTAGTAGGTTTTGGAGGAGGAGTCGTCCACCCAGTGGGACGAGTGGATTTACCCATCCGCCTGGGCGAAAAAAGGGGAAGGACGACACATGGTAGTCCGGTTCCTGGTAGTAGAAGAACTGTCGGCCTACAACATGATTCTGGGACGACCAACCCTAAATAATTCCAAGGTTGTTATAGTCCCATCTCTTATGTTGCTCAAGTTTGAGAGGGATTATGGAACAGTCGGGTCCCTAAGGGGAGATCAGAGGATGGCCCAAGAGTGCTATCTCTCGGATGTCAAGCCCACTGTTATGGCCACTGGGTCGAGTGGTGGAAAAATAGACCTTGACAATGTCAAGGAGAGTGCGCCTGTTCAAGAAGCAGGCGGCAAGAAGAGAAAGGCATCCCAGACAGGGGCCGCAAGAAAAGACAGAAAATAGCAATCATTGGCAGAGGAGCGGTCGAATGAATTCCGCCCTCAACCGGCTGGTGAGCATACGGACCTGATCTTAGACGACTCGCGTCCTGACCGAACAGTCAAAGTTGGGACGACTGCTCTGAGAGTTCTGGGTGACGACTTTCATAAACTATTGAAAGAATACAAGGACATCTTTGCATTCGAAGTCCTTGAAATGCCAGGCATTAGTCCTGATCTGGCGGTACATAAACTGGTCGTGGATCCGAAAAAGAAGCCGGTACGGCAGAAGAAGCGGAACCATGGCGAAGAAAGAAGTCAGACGACAGCCGCCGAAGTTAAAAAATTACTTGATGCAGGGTTCATTCGGCAATGTTACTTCCCAGACTGGGTTGCAAATGTGGTGCTTGTTAAAAAGCCGAATGGCACCTGGCGAATGTGTAGACTACACAAACTTAAACAAGGCGTGCCCCAAAGACAGTTACCCTCTGCCTAAAATTGATAACCTGGTCGACACAACAGCCGGCCATGCTTTGATGAGCTTTATGGACGCCTACTCTGGTTTCCATCAAATTCCTTTATGGAAGAAAGATCAGAGAAGACGGCCTTCGTCACTGATCAGGGGTTATACTGTTACACGGTCATGCCGTTTGGTCTTAAGAATGCCCCGGCCACTTTCCAGCGAATGATAAACACTGTGTTCTTTGATCAAATTGGGAGAAATGTCGAGGCATATATTGATGATATGATTGTCAAGTCTAAACTTCAGAAAGATCATCTGTCGGACCTCCGAGAAACTTTCGCCACACTCAGGCGGCACCATGTCATGCTCAATCCCAAGAAATGTGTCTTTGGAGTTGAGTCTGGGAAATTTCTCGGATTCCTTATCAATCAGAGAGGAATAGAGGCGAACCCTGAGAAGGTGCAGGCGGTCATTGACATGCAGTCGCCTCGTACCATCCGAGAGGTTCAGAAGTTAACAGGTTGTCTGGCGGCCTTGGGAAGATTTCTAAGCCGATCAGGCGACAAATGCCTATACTTTTTCCAGGCAATTAAGAAAAAGGCAAGGTTTGAATGGGGGCCGGATGCTGAGGCGGCCTTCCAGAAATTGAAAGTTCACTTGCATTCCTTGCCGAGGCTGGTCAGCCCTTTGCCCAAAGAAGTACTCTACATGTACCTGGCCGTCTCTGATCATGTGTTAAGCGCTGTTCTCCTTTCTGAAAGAGACGGTTGTCAGCTCCCGGTCTACTTTGTCAGTCATGTACTGAAAAATGCCGAGTTGAGGTATCCCTTAGTGGAGAAATTTGGTCTTGCACTCTTCATGGCTGTTAAAAAATTGAAGCCCTACTTTTTGGCACATGCAGTCGTCGTGTATATAGACCAACCTATCAAGCGGCCACTGACCATCATGGAGTCGTCAGGCCGAATGATCAAATGGGCCATAGAAATACAGAGCCTCGAAGTTACTTTCGAGCCTAGAAAAGCAGTGAAAGGGCAAGCCTTTGCTGACTTTATTGTTGAGATGACTCGTCCTCCGGACTCTCAAGTTACAGACCAAGTCTGGAAGGTATATGTGGATGGAAGCTCTACTTCAAATGGTTGTGGAGCAGGAGTCATATGTCAGTCGCTAGAGGGCGACAGGTACGAGTATGCTTTACGCTTCAGTTTTCAGGCCTCAAACAATGAGGCAGAATATGAAGCTTTACTAGCCGGAATTCGCATGTGCAAGGCGGCAGGAGCAAGAAAAATAGACGCCTGTTCCGATTCACAATTGATAGTGAGTCAGTACAATGGCGAATACGAAGCAACCCATCCGGCCATGATCAAGTATTTACAGGCTGTCCGACAAGAAGTCGGCTCCCTTGAGGATTTCCATCTGACCCAAGTGCCGAGATCAGAAAACAACCAGGCGGATGCACTTTTAAAATTAGCATCATCCGCCTCCTGTGATACTCCTCGAACTGTTTTTTGGGAAGTAATGGAGAGGAGAAGCATTGAGGAAGAACCTATTGGAATCTTAGACAGAAGCTCAACCTAGATGGATCCAATCAGGGCATATCTGACAAATGGTACCCTGCCAGATGATCATCAACAGGCGGCAGCACTGAAAAAACGAGCAACCAGTTTTGAAATAATAAAGGGAGAACTTCACAAAAGGGGGTACCTTCAACCCTTCTTAAAGTGTTTTACTCCAGAAAAGGGTGGAGAGATACTGGACGATCTTCACTCTGGTTACTGTGCTTCCCATATAGGCGATAGGACGCTTGCTCAACGGGCAAGGCGGCAGGGCTACTTTTGGCCTACTTTAAAATCAGATGCAATGGTGATGGTGAAAAAATGTGACAAGTGCCAAAGGTTTGGCAAGCTAATTCACCGTCCGGATACTGACCTCACTACCATTCATAGCCCACTACCGTTTTCTAAGTGGGGCATGGATATTCTGGGTCCATATACGCCTGCTACAGGCGGAAGGAGGTACATACTTGTTGCCGTCGACTACTTCACTAAATGGGTAGAGGCGGAGGCTGTAAAGGGAATCAAGACGAAGGATGTAATTTCATTCATTTGGAAAAATGTCATCACTCGGTTCGGGGTTCCCATGTCTATGGTTTTTGATAATGGTCCCCAATTTGAGACGTCTGTTCTCAAAAGCTGGTTGGGTGACCAAGGAATTGCACACTACTTTGCATCTGTCGGTCGTCCACAAGAAAACGGCCAGGTAGAAGCTTTTAATAAAATCATCTCAGACGGTCTCAAGAAAAAGATTGAACGAGCAGGCGGCCTATGGGCGGATGAATTACCACATGTTCTCTGGGCCATTAGGACGACTGAAAAAGGGGCGACTGGAGAAACTCCATTCCTCCTAACTTATGGTGCGGAAGCTGTTCTTCCAATAGAACACTACGAGCCGACTCTTCGAGTAATGATATATGACGAAGAGGCAAACTGGGAAGCCATGCGCCTGACATTAGACTCACTTCCTGAAAGGAGGGGCAATGCTGTCTTGCGCCATGAAATTTACCGCCTGAGAATGACTAGATCATACAACAAAAAAGTACACAGGCGTCCACTCAAAGTGGGGGACTTTGTACTTAGAAAAATGGAAGCAGTTGGTAGGGCTAATGAGTCTGGAAAACTAACTCCCAACTGGGAAGGACCCTACCGAATCTGTGAAGAGGTCAGGGACGGTACCTACCGTCTGGGAACACCAGACGGACAACCGTTGCCTCGAACTTGGAATGTAGATAATCTTAAGAAATATTTCTTTTGAATGATGTAAATAGTCAAGGGCTACTTAATAAAAGTTTGCATACTTAATATTCAATTTTGTACTAAGAGGGGCACACCTACTAACAAACAGTCGGCTACTCTCCATGTTTAATTTTTATTCTTACTTAAGAGGGGCAGGCCGCCTATACATTTACAGTCGGCTACTCTCCATTGAGTATTTTACTCTATCTTCAGAGGGGCATGCCTTCTGTACCTTTACAGTCGGCTACTCTCCATTGAGTATTTTACTCTATCTTCAGAGGGGCATGCCTTCTGTACCTTTACAGTCGGCTACTCTCCATTGAGTATTTTACTCTATCTTCAGAGGGGCATGCCGCCTGTACCTTTACAGTCGGCTACTCTCCATTAACTATTTTACTCTATCACCATAGGGGCATGCCGTCTAGACATATAGTCGGCTACTCTCCATAGAAGAGAGCCGACTGGTTCCAAACACACAGCCACCCCCCTTATACTTAACTAAAAATGATCAGGGCCTGGCCGACCTTGTGCCTAAACAGGCGGCTACCCTCCTTTTACTTAGCACCTACGTTCACCAAGAACTAACCAAGGCCACAAGCCGAATGATCAGACCAGGCGCCAAGCCAACTGATCCAATCTTCAAAACTAATACGACCTGTCCCAACATCATAGCAGGCGTCCGGCGGCATCCCTCCGGATGAAATTCGTCGCAGAGAGCAGCTCCCTTTTGGGTGGAACATTGCTCTATAAACTAATTACACGACACCTATACGACTGCCCCCAAGGGCAACCACGTAGCCGTTTTTGAGACAAGGATAACTCTATCACTAACCAAACCAGTGGTAGCAGTTGACATCTGAGTCAGATGACCGCCTGTATTACTTGGGATAAATGCAGGGGGTACCTCTTGAGTTAATAGCCAACAAACATTGGCGAATCAAAAGGTTCAGCCGGCCTCCGCCGCCTGGTACCTTTACTACTCAAGCAGGAGTGACGGCGACTGAGTAACACCAAAGTTAACTCATAGTCACTCTCTCAAACTTAGTATGGAGCCTAAAAGGTATGAGTCGTCCGCCTGTTTTTAGCAAACAGGGGCTCTCAACCACTACTCCTGCTAGGTTAACAACCTATGAGTTAAAAGCCAACAAACATTGGCGAATAAAGGGGAACAACCGGTACCCACCGCTTGATACCTCTACTACTCAGTTACTTGGCGACTAGGTAACAATCATGTTTACTTGGTCACTCCTTAAAAATTTAGTATGAAACTAAAAAGGTGTTCATACAGCACCTGTTCACACTAGATTAAATATGGCGGGAAACAGTCGGCCTAGACGGCCTAAAGTCTCTAGCCTAAAAGCATGACAAGTAAGAAACAACTTTCCTACTTGGTTAATTTTACAAATGACAGGACTGCCTGTCTAAAGGGGATCCAGTCTTTAAAATGGTTCGAATACCGATTGGATAAATGGCCGACTGATCGTCTAGCCTGGAAATAGACAACCAGTCGTCCAGGGGCATAGGCGGCGTGACTAACTATCCGTACCTGTCTGCAACTATCGGCCATGTAAAACAGTCGGTATAGTGTACAATTGGATATCAGAATATTCAATACTTAAACAAATTTGAAGCAAAACAAAAATATTCATTAAAAGGAAGCCGGTCATTAAAGACCGGCAAAATATTCAGAGCCCCGGCCCTCTGGCCGGGTAAATACAAACAAACGGCACGCAGGCCGTGGAAAGAAGACATAAAGCTTAAGAAGGGGGCAGATCTTCAATATCAGCAGCTGCCGCCTGGTCAGCACTCTTCTTGCTAGACTCGGCTTCAGCTGCATCCTTCTTTGATGCATTACCCCCAAGCGGCACAAGCGCCACTACCGGCTCCTCCTCCTCCTCCAACGCCATTTCCTCAGCAGCCGCCAGGATCTCTTGATTATATCTATCAGAACACTGGCGGTACGTTTTTTCCCATGAGGCAAAGTCGACATTGGGGAAGAGGCGGCCCCAAGTCATGCGCTGGATTTGAGCAGAGTCTTCCATCATCTCCTGGACCAGCTCTTTCTTTTCTTGCTCGGCCTTTTCCGAGAGCTCCTGAGTAAGACTCTTCTCCTAGGTCACCAGGCGTTCCTTTACGCTCGCCAAGGATTTCTCCAAGGTTTTCGTATGAGGACATCTTTTGGCGAAGAGGTCTCAGCTCGGCCTTGAGGTTGTTGATGGTCGCCTCCAGCTTGCTATTCCTCTTTTGGGCCGCCTCTAACTGAGCCCGGATAGCGGCGGTAGCCTGCGCCTGATAATAAAGAATATCAATGGTCAGAACTTCATTTTGGGAAATTTGAAACATTGCCTTATCACAGTCAGAGGCGGCCATAACTTTTGCAGCCTTTACCTCTTTGTTCTTCCGGTCAAGCGGCTTGCGAAGGCCGTTCACTCGGAGCAAGGCCTAAGTAAAAAGGGGAACATGCGTCAGTTTCCAAACAAAAAAGAAAACAGGCGTCCTGGAATTCAAATACTCAAAAATATGCTAAGTATACCTCAGCAAGGACTCCTACAATCCCGTCTAGGTCAAGGGTGCTGACACCCCTGACCGCCTCCCTTTCAGCTGGAGGAACGGCCTTGATCATAGACTTGGCCACCTCGACCAAGTCAGGCTCCTGAGGGCCGGCTGCATGAAGCATAAACAAATGGATTAGACCTAGTAAAGAAGGGAGCAAGTCTAAAATTTACAAGGACAATTTCATACTTCTAGGTGGCCCAGCTGGAGTTTTAGAAGAAGTGGCCGGCTGTTTCTCAGCCGCCGCATGTTTCCTGGCAGAACCAGGAGAGCTCGCAGCAGTCGTCCTCCGGGCCTTGGGGTCCGGCTGTTGGGAAGAAGAAGCTCTTGGAGCGCCCGTCTAAAAAAGAAGAAAAGAGTCAGTATATGCATAAACCCTCCAAAAAGAGGGTGAAAGGTTCAAAGCCCACCAAGGGTGCCCCCTTGTTGGGGGAGTCGGTTGAAGACTGTTGCATGATGGAGGCCCGCAACATGGCCGCCGCAGTCTTGGAGGCGGTAATTTTGCTCATGGCGTCCGCTGCAAAAACAAATAGCAAAGTTAATAAAAGTCATAACAAGAAATGCACGGAACAGCAGAGTATTCGACAGGCCGGCTACCTCTTGAGCACCGACTGCTGAGGCCACAGGCGGCCAAAAAGTACTCGTCGTAGAGCCATTTGAAGCTCGGGACGCAGTGCAGGGGTACTTGCTCTCGTACCCCTGAAGTAGAGTTCACCTTCGACTCTACTTTGAAGAGTCCTTTATCTAGGATCTCTTTCTTAGCCTTGGGGGGAACAGGCGGCATGCTGCGGCCGCCTGCAAGAAGGGGCGGATTCCTGTTCCACCTGTTGAAGCGCTTGTTCAGCTCTGTGTCTGAACTCTCAATGATGAGGAAGGTGCTCCGCCAGTCCTTCCATTTGTTTGCTTTACCTCTCGTCATGAAGTAGCCCCCGTGGCTCTTCAATTGATACCAGCCAGTACCGCCTGCCTTAGGGGTCCGGCTGAGGTAGTTCATGTGGGTGAAAGCCTCGAAGCTTGGCTCCACCCCGTGCAGTTCGCACCCGGCCACATAGCCGAGTACGTTGACCCAAGAGTTCGGGGCTAACTGCCATAACCCCAACTCATACCCATCCAAGATCCGCTGAACAGCTGGATGTAGTGGGAAGCGCAGCCCAGCCTTGATGGCCACCTTGTAGCAGCCAAAGCAGGCGCCATCATAACTGGTACCAGCCGGCCATACGACTGTGTCTTCTGGATCCGGCACGAACACTAAAAAGCCGGGGCCCATTGTGTGGTTTGCGATAAAGCTCTCCACTTTCTCTTGCATGGCTGTGATCCGGCCCCGAGGTACCGTGCAGTAGTAGGGGGTATTTTGCTCTCGGTGAGAGGCGGATGGCTCCGCCCAATCGTCCCCCTTCTCAACTGCGTGAGAAAGCCTCGCCTCTTGCAGGCGACTGTTTTTCTCTTCTGTGTCCAGAGAAGCATGGCCAGAAGAGCTAGACTCAGAATCGTCCTCTAACGAGTCCGAAGAGGACGACTCCTCCCCTCTCCCAGAGGGGCCCGCCTCCTCTCCTTTAAAAGGAGCAGGAGAGAATGTAGAATTGTCAACTGTAAAATGGGAAGGGGTCACTTTGACTCCTCCCTCAGAACTGCCGGCTTTCAAGCCGCTTTGTTTCACTTCCACATCTGGCGCCTGGTCAGATGTTTCACTAATCGGCACCCTGTGGGAGGAGCCGTCTGAGTTTGAGATCCTGGCAGTCTTTTTTGTTCTGACCATCATGCTCTGCATAGACACAGATACAGTCGGACTTTGTATAAAGGGAAAAGATGGGTCCAGAAAAGGGCAGGCGGCACTCCTAGTCCTAGATTCAGCCGTCCCCGGTGACCGGCTGATCACTAACCTAGGTCGTGTCGTGTGCTTCCGTGGTGCCATTTCAAAAAAGAATAAAGTAAATAGAAAATTAAGAGTAAGAGAACCGACGGTTACCTGAACGAGTGACGATTGATGAAGTTCTGAAAATCCTTTGCAGTCGGCTTGTCAGAGCAGGCGGTAGGCAGAAAGGGTCCAAAATGTCAGAGCAAGTTCAGGGGTCCGAATGTTCTCTCACAAAGTTTTCAAGTGTGAAAATGACCGAAGTCAACACTCCTTTATATAGGCGAAGTAAGAAGGCGAAGGGTCACTTCCAGAATTCAAAATTTTGGCGGGAGAATCTCTCGGTCTCTCGCCGAGTGACACCTGTAGCAGGCCGTCGCCTGTTACAGGGCGATACCTGTCACAGGTAACACGTGACCAGTCACGTGCCACCTGTGAGGGGAAAATGATTAGGGGATTTTTCCCCACCAATCACCATCTGACAAGTGGACCAATCAGGTTCCGCCATGTGTCCGTCACATGGGCCAATAGGAGCCTGCCACGTGTCAAGCAATGATCCGTCCACTATGGACCAATTACGACACGACACGTGTCCTTCCCATGACACCTAGGATAACCGGTCACCTAGGCCCAACTTCCGAGGGAAGCCCAATCAGCCCAAGGTTAACCTAAACCTAGATTGACACGTTTCCCGAGGTTATAAATACCTCCCTTAATCCTCATTAAGGGGGAGGACACGCTTAAAACGCAGATTACACACATTAAACACTCTCACCTAGAGAGACCCAATCACTTTAATTTCCGCATTAATTACTCCTTAATCAAGTACTAACTTATCCGTCGGAGGCGGATCTCCAATCATCCGGAGCATCCGTTTGTTTTGCAGGTACAGGCGTCCGGTTCCAGTCTCGGAATTGTAACTCTCCCACAGGACATCAGAAAACCCCGAAACACATATCTTGTTTATGATTAAACGAACCCTTTCCTTTAATTTGTTTCTTTTACATATGTATATACATACTCATCCAAAGCTAAAAAAATCGTGCTTAACTAATTTGGTAATTAATATAAACCCATAACGTATAAATTTGCTCCACCTAGAAGACTTTAGGCCTAAACCTTCGAAGGAATGACTGAAAAACAAGTCATTGTGATGTTAAACATTTATGGCGCACCGCTTTAAACTTGTGACGCGAGACGATTGTATCCATTGTGACACGTCAGGCTTGACGCTTCGCGATGGAACCATCGTCATGCGATAGTCCCATCGCCGTGCGATGGTTCAATCCTTATTTTCGAGTCTTCGCATCGAGTGTTACTACTGTGATTAACCACTTTAATGTCAATATATGGTCTTTTCCTTGTCTTGTATGAGTCTAACCACATGTCTAGTCACATGGTCGTGACACGAGTCTTGTAACTATCACTTTCACTCTCGAGTCTTTACACATGCTTTGTACATACCTCTTTCCACACCATGACCATGTCTTAGGTCAATGCATGAGTCATCCTTTTCTGTCATTTGAGTTGAGGGTCCAGTGATTGTTCAATCCTATTCCAGGATTTTTCCATACCCTTCCACATTCACATACTTTCCCTATACACATATACCCTTCTACGTGTTTTCCTTCTACATCACCTTCTATACGTTACATACCTTACACTTTCCTTCTTAAACACTTTCCCTATTCACATACTTTTCTCTTTCATGCTTTCCCCATACATATCATTCCCCTCAAACACTATGATCTTTCCCCATCTATGCATGTTGAATCGAGTTCAAGTCATGTGATTAACAAGAAGTGTCCATAGTTTCACTTTCCAAAGCATTTGGCCAAGGAAAGAAGGGTGCTTAGTTCGAGATTTGGTGATTATGCTCGCATGCTGCGCTCACATGAAAATATGGTGTTGAACCCACCGTAAACCTCATTTCGGGACTGCCATACCTAGTGTTGATATCAAGGAGCGCACAACCTACATCACGAGCGCACCTTGGAAGATATCCTGCTCCAGTGGCGCGGGCGAGAAATTCACCAGCACGGGCGCGCAAGCCACCAGCACGGGCGCGTAAGTCTTCCACGCGGGCACGCCTCTTGGGGTTCCTGCTCCATACCCAGATTGTCGCAGGCGTGCATGCTCGTGAGAGGGCGCGCCCGTTTAGGTCTATTTTTTTTACTTCTACCTTATTTTCTTCTAGTCAGTTTTATCATAAATAGCTTTCCTCTTATTTTCTTCATTGGTGGTTAATCTAATTGACGCGCCTAATTAAAACTAGTCAAAATAATTATCCGATTATGTGAATTAACGCAATAATAATACCTCAAAACGATTAATGAAGCTCCAACTAAATTCTACATCCAACTTAATTAAAATTAATCCAATTAAAATTAATTAAGCCGGTTAACCCAAAATTTTGCCAAATAATTTTGCAAGTGCCGGAAAAAAAAAAAAAAAAACCGAGGCCTAGCCTCATTTTAATTAAAAAAAAAACCGTAAAATTATTAACCCCTCAATGGTCGAGTGCCTAGCATCCAAGCCATGAGGCTAGGCTTGCTAGGCACCCAACTTAGCTGCTATGCGCGGGTGCACTGGTCGTACAGCCACAGCTAGGGGTGTACATAAACTGGCCCGGACCTGAAAACCAATCTGAACCAAACCTATATGTACTGGACCGGAACAAGACCGGTGAATTCAAGTTCAGTCCCGATCCTTAAAAAACCATGATTCCGGGTTTTAAGTCCAGACCGGGTAAAATCCAGAATTTTCAGTTCTGGACCTGAAACCGGTAAAGCTGCTTTTTTTTTATTTAACAAGTCTAAATAGGTCCATAAACAGGTCTATAAACAAGTCCAGTAGGTTTTTTTTTATTTATTTTTAAAAGAAACGAAATAAGTCAATAATCAGGTTTGTTCAGGTTCAAACCCGGACCAGACCTGATTTTTCAAGTCTAAACCGGAACCGGACTTGTTGATTCAGGTCTGGTCTCCGGTCCTTAAAAAATCAATGATTCAAGTTCCGGTCCATTCAAGTCCGGGTCAGGTCCAAATTTGGGCTGCTGTACAGCCCTACCTGTCGGTAATAGGATGCCTAATGTTGAAGGCAATTTTGAAATTAAACCTCAAATTATTCAAATGCTTCCTACATTTTACGGTCTTGAATATGAAAATCCTTATAAGCATATTGATGCATTTTTAGAGGTTTGCCCTACTTTTAGTATTTCTGATGCTGCTACTAATAGGGGTGTTTAGATCCGGGTACCCGGTTTTTCGGGTACCCGCATTGTCGGGTAGTTGAGAAGCCGGCCCATGACCCGACCCGAAAGACTCAGGTACCCGGGATTCGGGTACTCGAATTTCACGGGTCGGGTCATAGGGAACCTAGATCTTTAGGTTTTTTTTATTTTTTATTTTTTATTTTGGTCTTCTGTCGTCATGATTCTTATGAAACAAACACAAGGCCTAATCTAATTCAATGGAAACAACAATAACACAACAAGAATTAAACAATACCATTAAACGTAAATGCAAAGTAATTTTGTCAAACATCTAAAATACAAATATTACAACAAAAATATATAGTTTTGAAAGTGAATTTGTCAGCAAACAAATAAAATTGAAACACACAAAAAGAAGGATTAAATAAATTACAATCAATTTGTTAATGGAGTACAAAGCTATTAACCTGCAACTAATACGAAAAACCTAAATAGAGGAGTTCTTCATCGTCACCGAATTCATCAACAACTTCATCATTGTCGAATTCATTTCGTTTGTTGCAGACGGAGAGCTCAAAGGAAAGTGAATTGGGGAATTGAAAACGAGGAAAAACACAAATTGCGATTTGACAAATTGAAATCTTACTTGGGGAATTAGATGAGAGAGGAAGAGTGAGAAAGAGGTGATAAGTTAGAGAAGAGGAAAGGAGGAGAGATAAGTCAGAGAAGAGTGCATAAGGAGAGAGAAAGTGGAGAGGGGAGGGAGTAAAGTGAGGACGACTGCTACAAGAAAAGAAAGAAAAGAGGAGAGAGAGAAAACCCTAAGCATTTTTTTAATTAAAACACTGGTATTAACGAGTACCCGTTAACCCAACTAACCGGCCCATGACCCAACCCATGAATTGGGAATTCTAGCGGGTCGGGTACCCGACCTGTGAAATTAAAAAAAAATGCCAAACTACCCGTCGGGTATTCTTCGAGTCTTCGAGTAGTCGGGTCTGGTCAAGCAGGTTGAGTTTTTTTTTTAACACCCCTAGCTGCTGATGCAATTCATATGCGTTTATTTAATTTTTCCTTGAAAGAAAAGGCTAAAGAATGGCTAAATAACAAGAATGTTACAACTTGGGCTCAATTGCAAAAAGGTTTTCTTAAGAAATTTTATTCAATAGGTAAATTGAGTTCTATGTGACGTGCTATAATTACTTTTTCTCAAAAGCCCAATGAATTATTTTATGAAGCTTGGGAACGTTTCATAGTTTGTTACGTGATTGTCCACATCATGAGGTTCCTAAATGGCAATTAATACATAGTTTCTATTATGGACTAAGTGAACATTATCAAAAAATGATAGACGCCTCTTGTGGAGGAAATTTTATGCAGAAAATTTTGATGAAGCATGGCAATTATTTGAAGATTTAAGTGAAATCTCCCAACAACATGCTACTTTCTCTCAAACTAATGCATTTAGAACTCTAGGGGGTAAAAGGGGAATTTATGAAGTTTCTCATATCATGATCTTGCAATAAAAGTAGATACTCTCACTAAGAAAATGGACGAAGTGGATCTTTTGAATAAAAAGATAGAACAATTGGTGAATAGGAACAATTTGTATGTAAATTCTATTAATGCTAATGAAGGGTGCACAGTATGTGGTAATCCCAATCTCTTATCTCATAATTGTCCTAAAATCTACTCCAAAGTGTCAAAAAAACATGGAAATGCAGCCCAAGGATATCCTTCACAGAACAACCCATATTCAAATACATATAATTCGGGGTGGAGGAATCACCCTAATTTCTCTTGGAAGCAACAAAGTGGTGAGTTTCAGCAAGTCAATCTGGTATGTCAAATGTTGCTAATGTTAATCCTCAAGGGTATGTTTCTAATCATTACCCACCTCCTAACAACAGTTCTGATTTAGATAAAATTATATCTATTCTTGAAACCATTATTACTATTATACAAAACATAGACTCTAAGGTACAAGTGATAGAAAAGAAAAAGCATGTTGTTGATTCTCAAACACACTCCATAGCTAAGTTAGAAACTCAAATTGGACAGCTAGCAAATGCAATAAGTACGAGAAAGAATGGTAAGATTCCAAGTAGTTCTGACTAGAATCCTAATAATCAACATACATTTCCACAGGCTAAAGTCGTAACTGTGTTAAGAAGTGAAAATGTCATCAATAACAAGGTAGGTGAAAACATTAAGGATTCTAATAATATAGAGATTGAAATTGAGAAAGATACGAAGAAAGGCCCTTCCCTTAAATGTGATGATGCTTTAACTTCAATTCCTTATGAACCTAAAGTACCATATCCACAAGCTTTTAGGTACCTTTTAATATGAAGAAAAATGAAGATATTTTAGAAATTTTTAAACAAGTTAAGGTTAATCTACCTCTCTTAGATGCTATTAAACAAGTCCCAGCTTATGCTAAATTCCTGAAAGATATATGCACTTATAAAAGGAAGTCCAAAAGTCATATGCCTAAAAAGGTTAATTTACATGGTCAAGTGAGCTCTATTTTGTAGTATAATACTTCACCTAAGCATTCCTACTATTTCTTGTTTTATTGGTGATCATAAGATTGATAATGCACTCTTAGATTTAGGTTCTAGTGTTAACTTAATTCCGTATTCTGTTTATGAGAAGTTAGGATTGGGAGAACTACAACATGTAAATTAAACATGACTTTGCAACTGGCTGATAGATCATTTAGAGTGCCACGTAGAAAAATTGACGATGTTTTAGTGAAAGTTTGACAGTGGCTTCTTCCCTGTGGATTTTGTAGTGCTAGATATGGACCCTAATAATCCACATAAGAACAATACTCCTGTAATATTAGGTCGTCCATTTTTGGCAACAACGGATGCAACTATCAATTGTAGGACAGGAGTGATGGATGTTTCTATTTTGAACATGAGAGTTAAGCTTAATGTTTTTAAAACTTCTTCTAATGAAAATGAATTTAAATGTTTTTCAGTTGAAAAGGCTAATGATAGTACAAAGTCTTTCCATTCTTTTATTCAACCCTCTAACTCTCATTCATTTACTGCCCAAAAGTTGTCTGGACTAGATATTTCTGAAAACAGGTTTAGTGCACCATAAGAATATCATAATCATAGCAGGTGTGGTTTTGCTACACAGCAAGATTTGAAAGGAAAAATTACTGTGATTGACCCTGGTTGATTTTATAATGGCTAATTAAGTCTAGCTGAAGACTCTTTAAAACTTAGCGCTCTCTAGGAGGCAACCCAAACTCTATTTCTGCCTTTTATTTTATTTTTTTCTATTTTTTTAGCCTTGTTTATTTAGGATTAGTCTACTAATAATTGTCTAGTCTAGTTGTTATTCCTTTGTTACATATTTGAAGCTGAAATCACAAGCTGAGACCAGATGCACACAAATCTGCTGGAACACTAGCCGAGTTACAGAAGTTGATGTGCTGATATCTACCTCTAGAATAAACTTGCACACTGATATACACGTTTTATACATATATTTTCCCAACTTTTCATTACGTTTTTGCATGGTTTTAGGCTCTTTTGAGCCATTTCCCGCTAACAATCTCTTCTCTAGTGTGTTCGGTGTATTTTTATAAGTTTTACAGGAATTTGGAGTTTTTCGGACAATTCGGACATTTTTAGAGCGATTTGGAGATGTTAGTGGACGAGGACGTATGAGCAAGCTAAACAACGAACCAAGACTAAGGAGAAAAGAGGAAGAAAAGCAGCATTTATAGTTGTGCCCGATCGGGCTAGGCATGCCCGGTCAGATCGGGCGCAATAGAGGAAGTCAGGCTAATGGCAGTCAAAACAATTATCTGAATTTGGCAATCTGTGCCACGCGCCCGATCGGGCAACCCATGCCCGATCAGACCGGGCGCGTGGTAGAAGAAGCTTGACAATGCTACGAAGCTCTAGAGAAGGCAGCAGGATATTTTGGTCTCGCGCCCGACCGGGCTCAACCTGCCCGGTTGGACCGGGCGAAGAAGAGCTCCAGCGGAAGCAATTTGCGCAACTTTCATCCTAAGTGCATGATCGGGCAGGCACAGCCCGGGCAAACCGGGCACAATTATGGCGCAGCTCCGATTTAATTTTTTTATCTTTTTTAGGTCCTAAGGGGTATAAATACCGCTTGTAATTATCATTAGAACGAGTTTTCAGTTTTCCATTATTTCTCTTTCTCTCTCTAGAATTCTAGTTTATCATTTTGAAGCAATTTTAATTCCTTGCACAAGATTTGAGCATTGTTCTTCAACAATTTAATTCCTTTCAATTGAAGAATCCTTGGTATTCACTTCTAATTCATTCTCTTTCAATTATAATTGCTTTCCAATTATGTTTTCCATATTTATGATTGTTATTGTTTCTTTCAATATGTGTGAGTAGATTTTCTATTCCAAGATCTAGGGTAGCCCAATTATGATTGATGCATGAATTAAAACTTTAAATTCTCTAATGACTTTTACAATTGCTATGATAAATTGATTGTGATTATGCCAATACTAGGTTAGACGTAATCTTAGTATTGTGATTATTCCATTGTTTCTATCGCAGCGAGAGTTGGATTTAAACGGATTTGAGTATATCAATTTAGGGTTTGATTTTCAACATGAGAATAGTTGGGTTGATGATTGGGAAGTTAGAGTAATGTGTTTAATGTCTCTAATATGCATGATACCATGAGAATAGGCTTGATTGTATGTCAAAGAAGCCATTGATACTCGAGAGAGGTCCTTGGTATTGATTAGGGTTTACTTTTCCCCATTCAATTGGAATTGTATGTTAGGGGTAGAAATATAATTGCATCATTCGTAATTGTGGTGATACTTGATCTTGGATGTTTTAATTACTTGATTTCTTCATATTCTTTAGTTTATTTTCGAATTTTCCATACATTAGTTCCTTAGTTAATCGATCATTATTGATTCTTGCTTAGTAGGAATTTGAGTCTATTTAATTATTTTTAAACCTTAGTCTCTTGGGATTCGACCCTTGCTTGCCCTGCTACATAGTAGTGGTCAGTTAGGTTATATTTTGTTAGGTACGCGACACGCCTATCACACACCTCTTGCCAGGTTGTATTGCTCTATATTTCCTCCTATTTTTGCTTTCTTTTTCTTTACATTGAGGACAATGCATGATTTAAGTGTGGGGGGAGTGCAAACTAGTATAATTGGCTAAGATGTTTGTGTTGCCATGTGTGAATCATGGTTGGTTTTATGCAAGTGGTTATTTGGGTTTTATAAAAATGATTTTGTGCCAATTACAAAGGAAATGCTACCAAATTTTCTATAGGATTTTTTTTTTAAAAAAAAAAAAAACGTTTTAGTTGTCACAAATTAACTTGCATTTGATAAAAAAAAATGGTACATAAAGATAGCATAAGTCCTTCGTTAACATTGATTGTGGTAAGATGGATTGATTTTCCCTTATGCGATGAAACCCGAAAGGAGGGCCACGAACCTCGTAAGACTCAATTATCTATATTTTTCTACTCCTTCTTGATCGCTCAAATTGGGACTTGCATTTTAGCTTTCTGAGATCAATTCACCAAAGTGTATGAGAAATGACAAAGGCATATTTTTCATGGTTAGAACTTGAAAATCTTAGGTGCACTCAAATTTTTAATTTCTTTACAGTATTCCTTTTTGCTTACCCTATTGTGCCTTAATATCTTTTTTATTGGCTAACCTTACATTACAAGCTTATGGTCTTTTACCTTTGCTTGCTAATAGGAGCATAGTTATTACCATAGTGGTGTTGTAAGTTTGTCATGTCAAAAAAAAAAAAAAAACGGAGAAATGAAAAAAAATGTTGGAAAAGGGTATATCGTATGAATGAAACAGACGAAAAAAAAAGAAGAAGAAGAAGAAACGAAAAGTAAAAAAAAAAAAAGAAGAAACAAAGAGAAGTTATAATTAAACATTGGAGTATGGTGTTGTGTTTTGAGTATGAGTTGCATATGATGACCTTTACTTCAAAAAGTCGTGTATTTTCATTGATTAATTGCTCCTATAGCTTGGTAATTCTACCACCACATTCCTAAATATTTTCACACCCTTAACTCTAGCCTCGTCACAACCCTATAAAAGTCCTTTTGATCTATATACACTATTGGTCCACAAATCAAATGGTGGAGGGTTAGATTTAGTGCAAGTCCTGACGAGGGTCATCAAATCTAATAAGTGAACATAAGTTAAAACGGTTGAGCATCCTTAGGGTAGATTCAAATTTGGGGAAAAGAAGCGGTAAAATTGTTAACGAGGGTGCTAATTCTTGTTTTGTATCATACTCGATCCATTCTTGTTGATTGTGACAATAAATAAAACTATATTTGAATTTTGTGATACGATTGTTTGCTCAAGGACTAGCAAAGTTGAAGTGTGGGGAGTTGATAAGTGTCAAATATCTTATATTTTTACTCCTTAAATACAATTTTTATGTCGTATGATTACATTAATCCGTATTAATTCTTCCGATTTTATTGTAACACGAGTATTTAGTATCTTGCGTGACTTTATAGTAACGATCATTTCATTTTATCCTACTAGTCATGTTTATTTCGTTATTGGTTGCAGAGAGAACAATGAATTGCAACAAAGCAATTAAAGGAGTTAAAGGCCCAAAGCCCAGTCACTCATGTAGTCCCACATATTCCCACGCAAAGAGCAGCAGCAAGTATAACAACTAAAAAAAACCCCACGAATATCAAGTGCATCAGTAAGAAGAAAAGGAAATGAGCATTTCCTTGAAGCCCCACGCAAGACGAGCAAAAGATGGAAATTTTAATATCCGTATCTCGAGAATACCGCAACAAATATCATTTTCTTGGAGAACAAGATGGAGGATCAATTATAAAGAGGACACAGGGCTGCCACACAAGGGGGACGAACAGCAGAATTTTGGGGTAGCAGTTAGATCTGGGCATGGGTCGGGCCGGCCCACAGGCGGCGCAGGCACGGCACGAGCCCGTTACCGGCACGTCACTACACGAGGAACGAGTGGTGGGCCGTGGGCCGTGCCATGAACAACAAAATAAAAATTCGGCACCAATCCGGCACGAGCCCGTGGGTGGCACGAACTTTTGGCCCGTCAGCACGGCCTGCCAGCACGACCCATAATAATAAAAATAATTTTTAAAAAAACTATACATAATAAAAACAATAAAAAGAAATATTATAATAATAAAAATAATAAAAAGAACCATAATAATACAAAAAATTATAAAAATAAAAAAGATGGGTTGGTCTGCGGCCCGGCACGACCCGGCCTGCCAGGCACGTGGGTCGTGTCGTGCCTGTAATCCCCCATATTTTTCTTAGTAAATAATAATTATATATTTTTATGCATACGAATATTATATAATAATTTTATACTTATATAAATATTTTGGAAGGATCTGACAAAATAAAAACGATTTATATTTCAATAGCATTTTTATTCACTTTGGGCCATCACTACCATTCTAACTCTACAAAAAAAACAAAAAAAAAAAAAAAAAACCTTAAGCCCATATTTCCATTTTTAATTAAGTAAACTCTCCTCTCAAAACCCTCCTATAAACTTCTACTGCTTCCCCTTGCTTCCTCCTTCATTCACGACTCACACACACAAAAAAAAAAAAAAAGAAAAAAAAAAATTCGTTGCTGCCCTACACCGCCACTGCTGCCGACCACCACCACCACCGGCGACCGTTCGCTGCTGCCACGACCGCCTGCCCTCACCCGAAACCTACAGCCATCGCCGCTCAGCCGGTTTCCTTCCCCTTCTCTTTTATCTTTCTCTCTTTCTTGTTTAACCTTCTTTAAAGTTTCAATCTTTACATGAATTTTTCAATGTTTAATAATTATTATAGTTTGATTATGTTTATGAGTTATGAAAGATTGCATTTATGGGGCACTATATTTCTAAGGAGGGTGTATCAGTAGATCATGTGAATCAAGGCGGTGAGTGAGTGGCCTACTTCTAAGAATGTGGCTAATGTTCGTAGTTTCTTGGGATTAACAGGGTATTATAGAAGGTTGTTAAAGACTTTGTGAAGATAGTGAAGGTCCTTTGGTCTAACCATGAGTACGAAGAGGCTACTTGGGAGGCCGAAGAAGAGATGAGAAAGAAATACCCCGAGTCATTTGACGAGGTGAGTTACTGATAACTTGTTATTTTGTATGATTTTAGAGTGATTTTGAGCCTTAGAATTGTGGGAAATCAATGCTTAGTTCACTAATTACTCTATTTTTATGCATTTTTTATGTATCATATGCTTCACGGGCCGGGTTTGCTAGTGTTTTGGTGCATATTTAGGTATAAATATGGCACTTTGAAGCTTTTGGACAAAGAAGAAAAGAAGTTGGAGACAAGAAGAGGAAATAAGGGAGCTATGGAAGAATGAAAGAAGCAAGGAAAAGTGTACAAGAGTGAAATAAGAGCATTTGGAAGGGTTTTGGAAGGATTATTTCACTAAGGTCAACTTCAAATGACTATAACTTTTTTTCTACTCAATATTATGAAGTGATTCAAATTAGAGATTAGAGTTCATCTCAAGAGCTTTTCAACGACGGCTTACATGCCTTATTCCAATGAGTAATGAAGAAGTTATGACCTTCCAAAACGAAGCTGTTTCGCCAGAAAAAGCTGCACGTCCGTGCAAGGTCAGGCAGAAGCAACTGTTCTCATTTTAACAGGTCTGCACGTCCGTGCAACCTTTGGCACGTCAGTGCCGACCTGTAGACGGGCCGATTCTTGGTTTCTCCGTCCTTTTACTTTGGAGTTATATAATATCCCTTTAGCTTCATTTATGAGGAGGGGGGATCTTCTTAGTTTAGTTTTAGCTTAGGTTAGGATTTTTTAGAGAGAGATACTCTCATTTTCTAGAGAGAGAAAGTGAGAAAAGCTTGTTGAAAGCTTGGAATATGAAGAATTGATGGAAGGAGACTTGAAGATTTGGATACTACTTGCAATATCAATGAGAATTTCTTACTCTCTCTCTCCTATTTTGTTATTCTATTTACTTATTTTTGTACCTTTTCATCCTTAATTACTTGTTTATGTTAGATTAGTGTTTGATTTTATGTTCTTAGTTGTTAATTCCTTTAGTTTTGCAATTTATTATGATTTGTGAGTAGTTCTTTTACTTGGGATGGTTGAAACCATTGATGAATTCACAAATACTTGTTTGTATGTGTTGATTTAGCTAATGTGGGATGTTAATTAGTTGGGCTTAAGTGGTTTCATTGTTAGTTCTTGTAAGTGGCCATTGCTAGAACTATTTATCTAAGCTTTCTCAACGAAGGATCGAGAGATGAACTTGAGTTAGCTCCCTTATGCTTAATTGACTTAAAATGCCATGAGAATAGGAATTTCTAGTCAAGGGAATGTTTATGTCATCGTGATTATGCTTTACCACTTGTTTTATGCTTTGTAACCACGAGAGTAGGTTATATTCATGACTCAAGTAATCCCTCTAGCTTGAGAGAGTAGTTGGGTGCCTTAGATGACTTCCCCTAATTTATCCCCAAATTGCTATGTCTTGTATGTTAAATTATAGTTTGTGAATGACTTAATTGGTGGATACCATCCCAAGATCCTTTTAATTATTGTTTGTAGTTTTTCTTCATTACTCATAACCCAAAAAGACTTGACTTAGCTTATCACAAATCGATATTTGTTAGTGCTCCCCTTAGTCCTTGTGGGATCGACACTTACTTGCCCTTTCTACCCATTAGAGAGACCAAGTTAGGTTTTTAATCTTTGGAAGCCTTGACGACAGCCTATCAGTTACGAGGGCGTAACTCTTTTCTTTTAAGAGGTGTAGAATGCAGTCGCGTTTTACCTCATTTATGCCATTTATTGCTTTAAGTTGCATGAACTTGCTTATTATTCCCAATTATTGTTGTGTTTGCATGCTAATAAAGTACGTAAACTTTGGCTAAGTATGATATATCGAGTATGAGCTCAGTTTGTTAGGCATATATGATTGAGAAACAAGCAATTTACAGCAATACAAAATGTAATAGTTTTGAGAAATTATGGATTTTGGGTTAAGTTTCGGGGACGAAACTTCTTTTAAGAGGGGTAGATTGTAATCCCCCATATTTTTCTTAGTAAATAATAATTATATATTTTTATGTATACGAATATTTCATAATAATTTTATACTTATATAAATATTTTGGAAGGATTTGACAAAATAAAAACGATAACTTATATTTCAATAGCATTTTTACTCACTTTGGGCCATGACTACCATTCTAACTCTACAAAAAAAAAAAAAAAAAAAAAAAAAACCTTAAGCCCATATTTCCATTTTTAATTAAGTAAACTCTCCTCTCAAAACCCTCCTATAAACTTCTTCTGCTTCCCCTTGCTTCCCCCTTCATTCACGACTCACACACAAAAAAAAAAGAAAAAAAAAATAAATTTCGTTGCTGCCCTACACCGCCACTGCTGCCGACCACCACCACCACCGTCGACCGTTCCCTGCTGCCACGGCCGCCTTCCCTCACCCAAAACCTGCAGCCACCGCCGCTCAGCCGGTTTCCTTCCCCTTCTCTTTTATCTTTCTCTCTTTCTTGTTTAATATTCTTTAAAGTTTCAATCTTTACATGAATTTTTCAATGTTTGATAATTATTATAGTTTGATTATGTTTATGAGTTATGAAAGATTGCAAATTTAGGAGTATACTTCATTTGATTTATGAAATAAAATTTCAGATTTGGTTTATGCGAAAGTTGAAGGTTTAAATGTTGATTTTTCATGATTTTTAGGGTTTAATAACGTGTTGCTAAAGTTATTCAATTTAAGCATGATTTTGTTGTGATTTTTCTATGAATATGATGATGTGTAATTCAACAGCAAGTTCTAAATTTTTCGGAATTAATTTCTGAATTTCGTTCGTAATTTCCCTTAATCACGTTTTAATCACGTCTTGACTCTGACTCGTCTGATTTTTTGCAAAACAATAGTGTTTTTCATGTGTAAACGACGCTCTAATCAAAACTCGGTAGTGAGCACCACCTTCTCGTGGTCAAATTCAGCCTCTAAATATGATTTTTGGGCAGTTTTAGATTTTTAACGAAGGATTGATGTTATAAATAAATTTTCAGATTATAATCCTACTTTAAAGTTGCTGAAATTTTATGCTATAAGCTATATTTTCATGATTTTAACATACAAACTAGTAATTGAACTTTGAATTATTAACTTTGACTATTGTGAGCAATTTAAAGGCATTAATTCAATAGTTTAAGGGGTTTTAAAGTAGTTTGGTATTGCTGTAAATTATATTGCTTGGGTATTATTTGAGCTATTGTTGTTTTGTTTAAGAGAGGACTTCGTAGAAGGTGACTTCTAGTCTTAAGGTGGCCAACCAATTCATGTACTCAAGGTACGTATAAGAATACGAGGAACCTTGATTTTAGGAGCATGTTTAGGGACTTGGAAAAACCTAGAATCATGCTAGGAAACTCGTGGATTGGTTGGAATTGTTTGGTAATGAGTTGATTGATGATAAATGTGATGATTGGTTTAATTTATGTATGAGAAAATTTGCATTGATTTTCCTTATGAGCATTATTTATGCAATAATTTGCAAAGTGAGAGGCAAAGATACAAGGATATATGGAATGAATTATTTTGGTTACTTGTTCATTTATATTGAAATGGAATGAGTAAAGGAAGAATTAAAGTCTTATAAGACGAGGTTGAGAATTTGAGATGCCTTATGCACTTAAGGTGTTTATACACCAAGGTAGTTACAGGATGCAATAATAAATATTGTTTGTCACTAATAAATTAAGAATTGAATTGGAAACTTGAATGGTTTGAATGATTGATGTATGATTGGTTGTGTTGTGTTGCATTTGAGTCATCACCAAGTTTAAACCGGTAAATCACGTAAAGTGCAAGAAGGATGAGCAATAAAACTCTGGGTTTGTGCACATCTAGAGTAATGACAAACAGGGGTTAGGGTTCACGGGGTATTAGCCGTGTACTTTTCAGGGGTCGTCGGATCTACGAGTCTCTTGTTTTAAATTCTTTTAAAATTATAATGAGTTAGATGAGATCTCATACTAGTTATGGCCACGGAGTCGCGCCCGTCTGCCATTGGATGTTTATTAATGTCTTCCGAAAGGAGGCATAGGGTTTTTCTTTTATTAATGTTCCGAAATGGGACATAGGGGGACAACCTGGTCAATTGCTTAATCCAATCAAATTAATGAAATGATTAATGCTATTTAGTGAAAACTTAGTAATGATCGACAATTGAGTCATGTGTTCGAGTCAATGATTATATTGTGTGTGTATAGAATGCTTGTTAATATCATGCTAAGGCTCTTTACTATATTTCGTAGCTTATATGTACTCGACGTTGCTGATTGCGTGCTTTTGTGTGTTTTCTCTTGGTCATGGCCTTCGCCCTTCAATGGCCCTGTAATGATCCAATTCTTACACTTGTAATATTGGGGAGTAGACTAATCACAGGTTTTTGCATAAACTGAACTTGCATCAGGGTGATGGGATTTGAGTGGAGCGTTGGTTAATCACTTAGCTTATTTCATTTCATAAATTGATGTTATTTTGACTCTAAGTCTACCAGCTTCCTATTTTACTGGGTTTTGAATAAGGGTCGTTATGGTCCCAACTTGTAAGTCTAAATTTGGTTTTGGTTATTAGTTTTGAAACTTATATTTTCTTTTTAAACTAAATTAGTTTTCCGCTGCTGATATCTGAAACTAGCCTTAATGTTTGAACACGTGGCGGTAGCACGCCAGTAATTCTCTCACAGGTTATTAAAAGTATTTACAGGTGATTATAGGTTACTACAGGTTATTACAGGTTAATACAGGTTTTAAAGAGAGAATTATTGGGGTGTTACAGTGTCGTGGGCAGGGGTGTACCATTTCATGGCCCGGCACGGCACGGCCCACCATCACCCAGGCCCGGCATGGCACGCCACGACCCTCTTCCTGGCATGGCGAGGCACGCCCGTGGTGGCCCGACACGACACGATGCCCAGTTCTAGCAGCAGTGAAGAGTACCGAACAAAGCACGACTTCGACTCAGTGTGCAGATTTGTGATAATTTTGATGGTTTATCATAATTGGTTAATGTTCTCTTTAATTAAGAGTAGCTAATTTTCTCATTGTAGGGCGTAGATGAAACCCTATTAGTATGGTTTTCTAATTTAGTTGTTTGAGAATAATTATTGGTTTTATGATTGCATGACTTTATAAGATAATTTGGGTGATTATTGTTTTCCGATTTACGCTAATTATAATTCTTGTAGAACTATCTTTTGGCTTAATTGGTTATCTAATTTACACACTTTATTCTTGTAGTCTAGAGTGTGATGCTATGCAATGGTGTTTCATGTTTGTGATTGAGTAATTGAACAGTTTATGCTTTAGCTAGATAAATTATGTCACCTATTTAATCGCAATTATCTTTATTTGTGAGTTTATCCCGTCTTGTAGTTTAGGGTGCTCAATAAAACCAATTAAATTTCTCTATGGTTAAATTGCTAATCATACTAATAGAGGTGGATTCGACTGTCCTAGAGTTCCTCTTTATTTGATTGTTCTCTATGATTTATTAATTCTGTCAGTCTTATTTGTCTTCTTTAATTTTTGTTTTTAGTTTATTTAGTCAGAACCACTCAATCTTTCTCTCGATTAAATTAATATACTATAGACCATAATATTATTCAACGTTCCCTGTGGATACGATACGACCCTATTACTTATAACTTACTACTAGAACTTGTATACTTGCAAGAATAGGGTTTAAAGCTTGTCTAAAATTGCCTATCAAATAAATAATGTAAAATAGTTACATAGATAAATTTGTATTCATATATACTTAATAATGGCTTTGTTCAATGTTTATTTTAATTAATATTTTGTTGGCTCGCCCATTATCGACCCACTATTGACCCATGACCCGCATTGGCCCGACCTGCTATTGACCCTATAAAATATGACTCGACCTGCAATCGCCCCGCATAGACCCTGACCCGACCCGTCCAATAACCAGGTCTACCCGCAAGATGTATTGGATCCAGTAGGAAAGGAAATTTGTGGTATTTGACAACATGCTTCTAAATCACTTTATGAGTATTGGGAGCGATTTTAGAAATTATGTTCATCTCCACAACATCAAATAAGTGATCAACTCTTAATTCAGTATTTTTATGAGGGTTTGTTGCCACATGATAGAGGTATGATAAATGCATCTAGTGGAGGTGCATTAGCTAATAAGACAGATACCAACTTAAGCTAAGGCTTTAGTTTCTAAACAAATTCTTATATGTGGCTAGCCACACCGTGTGGCTAACCATCATAAGGGTACTTCGTTAGTGTAATAGGGTTTACTTGGTTGGTGTTAAAGGAGTTACTTCATAAGTGTTATAGGGGTTACTTAGTCAGTATTACAAAGTTACGTAGTCAATGTTATAGGGGTTACTATGTTATTTTAGAAGTGGTCACACGGTGTGGCCATCCACATACAAGACGGGCTGTAATTTCTAATATAGCATAGAATACTCAACAACATGGAAGTAGGAATGATGTTAGGAAAGTTAGTGAACTTGATTTAAGTGGCGTTCATCGTCAATTAGAGGAAAAATGCACAGCAAATTGCTACTTTAACTACCTTGGTTAAAAATGTTTAAGAAAACGAGTCTAAAGCTAGAGTATGTGGATGTTTGTTCTGATATTTCTAATACTTATGATAATTCTTTTGATTTGCAATACGGAGATGTGAATTCGTTCGTTAGGTGATTTTTCTAGTCAACCAAACAGAAAGTATGATCCTTTTTCATAAACTTACTATTAAATTGTGACTCGAAATCTAGTACGGCCGACTTTGAATTCATATACCTCTAAAACTACAAGTGATTTTGAGGTGATTCAAGTTGGAGGCGATATCTTGGTTCAAGATCTTTCCAATGGTAGGTCATATGCCCAATTCTGATAAGAAACCAGAAAGTTATGGCCATTTTATGAAAACCTAATGAAGCTGGAAAGTTGCGACGAGGTTGCGAGCTATAGCTCGGGCCTATGAAGACTTGTGGTAGGCTTGAGCTAGAGCTATAGCTCGGTAGTTTGGTCGTTCTAGGATAATTATAGGATATTTCCTAAAATTATATCTTTTCTATGACGGCTATTTGAGTATATTTGGGGAACTATTTAGGGTTTTTAGTAGGGTTTCCTTGTGTTATAAAAGGACCCTTTAGTTGATAATTTAGATCATACCTTTTCAGCCATTAGATTTAGGACTCCTTGTATTATTCTCTCGTTCTTTCTCCATTATAGTGAAGAATTAAGCTCTCGATTCCCCCACCCATGAAGGTAGGTCTAATTTGATCGAACCACGTATATCCTTATGCTCTTTGTTTATCTTCTTTATTGTTTTTCTCGTTCTAATTTTGGCTTATTCCGCATTAATCAAACACAATTACACCCTTTATTTCCTAACAAATTGGTATTAGGGCCAGATTTTAAGGTCTTAGGTTTTAGGTGTTTATAAATTAGTTTGATTAAAATTATGCCAATGAAATTTGACATTGAGAAATTCGATAGGCAAGTAAATTTTGGCCTATGGCAATTGAAGATGAAAGTCATCTTGGTTCAAAGAGGCTATCACAAGGCTCTTGAAGGTATATCCAAAAGGCCTTCAGGCATGACGTTGGATAAGTGGGAGGAGATCGATTTGAAGGCTCTTTCGGCAATTCAATTATGTCTCTCTAATGATGTTTTGAGAGAGGTTTCCAAGGAGACGACTGCTGCGGGGTTTGTGGTTAAAGTTGGAGTCACTTTATATGACAAAGAGCGTGACCAACCGTCTACTACTCAAATCTAGACTTCATGATCTTCGTCTAGAAGAAGGTAAACCACTTAAGTCTTATTTAGATGAATTCTTCTCTATTATTATGAATTTGCAAAACATCGATGTTGAGATCGATGATGAGGATATGGCTTTTAGGTTAATGTGTTCTTTACCGCCTTCGTATTTGCACTTTCGAGATACTTTATTGTATGGTAGAGATGATTTGAGTTTGGAGGATGTTAAGGATGCCTTAACCCAGAGAGATTTAACTGACAATAAATTGGTTAATAAATCTAATAATCCGGCTCAAAATGATTCTTTGGTTGCTCATGGTGGTAATAAGAATTTTGGTAAAGGAAAAGTTTTTAACTATTGTCATGAGAAGGTCATATCAAAGCCGAGTGTTGGAAATTGAATGAGAAGAATGAGGAGAAGTCCAATGAGGAAAAATCCGCGAATATTGCCAACACCGACGATGATGATGATTATATACTTTAGGGTTACGAGCTTTAGGGCTGCGGTTTCTACGATCTCTTTATATTAAGTGCCCTTTTGAGATCTCTTGGTGAAACGAGAAACCGTATGGATTTTTTGGTATGGAGTCTATGATAGATTGCTTTTGGTTTTCGCTTGTAATAAAGTAGCAATCTTGGTTATGCATTATATTTTGATCTAGTTATGCTATTTCTTATCTCAATTTTGGTAATTTTATGATTTATTAAGTACAACTGCATTTAGAAATTATTGATGTAGTTTTTATTTTCTAGAATTGCTTAACATTTTAGTTTTGTTTTGAGATGAAGAAGTTTTTGAAGAGAGTTTAGTCAATTTTGATAAGCATGCTTGGCGTCAGGATATTATACTCTCAATCTAGGCCATGTGATAGTTTTGTGTACGGAATTTTGTGTTTGGACGGTTCATCACAAGTTATGGAAGATGTCCATTTGTTGAATTCCTAATGTGAGTGGGCTTATGGAATTTTGTTTAAGGTGGAGGTTCTATGTTTTCTTATAAGCATTACTTCTTGGTTCAAGGTGGAGTGGCCTTGTTTGGTCGATTTCAAGTCAAGGTGGAGATTTGTTAAATTGTGACTCAAAATCTAGTAGAGCTGACTTTGAATGCAAATATCTCTCAAACTACAAGTGATTTTGAGGTGATTCAAGTTGGAGGCGATAGCTTGGTTCAAGATCTTTCCAATGGTAGGTCATATGCCCAATTCCGATAGAAAACGAGAAAGTTATGGTCGTTTTACGAAAACCTGACGAATCTGGAAAGTTGCAACGAGGTTGCAAGCTATAGCTCAGGCCTATGAAGACTTGCGTCAGGCTTGAGCTAGCTGCCGAGCTATAGCTCGATAGTTTGGTCCTTCTAGGGTAATTTATAGGATATTTCCTAAAATTATATCTTTTCTATGACGGCTATTTGAGTATATTTGGGGAACAATTTAGGGTTTTTATTAGAGTTTCCTTATGTTATAAAAGGACCCTTTAGTTGATCAATTAGATCATACCTTTTGTATTATTCTCTCGTTCTTTCTCCATTATAGTGAAGAATTAAGCTCTCGATTCCCCTACCCGTGAAGGTAGGTCTAATTTGACCGAAACACGTAAATCCTTGTGTTCTGTGTTTATCTTCTTTATTGTTTTTCTCGTTCTTATTGTTCATTGACTTGTTCCGCATTAATCAAACACAATTACACCCTTTATTTCCTAACACTTACAATGAAGGTTGGAAAGACCACCCTAATCTTAGGCATGGAAATAGACCACAATTATTACAACATAATCAACTAGGCAATTTAGTCAGCAAAACCCCTCTTCCCAATCTCATGGTCCTTCATTAGAGAGTATGGTAAAACAATTGGCAACTCAAATAGGACAAGTGTATAATCAGAATGTAGAGTAGTATCAAAATAAAACAGATTCCCATCTCCAACAACTCGACACTCAATTAGGCCACATTTGCACTTCCTTAAGTACGTAACTCAGAGACTCAATTGTCGGGGAAACTACCAGCCAAACTCCTCCAAACCCAAAAGTGAATGTTGTGTTAATCTAGAGTAGAGCTACCATTGATGAGTCTTTACAACATGCATGAGTATAGGAGTAATACGAGTCCTATAGTGGTGCAAGGAAATAAAATCTCGTTATTAGATGCTGTCAAAATGGTTTCGAAGTATAAATTACTATTCGATGCTTTTCTTAATACGGCTAGTAAGGGAACTGAATTTTGTGCACCCCCTCCAAAATGCGACGATCCAAGATCTTTTTCTCTTTCCTGTAAAATCGATAAAACTGCTTTTTATAAGTGCATGTTAGATTTAGGATCTTGTTAATATCTTACCTTCTTCTATGTATGATCAATTTGAATTAGGACCTTTGAGGAACAAAATTGAAATTCCTTACATGGCTAAACGCTAATAGTATTTCTCCCAATGGTTGCTTGGAAAATATTTTAATACAAGTTAAACATTTGCTTTTCCTTGTTGATTTGTATGTTATTGACGTGGAACATATTTTAGAAATTTTGTTGGGATGACCATTCTTAAAGATTGCAAGGGCATTGATTAATATAGCTAATGGTTGTGTCAGTTTAGGAAATAATGGTCAAATTGTTAACATAAATGTTTTTTATGAACAAATTTCAATTGAGGAACCAGGTGCTACTAACCATGTTTCTTATAATCTTGCACAGATTGGAATAAAAAATGCACAAATATTACTTGATAAAATGGTCAATATGTAGGGCTTGAACAATTGTTCTTTGATGTCCTAAATGAATTAAACTTTTAAGTATCGAGAAGAATGTCGAGCCAATGACGTAAACAAGAGGCGCGGCTTGGGAGGCAACTTAAGGCTATTTTATGTTATCCTTTTTATTTGTTTTTAGTTTATTTTTTTTACTGCTTTTAATTGTATTCCGAAATTTGAACTTATGTATTGAATAATCATATTTCTTTAATGTAATATAAAATCTGTGCACATTGCATGGATAAAGAGCTAGTAATCTATTAATGAATTATGGTTGAATGAATAATAAGAGTAAGTGTTTCCATCAAGGTTCAATTCTCAAGCCAAACAATTTTATATCATAACAGGATTTTATTTAACACGAGCAGTATAATTCATTGTGGTTCTGGGCTAATATTTGGTTTTAAATGCCTGCTGCAAACCCAGTTACCTTGATTAATAATGAAACATGAGCTCTCACACTAATCAAGTAACAGATGTAACATCATTCATAATATCTTATATACCGCTTGAATCTCTGCCAAAGATAAATCTTCTCGTCCAATCACTAACCACCAGAGTTCGCGTTCGCCAGCTAACTTGCTTGCTGAAATGCCAAAAAATGTAAATATTACATAGATTCAAATGCATACTGTGTGATTAGTAAGCCAAACAAGCAGGAAATATATAACCTTGCATACACAGAGTACCATAGCCACTGAGTGCTATGGCCCATTGAAACCCAATCACCTGGAAGCTCAGCAGCTGCTTGTTCTCCTCCTAATGGCGCGAATTGTCCTAGATGCTTGTACCTTATAATTAAAACTCATCAAAGCTTTAGCTGAATGGGTATGCCGCTTAAGTTATGCGTTCATTAAGAGGGGGGGGGGGGGGGGGGTGGGCAGAAACAGAAACAAAAAAAAAAAAAAAAAAATCAAACAAAGTTCCTATCAACAATAGGATTATCAACCACAACATTCATAGGCGTTCTTCGATGCAGCAAAAATGTATGTGTGTGTGCAACATAAGTGTTAGACTTGCATCAAGATTATCTCAAATCGCTTTACATTTCATGCTATCAGGTTTTCCTCAGCGGGATTTTTACTATTCTGTTAAGATTAAAATATTGCTTCTGCATCTCAGCCTTAGTCGACTATAAGCAATTACTGCTCTCACTTCAGACACTTGAGAGAAATAGGTGCCAAGTTTGTTAAGCAAGAAAATCCAATGCGAGGTAAAACATAGGCCATACCTGAAGGGAAGAAACATATGGTCCCCAGAGCCTCTAAAACGACGAGGGCCTTCTGGATTAGCTTTGCATTCCTCAAGACAATTAAAGCACCTAGAAAGATACTCACCTTGTTGAGCAGCAACCTAATAAAACACCACATGTGAGGCAGTCATCATATCGTTCATGTAAACCTACTGAACAAATGACTTCCAAAAGCCAACATAAAATATGCACCTGCGCTGTTGCTGGAAGACTCTTCAATTGTGAATCTACATGTAAAAGGGCTGACCTAAAGCCTTCTATATCCACTTCCATCTCATTTCCTTCAGCATCCCTTAACAAATCCCTCAGGCTCTGCATATGATTAGTTTTCATATAGAGGTCTACTTGGGGATATCTAACACGGATGTCATCAATCACATCTTGGAATTCCTGTATAGTCAAGGTCCCTGAGTTGTCTTTATCCGCAACAGAAAATATCGACGTAATGTCATCCTAGAAGCACAAGAGCATTATCAGCTACAGCATATAACACATATACCTCTTAGGCTCTTACAGACCTGCTACTTCCATAGAGGCGATTACTATGCAAATGTTAGAATCAAATGCACCTTGATCACAAAATCATGCAAGTGCCATAATAATTACTCCGTATTAGATAGCTCTTATACAAAAACTAGCATTAAGAAACCTATTTAGTAAATGTGTGAGTAAAAATTTGCCCAAAATTCACGACAGCTAGTATTCATACGTAGAACATTGCATAAGATTGTTCTTTTCTATACTTGGTAAATAAGGCAGGAAGTGTCATATTGATCGCACTTCTCAGTCTCCCCGTCCCTAAAACTTTACCATGCCAGTAAACTGAAAATTTTAGCAATATGTACTAATGAGCTCTTTAGAAACAATACAAGCTGATATGACATCAAGAACCTAGTAAGTAAAGTATCTTGCTTTGATAAATTGCATAATGTTTGCAATCATGCATTCATAAATCTGTATAATTTTCAAACTTAGTGGGCAAACTCAAATAGTTATTTGATGATTTTTCAGCCAAAATTTGAGCTTTGTAAATCCTTGATTAATATATCTTCACAGAAGCATCGTCCTTTATCCAAACAAGATAATGTGGTCCCTGATAATTAAGATACTACAGAAAAGGAGAAGTACGAGATTTTATAGTCCAATTCAACAATTTACTTGCGATTTCATTCAACTGATGAAGAGAAAAAATAACTTTGATCGATCAAACAGTGAAAGTATCAAAGTAATGATTTAATTTACATATACACCTGTTGGCTTCATTTAATTGTACTTATACCATCCAAAAAATCACAAATAAAACTTATGATCTTTCTACCAGGAGTGAGTAGGGAGGATCAACGAAAGATAGGGACTAGTACAAAGTTCCTTTAACTTTATAAGGAACATGTAACAGTCTACTCATTATATTTAATTGAGAAAAATTTCTTATTTGCTATTGAATTGCTACACGTGTGTAACTCCCAGTCAGGGTTTATACTGTGTGCTATACTGCAATGTCAGCTTACCAGTCCATAAAACAAGAAATTTAGATAATAGAAGCAAGGAATGATTTCAGCAGGTCACACATATATAGGCTACTCATAAAAATTTGTTAGGTATCCAAAAGATTCAGGGCGTGTCACATACAATGATTTTGCGTTGATCAACTGAAGCACAGTCGCCTATGGCAAATACGTCCTTACAACCCTTAACTTGCAACCACTCATCAATTGCAAGAACACGCCTGTGACCCTGCATGGAGATATATATCAGGTATATACACAGTATTAAGATAAGGCCAGAGCAAACTACTATTATTTCCCCCTTTCATATATAGATATACAATCTGTAGGAGTAAATCAGCCTCTAAAATAAACAAATAAATAGCATTAGTTAGCTAAAGTTGTCAGGTAAATAAGCATGTTACAAACCTGGCCAATTTGCTCCATGAAATCCTTCACAACTGGTCTTGTACCAACTCCAGTAGACCATAAGACCATTCCATACGGTAAAGCACATACTTCTCCACTCGCCTTGATTTTCATAGTGATAGAGTCACAAGAAACGCTGACAACCCTGCACCCTGTTAAAACCTCAATCCCATCCCTAGAAAATTTTGTCTCAGCAAACGCACTAATCCTTTCATCAAATCTGCAAAAAAAGGCAATATGACAGTAACAGATTTTAACCTTAAAGTGGCATATAATTGGCACGGGGCACGGCTTCAACATATAAGCAGAGAGAACTCATAAATCAACAGAAGATAGTCATTTTCTGTTATGCTAATGTAACAGATATTAAGTTTGTTGCTTGAATTGGAAATGTTTATACTTGACTATCAGAAGACTAGCACACCTGCTCTACGGTCCATATTATGCTGGTTGAAACAAGAAGGTCTCCAATTAGACACAAGCTAAAGTTAACTAGCATCTGCTGTATGAAGAGGGAAGAGAGAGGTTGGGATATAGAATAAAAAATCAAACAGTTCCTGGTGCACTTACGTGTTCAAGATATGATCGCCTGATTGAATTACGGATATTTTTACAAATTTTTGAACTCCAGGATACAGTTTCACTAAATCCTCATGGATGTAATCGTGCAGTTCTGCAGCAAATTCAACACCTGTAGGACCGCCTCCAACGATTACAAAATGAAGATTCTTCCTCTTCTCTTCTTCACTCAAGTCTGGAAGGACTGCTTGCTCAAAACAATCTATCACAGATTTGCGGATTCGTTGAGCATCCTCAACCTCCTGCATGATAAGATACACTCTGCACGTCCTTAAACCAAGTGGCACACAAGATATTCAGATTTACACTAGATTCTGCACTTCATCAGTAAGGAGAAGATGGTGTCCATCTTGCAAATGTAACAACTGTACTTGATCAGTAAGTAGAAGATGGTGTCCACCTTGAAACCGTAATAACAAAGCCATAGTTGCAAAATTATTTGGGGCCAGCTAACATGAATTATCACAAGGAACCATCCGTGAATAGTTTAACAAGAAAAGTAAAGAGATAAAGTAATTAAACAAAGAAAAGTGAGAAAGTGGAAGGAAGCGAGAGAATACGTAGGAAGCAAGAAACAAGATGATGTTCATCTTGTAAACGCAACAAAATAAAATAATCAAGCCTTAAACTCAATTTTATGAACCAAGACATTTTTTCGGTGGTTGTCAACAAAGGTCTTCTCCTTCCATTCCCTTCAATCAGTATCATACACACTTCTAAATTCAATTCCTTCAAATTATTTTTAACTTTAACCATATAAATTTTCTTTGTCCTCTCTCGTCTTCTCTGACATCCACAAGATCCTAACTACCCACTTTCCTTGTCAATAAAACCTTGTGGTCATCGCTTACAAGCTCACACCAATATAATTAGTTCTCCCTTATCTTATCCTTAATAACTACATTTCCATCTTAAATATCTAAATTATCAATTATGTCCCTTAATGTTTTCCCACATATTCATCTCTACATAAGCATCTATGCTACACCCATCTTTCTAATACTACATATGAACTTATTTAATGGCCCAACATTCTAACATCTACTCTATATAATAGTGTTGGTTATAGTCATTTCATATAACTTTTTAACTTTAAAGGTATGCTATGATCACACAATACTACAATTACCCAACTAAATCTTTAGTGCAAGAAGATTTCAACATACAAGTGTCAACAAAACTTAATCCATGTTTAAACTCGACATTAAAGTACAATCTTCCTAATAAGAAAAGGAATACTATGAGAAATATGAGTTATATCTTCTAATACTTGACGGTCTTGACCTAGGACATTTCCAATTATTCTCTTTATAGTAGTTCATGAAGCTATATTATAAAACTTAACTTGAAATATTATCTTAATCATATTTCATGAAATCGTATTATAAAACTTCCACATTAGATTTGAACCACACCCCAATTGAAATGTTTACAATAAAAATCACTCTTAAGAGAAGATCTCAAACATAACAAGAAAATATTAACAAATTTCAAGATAAAAATATGATCAAAAATTGATTTTTAAGTATTAGAGTGTTTTCTAATTCTCCTGGTGATGTTTAGGCTAAAAAAAGGTAATAAATATCTAGGAATATAATAAAATATTCATATTATATAACTCGAAATATAATAAAATAAATTGGATCTTATTTTTTTGACAGAAAGTTTATAGAGTGGCTAACTCTTTCCCTCTCTCAAACAACATAAAAGGTTAACTTTAAACATATTTAGTATTCACATGGGAATATTTCATCAACATAGTTTTCCTTGTTGATATGTAGTAACAAGTCAAAAGTCCCTCACAAAACCTAAAAATTTACTTTGGACATAGTTACATATAAATTTGATGATGCTGAAAAGTTGCAAACAAGAAGAGCCCTTGAGTTTGAAGTTGTGTAAAAGGCATTCTATGTAATAATGTATTAAAATATTGTGAGGCTAACACAAATATGATATAGATAATTTGAGGTAGAAGGGTCGGAAAACTTTAACTGGCTATGCTTCATATAACAATTATGTAAAACATAGCTAATTTGGTAATTTAATGTTTAATACTTTTCTTTTTAGTTGCATATATTCCAAATTTAATCAAAGAGAATCATTATAGTTATCATAGTTGGTTTTTTACCCCTACATAAGGAATTATAGAAATAGAGACTTGGTGGATCTTTAAAACTATAATGTTATAATTGAAATGATGCTTAAAAAATGAACTTCGATCCTTAAAATTTTACTTTCTCAATCTCATTAATAAATTTACACGTTCAGTTACTCATATTAAAACAAGGATAGTAAATGACTTTACCTTCAGAAAGTGGCAATGTTCCATGACACCAGGAGTGTTGAAAGTGTTCACTTGTGCTCCAACTGCTATAACCAAGTAGTCATATTCCAAAGAGAAATCTCGACTTGGAACAGGGCTATTCTCAAAAGTAGATCTGCAATGAATTTTCTTGTTTGCTGCATCAATTTTAGTGCATTCTGCCTCACAAAATTTTATTTCTCCAATTCTCTGTGACAATGTGAATATATGAATTCAATATATCGTTAAGTACAACTATAAAAAGATAAAGAAATAACTAGGATCCATGATCCTAAAGAATGTTATTCTGATGTACACAAAGAACAACATTAATGCATGATTTTCAACTTAGTTATAAAGCTCCACACTTCACTCCCATCCAAGTAATTGTGCAAAGTGGTAGATTCATTTCAACCCCCAAATCTGCCCAAAATATGTAGATTATTCATCCATCTTATAAGCTAAATTTCTAAACATTCTGGTTGCTCAAATACAAAGATTGTCAGGGGGTGAATCTAGCAATTGGTTTGGTGTGTCAAAAGACAGTTAGACAGCCAAATTCACATTTTCTGCACTATGCCAACTTCATTATTCACATTTACCCATCTCAAAAATATACTATATGTCAAATGATGTGATTTGAAAATTTATGACTGTCAATCAGAAAATGTAATATCTTATGAACTATGCTTAATCTTGCTATATTGTGCACATCAGTATTATAATCCTACAATCCTGAAACCGCCCCTAGATATGATGAATCTAATTTCAAGTTAATTAACCAACTACTTCACGAATAGGTTGTACTTCTACCAAATCAAAGGTTCAACAAGCTATTTCACAATATTAAGCTGGTGATAATTGCAGCACCTAAATAGGCCAAAAAACACCACCAGCCAAAAGGCACAAAACTATCACGTGGATAATAACGTAGTCCAATAAGAGGGGTATCTTTACTTTCAAGGCCAATGCTAAATGTTAGATCATTTACAATGTTTGTACAAATCCCAACCAGAGGCACCATAAATTTCAAAACCCAAAATTATGACGTTAACATATAGAATTTCCATTATCAAGGATGGGAAAAGGCAACATGTTATGTTTTAAATCCAATCTTCAGAGTTCGTTTCTGACAAAATATAAATATCAACTTTTCAGAGAGAAATGACAGTAGAATAACTGGGATACATAGTGTTGACACATAGAATCTCTACATAGTAACGGATAACCTGCAAAAAGAAAGCTCTAGTTGATAAGTATTCTCCTCGAGTATTAGGTTACTAGAGGAGGGGTCAATATGTTGGGGTGATAAGAGAAATGGCCTTAAGTACAAGATTATATGGTATAATATCCGTTTACACTCAAACCAGAAGACTGAAAATTAGATTCTAAAGAAGTAAAGAAGCCCTGCTAGACCAATTTTCAAGCCATAGCCACCAGTGTACAACTTTAAATTTTCCAACAGTGTATTCCAGTTATCTTGCTACAATAAATGTGCACAGACCATTTTTTGTTTTCATATTTTGAACTTCTTACCCAATTTTTCATTGAGTTTTATGTCAACTTCATTTGCCTATGTGTCTCCAATGCCCAAACAAAAAAGTACGGCATGGAAAGCTGGAGCTGGATCTCCATCGATCTTATCAACTCTTACTAAGGAAAAAGACATATGAAGCAATTTGTCCCCTCTTAATTCCATCCTCAAGAAGAAAAACCTTTTCATCCCAATAGTTCTAAACTTAATCTCTACCTTCATTAGTTAATTGTGAGTTGCGACCATATATCTATTCATAATTAGCATTATAATCTTGCTTGTTCTTATTGATGACATTTTCAATGTCCAGAGAATGAATATCAGAAACAGCTACTGAAAGATCACAAAGCTTAGATTATTTGCATGAAATGAGGTTATCCCATGGAATTAAAATTCGGACGTTTCCTTATGTAATGGATTTTGGATTTACCTGCGAAACCCAACATATAAAGACATGATAAAAATCATGCCTTTTTCACACATTGTATGGCTATGTGATGGTGATCCACTGTGTTAGAGCATTTTTTTAACCTATTACATCTGTTCTATTAAGTTAAACTGAACAAATTAATACTAACAAATTAGTTATGCGATTTATAGAACATGGAAATTAAAGTAATTTCTTGTTCACCAATATGTTACCCTACCCCCCCCCCCCGGCCATAGTATGATTGATTAGGTTACACTATGTTAAAAGAATGTTAAACTTAAAAGGTGTATGCAAGGGTTAAGCCCATTAATGTGATTTTTTGGGAAAACGCACACCGTGTTAACCGCGTTTCGTTCATTTCCTCCATAGCAAGTCGTTTCTAAGACAATGCAACCATTATCGCGATAGCATCCACAATTTTTTTTTCTATGGTTTCTAAGCAAAATTCAAATTAAATAGAAATAGCAATCATCTCAAACGGAAAAGTAATTTAAGACATACACTTTAGACTCACCTTCTTAACAATGCTTCTGATGGGCTCTACAATGCTCCTTGCTTCAACTGTTCCACATGTGACACTTGGAAGCAATGGGGTAAATGCAAAATAGTTTCGCGGTGAAACAACTTTGACATCATAGGTTGAAGGATCCAGATCCTTCACAAAACTAATACCAGCCCAGCCTGTCCCAAGCACCACCATTTTCTTCTTCTTAGGATCCATATGCTTATTTTCAATACTTAGTGGACTATTTCCTGTCTTATATTCCGAGTATGCCACCATACCTCCTGTACTGAAATAAGCAAAGCACAGAAATAGATTATAAGGCAAAATTGTTTCTACACATATCAACAGATCAGTCCAGCACAGTATCACCTAATATTCTAATTCCCCCATGTCCCGTGAAGGGACAAAGGCGAATTATAACACAAAAAAAAAAAAAAAAAAAAAAAAAAAAAAAAAAAGGTGTTAATTTTGTCCCAATATAACAACGTAAGTAGCAATCTACATATCGTACTGAATCTAATACTTGCATATTATGTAACTCTGGTCCTGCACTTCTGCTGCAGAGCAGAGCAAGTAACTGACTTGATAAAGTTAGCAGCAAAGTTGAAGAAATTGTATATTCCAACTTATTCTAAAGATCCTAGTCATGAGATTGATTCTTAACTAGAAAGTGAGAATCTTTAGGGAGAGCAAAAGGGCACGTTATAAACAGTGGCAAAGAAAGAGAAATGATAGGAACACATTTAGATGTTAGACAGACATGTACCAAATTGTTTACTTAAATTCTTAACAGGTAGATGTGATCTTGTTTTCTAGGTGTTTGAAGGTCCAACCATGATGGGTAGAAATTATCTTCTTAGGACCAATTTAATTTTTTTTATCAATTTCTTGGGAATGAACATGTGTTTAGTCAGCAGAACATGCTAATCACAATGCAGAATCATTTGTAATATGCATATAAATATAGCAAAACCTTTTCACTAGCCTTCTATTATACTAAAAAAGTGTTTATTCCAAGGGTATTTAATAATGGATCATAAAGTCCCTAAAATAAAAGAAAAAAAATGTAATTTCAAGGTAATGATCAGTAGATATCACACAAGTCAGTGACAGTATTTGAATTTATGCAGTTTCTCAGAATTTTGTAATAGACTGGACTAGAGGGAAGGGGCTGTGTAGGAAATGCATAATTAGTGCTTAGAATTAGCATGAAGAGAAGGAAGTCAGTTCGAGAAATTCAATATAAAGAGGAGATTAATGAGAGAAAGCCATGATAAATATCATTATGAATATATCCTTTAGTTTAACAGTGCACTTTGGAAGAGAACAGACTCTTGAAAACAATTATTATCTTTTGTTTTCTGTAATTTTCAGCTTCTAATTCAGATGTCCATCTTCTTTTAGTTTTCTGCCTAATTTCTAGTCTGTTACACATTTACAGCTAACTACAGAATTGTGCTATATAATTTCCTTGAAACTATCCGCTTCATATGTCCTGACTCCCTACAAATTGTTCTTCACTAAATTACTTTTGGATTCTCCTGTATTCTACTTTCTCTCTATCAGTCATTATTGTGCAATCTCTATCCATTTACCAATACTGTCTCAAATTCTGAGCTCCAGGTGGTAACAAACCCATCTCCAGTTCTTAATTCCATCACACAATTGGCCTATGACAAATGCTATTATTTCACTTACTAATTAAGTGCTACTCAAGCTGCATCTCAATAGCTTTTTCCATTTTGCCTACTACAAGCAAATTAAGCTGCAAGAATTTGTGTGCAATGACATAGTCATTCAGATTGATGCTTTGAACCAATGAAAGAAGGCTAGTAAGCTAAGCATTGACGTAAATGTTCAAGAACGGACTATATCAACCCAGATAATGCGTTAAAGGTTTTATGTCAGATTATAATGAGCTCATATAAAAACTAAATCAAGTTCTAGAAAAATTTGTAAAACCCAAGGGATTTCAGTACGTATATAAGACTTTGTAATACTTATGATTCAGCAACCTCTACTATGTGAAGGTAACATACTTGAACCAAGATGCCCTAGGTTTGAGCCTGAGAAGTCTCCTTCAAAAAATAACCTTAATAGAATATACTACCTTTGTTTCCATTTGATCTTAACAATTACTATTTGCACAAAATTTATAAAAAAAAAAATGGTGAGTGAGTAGGTGGTGTAAGAAAAAAAATGGTTAAGGTGAGAGGGTGGGTGGTGTACGAAATTAATTTGGTTAAGGTCAGAGGGTGGGTGGTGTACAAAAAACATTGGTTAAGAAAAAAACATTGTGTAAGTGGAAGATATCTCTAGAAAAGTGTTTTTTGCCATCTGATCAAAATAAATTTGGTAAAAACGTTGTAGTAACTCAGCAATCTGCACTCAGAAGTAGTGATATGAAACTAAGGTGTGTATCAGTATGCAGGCAGGGTTATTGGTTAAGGCCATTATTAATCATACAAAATATAGCTAGTATGGGCTTGCAACTTGGGAGTGTAGTTGGTGATAAGTCTCAATCTCCAATCCCACGGCACGGTCCATATTTGAGCATGTAATAATTAATGGTCCTATCTACGTACAACTCTCACTCTGGCTCCAACTTATCTGATCCCTCAGAAATCAAGATGCCATTGCATATACTACGTATTAGTCCAGTCATACTGCTCTTTGTCTCTTTTACTGCTATCTGCCTTGGCCTCAAATTTTTACTGTCTGTTCGTTCTTTGCTGTTTTAAATGAATTGAAAGATCAAAGCATATGTACGGAGTATAAACAATATATAATTACATATGCGATGTTGAAAATTCAGCATAAGTATGAACTGAAATGGGTTGTCAACTGCAGAACTAACTCAAATAAAAGTAGGTGAACGTAAGAAAAAGGTCGATAAAGCAAAATAGAGCGGGTAGAAAGGTGAAAATATATTGAGGTAAGAGGGGTAATGTAGTAAAAAGGGTTTGTCAAAAATAGAATAAAGTAAAAGTGTTGAGAACTTTCAGAAACGGAGGTACTCCGTAATAAATAACTAAGATGAAAAAGAAGTTGTTATATTAGGTAAAGCTTAACTACAATGGACTCATGAACTTTGATGCATAGTGACTGAGCCAGCAAGCCTTAAATGAAAATGAAAGTGAGATCAATGTTCCGGTACATTCACTAGTCACTTTATAGCATAAAAATGTAAGTCTAACCTCTACGATGACAAAGGCTTGTTTTGAATGGACCCTTGATCAAATTGGAAATGAAATGTGCTACCTTATAAACCAAATACTCACACATATCATAGAGTTTACACTACATTTATTTTATGGTGCCCCAAACCAATCATGTATTATCATATAAGCACTCATGTTTCCATATTACAAGAATGATTGAGTTGGGACATAGGAGCACATTCATATACTCTGCTTTGCACATACAATTGTTATCTTCAATACTATATGGTGTGTTACCAGCTTAGCACACGGATATTAGAATTCCTCCACATATCCACATCATTATTCAAGCACACGGTAAATCTAGTTCTTAGACCTCAACCACATAAGAGAATAGTGAACTTTGAGCTTATAGAAATATATACAATCAACCGTCAAACTCCCATTTAACTTCAAATAGCCATATCGGTTACTCGACTCTCAAACATGGACACTAGGACAGTATGGACACAAAATCAACACCAGCAGCTCATTCGAAGCTGTATTGTTGGGGGTAAGCTATGGTGATTCTCAATGTCCTATTTCAATCTAAAAACTAAGAATTACTTCCCCCATTTCGAAAACATTGTCTGCCATTTTTGTTGATTCGCAACCATCCTATTTCATTTCAATACTGTATTATGCATCCCATGTATTTGAATTATTATCAACCATGAAACTTAGACTTACATCAATGTGAGTCCAAATAGCTAGGTAGACAACTGTGGGTAGAAGTTAAAGAGTTGTTTAGTACCATTTGTCCATTTATTTTATTGTAAACAATAAGATCATTTGGTAACAAGATCAAGATAGTTTTTTTATGACAGTTTTCAGAACTTAAAAATTATATTAAAAACAAGTAAATCAAAAAGTAAAAAAAATTAAAATTAAAATCCCAGTACAATTATACATAATCATAAAAACTCCTGTATAAATTTTAAAACAGCCAACATAATTCACTAATTGATAGAAATTTCTTAATAAAAAAGGTGAGTTAAGTTGCATCATATCGGTTTCAATCAACATATCACATTCCAGAATTCATCCCAACAAAAGTCAACCTATAATCCTTTCCACAAAAAAATAAAAATAAATAAATAAAAATAAAAATAAAAAGGTAAAAGCACCGTAATCTAGTTTATAGAAATTCACTTTAGAAAATCCAATAAAACCCATAATCCACATTCTTGTACTAAACAACATTATCATCAAAATCTCCACAAAATTCAACAAAATGACTAAATTTCACAAGAACCCAACATTAAAAATAAAGCAACAAGATGAATGGCACAAAAATTGAAGGGATGAACAAATTATACCTGACAGTAAAGAGAAGTAAGAGACTAGAATAAGTTGGGTAGCCATTGAAAAGCTTTGCAGTTGTTTTGAAGATTGAGAAATTTCTCATGGTTTATATATTGTTATTCTTTGATGAAATATATTTGAAATTTTGGAAGCTCTTAGATTGAAATTCAATCAGAGCGTGCTATCCAATGGGGAAAATCCTCTGATGTGCTACGCATACAATTAATGTTCTTCTGACTTCCTGTAATAGTATTAAATATCCCACTTGATTGGAGTAGTTTCTTAATTAGTTCGTCAACTTATTTTTTTTTAACTGCTATTTTCAATTCTTTCTTTCTAAGAAGATTGTCAACTTAATTAAATAGGGAGTACTGACAAATGGGTTGTAATAGTCCATGTAAAGTTATTGTTCTTTTTGTACTTTTGATTTGATAAACATATGATAATGCACAAAACACACGAACCCAATGTCCAATTGTCGTATTTATACTGAAACACTAGACTCTGTATAAGATGATACCGACACTTATATAAATTAGGTAATTGTGGTCACTTCTTTGCAATTAGATCATGTTCAATACCGGCCTATTACCCATACCAGCATTTATAGTCATCCATGTGGAGACCTGCTTTCAACCACGTGGACACTCACCGACTACTTAACAAAACACCCACGTGGACCAACACATGGCACCTGCTAAGGGATTTCTATAAATACCCTAACATATCTTACTTCTAAGGTCTAATATTCTTAACCTAAACACTCAAATTACGTACTTATCATTATCCTACCAGGACTGACTGTAGCATTGGAACAGTTATCCTCAGACATAACCCCCAAGGGCAGCTAATCTAAGGTAATTGTACATGTATCCAGTTGACGACAAACCATTACTAGCCCAAATACAAGTTGCTAGAGCACACCTAGAACAAATTCGACTATTAACCGGTCCCCAACAAGGAACACAAAAAAAGGGTTCATAAATATGTTACCCATACTTGTGAGGATGATTTACGAGTTTAGTTGATTAAAATCTTGAAGAGTAATTTATACGAAAGATTAGCATCTAATCAACTGTGGTTTATTTATTTATTGCAAGTTACTAGGGTAGCATGATTAAATCCTTTACCCGCTCCTTATTTTTTAAAAAAAAATGTATCAGTTTGACCGACACATTTGTCAAGACGTAACTTTGACCATTAATATATTTAATTATCTATTAGCAAAAATTGTAAAAAAATAAATAAATTATAATAATAGGCATTGTGACTAATCTAATGATATACTAGGTATTATATAAGGTCATCTCCAATGTTGAGTCATTGAAATTTTTATAGGCGAGAGAGAGTATTTTTTGTAAAGAATACTAATAAGTTGATATCTAAACTTAGATACTCAAGAAGAAAGTTTCTAATTTTGATATTCAACTTTGAGTCTCAAAGCATGAGCATTGGTGAGGTTACTCACACCTATGCAAATCACCTTATTTATTTATCTCTTTTCCAAATCATCTTCCACCTCACTTTCCACTATCTTAAACTACTAGTATAAGTCACCTTATTTATTTATCTACAATGGTGAGGTTACTCACCATTCTCTCTCCTAATTTTTTTATACTACCCCATCATTTATTCTTTCTCACTCTTGTTTTATTTATTATTTTTTAAAACATGTATTACTCTCTATTATTTATTTGTAATTTTTGAACTTACATAATTAATTAAAAAAAGTTAAACATTGTTAATTTTCTTTCTTTTTAATTAGAGCATTTTAAATAGAACAATATTAATAATCACTTATGTATGTAAGTTGTTCCAATTTTTTTCTAATTTTTGAAATGAAAAGTACAAAAATAATACAATATTTAAATAACATAGCTTATATAGCAAAGACATCTATTAAAAATTAAAATACAATGTTCATTAACAACGACTTTGGTCATCTCTTCATTCGTTGCCGAAACGTCCCCATATATGCTCAACCAAGTCATTTTTTAGTGCAATATGGGTCTCCCTATCACGAACATTATTTCTATTTTCCATATAACTATTTAGATTGAGCCTATCCAATCGTCCACTTCTCACGGTAAATGGTTGGTTGTTGTTACCAGTTGGTGATCCAGCTAAATTTTGCGGTTGATCATTGATAAATTCAGTTGCATCATAATGCAAATATCCATCTCGCTCATCTTCAACAATCATATTGTGCATGATAATACAAGCCATTACGATTTTCCATAAAATTTCGGTCGACCATGCTAGACTTGGTTGACGTATTATTGCAAATCGAGTTTGTAACACTCCAAAGGCACGTTCAACGTCCTTTCGATAACTCTCTTTCTTCTTGGTAAATAATTTGTGCTTACCAGTTTGTGGATGTTTGATTGCTGGGATAAATGTTGCCCATTTCGGATAGATACCGTTTGTAAGATAATAACCCATATTGTATGTATTTCCGTTGACATTGAAGGTAACCTCTAGAGCTTTTCCCTCACATATATCAGAGAACACCGACGACCGTTGGAGGACATTTATATCATTACAAGAACCTGGGGTGCCAAAAAAAGCATGCCATATCCACAAGTCTTGCGAAGCAACAACCTCCAAGATCACCGTTGTTGTTTTACTTCTACCTTGATACATTCCTTTCCATGCACGCGGACAATTTTTCCACTCCCAATGCATGCAATCAATGCTGCCCATCATACCAGGAAATCCACGAACATAACTTTCACGGAGGAGTCGTTCAGTATCCATAGTACTCGCTCTCCTCAAGTACTCTGGTCCAAATTGAGCTACGACCCCTTCAACAAAGTGAGCAAGACCTTCTCTTGCAGTACTTGACGCAATTTTAAGATACTCGTCAACTGCACCGGCAGATGTACCGTATGCTAAAATTCGAATTGCTGCAGTGCATTTTTGGAGGGGGGATGCACCTAGTCTTCCGGTGGCATCCGGCCTTTGTTGAAAGTAAACATCACTTTCGCTTAGTTTATTAACAATGTGTGTGAACACATTCTTACGCATGCGAAACCGTCGACGAAACATATTATCAGGGTACAATGGTTGGGGACTAAAGTAATCGTTATATAACTGAATATCAGCATATTCTCGATCTCTTGGTACATACCACCTTTGGTACGTAGGTTCAAGAGTGAAGGGGACCTGGTAAGGTGATGTTACAAAGGGAACAACAACTATATTGATCGCTTCCTCGATCAATTCATCTTCTTTTCGCCTTTGGGTAATTGATTCATGCCACTCTACATAGTCGTTCACCATGTAATCAAATAACCCTGAACTAGATGAACTAGAAGAATTTGAATCAGAGTTCATTTTGTAATATCATTTGGTAGAGAGGAAGAGAGAGGTTTTTTTTTATGTAGAAATAATACTTATATTTATGTATTGAAATATGAAGTGTAGCCCCCTTATTTATAACTTCTAAAATTATTCAAAACAAATAACTAGTAATTATTATGATATATGGGCACACAAGTATAAGAGATATGATTTTCGATAAGGTTTACAGATTTTTACATTGGTAATTCATTGAATGGATAAACAACTCAAAAAGATTACATTTCTGATAAGGTTTGTAGATTTCTTTTGTATGACAATTCAATGTATGGGTACACATAACAGTAAAAGATGAGACTCTCTGATATTGCTTACAGATTTTCTGTCAACATGTGACATTTCAATGTAGCATTGCATGTCGGTCATATTTTACAACATTTCTCATTATGGAGCTAATTTTATATTATTATTATTTACAAGAAATAATTTATTGGGTAATAAACAAAGAGCATTTAAATTACGCATATTTCGTAGTGGAAATTCAGTCCCTATACAGCCTGTTTCTTGTAGTAGAAATTGTTAAAACAACATAAGTAACATTACATCAATTAAAATTAGAATAATACACATGTAGTTTGACTACCTTAATTGATATTTAAACTAGCCTAGAAGATGTGCAAATTCTTGATTAATTTTAGATATATTTCCTTTTCTTCTTCAGATAGAATTGGTTTTGCAAGAAGGACACTAAATAGCTTGAACCTTTTTTCTTCTTGTTTCTTCCGAGCTTTGATGGCATCTCGCTCCTTTTGATACTCTAGCATACGTTCTGCTACATCAATTCTCCTTTCATCAACATCTTTGTGTTGACCTTTCATCACATTCATCTCTAATAGGGCTTCGGTAAACGACTCTAAATTTTTAATTTCAGAACCACCCCCTATTTGAATTCCAGAATTGACAATAGATTTACCTTTTCTTATTGATGCTTTCACCCCGTCAGAACGACGGCGACGAGTATGAGTTTTTGGACCTTCATCAGTTGGAGTATCTGGTTCTGATCTTTTCGAATTGCCACCATCACTAGAAGGTAAATCCAGGTCTATTGGCTTCTATTTGTCTAACTCTCTCAACATCTCCCAACAACCAATTAAACCAAAGCGTGAACCATTACACGTCCCTCTATATATTTCATGAGCTTCGGTCATTTTATCATGAGTGTTGGTACCACTCATATACCTTTTTTTTTGCTTCACTATAGCAACCAACCCATGTACTCACATCTTTATTTATTCTTGCCCATCGACTTTTCATAGATCTTAAGTTCTAGGGCGCATGGTGGATGGATTTTTCTTCTCTGGCTTGATCATAAAGGGATTGTATGTTCCTCCACATTACGGCCAAACTTTGATCTGTTGCCGTCTCTGGATCTTCAACTGAACATTCTACCCAAGCCGAAACGAGCGCATCATCTTCTTTTGCACCCCATTTTTCTGCCCTGACAACAGTGTTGCTCCCGTGGGGAGCTTCAATAACATCATCATCACCTACACCGTCAACATCATCATTACCTTGTTGTGGAACCCTTGGATCATCGGGTGGGGTTAAGTTACTGCTTCTTTCTCCCTCAGGAGTTGTTGGAATCTTTTGAATTATTTGGTTCACGCCATAATGTTGTGACATCGGGAACATAAAACCAGATGGATAATTTTGGGGAATTTGTTGCAAATTTTGGTTTGAAAATTGGTTTGAGAATTGTTGTGTGTAATTTTGGTTTGGAAATTGATTTGGAAATTGTTGTAGAAATTGTTGGTTTGGATGCATTGGTTGGTTAGGAATGTTATAAAATAACATTGTTTGAGCATTTGTATTAGTAGGGTTATTTGGATCAAAAATGAAAATTACTTTGGAAATTTGGAGAATTGGAAGATTGGTTATTTGGATTATTTTGAGAGGAACCACCTCCGTAATTAGGATTATTAAGATCCATAATCACAAATATTTTTATAATGAAAAATAGAAGGGTGAAATTTTAAGAGTGAAAAACTATATCAATATTAGGCTCTATTTATAGATAAAATTATAAGTATACCGTTGGTGAAATTAATTTTTCGAAATATGTTAAAATGAATTGAAAAATTACCGTTAGAGCAATAATTGCAATATTGAGTGTAAAAGATATAAAGAGTCGTTGCATTCTACAGCATCTCAAGCAAATAGCAATACAACTTGTCATATTCATGACAAGTGTCATGTGATAATTGGACTTAAAAAAAAATCAGACTCCTTTGTTAAAGAAGTCAGCAACTCACAGCAAATGTCAGTCACGCTTCAGAGGTTGCTACCTCTTAGTGAGAGTATGTAATGAGTCACCCATTGCAATGGTAAGCTAGCTCACAAGAGGAGAGAGAGAGTTATGAGGAGGGTTGCTCCTCACCGATGTGCATGCTCTCAATTGACAAATATGTGGGCCCTTATTAATATTATTATAATTTTTATTTATTCATTTCTAGTCACAACAATCTTTAATATATATATAAAAAAAAAGGATATGGTGCGCCATAGTGGAAAGTGACATTAGTATTTTGAATCTCACCATAAGGAAATTATATATTACATGAGTTGCTAAATTAAGAATTTATTGGGTATCACCATTGGATGTTAGAAACAACACATTTTGTATTTCAATACTCAAATTTGAGTCTTTGGGTGTAGAAAAGGGAGGGGGCTAGAGCTGTTTCGTGGTGGGGGAAAGAAGGAGAAAGGGTAATCGGGTGGGTTTCTGGGTGGTCGGGCTTAGGGTATCCATAATTCGGATCAAAACCGAAATCCAATCCAATCCAAACCAAATTATCAATTCGAATTGGCTCCAAACTTTAAATTGGGTCAAATCGGATTAAGATTTTTGAAAAAATTTGGATTTTTAGATTGGATTCGAATAAATCCGAAAACCGAATTATAAAAGTAAGCTTGTATGAATATGGACAACTTTGTTTTATGATTGGGCTTTTGAAGTTTATCCCAAATACTTACTACTCCCTCTGTTTTTAAATACTTGCTCTCCATGCGTGGAGTTTTGGGAGAAATTGGCGAAAGTAGTAAAATATGAAGGTAGTGGGGCAAGTAGAAGATTAAGAAATTATAAAAAGCAAAAGTAGTTGAGAGAATTGGAAGAGAGGGAATATGACATTAATAAAATATGATTTATGTTGGGTCCACTAGTTGAGAGAAATAAATTTAATATTGTAAGAGCTTTCCAAATAAGGAATGGAGCAAGTATTTAATTACGGCCGAAAATGAAAAGTGGAGCAAGTATTAAAAAACGGAGGGAGTATAAAATAAATTAATGATTTGATGTGAAGACTTGTTGAACCATTTAATTTAATCATGATTTTGAAGACTTGTATTACTATTATGGCTTGGACAAATCATATTTTTTATAATTGCAATTTTTAATTTATAATCGTAATTGGCGCTGAAAATGAATGCATTTTAATTTGAATTTTCAGATTGGATTCAAATAAACGAATTTAACTCGGATTGGATTGGAGTAGCATTCGGATAAGATCAGATTGGAAAATAGAAAACCGAATTATATTTCGGATCGGGTCGGATTTGGCCGAAATCCAAACCGAAAATCGAACGGACAACTCTACTCGGGCTAACGGGGAAATGAAGGCGGGTGGGATGTGGGAGAGGACTGCTGGCAGGGGAGGGGAGTAGGTGGTTGGCTGGAGGTGGAGGTGGCGGTAGTTTTTTATTTTTATTTATTTACGGTCCGTTTAGTATCGCCGTGGTTTGACAGAAATTAGTGAGCATTCAAAGAATGAGAGTATGTTTGGTGAATTGGAGTTTGGTAGTATTTAATGGTGCATTGACGGATGAGGGGGATGAGGCAAATGCAGGGGAGCTAGCTGGGCAACCACACGTAGCAAGGCAGCCACACGCAGCCAGCCCGCAGCTGCCAGATCTAGCGCCCGCAGGGTAGTAAGGCTGCTGCTTTTTCTCAGGCCGTTGGAAATCCAGCGAGCGTTGGCCAAGCAACATCTCCAGCAGGCGCCGGCATCTCACTAGATCAGCTCCCTGCTGCGACTGATCAGGCTGCTGTTTTTTCCAACACCAGGTGGCCGGTCTATGGGGTCCGCGAGTGAGCAACAACAGCAGCGCGGGGGGACGAGGACAGTGAAGGGGATGTTTTCGGTGAAGAAGAATTGGGTCGTGGGAAGAGAGTAAAAATTCCTTCGACAAGGTTGCGTGATTGCGTCACACACACCATTCGGAAAAGTAAAGGTTCATCTTTATCCGTGACATCATCCTCGTCAGGTACTCCCTATCCTATAACATATTTTGTGAATTATGTTCGTTTTTCCGATAAACACAAAAATTATATTGCTGCAGTGACAGAGGCAAGAATTCCAAGATCTTTTAAAGAAGCAATGAAACATGACAAATGGAGAGAAGCTATGGCCGTAGAAATAAAGGCTCTCGAGGATTAGGGGAGTTGGACCTTAGAGGATCTTCCAGCGAGAAAGAAAGCACTTGGAAGCAAGTGGGTTTACACTGAGAAGAAAGATGAGGCAGGAAATTTGCTGCGATTGAAAGCAAGATTGGTGATCCTTGGCAATCAACAAGAGGAAGGAATTGACTATAATGAAACGTTCGCACCTGTACAAAAATGTCGACGGTATGTACTTTTTTAGCAGTTGCTGCTATTAGAAATTGGGACGTGTTTCGAGGTAATCTGTGTCCCTCAGGAGAGTTATGTCACTAAGTCCGGATTCCGACGCCTGTACCTGCAAAACAACGGAGACTCCGGTTGGTAGGAGCTCCGCCTCCGACGATCAAGTTAGAACCGGTCGAAGAATAGTAAAAAGAGCGAAAAGTAAAAGTAGATCTTCTCGGATTCCGAGATTAGGTGATTTCTCTGATGTAAGAGAATTGATTGAATGTAATAAATAAACGTGCCCCCAAAATGGTGGGAATCTCCATATTTATAGGGTACTCGGGATTTGTGCTCTTGTCTAGGTCACGAAAACCTAGGACTGCTGGGCTACGCCGTTTTGCGGCTATCTCGGGAATTGGGCCCTGAAGGCCGTCTTTTTTCCAGTTATTTTGGAATGCCACGTTGTAATACCCCGTATTTTTGAAAGGCATTTTCTAAATTAAAGAGTATTTAGTCTCGTATTTTCGACGTATTTTCTAACTTAAGAGTATTTCAGTTTTGGAGCCAAAATGATATTTGAATTTTGGCGTCTAAATCATTTATTTTAATTAAATGGATAAACTAAAAATTTTATAAATAGTGTTTTGATTAAATAAATAATAAAACAAAACTATATTAATTAATAAAATTAGAGGCATTTTCGAATTTAAAAATCTGCTTTTTGTAAATATAATTTTGGATTTTCCCAATAAAATCCAATTTTACTTAATATCTTATTTTTATACCTTAGTATTGTCCAAATTCGGCCACCCTAATAATCTAGCAAGAAAAATTGATTTTATTCTTATTAAATCTTTAGTTTTTGACAAATAAATTATTTTATAAAATCCCTAAACTAACATGATAGGTCCGAAAATATTGAGTAATATTTTGCTCAATATTTTCGGCCATTCATGGTTTTTCTACAAAGATTTTAAATTATTTTATTAAAAATAAAATCTTTAAATTTCTTTACTTCCATTCTTAAACCTAAAAATATTTTATTCTATGTCATCCTTGCACTCCAAGCTTAAAAACTACTAAAAGGAATTTCATGATAAAAAACTTCCATAAATTATAAACCCTAAAATGCCATAAACCCATCCCCTAAACACCTATAAATACCCTTTCATACACCCCAAAAATCACACCAAAAACCTCAAGAATTCTCTTCTTCTTCCCCTTGTTCTCACGGTTTCTCCTCTCCTTCCCCTCAAAATTTCCGGCCACCACCACCGGCGGCCAACACCTCCGGCGACCACCACCTCCGGCGACCACCTGCTGCCGGCAGCCACCAGCAGCCACCAGCAGGCGTCACTCCAGCCACCAGCAGCCACCCTTGATCCTCCCTTGCATTGGTTCTTCCACCATCCTTTAATCCCTCCTTTCTCTTAATCTTATTTATATTACTAATCATTTTCCTAATTATTATTTCTAAAACGAATTAATTTTATAAAAACAGAAAATTCTTTAAATTATAAACAGAAAATTATTTTATATAATGATAATTAATTCATGCACATATAGGGTAGTTTAATTAAATTGTTGTGTTTATTTGATAACCTTATATTAATTAAGGTTATAATTATGTGTAGGGTGTTCGTGATTTAGAGAAGTAGTTGTGAATCGCTCGTGATTGATCAAGGTACGTTATGTGGTTTGATACCTTCGAAAGTTGATTATGGAACTACATTTTTGATCGTATGAAACTATAATTTATTTCGTATAAAATTTAAATTGTGAAACTATAATTTATGTTCCGTATAAAACTATAATTTATTATGAGTCTATAAATTATTATGTTCCGTACTAAATCATATATTATTACATTCCGTATGAAATCATGTTTCGTATGAATTTATGATATTATGTTCCGTACTAAATTATGAAATCATGACGAATTGAATTAAATGATTTGAATTTAAATCAAAAGGACCTTAAATTGTGATTGGAAAATTATTGGAAATGATTTACAAGTTTGTTGTTATGTAAGTGTGATGGATTATTTTTAAAGACGAGTTTTTAAATAAATCAATCGATATATTGAATCCCACTTAGGGAATGGTTTAGAGAAGACTATGGACTTTGCATGACCTAGTCTTTCCTCAAGTTTGGCCTTTGATTATAATGTAAACCACTTGGGGGGTGTGCATACTTAGTGAGGAATTGGTTGGAATGAATCGATTGAGTTTTAATTCATATTAAAAGAATTGGATTGAAAAAGTTCTATTTGAATACGGCATTGGTATTTCTTTTATTAATTAAACGAAAATGATTTAAATTACGTTTTACTTATCTTACACATGACTTACTTAGCATACTTTGCTAATACGTGCTTTTGTTTTGGCTTTGCCCTGTTTATCATTTATGGTAAGCAGGTGAATTTTTCAGGTGGAAATTAATTGATGCATACGGAGTCCACGGGAATTTCACCTAGCTAGGAAAAGTTTGAGTAATTTTTGTGTCACGAATTATGAACGAATTTTATTATGGTTATTTAATAAAGAATAAAGTTTTCCGCTGCAAAAGTATTTTTGTATAAGCCTTGCGTTATACGCGGCGGTAATACGCCCAAACCTATCTCTACGGTATTTATACGTATTTTTCTACAATTTACGTAGAGAGAGATTTGGTGGTGTTACACACGTGTTAATGGGGGATTGGTCCATTTTGGACCTCCCCTAGGGTGACACGTGTCACCTTTTGATAAAGCCACGTGGCCTAGGTACTTTTACACAATCATTTGCCCCTTACAGGTGTGACGTTGCGTGCCACGTGGTATCTATGACACTTGTCACTCAATTATTGGTGAATCAGCTTTTACTGTTCACCTTCTGGGGAAATTACAGGGATGCCCCTAAATTTACCCCTCTATAAATAGAATTTTCAACCCCCCCCCTATTTTGGACATTTCCAAAAAAAACGTCTAGAGAGAGAAAGTCAAAGATTTCTAGAGAGAGAGAGTCTGACAACCGCCTGTGTATTTCACAAACAGCTGCCTGATCTTCTGCCCACCTGTTACAGCCGGTCAGCGCTTGACACCCCTTTCCAGAAACAAATCTTCAAAGGACCGTCTATCCCCCTCTCAGCTCTTTCATACATTTTTTCCATTTGTGTATATTTTGTTTAATAAATGGATTCACCATCAGCACACACACCACAACTAGGTCAGTAGTCAACCGGTCTCCTGGTATGGCTGAGTCTAGGACTAGGGGTGCCGTCTCTGGGTGTTTGGATCACCCTTGTTGATATCCAAATCCGACCGTCTCTATGTCTGTGCAGGATACTATGGCTCGGACGATGTGGACGGCCCCCGATCCGAAGTATAGAGAAGAAGGCACAGACGGTGTGCCACCTAAGGAAGAGACGAATGAGGTAGAGGCATCGACTGAAGGGGAAGGAGAGTCTCCTCCGGGTGCACCCAGCACTCCTAGTGATGGGATTCTTGAGGAGTCAGAACAGGGAGACGGTGAAGAGGTCGTCTCTGTCTCTGGCTCCAAAAATGATGAAGAAGAGGCCGCCTCTGAGAGAGACGAGGGAGAGTCCTCCTCTGGGTCTAGCTCCGAAGAAAGCAGTGATGGCTATCTTTCACCGCTTGAGGATAGCGAGGTGGAAGAAAGAAAGTAATGAAATGAGGCGGTAGAGCCGTTCCAGATCCATGTCTTTGCCAGAGACAGGGAAAATATGATTAAGGGCCTGGAGGACTTCAAATTAAAATGCCCTCTTGGTGAGGGCTATGACATCCAGGTGCCGCCTGAACTGGGCACCATTGCCTTATAGGATGACCAGTAGAGTGCAAAAAGTTATTTCGGCTGCTACAAGGCGGCGTTCTTGGTTGGTCTCCGCTTCCCTTTCCACAGTGCAATAAAGGCTATCCTTCGAGGATATGGCCTAGGGGTGTGGCAGTTGACCCAAAACTCCTGGGTCAACATACTTGGCTACATAGCCGCCTTTGAGATGCAGGGCCTCCATCCCGGCTTGGGAGGCTTTTGCTCACATGCATTATCTCAGTCGTAGCCCAAGCGGATGGAGGGCGTTGTACACATTGACCACTCCCGAATATCTAATGACCCTAGACAAACCGTCTAAGTGGTTAGACTGGAAGAACAGGTTCTACCTTATTTCTGCCCCCACACGGCAAGAAAACTTTGAGTATCGCTGTTACAACAAAAAGCCGGACATGCTGGGTCAGAAGTGCAAGTTTCCTCAAATCCCGGATGAGGATTATTAGAAGATAATAGAGCCGGGTTTCTACAAGCTTACAGAGATTCCTTTGTCAACCGGCGAAGTAATAAGTGTACCCAGGAACTGGGTACCCAAACATGAGTGGCTAAGGGACGAGACATTTTTATCTTCCTACGGTTTAAGCACCATGTTTGACAGAAGTACGTAGAATAGTCATCTGGCAATTTTTTATGCCGTCTTTATTATTTTTATGTTCTATAATTATTGTTGTTTGATGGCCTGACAGGCGGTTCTTTTTGAAGAAACCGATAGAAAGATGCTACTGGATGACAAGACACCTAATCGGTCTGCAAACTCAAATTCGCAAGGATAACGCGGAGAAGAAGAAAGCCTAAATGGCGGCTAAGGGCCAAGAATAAACCGGCTACCCCAACTTCCTTTTAATTTATAAGTTCATTTATACATAGAGATAGCTATGACCGACTGTGTGCTTATTGTCTGTTTCTTTCAGGATGGAGATAAGGGTGCTCCCAAATCTTTCACCAAACTATTCAAACGGAAGCAGGATGAAGAGGTCACTAGCTCCGCCAAGTCCCGAAGAGTTCTTCTGCTCAGACGACTCCTGCTCTTCCGCTTGGAACGGGCCGTCTGACCATTGGGGGGAAGAGCATCATAAATTTTGGTCTTGGGATAGACCTAAGGAAAAAGCCGGGTGCCATTGAGGTGCCGAAGGGTAGCGAGCTACCCAAGGCTGTAAGCGGTGCTGCAGCGGCTGCAGGTGATGATAGCCTGCAGATACTATCCCATGGTATGGCTAACCCTTTCGAATCTCTGTTTGAGTTAGGCAGGCCCATACGCGTCAAGTCACATCCTCAACAGACGTCAGAGGGATCATCGGGCAGCCGTCGACAAATTGGTGCCGCCTATATAGCTCACTCACCAAATCTTCCTTATGGTGCAGATTAACACCCCCCCCGGTGGCCAGATGTGCATCAATACTCTAAGGCCATGCTAAGGTCTATTCCCAAGAAGGAGAAGGAGGCCATTCCGAGCATTCAGACGTTCAATGTTGAACGTATCCTCTCCCTTCTATCTGAGGTATTGTAACTCACTCAGTTACTTAAGTATGTTCCCAGCTGTGTTTTTAACACACCGTTTGTACTATGCAGACGATGGTGAGAGTTGATGGGCTAAAAAAGTTGTATGCTCGCAAGCAGGAAGAGGTAATAAGACGGGCCAATAAACGACTAACTGAGTCCGTCGACGTTTCCCAATATCAAAATACAATAAACCAACTTGAGACTAAAGCTGATCTGATGATGCAGACGGAAAACATCAGGCGTCTGACGGCTGCTCTAGATGAGGCAAATAAGAAGGCCTCCGACTTTGAGGCTGCACTTAAGAACGCCCAGGCGGATCTCAAAGCCTCGGATGACGTCGACAAGGAGAACACCAATCTCCGGGCAGACGTCAACCGGCTGAAGAACGAGATGGCTGCTTCCCAGACCAACTTCAAGGTAACTCTTGTAGCCGAGCAGGACCGCATCATTGAGGAGAATGAGCAAGACTGCGTAGCCCTGATGAAGATGGCATGGGAGATTATGCATCCGGGTTCAGAGTACGACATCTGGTCCTTAGCCTATCCGTACGCCGATGAGGTCCTGACGGCGAGGGAGGAAGGCAAGCCGGAGCCTGCACCGTTTGACGTCTGGACAAACCAAGAGGCCTCAGATAGAGGACAAACCAACAGGCCTCATATAGAGAGGAACCGACTCAGGTTGTAGAGGGTGGAGAGAAAAAGCAAGATCAACAAAAAGATGCACAAGTGAACTCTGCTCTACCTCCGCCTAAGAAGGATGGAAAGGATGCCCCGGATGAGCCTCAGCAAAATTAGCTTTAGTTATTTCTATTCGACCTGTAGTCCTCTGCATTTCTAGCTTGCGTGCCGTGTATTTTGGATTTTTTTATATCAATCTTTTCTTGTTTCCCGGATGTCGATCCGGTATGACAATTTCTCCCCCGGCCTTTCGGTCGGGTTTTATTTATATGAAATGGTCGACTAAGTCGGTTTTATTAAATTTCTTTCAATTTTCGAAGTTTTTGATTTTGCTATATATATGCCTCAATTTTGCCTAACTTATTAATTGTGTGCGGCAACTAACAAACTGGCTGGCCTTTTGCCCTTGGGCGGCTGTGTGGTTGGTTTCAAAGGTTGATTGATTAACTTAGGAACTTTTGATAATTTAAAGAGTATGACAAGTTCCTTGGTAAATCAATCACTACTGTGATTGCCCCAAACCAAGTACACAACCATCCAAGATTTAGGCGGTAAAGAAGCTAGTACCCATGCTGTTTTTGAAATTACGTAGTCTATTGGGCCAGATGGAATCTCTTTTAACCGCCTTGGGTATTTATATACTCAAGTGTCCTTATGCCCCATTGGGAGGACTTTTTGAGGTATACAATTTTTAATGGATTTTAATTTAAGTGGGAATAACGGCCGGTTTCCGGCTGGTATCAATGAGACATGCGGTTTTATTCATGCCTTTTAGGTTCCATTTTAGATTATTCAGATCAAACGATTATGAATTAACCCCTATTGGATCAATCAATTTTGGCCCCTTGTGTGTGTTTATAGAGCCATGTACCACCCGAATGGGAAATTCTCTTTGCGACGAAGTCACCCGGATGGATGTCGCCGAATGTCATACTCATGTTGCAGCAGACGGTTTAGTTTAGATTTAGCCGGCTACGCATTGCACAAGCGGTGTTCCCATTGGGAGGCATATCTAATAAAGCAAAAAATAATCAAAATTGAAAACAAAAGGCATTTCTTTCATTGATAGGATTTTCATTTACAAAAAATTTACAAGTCTTAGAAGTAGTGTTTTTTAAAGTTATCTACATTCCAAGTTCTGGCTAGCTGCCTGCAGTCTGGGGTTTCTAGGCGGTAGGTGCCGCCTCTCACTTCTTCATGGATCCGATATGGGCTTTCCCAATTTGGCGTCAATTTGCCTTGCTCATTGTGTAATACCCCGTATTTTGATACGTATTTTTCTAATTAATTAATTATTATTTCCTAAAAAGGGTATTTTAGTAATTTAATTTACTATTTGAATTTTGGAACCAAAATGATACTTGAATTTTGGCGCCAAAAGTATTTGAAAACCTAATTATTATTTTTAAATTTTGGATAAGATTTATTATCCAATTACTCTATTTAAAAAACCGGATTATTTATATATATTTCGGATATTTTATTATTTATTCAAGATAGCCAAAAATTCCTAATTCAATGGAATTTCTGATTTTCTATGTATAGGAAATCTGATTTTCTTAGTTATTTTATTTAGTGAATAATTGGTATTTTATTAATTAATTATTTTATACAATAAATATTATTTACACAATTATTTTTAAGCCAAAAAAACTTCCTATTTACACTAGTGATGTCAGAAAATCTGAGCTTTCCAACTCAAGATTTTCAGGCCTCATGGTTAAATTTTGGGGAATTTATTTTGGTAAATTGTATTTTTTATCATCTTCCTCAAAATTATTATTTTCCTTAATTCTATTTCTCCATCTCCTAAATATTTGATCATCTTATTTTCCTACCTTATATATTTCTTGATTATTCCCCAAGTAATCTCTTTTGCCATATTATTTTTCATGACAAACACACTTTCCTAAATTCTATTATTCTTAATCACCTTAATATCAAAACTTTCCATATTTCTTTATTCTCTTCTCTAAGTAATTCCTTTATTCTTTTTACCATAATTCTTCCTAGATTTTCCTGCCATAATCCATGCATAATCTAGCCTATAAATACCTATTGATTCATGGCCAAACACTCACACCAAATTCTCTTAATTCTCTTCTCTGTTTCTTCTCTTTTCTTGCGCCAACCACCACCACTAAACACCACCTTCCACCTTCGGCGGCACCACCTTCCGCCATCACCAGCCACCGGCAGCCACTAGCTGCCGCCACCTTCTTCTCTCTTTTCCTTGGTTTTCTACCTTTTCTTCTTCTCTTCTCTTATTTAATTAATTATTATTATTATGGAGGATTTATAAAAATTATTATGAATGGTTTTAATTGAATAAAATCAAATTTTAATTATGTTTATGAGAAAATAATTTATAAGGTTCATGTACATGTAGTTGGGGGTTTTTAATTTAATTGTTGTAATTATTTGTTAACCTTATATTGATTAAGGTTATATTTATTTAATTTGTAGGGTGTGTTTGACAAGAGTTCTTGAAGTTTCTTTGTGTGTGCTAAGCAAGGATCAAAGGTACGTTTAGGTGGCTAGATACCTTTGAAAGCGATTGGATTGAATGATCATGTTTCATATGATTTTATGATAATTGAATTAAATAATGGTTTATAAAATAAAAGCATGTTTAAATAATTGGTTTTAATAAATAAATTGAAGTATTGTTTTTTATATCATGATTTGAATGATTTAAATTATTTATCATGTTTAAAAGGTTTGATTTTTGAAGCATGTTGAATTTAATTAAAAAGGAGTTTGAGTATTTATTGGAATTATTGAGTTAAAAGGTTTATTGAATTATTTAAAAATCTTTACAAGCATGTTTAATATATTAATCCCACTCTGCGGATTCATTGATAACTATGGATTTGTATGACCTAGTCTTTCTCCAATAATAGCCTTGAAATAGTAGGAGCCTAGCTTGGAGGGTGTGCACACTTAGAAAGGAGATTGAGTTTTTGAAAATAGTTGATGTTATTAATCATTATTATTGAGTTATTGGATTGTTTAAGAATATTGAGATTGGTATTGAATCATGAGTTTTGGAATTTATTGGAATGATTATTGGAATTGGATTTAAAAGCATGTTTGCAAATAAATTGAGTTTACTTATCTTGCACTTATCGTACTTAGCATATTTTGCTAACCCGTACTTTCTTATTTGTTTTGGTTCGCCCTGTTTACCTAAATGGTAAGCATTGTTGACTAATTTCAGGTGGAGTTAATATTTGAGCATATGGAGTCTCGGGAAAGTCTTCACCTAGATTAGGAATGTTGGTCCTTGTTTTTAATTATGAGTACTCATGACAATGTTTACTATTTATGGTTTTATTAATAAAGAAAGAGTATTGAAGTTTCCGCTGCAAAGTATTGGTTTTATTTAGTAAGTTTGAGTAGCCTTGCGCAATCACGCGGCGGTAATACGCCTAAGTCTATCTCTACGGTATAAGTATGCGTATTATACTAGTATTTCCATAGAGGGAGATATGGGGGTGTTACAAAGTGGTATCAGTTTTTCCGATCCTAAAAAGATTTAAATTTGGAATAATAAAAATTGTGGGTAGACTTAAGAGGGCATATAGGATAGATAGAGTTTCGCATTGTGTGTGAAAGTCAAAAGCTTTATTTTTACATAAAAACTATTTTCCTATTTGTGGAAAGATGAGTGAGAAAAGGACTCTCGAGTTCTATACGGAGGCTTATAATGGGCACGCCTCTCTGTCTAGGAAAGGCTCGCCTCGACACTGTAGGTAACTTTCCTGGGAGACGCGGGCTCGACCGTCCTATATCATGACTAAAGTACATTATTATTATTTTTCGAAAACAAATAGAATTGAAACTATTTGAAACTTGAGTGTGTGATTATGTGTGCATTAAAGTTGGTGTTTAAACACCTTAGTGTATGGTCTATAGGTCCGAATTTTCGGAGTTATTGCCCATGGTTGGGTGATCTTGAGTTATACTTGGTTGATTGAGTTATGAATTGCTTATTGCAAATGAATTTTGAATAGAATTGTTTATGTGATTTAGCATTAAATTAATTGTTTTGCATGTGTATGTGAAACAGATGGAAATGATTGATGATATAAGAAAGAACTACTTTAACTTGCATTACTTGAAAGATGATGGAGTCATAGTTTGTGAGTTCATGACTAGAATTGTTACTTTGGCCTTAACCCTTTATGAGAAGTATAATCTGGAAGCCTTGACCCAACCACCATGGATGATTCTTTTGGCCCTAGCTCATCTACCTAGGGTTGAGAGATATCAACCTCTCTTTGACAAGTATGGGGATGTGATCAAGAACAATGGGATGTGGAATGAAAAGCACCATCATGAAGGAAAATGGTTAGCTAACATGTCTAGCCTTAATAGAGACTTACACTATGTGGAGCGTAAGTATGAACCTAGGAGGAAAGTTGTGAAAATTCCCAAGCCTTCAAAGGATTGTACCTTGAGAAAAGATGACCAAATGTACTACTTGAATGCTCAATTACCTTTTTCTTATCGAAAGGAACGCCATGAGTTTGTGGAATCTGGTGATGAGTCCATACCACCTCTTGGTAGGAGCAAGAATTACCCTTCTCCTAGTCGTACTCCAAGCTATGAACCTCCAAAACGTCCTAGCCCAAAATTTCACTTCCATGTTGCAAAAAGGCCTAGAGCTCGTGCCCAAGCTGCCAAAGAAAAATCATCAAGCCTAAAAGTTCAAAAACCTAATGCTTCTTCAAGCCAACCTCGTGGTAATGTGAGCCCAATCAAAAGCCCAAGTTACACTCAAGGCTCGGACAAAAATCTAAGTGAATCTGGGTCAAGTTCATCAGGCCTTACTCCAAGCTATAGTGACTATAACCTAACTTTCATGACTGAACCAAGTGATAAGCGAGATGATCCTAACTATGATCCAATTGAAGATGGCTATGCTCAAAGTGTTGCTTAAATAATCGAACTATGACTATGTTTACTTCTTTCAATAATTGCCTTAGATGGAAAAGTTGTAATTTTCGTTAATTATTAATGAAATGAAGTAATATTTTATTGAAATTTTCTCTATGTTACTAAGTGAATTAAATGCTTATGTGAGTAGACTTGTTTTCATTTTCAAAGTGTGATAATAATTATACCAGGAAGTATGTCTGCAAGAATGAAAGATCAAGTGAGAAGTAAGCGCACTAGTTCCAAAGTGGGAAAGGTCCTTAGAAAGTTGACCTATATCACAGAAAACATCACGAAAGTGGTGAACAAGGGAAACCAAAATTCTGACCTTTACTCTTAAAGTGAAGTCTTTAAGAGAGTTGCTATAGCCAAACCACCTATTTAATTACTTAGGAAAGGAAGACCCAGCCAGTCTTGAAAACTAGATTAGGGAGTTTGATAAGTTGTTTGATGCGATCAATTTCCCAAGTAAGCTGAGGGTGAACAATAGGGTTTACTACTTGAGGGAGGAAGCTGATTTATGGTGGGCCCAAAGAAAAGATGAGCTATTGAAGAGACAAAAATTTGGGTGGGATGAGTTCAAGGAAGCCTTGAGGGAGAAGTTTTACCTTTCTTATTTGAGAAAGCAGAAGTACATAGAGTTCACCAACCTTAGAATGGGGAACATGTCAATCAGTGAATACTACAACAAGTTCATTGAGTTTATGAGGTTTGCCCCGGAAGTAGTCCCTTCTGAAACCATCAAAGCTCAGAGATTTGGAAGGCCTAACCTTAACCCTCCAAGGGAAGCTAGGGGGAGTGACCTTTCAGACCCTAGATGAAGTGTATGGCCGTGCAACCCATCTGTACGGAATCAAGGGAAGGGAAATGAAGCATGTTGGAGAGAAAAGGAAGAACCCGGACTCTTTCCACAGGGGTGAAAAAAGGCATAAGCCTAGTGGTACCTACCAGGGAAAGTCTAGAGATAGGATGGACAACAAGGAACACTACTAGAAATAGGCCGTTTTTCGAGGGAATCGTTCCGACGGACGTAAATTCCGTCGGAAATTCCGAACTTTCTGACGGAATTTGGGTCTGTCAGAAAATTCCGTCGGAAACGGGTCGTTACGACGGAAAAATCCCTCGGAATTCTTGCGACGGAAATTAATTCCCTCGGAATGTTAGGCTTCCGACGGAATATTCCGTCGGAACGTTAGTTTTCCTATGGAATTTATATCCATCGGAATTTTCCTACGGAATAATCCCTCGGAAATCCCATACATTCCGACGGAAAAATCCGTCGGAACTTTATAATATATAAAAAAAAACCGAAACTTTCATGAACTTTCTCCTCTCCTCTTTCTCTCTCTTCTCCTTCTCTAACCTCCCTCCTTCTCTCAGATCCGCCTCTCTTTCTCTCTCTTCTCCTTCTCCTTCTCTTTCCTTCATTTCTCTCTCCTTCGCCCTCTCTTTCTCTCTCTTCTCCTTCTCCTTCCTTTGTTTCTCCTTCCTCCTTCTCCTTCCTCCTTTTCTCTCTCCTTCGCGCAACCAACGCTAAGCACCACCGTCGCTGTGCAACCACCACACTACCACCGCCTTCTCAAGGTTTTTTATGTCGAATTTGACCATGAAAACCCTAGATCTAGAGTTTTCATGGTCGAATTTGACCTTTAAAACCCAAATTCAAGCTAATTTAGGGGTTTTGATGAAATTTAAGGTAAGTTGTCGAATTTTTTCGATTTTTTTTAATTTCTGGGTTTTTTGTGGTTCGAAATTCTGGGTTTTTCTTGTTTTGAAATTTTCGGGGTTTTTTGGGTCGAAGTTGTTCGTTTTTTTTTTAATTTCTGGGTTTTTTGTGGTTCGAATTTCTGGGTTTTCTTGTTTTGAAATTTTCGGGGTTTTTTGGGTCGAATTTGTGGGGTTTTATGAGTCGAATTTTTTCGATTTTTTTTAATTTCTGGGTTTTTTGTGGTTCGAATTTCTGGGTTTTCTTGTTTTGAAATTTTCGAGTTTTTTTGGGTTGATTTTCTGGGTTTTTTTAGGTCGAACTCGGTGGTGGTGGATGGTTTGGGTGGTTTGTAGATCTATGTGGGGTGGGTGGGTGGGTGGTGGGTGGTGGCGGGGGTAAGGTGTGTGGGTGGGGGTGGGTCTGGTTCTGGGTGGGTCAGGGGTGGGGTGGGGTGGGTCTGGTTCTGGGTGGGTCAAGGGTGAGGTGGGGTGGGTCTGGTTCTGGGTGGGTTAGGGGTCTGGTTTTGGGTGGGTCAGGGGTGGGTCTGGTTCTGGGTGGGGTGGGGGTGTCTGGGACGTGGTGGGTGGTGTGGGCTGGTGGCTAGGGTGGCTGTGGGTGGGGATTGTGGTGGTTTTTTTTATTTATTTTTTATTCACTTTTCCGACGGAATTTACCTCTTCCGACGGAAAATTCTGTCGGAAAATTTCCCCACCGACGGAGATTTCCGTCGGAAAAATATCCCAGTCCAACGGGAAATTCCGTCGGAACCTTGCGACGGAATTTAACTTAAAGTCAACAAAAGCGCCGACAGAACAAAATCCGTCGGAAAGGTCTCTTCCGACGGAATATCGCAAAATACCTACAAATGGTCTTCCGACAATGCTTTCCGACAGAATTTCTGGGTTTTCCGACGGATTTTTTCCGTCATTGATTAACTGTTTTCTAGTAGTGGAAAACTTTGGGAAGGGGAATGGAGGCCAGTCGTCTAATAATAGGGGGAATGGGAACCAAAGGGGTGAGAAGCCTCAGAGAAAGTATTTCTGCAAGTGGTGTGAGAAAGACCACCTAGGGAAGGACTGTGAGGGGAAACCGGTAACTTGTCGTTACTACCAAAAGTTGGGACACCGTGAGTACGGATGTTACAAGAAAGAGGCTGATGTTAAGTCAGGAAAGGTGAAAGAGTCTAGTGTTCCTAATAAACCACCCCAGTCTAGTGGACCTACACCCAAGGTTAGAACCAGTAGCGGTGCGGGAGGTGCCCCAAAGGGTCGTGTGTCCGTGATGAATAGCCATGAGGCTGAGTCTGCTAATGATGTGGTAATTGGTGGTTTCTTTATAAGTTCTTTGCCTGTGAAAGTCTTGTTTGATTCGGGGGCGTCTCATTCTTTTATTTCTAAGAGAGTAGTTTGAAGTCTCGGGTTAGAAAGTCCTGAGTCAGTTTCTCTAGATGTGTCTATTCCGTCCGGGGAAGTGAGGAGTTGTTCAAAGTTGTTATTTTAGTGTGCCTATTTCCATTTCTAGGGTAGAATTTCTGGCGGATTTAATCGAGTTCGATTTAAATGACTTCGATGTGATTTTGGGTATGGATTGGTTGGGAAGGTATGAAGCAAAGATTGATTGTGCGGCTGAAAAGTTTACTTTGACTAGCCCAAGTAAGACCAAAGTGGTGTATAAAAAGGAAGGGAAAAGTTCAGGGTTGAGAATTGTTTCTGCAATGCAACTACAAAAGCTGGTTAAGAAGGGTTGTCCTTTGTTTTTATGTAGTGTTCAAGAGATTGAAAGTGAGGAAAAGAAGGGTGATGGGAGTATTCCTGTTGTAGGAGAGTTTCCGGATGTGTTCCTAGATAAGATTCCTGGTAAGCCACCAGTAAGGGATGTTGAGTTCACTATTGACCTAGTGCCCGGTACTGGACCTATTTCTAGGGCTCCATATAGGATGGCTCCAGCTGAGATGAAGGAGTTGAAGACTCAGCTGGATGATTTATTGGAAAAGGGTTACATTCGACCTAGTTCCTCGCCTTAGGGAGCTCTAGTATTGTTTGAAAAGAAAAAGGATGGAAGTATGAGGTTGTGTATTGATTATCAAGAGTTGAATAAGGTGACAGTGAAGAATAAGTATCCATGACCAAGGATCGATGATTTGTTCGACCACTTGAAGGGGGCAGGAGTATTTTCAAAGATGACTTGAGATCGGGTTATCACCAATTGAGAATTGCGGAACAAGATATTGCAAAGAGTGCTTTCAGGACCCGTTATGGTCACTATGAGTTCACAGTTACACCGTTTGGTTTGACCAATGCACCAGCAGTGTTCATGGATTTGATGCATAGGATTTTTAGGTCATACTTGGACAAGTTTGTAGTGGTTTTTATTGATGATATTCTGATTTATTCAAGGGATGAAGAGGAGCATAAGGAGCATTTAAGGCAAGTGTTGTCGTGTTTGAGGGAGCACCAGTTGTATGCCAAGCTGTCAAAGTGTGAATTTTGGCTAGAGAAAGTAGCATTTTTGGGCCATGTGATTTCCAAGGAAGGAGTTTCAGTGGACCCAAGTAAGATTCGAGCTGTCAGTGATTGGCCAACCCCAAAGAATGTGTCGAACGTGAGGAGTTTCTTGGGTTTGGCAGGCTATTATAGAAGGTTTGTGAAGGATTTTCCAAGGATCGCGAAGCCCATGACAAGTTTGATGAAAAGGGAGCATAAGTTTTCATGGACCCAAGAGTATGAAGAGGCATTCAAGATCTTGAAAGAAAGGTTATCCACAGCACCTATGCTGGCTTTGCCGGATGGAAGTGATCTATAAGAGGTGTACAGTGATGCATCGAGGTTTGGACTAGGGTGTGTTTTAATGTAAAGTCAAAGGGTGATTGCGTATGCTTCAAGGCAGTTGAAACCTCACGAAGGGAATTATCTAACCCATGATTTGGAGTTAGCTGCAATAGTGTTTGCTTTGAAGATTTGGAGGCATTATTTGTATGGGGTGACTTGTAAGATTTTCACGGATCACAAGTGTTTGAAGTATATTTTCACCCAAAAGCATTTGAACAGGAGGCAGAGAAGATGGTTGGAGTATCAAAGTGACTATACGTTGGATATTTAATATCATGAGGGAAAGGCTAATGTGGTGGCAGATGCTTTGAGTAGGAAGTCTGAACATTCGATGAATGTGATGGTAATGCCAGATTAGTTGTGTGTGGAATTTCAGAAATTGAACTTGGAAGTGATGAAGCATGGTGAAGTGACTAGGATGTTGAATGCTTTTGTGATTAAACCATCCATTTATGATGAGATAAGGGAAAGACAACTGGGAGATGAGAAGTTAAAGGCGATTAAGAAAAAGATCGATGAAGGTCAGGTGTTGGATTTCACCATTGGTGATGAAGGAAGTTATCGTTTTAAAGGAAGATGGTGTGTACCGCAGAGTCGTGGAGATTTGAAACAAAGATTGATGGAAGAAGCTCATAATTTTCCTTATTCAATGCATCCTGGAGGGGATAAGTTATATAAGGACATGAAGAAGACTTTTTGGTAGCCCAATATAAAGAGAGAAGTAGTTGAATTTGTCGCCAAGTGTTTAACTTGTCAGAAAGTGAAGATTGATCATCATAGGCCTCAAGGAAAGGTCTAATCCTTAGAGGTGCCCAACTGGAAATGGGATTTGATTTCAATGGATTTTGTTGGAGCCTTGCCAAAGACCAAGGCAGGGAACGACACTATTTGGCTAATAGTGGACAAGTTGATGAAGTCAGTAGCGTTTATACCCATGAGAAGTACTTGAACCATGGTTCAGTTGGGAAGATCTTATGTGAAGTTTGTGGTGGAATACCATGGGGTACCCACGGATATCATTTCGGATCGAGATTCAAGATTCCTGTCTAATTTTTGGCAAAGTTTGCAAAAGGCGATGGGAACAAAGTTGTTGATGAGCACAACATTTCATCCTACGACGGATGGTCAGACGGAAAGAAAAATTCAGACATTGGAGGATGTGTTGAGAGGCTGTGTGATGGAGTATCAAGGGTCTTGGGAAGAAACTTGGATTTGATAGAGTTCTTTTACAACAACAACTATCATGCAAGCATTGGAATGACACCGTTTGAAGCTTTATATGGTCGGAAGTGTAGAAGCCTAGTTTGCTGGAATGATATAAGTGAGACTATGGTACTTGAACCAGAGATGATTGAGGATATGGTGAAACAAGTTAAGTTAATATAATAAAAGATTAAAGCAGCCCAAGATCGACAGAAAAGTTATGCTGATTTGAGAAGGAGAGAGGAGGAATATGAAATGGGAGAGAAAGTTTTGTTGAAAATTTCACCCATGAAAGGTGTGATGAGGTTTGGAAAGAAGGGAAAACTAAGCCCAAAGTACATAGGGCCATATGAGAATCATCCAGAAAGTGGGGAAAGTGGCTTATAAGTTGGACTTGCCCAATGAGCTGGAAAAGGTTCACAATGTGTTCCATGTGAGCCAAATTCGAAAGTATATTCCTAATGTGACACATGCGTTGCAACTAGAAACCATTGAGATGGATGAGAATTTGACCTATGAGGAAAGACTAGTAAAGATTCTGGATTCTAAAATAAGGAGCACAAGGAACAAGGATGTGAGTATTGTGAAAGTGCTGTAGTCGAATCAGAAAACTGAGGAGGCTACATGGGAAGCTGAGGCTGATATGAGGAAACATTACCCAGAGTTGTTTGCCTAAGGTTAGTGGTCGAGTTACGGGGGTGTAACTCCTTTTAAGGGGGGTAGAGGGCGATAGAGTTTCGCGTGTTTGCTTTTTGAGTCATTTTTGAGTGATTTCGAGTCTTTCTTGAGTTTAGTCGGAGTCTTGAGTCAAGTTAGGATGTGCATGAACCAAAAATTTAAAATGATTTTCGTTTCTCTTTTGGCTAAGTTTTAGGTCAAAACTTCTTGTAAGGGGGGTAGAATGTAATACCCCGTATTTTGATACGTATTTTCTAAGTAATTAATTAATTAGTTATTATTTCTTAAAAAGGGTATTTTAGTAATTTAATTTACTATTTGAATTTTGGAGCCAAAATGATATTTGAATTTTGGCGCCAAAAGTATTTTGAAAACCTAATTATTATTTTTAGATTTTGGATAAGATTTATTATCCATTTATTTTATTTTAAAATCCGGATTATTTATATAAATTTCGGATATTTTAATTAAATAAAATTATATTTTATTATTTATTTAAGATAGCCGAAAATTCCTAATTCAATGGCTATGAATTTTGGATTTTCTATGTATAGAAAATCTGATTTTTTTAGTTATTTTATTTAGTGAATAATTGGTATTTTATTAATTAATTATTTTATACAATAAATATTATTTACACAATTATTTTTAAGCCAAAAAATTCCTAAACTACACTATTGATGTTCGAAAATCTGAGCTATGGAAAGCTCATGATTTTCGGCCCTCGTAGTTAAAATTGGGGGAATTATTTTGGTAAATTGTATTTTTAATCATCTTCCTCAAAATTATTATTTCTCCATCTCCTAAATATTTGATCATTTTATTTTCCTACCTTATATCTTCCTTGATTATTCCCCAAGTAATCTCTTTTTCCATATTATTTTTCATGACAAACACACTTCCTAAATTATATTATTTTTAATCACCTTTGTTTGCGGTAAAAATACCCCGGCCACGTGGCCCTATGGCCGAGCGACACGTGGTACCCAGCCATTGGTCAGCAGGGCTCCAATCCCCTGCTGACATGTGTCCTAGAAACCCTAAATGGGGAACCAAGTCTCTTCACTATAAATAGTGGGAGAATCCTCATTAATGGGGGATTCAATTCAGAATATTCAATACATTCATAAAGACTTACACACAAACCGAGCAATATTAATTGCGGAATTCTCCCATTACGCGAGAAGTAATTTCACTATTTCACGCGCTATCTTCCTCCCATACGTAACTGACTTGATCGTCGGAGGCGGAGCTCCAACCAACCGGAGTCTTCGTGGTTTTGCAGGTACAGGCGGCGAAGGGCATTCTTGGAATTGTAACTCTCCCGCAGGACACATCAAAAAACCCCGAAACATTTGGCGCCGTCGGCCGAGCCTGAGGTCCAGACGGACCATGAAAGTGGTGATGATTACGGACTCGACACCTATGTGGCCCCAGACGGGTCCTTCAGAACAAAGCACACCCGTTCCAGGGATAAGAAGGAATGGGATAACATCCAAGTTGCTCCAGGCAACCCAACCAGTAACCCGGTTGGAGCTGCTCAGGCGGCAGAAGGTTCTGCTCCCGTCACTAGGAACAAACTCATGACCTTCATGAATAGTTTCAAAGGCGAGATCCAGAACCTTATTCGGTCAGCTACTCCCAAGAAGAGTCAGCCGGCCAAGAAGCCTTCTTCTGGAAAGAAGGCGATTAAAGACCGGGTCCCTACCCCTCATCCAAAGGCGAAGGAGGGGGAGGGCCTCAGGTTCGATCAAAACCGGATCTGCTTCCCACAAGCGGAACCCAGAAAACCCATCCGGCACTTGCAGCCAGATGGTTCAAAAAAGATATTCTCTGATGCCCGGACGTTTCTCCTAGAAAAGAGAAGTCTGGCGTCTGCGTCGGCTTCAATGTAGACCTTCCCAAAAAGTTTCCGTGACACCTCTAACAGGCGCACAGGAACAAGCCTAGGGAGTCAGACGGGCGAACCATCCGCCCGGTCTAGACCCCAAGTGATCCAACCTAGTCTCTTTGGTTCGCCAAATGGGCTGGGTGGATCCCCTTTTACCCAAACGGGTTCGTTTGGAAGGAATGTGCAGCAGCCGTTCCAGCTCATGGACTGGCAGCAGCGCCTGCTGAACTTGGGAGAACAGCCCACGACGTTCTCCCCTTAGATAACCCAGGCGACATAGTCGGCTAAGGTTAAAAACGTGTTGGTAGGGGCCTATGATGGTACCTCCAACCCAGAAGATCATCTAATGGCCTATTCCAACCTCATGTACCTACAGGGGTTGGATGATGCCGTCTGGTGCCGATGCTTCCCGGTTACCCTGAAGGGCATTGCCCAACGGTGGTTTGGTAATTTACCAGCCGACTGTATCAACAGCTTCAATACTTTGGCGTACTTATTTACGTCAAATTTCTCAATGAACATCCCTATCAAAAAGACTAGCCTCGATGTGGGGGAAATACAGCAGGGTGACAGAGAAGGGCTCCGGTCCTATGTCAGGCGGTTCAATCTGATGAGAATTCAGATTCAAGGACTGTCTGACGAAGTTGCTTACACAGACTTCTTTAAGGGTCTGAAGGATGGGTCAACCTTCAAGTTCGACCTCGTCCGGAAAAGGGTAGCCACCCTCCAAGAGGCGTTAATGGAAGATGAAGCCTATATACAGGCGACGGAACTTTGTGCTGTAAAGCAGCCGTCGGATTCCAAAAAATCCAACAAAAGAGACAGCCGGCAACAGCAACAGCCGGCTAAAAAGGAAGAAAAGAAGAGAAAAGAGGTCTGGGCGGCAGACCGATCTAGTCAGCCGGCTCAGAAGCTCAGACAAAACTCAGAACCGTACGTTCCCAAGTACGAGTTCACAAAGGACTGCTCCTCCATCCTCATGGAGATCAAGGACCGGATGTCTCTCAACAAACCGGCTGTGATGAAAAGTCCCGTGAGCAGTCGGGACAAAAGCAAATGCTGCCAGTACCATGAGGATGTTGGCCATGACACTAATGGTTGCTATAGCCTCAGGCGGCTATTAGACCGTCTAGCTGATGAGGGGGCCCTGAAGTCCTATCTGCCCAAAGCCAAGAGTAACACCCTGGCCAAGAAGGGGCAGACAGCAAAAGTTGTGCTTGCCAACTCTGAGACGGATGAAGAGACAATCTTCACCATAGAAGGCGGCTTAACCGGAGGGGGTCCCACTATTAGGGGAACCAAAGATAACATCAGGAAGCTGGTCAACTCAGTTGATGAGAGCCAAGCGTCGAAAGACACCTTTCTTGAGGTCCTTATTTCTGAAAAGGACCGAGGCAAGGTCAGGCGGCCTCATGATGACCCCATAGTCATCGAATGTAAAGTTGCCAATCAGAGGGTTGGCCGGATCCTAATAGATACCGGGAGCTCGTCTGACCTAATCAACTATCACTGCTTGACCAAGCTCAAGTACAAATTCAGTAACATGCACCAGGCGCCTCACCTGCTTGTTGGTTTTGGGGGAGGCGTAGTGCATCCGGTAGGAAGCATAAATCTTCCAATCCGGTTGGTGAGAAGGGGAAAGGACGCCACATGGTGGTAAAATTCATGGTTGTAAAAGAGCTTGCCGCCTACAACATAATTTTTGGCCGTCTAACCCTCAACGAATCCAAGGTTGTCATCGTCCCCTCACTCATGCTCGTCAAATTTGAAAAGGACGATGGTACAGTCGGTTCCCTGAAGGGGGACCAGAGGACGACTAGGGAGTGCTATCTCTTTGACGTCAAACCTACTATGGGGGCAGCCGGAGACGGCAAGCCCATAGACCTTGATAACTGCAATGCAGCAGTCCCGACTCCAAGGGCAGCCGGTAAGAAAAGAAAGACAGACCAAACGGAACCCGTCAAGCAAGAAAAATAACAATCATTAGCCGGGGAAAGGTCAGATGACCAACGACCTCAACCGGCTGGTGACTGCCTTGATGTCGTCTTAGACGACAGTCGTCCTGACAGAACCTCGTCAAGGTTGGATTGGTTGCCTATGAACGGTTGGGAGCAGACCTGCTCCAACTTCTGAAGGAATTCAAAGACATCTTTGCCTTTGAAGTGGAAGAGATGCCAGGCGTCAGCCCGGATCTAGCTGTCCACAAGCTCGCCGTGGACCCTAAAAAGAAGCCGGTCAGGTAGAAAAAGAGGGATCACGGTGAAGAAAGATCTCAGGCGGCAGCAACTGAGGTCAAAAAATTGTTAGATGCTGGGTTCATCTGGCAATGCTACTACCTGGATTGGGTAGCAAACGTTGTCCTCGTGAAAAAGCCGAATGGTACCTGGCGGATGTGTGTAAACTACACATATCTGAACAGAGCATGTCCCAAGGACAGTTACCCGCTTCCAAAGATCGACAGTCTGGTCGACTCCACAACCGGTCATGCTCTGATGAGTTTCATGGATGCCTACTCAGGTTTCCATCAAATACCCCTATGGAAAAAAGATCAAGAAAAGACGACCTTCGTCATTGATCAGGAGTTATTTTGTTACAAGGTGATGTCGTTTGGGTTAAAGAATGCACCGGCTACATTCTAGCACATGATAAACACAGTTTTCATCAACCAGATTGGCAGGAATGTAGAGGCGTACATTGATGACATGATAGTCAAATCTAAGCTACAGACAGATCACCTACTGGACCTCCGAGAAACATTCACCACACTCAGGCGACACCGGGTCATGCTTAACCCAAAGAAGTGTGTATTTGGTGTTGAGTCTGGGAAGTTCCTCGGATTTTTTATCGACCAAAGAGGCATAGAGGCTAATCCGGAAAAAGTACAGGCGGTCATTGACATGCGGTCTCCCCGCACTGTAAAAGAGGTCCAGAAGCTGACCGGTTGCCTAGCGGCGTTGGGAAGATTTCTCAGCGGGTAAGGCGATAGGTGCCTCTATTTCTTCCAGGCTATCCGGAAGAGGTCTAGATTTGAGTTGGGTGAAGAGGCGGAAATGGCATTCCAGAAGCTAAAGCAACACTTGCACTCTTTTCCAAGGCTAGTGAGCCCCCTGCCCCGGGAGGTCCTATATATGTATCTAGCCGTCTCTGATCATGCCCTTAGTGCCGTTCTCCTCGCTGAGAGAGACGGTAATCAGCTCCCGGTGTATTTCATCAGCCATGTACTTAAGAATGCTGAACTCCGGTACCCTATGATCGAAAAATTTGGGTTGGCCCTGTTCGTCGCAGTTAAGCGGTTAAAGCCCTACTTTCTGGCTCACCCGGTGATTGTATATACAGAGCAGCCGCTCAAGCGCCCAATGACCACCATCGAGTCATCCGACAGAATGATCAAGTAGGCTGTTGAAATACAGAGCCTCGAGATAACTTTTGAACCCAGGCGGGCAGTGAAAGGTCAGGCGTTTGCCGACTTCATTGTCGAGATGACTAGACCGGTGCAACCGGAAAATCCTGATCAGGTTTGGAAGTTATTTGTAGACGGTAGTTCTACAGTGAACAGCTGTGGTGCAGGCGTTATATGCCATTCTCCGGAAGGGGATAAGTTTGAATATGCATGATCGGTGGACAATAGGTCGTTAGTTTATTATCCTAGATCAAAATTACAATTTATAACTCCTAACGTTACTCTATCAAATTTTGTTTTAGATAGCGGTAAGGTAGGGTCGATTCCCAAGGAAACGGGGGTTTAGCACAATTAATACGGAATTGAGGAGAAATTGCTAGTAACAAAAGAGGGTATTTGTATTTGTGTTTGAAGAATTCTATGGACAAACCAACTACTATTGAGCCTAGAATAGACTAGAAATAAGGGAAATAGATTAAACACCTTTAAAAACAAATAAATGGACAAGATTAGAAAGATAACAATGACAAAAGCACTAGGGAGAGGGGGATTCAACCATGAACAAAGAGTACTCATGAAAACCGAGGGGAAACCGATTCTAGGAGTATAAACTCTACCTAAAATAGTTCATTCTCATGCAACTACTCAAGCTAGTCGATGAAATCATTCACACCTAGATTAAATCATTCTCATGCATTCAATCAAGGGCTAGATTCTTGGGATTAGAAGTGCACACACTAACTCCAAACATATTATAGCTCAAATCATCAAATCAAGAATAAGTCCCAATCAATAATCAATAGATATTCAAATACACATGATTTTCACCCCCTTCCCTAGCTAAAAACCTAAGCTAGAAGGAAGGGAACAACCATAACAACTAACATAAGCATGTATTCAATACCAACACAACCTAACATGATTCTAACTTGAAAGGAAAATCAAAGAAACTAATAAAGCTTGAATATTTATGGAAATAAACTCAAGTAAGAGCAATAAAACAAAGAAGATCAAAAACTAGAGAAACAAAAGTAAAGATTGATTTTATAAAGATGAAAGATTACCAAATCATCAAAGTAGTAGCAACAATCTAGAAGAAAGCTTGAATATTTTATTACAAAGATTGAATCTTGAACGCTAGTGTTTTCTCTCTCTAGAAACCATGAACTTCTCTCAGTACAAATGATTTTTGGGGCCAATGGAATAGTGGATCCTAAGAAACTCAAGCAAGGGACTATTTATAGTTTTCTACCAAAAGGAAGAAAAAGGGCAAGGGAGAGGGCTCTCTGAACAGGCAGTCGCGCCCTCTCCAAGCTGGGTAAATAGCCTCGTAAAACCCAGAAAGCCGCGCCCGCGGAGGAAAGTGCCGCGCCCGCGGGGCCAATGCCACGCCCGCGACCCCTATGCTCCGCGCCCGCGGCTCGCCATCTCCACTTTCTTCTGCTGGCTTCAGACTTTACAAGCCCGCGCCCGCGGCCCATCAGAACAGCGCGCCCTCTCCATCTTGGCATCTCCACTCCTTTGGCAAGCTCCTTTGGCATCTCCACTCAAGCTATTGATTCGTGAATCGCACATAAGCGCTGGGAGCTGTCAAAACACACAAAAAGGAGGTAAAAACTAGAAGAAAAGACAAGAGGGGAGGAAAAATACGAGAGGGAGCTAAATTGACTAAAATCAAGATAAAAGGGGTGAAAAGAGGCGTAAGCAAGTGTCAAATCCGGGGGAAATCGGTAGTAAAAAGGGTTAAAATGGTGGCATAAATGCCACACATCAAAATCCCCCACACTTGCCTCTTGCTTGTCCTCAAGCAAGACAAAGAAAGAAAGAAAAATCAAACACCACAAAGACAAACATAATATGGCATGGTTTTGGGAAAAACAACATAAGAGATCAAAAGGACAATTGCTTTATTTGGACTCAACCATGTTAAAAACGTCAAAGAATATTAGCTATTCTCAACTACGTGATGCATGCACGCCTCAAGATGTTAGAGATTGCAAGAGTCGAGCCTCAACTAAGCATAGAGAACTAGTGAGTCATCTTCCGCCCTAATCCCCTCTAAAAAGGTCCGCGTTCTCCCCACTAGCTTCAGATCGTCCCCCTAGAAGGCTCCTCATGATTCCACGAAGGAACCGGAAAAAGATTTAATTTGAGGAGGTAAAAGATCATCCCGACATCTCAACTATGCACGTTCTTTCCATAGGGTTGAGAACCATCTCCCTCCACCGGTTGTTGACCATGCACTCTTAAAGTCAAAGGGGCTTCACAAGGGTTGTACTGACACGGCTTAAGGTAGAGGTCGGAATATTCAATTTGAAATAGTGGCGGTAATTCCTAAGTGAAGCAAGAGAAAGGGGGATCCTCAAGGTCAAAACTCAAAACACAACCACAACTCAAACGAATATCCAAACATTTTGATTTCATTCGCGTCACCACCCTTTATTCAAGTATATATACAAAATAAATAAATTTCTCATTTCATCAAATAAAGTTTTTGTTTTTTTTTTCAAACTTCTTTACATATTCAACTCTAGAATTACGAACCAATTCCACAAATGATTCATGTTCACATTCATGACTCTCTTTCACACTCGCCTCGCAAAGCCATTGCTTCACTAACTAATAGGGGTTAGTAAACATAGGTCGCTAGGCTTGTAATGAGGTTGAGACAAGAATGGGAAAACATTAGGCTCAAATTGGTTGGCAAGAGGGATGATGCAAAGAGAAAATCAAATTTGTAACTAAATAAAAGAGAAAATAAACAAAAATGAGAAATGGTGCCCTTTTCCTCCCTCAAAAGTCCAAGGTCGCGATCTTGGGAGCTAATAGTCAACACAAGGATTCAAACATGCATAGTCGAGGATCCTAATACGCCGCTCAACAAGTTGATGAAGGCATGAACAAGAGAACCTCACAAGGGATGAGAAAAGTAAGCAAATACCAACTAGAGGGCTTCAAAACCACTACAGGGAGCAACTCCATCTTACCACATCCCGCGAACTAGGGGTTTCAAACGCCCTCACAAGTTCTTACCTTTGCTACCTTAACTAAGGCTCGTCTAATTCAATCAACAACAATCTCGAAATGTGCACCTCATCACATAGTTAAGAAAAAGGACAAACATTCAAGGATGCATCATCACGGAGATAGAATCCAAATGTAGCAAGAAAGTTACAAAACACATTCATATCATCATGCCATAATTATGCTTATCACACAAAAGGAAGTAGAACAAAGGAAAGAGAGAATCAAGAAGGTTCATATGAGAGGCTTAAAGATTCAAATAAATCCCAATCGACATACAAGTGATCGTTCGGTCTCAATACCAACGATCCCAGGTTCCTTGGAACCGCATGCAAACATCCTCGAACCATTCAACTCTTTCCTAAGCTAAAGCCTAAACTAAACACGACACGAGAAAAGAAAAGAAAAGTAAAGGAAAGATCTCACCAATGTCTCTTGAAGAAAAAATAAAGCAACCAAGAAATTTACCGTGCCTCCACATGTCGCTTTCAATTTCTTCCAAGCTACAAAAGAGAGGAAAACAAAGAAAAACAAGGCAAGCACTACAAAGAAAAGAACGTTAGTACTAGAGAGAGAGAAAAAATCCATGAACTTAATTCTTTGGGTATGACCTACTACCCAAACATCCCATCATTATAGAGTCATCATCATCAAAACATTGTCATCATATCATCATCATCATAGAAACGGACATCATAGACACCAGACAACAACAACGCTACCAACGACACCTACACCAAAAACCCCTAAATAGTCCCTTGAGTCCTAGGTGCCTTCCCCCACACTCGCCTCAAGCATTCCCTAACACTCTCCTTTGACTCAGACACCCCCCCCCCACACTAGAGCAAAGCATCATCCTCGATGCGGCGTGAGGACAAGTAATTGTGGGGGGAAGACAAAGGGATGGAACAAAAAAGAACAAGGGGGAAACTAATGGCCACTAGAGCTGGCACCGTCGTTATACGCGCTCCCATCGTCGTAAGAGAAACCCGATGGGGGGCCATAGGGGTCCCAACCTCTGGAGTAGCCAGGTGGCCACCCATAATGACCTTTGAAAAGGTCGAGCTGGGACGTGGACAACTGGTCATATGGCTCGGGCTGGACAAGGGGATCGGGGTGAGAGGGTTCGACATAGGGGTAGTTAGGATCACCCCTGTAATCACTCCCACCCGAAACCCGATAATCATAATGACCGGACTCATTAGGGAAATCACGCCTAGGGACAGCAGGGTCCGAGGTCCCTTGCCAATATGGGTACGTAGGTAGGTTGTCACCCCCCCAAGATGGCACGGGCCCTTGTTGGGCCGGCACATAAGGGTAGTTGACCGGGGGAGTGACATCCCCTCTACGCACACTCAAATCATATAAGGCGTTGGTTTGGTAAGAGAGGTGTTGGTGGGAAGCAAACATACCTTGCATGCTGAGTTGCATGCTTTCCATTTGGGCTCACATTGCCTCCATTTGTTGTTGGTAGTCAGGTTGATGATGTTGTTGTTGTTGCCTTGATCCTTGTTGTTGTTGTTGTTGGTGGAACTCATCCTCTGTGCCCTCATTGCTTTGGCCGGACCCTTCCCCCGTGACCATCCTAGCACTAGGAAGGACGCCTGAGTCCTTCTTTACCCACCATGGGTAATTGACTCCTTCCCTTGTGAAAGAAGTGAATTCCGGCTTGGGCAGGAAACAGTGGTGCTCGTGGGAGACAAGTAAGCTCCAAGTCTTTCCTCGATCCTCGGTATCTGCGATGAACTTCATGGTTTTTAGTTGGTCGAGGTCGAGCCAGATATCACTCCCATCACTCTTCCCTACGGGGGTGCAAGATTCGAGCTTAGCCAAATGCCCCAGCTTCTCGGCTATCCGAGTTACCATCCCTCCAAAATGAATTTCACCCTTCCTTGTACCCGACAGGACACTCTCAATGCATTTGGTGAATAGAAACCCGAAGTTCATTCTGTGCCCAATTTTCGGCTGCGTAGCTAGCCATAATATTCGGATTTCCTCGGTTGTAATCTTCCCCAAGTCTTGTTTATTAAAGACCGTGTACCCAAGGATTCGATGCAGAAGTCTGATTGCTGGGTGCATAATCTGACTGGCTAAAGAGTACTTGGAGTTGAAGGCGTCCATTCTCAAAATGACCTTCCACCAGTGAAGGGGATCATAAGCATGGAGGCCCGCATGTTCGGGGAAGAACATATCGGCATCGTGGTTGAAATCCAGCAGTTGGTTAAACTGGCGGAGGGTGAAGGTTTCTTTTTTGTTAAAGAGTTGGAAGGAGATGGAGAGATCATTATCTCCAGCGGCATGGGTTTCGAAGGAAGCAAGAAACTCTAGGGTAGGCTCTTTGTAGGTTCGATAGGCACTTGACACAAAGGAACCAAGTCCGAGGTTGTTGAACAAGAACCAACAATCCTCATCGATACCAAGCTTGGTTGTGGTGGAGTGATGGTAATGCTTGGTTGGTCTCAATTTTCTGTTTAGGAGGTTGTCATAGATGGGTTTGTGGTTTTTGTTGTGGAATTTGAGGGGTGGTAGAGGTGGTGGAGAGGTTTGGGGTGTAGGTTCATTTTGTTGGGGGTTGGAAGAGGATGAACCTTGGAGTTCCTTCCCAATCTTTCTCTTCTTAGAACCAAACACCATGATTATTTACTCAAGTTTCAATCACCAAGAAACACTCCCAGCAAATCACAACTATAAACACCCACAACAAATTTCCAAAACCAAGCAATCACCACTAAGATCACTTCCAAGAGACACCAAGAACAACCTACAACAAAACAATCTATACCAAGAGACAACTATGATAAATAACAATCCTAAAATCAATAATGCTCAAGATAATAGATGAATACAAAATAGGAGTTCAAACATCAACAATTCCAACATAAAATATCACAAGCATGAAATTTTCTCAAACACAAATATACTTCAAATTCAAAGGAAATATAGAGTAAGGGAGAAATTTATACCAACAATGAGCTCAATTAATTACTCTTACTAGCCCTTGAAGAAGCAATGATTCCCACCTCCAAGAACTCCTTAATGGTGGAAGCAAATCCCTCACAAGAGAAAGTACCAAAAATTTTGGGTTTTTGGGGGTGAAAAATCAGATTTTTGGCGAGAAAATTTGTAGAACAGTGAGGGAATTGTTGAAATTTGATGGAATTTGATGATTTGGGAAGAGAAATTGAAGAGGAATGGGTTAGGGTTTGGAATGGATTAAGGAGTAGAGAGAGAAAGGGGGAAAAACCTGATATGGAGATTAAGGGATTTTCGGGCATATGGATGAGGATTAAAGGAGGAGTCGCGGCTCTAAAGGGCCGCGCCCGCGGGCCTAAGGGCTGCGCCCGCGGTATGACCTTTCCGCGCTCGCGGGTTCGTCTACCGCGCCCGCCACTTTGGGGTTTCTGGTTTATGTGATTCTAAACTGCAGGAGGTCGCGCCCGCGGGGAGGAATTGCGCGCCCGCGGAGGTGCCTGTCCGCGCCCGTGGTGGTGTACGCCGCACCCGCGGCTGTTTCTGCCCGCGCCCTCTCTCGGCATCTCTGAGCCATCTCCACTTCCTCTTCAAAAATCGCAATCCCCTGCCGCGCCCGCGGGGCCATGAGCCGCGCTCGCGGGGCCTTCTGTCCGCGCCCGCTCCGAGTAATTCCCAGGCATCTCCACTTTATCATGAAAACAGGGGAGGGGCCTGCCGCACCCGCAGGTGGCCTGTGCGCGCCCTCTCTAGGGTCCTCTCTGGGCATCTCTACTTTCTCTTCTTCCAAACTCCTTCTCCTCTCCAAACCCAACTTAATAGATCAAGCACCCAAAGATCAAGGTACCTAATGAATGAACAAACACACACAATAAGAAATTGAAGGAAAATCATCCAAAGATAGTCAAAGACAAAAAAAAAACACAAAATCAAAAGGGTTGAGAACTCGGGTTGCCTCCCGAGAAGCGCTTCTTTATAAGGTCATTAGCTTGACCATTTCACATTATCTTCAAGAAAGTGACTTAGGATCCGGCGGATCGAGCCTCATGCACTCAATCATGCCAATTTGATCATTGCAATGGTAGAGCTTCAAACGGTGGCCGTTGACCATGAACTTGTTCCCATTCGCTTCTAACTCAAAAGACCCATAAGGAGTTGTTTTCGAAATTGTGAAAGGCCCCGACCATTTTGACTTAATCTTTCCGGGGAACAAACGGAGCCTAGAATTGAATAACAAAACCTTGTCCCCAACCTTAAAGCTCTTGTTCCTTATATGTTGGTCGTGCCACCTCTTGGTTCTCTCCTTGTAGAGTCTCGAGTTCTCATAGGCATCATAGCGGAGCTCCTCAAGTTCATTGAGTTTAAGTAGCCTCTTTTCGCCCGCCAAGGTCATATCCATGTTGAGCTCTTTGATCGCCCACCAAGCTTTGTACTCTAACTCAACCGGCAAATGACAAGCTTTTCCATAGACCAATCGGCAAGGAGTAGTACCAATCGGGGTCTTGTAAGCCGTCCTTAGAGCCCAAAGCGTATCATCAAGCTTGAGAGACCAATCTTTTCTAGACTTGTTTACCATCCTCTCAAGAAGGTTCTTGATCTCCCTATTTGATACTTCCACTTGTCCTTGAGTTTGGGGGTGGTATGGCAGGCCGATTTTATGATGAACCCCATAGCGTTTGAGGAGAGCTTCAAGTTGTTTCTTGGCGAAGTGAGAACCACCATCACTAATAAGAACTCTTGGAACCCCGAATCTTGGGAAGATGATCTTTTTTAGAAGCTTGAGCACAACCTTGTGGTCATTGGTGGGCGAGGGTATAGCTTCGATCCACTTGGTCACATAGTCCACCGCCACCAATATATAGAGATTGCCACAAGAGGAAACGAAAGGCCCCATAAAGTCGACCCCCATACATCAAAGGGTTCAACCTCCAGAATATTTTGTTGAGGCATTTCATCACGCTTGGCTATGCCCCCACTTCTTTGGCACTTATCACATCTAGCTATGAATTTGTGGGCATCCTTGTGCATTGTTGGCCACCAAAGAAGAGATTGAGAAATTTTAGCCACGGTCTTTTCTACTCCTCCATTCCCACCACATGGAAATGAGTGACAATGCTCAAGCACCCCTTCGATCTCATGATCCGGAACACATTTTCTAAAAAGCCCATCTCCACATTGCTTGAATAAATAAGGGTCGTTCCAAAAATACCTCCTCACTTCTTTGAAAAACCTTTTCTTTTGTTGAGAGGAGAACTCCGGGGGAACGACACCACATGCTAAGTAATCGGCAATGTCCGTATACCAAGGGCTTGGTGTTGATGCAATGGCCATAAGAGCCTCAAAACCCACTTCTTCATTGATAGGCACGTCTTCTTTAGTCTCAAAAGGAAGTCTCGATAGATGATCCGCTACATAATTTTCCGCCCCCTTTTTGTCCCTCATCTCCATGTCAAAGTCTTGGAGAGAAAGAACCCAACGAATGAGACGCGATTTTGCTTCCTTTTTGGTCATAAGGTAGCGGACCGCGATGTGATCCATGTAGACTATCACCTTTGAGCATATGAGGTAAGACCGGAACTTTTCCATGGCAAAGAAAACCGCTAGCATTTCCTTCTCCGTTGTGGTATATTTCTTTTGAGCTTCGTCGAGCGTTCTACTTGCGTAGTAGATGACACAAGATCTTCCTTCTTTCTTTTGCCCAAGCACGGCACCTACAGCAAAATCACTCGCATCGCACATTAGCTCAAAAGGCAAGCTCCAATCCGGAGCTTGCACAACAGGAGAAGAGATGAGAGCTTCCTTGAGCTTTTGAAATGCCTCAAGGCAAGCCTCATCAAAATTGAACACAACATCCTTTTTGAGTAACTCGGTTAAGGGTTTGGCGATAGATGAAATTTTTTTGATAAACCTCCGGTAAAAACCGGCATGCCCAAGAAAAGCTCTCACTCCCGTGACGGAGGTAGGAGGGGGCAACTTAGCAATCACCGAAACCTTAGCCGAGTCTACTTCAATGCCCCTTTTTGATACTTTATGGCCTAGGACAATACCTTCCTCGACCATAAAAAGGCATTTTTCCCAATTCAACACTAAACTCGTCTCTTGACTCCTTTTCAAAACTTTTTCAAGGTTAATAAGGCATGTGTCAAAAGACGATCCAACAACACTAAAATCATCCATAAAAACTTCAATTTCATTCTCAAGCATTTCAGAAAAAATGGAAGTCATGCATCGTTGGAAAGTTGAGGGAGCATTGCATAACCCAAATGGCATTCTTCGGTACGCAAATGTCCCATATGGACACGTAAAAGTAGTTTTCTCTTGATCATTTGGATGGATAGGGATTTGGAAAAAGCCGGAGTATCCATCTAAAAAGCAAAAGAAAGCATGATGGGATAGTCTTTCCAACATTTGATCCATGAAGGGGAGAGGAAAATGATCTTTCTTAGTGTTCTTGTTCAACTTCCTATAATCAATGCACATCCTCCATCCGGTGACCGTCCGGGTGGAGATTTCCTCTCCTCCTTCTCCCTTGACAATGGTCATTCCACCCTTTTTGGGAACCACGTGAACCGGGCTAACCCACTTGCTATCGGAGATAGCATAGATTATACCCGCCTCACGCAATTTCAAAATTTCCTTCTTGACTACCTCTTGGAGGTTGGGGTTTAACCTCCTTTGAGGTTCAATGGAGGTGGATTGATCATCCTCAAGGTGAATACGATGCATGCATAAAGAAGGGCTAATACCCTTAATATCGTCAATGCTATACCCTATCACATTTCTATATTTTCTCAAAACAACAATCAATTTTTCCAAATCAAGACCATTAAGGAAAGCATTAACAATAATGGGGTATTCTCCTTCATTTCCAAGATAAGCATATTTCAAAGAAGGGGGAAGGGGTTTGAGTTCTACCTTGGGAGGAGGCTTAGAACTCTCCTCCAATTTTTCCTCCTCATGCTCATCATGCTTAGTACCACTCTCTTCTTCCTCTTTGGCTTCTTCAATGGCCATAGCAAATTCCTTTGCTTCTTGAGAGAAGTAATCTTCCTCACATGTGAGAGCTTCGACCATAGGGTCTTTAGGACTCATGAAAACCCTTCCCAAACGATTTAGCTCTTCATTGACAACATCAAACCTATAGCACTTCTCAACCATGGGGGTTTTGAGTAGCTTAGAAAATTCAAAGACAATTTTTTCATCGGCTACTTCACATGTAATGGTATTATTCTTGCAGTTGATTACCGCCCCCAAGGTTTTAAGAGTTTCACGGCCCAAAATCAAAGGTGTATCCACATCTTCTTCCATATCCATCACTACAAAGTCACATGGCACATAGATATGCCCAACTTGAATAAGGACATCTTCAAGCTCGCCACTAGGTAGCTTCACCGATCGATCGGCCAATTGAATGGTTTTCCTTGTGGGGATCATCTCAATGTTAAGTTTTTGAGCAATGGATAGAGGGATCAAACTAACACTTTCTCCGAGGTCGGCTAGGGCACCCCTAGCTTCCATGTTCCCAATCTTGACCGGCAAGGTAAAGTTTCCCGGGTCCTTTCGCTTCTTGGGCATTTTGCGTTGAACAAGTGCGCTCACTTGGTGGGGAAGAGTGATAAGCTCATCATTGAGCTTCCTTTTGTTGGTGAGAATGTCTTTCAAGAACTTGGAGTATGAAGGCATTTGTGTGACAACCTCAATGAAAGGGAGGTTAATGTGTAAGTTTTTCATCACACTTAGAAACTTTGCAAATTTATCGTTCAATTTTCTCTTCGCAAGCCGACCGGGAAAAGGAACCGGTCCATCAAGGTTTCTAGCCTCACTAGAAGTTGAGGATGTCACCACATCCTTAGTCTTCTTTTTCTCCACACTCTTCTCTTTCTCATCAACCTTCTCTTCTTCAACTTTTTTATCATCACTCATCTCTTCTTCTCCCTCCTTTTCCTTACCATCCTCTTCCTTGGGACCCTCATAAGATGTACCCGATCTCAATGTGATTGCCTTGCAAGAGTCGGGTTTTACAATATTGGAAGGGTTGGTTTGTGATTGTCCGGGCAAAGTGGAAGATGAGTTGAAAGGAACTCTCTCGGCCAATTGTGCTAGTTGTGAATCAACCATCTTGTTATGAGCCTTGACTTCTTGCATTTGTTGATTCATGGCTTGAAGTTGTTGAAGAATTTGAGTTTGAGTAGAATCGGGTTGAGATGCTTGCTCTTGACTTCTTTGAGTTGCTTGGGTTTGATTTTGGTATTGGTGTTGATTATTGTGTTGGTTGTTTCTTGGGTAGTTTTCTCTTTGATTTTGGGTTTGGAATGGAGGAGGGTTTTGATATTGGGTTTTGGAATTGTATGGTTGTGGAGCTTGTTGATTCCATTGTTGAGGTTGGGTTGCAAATCCGGGTGGTGGTTGTCTCCAAGCTACTCCTCCACCATTTCCCCTATACCCTTCTTGCCTTGTGTTGTATGCCGCTACATGCTCCGGGCTCAACCCGCCACAATAGGATGTATCATGGTTGGTGCCACCACAATTTTGACAAGAGAAAGAGTTGACTTGGGAGGAGCTTTGGCGCATTCCTCCTTCTTCCTCCCCAAGAGTATTTTTTAACTACCTCTTCGATCGTTGCTTCAACTTGATTTTAAGGGACTTTGATCAATTGTCCACCCGCCCCAGCATCCAAATTAGCTCGGGACATCGGTTCCAAACCATCATAGAAGAACCTCATGAGTAAGCTTTGATTGTACTCATGGTGAGGACATGCTTGCACCAACTCCTTAAACCTCTCCCAAGCTTCACTAAGACTCTCCTCCGCCTCTTGTTCAAAAGATGCTATCTTCCTCCTCATCTCGGCGGTTTTCTCTTCGGAGATGAATCTCTTCAAGAATGCTTGGACAATTTCCTCCATGTCGTGAGAGAATTAGGCTTGACTTGCTTGAGCCACTTCTTTGCTCTCCCCGCAAGAGATTGCCGAAATAGGTGCATCCGGATGTATTCTTGAGAAACTTGGTTGGTTTGTATCATGGCACAGAGTTCGAGGAACCTATCAAGGTGCTCAATGGGGTCTTCACTTGGCGAACCCGAGAATTGCTCCGCTTGAACCATTCGAGTGTATTGAGGATGGATGGTGAAGTTAGTTTCAGTGACGGGTAACAATATCCCACCGGTGAGCTCATAATCCTCCGGATTACCGAACTCACGAAATAATACATCCACTTGTTGTCCTGCCATTTCATCACCTTGGGAATGTGAGGAACAAGAATCACTTTCACTGTCAAAGATTGCACCAAAACCTCGTCCCTCTTCTTGATAGAGTCTACATACTTGTCTCAAGGTTCGGTCGATTTCGTGATCAAGGTTGTGAGTAGGTGGTCCTTGAGATCTTCTTTGCATTCACCAAAGCTAAACAAACAATTAGAAATGACTAGCAAGTGGAAAAGGAACTAAACAAAAAGCAACAAAATCCACAAATTACGCAAATAAGTGTGCAAAACTAGCCGTCTCCCCGGCAACGGCGCCAAAATTTTGATCGGTGGACAATAGGTCGTTAGTTTATTATCCTAGATCAAAATTACAATTTATAACTCCTAACGTTACTCTATCAAATTTTGTTTTAGATAGCGGTAAGGTAGGGTCGATTCCCAAGGAAACGGGGGTTTAGCACAATTAATACAGAATCGAGGAGAAATTGCTAGTAACAAAAGAGGGTATTTGTATTTGTGTTTGAAGAATTCTATGGACAAACGAACTACTATTGAGCCTAGAATAGACTAGAAATAAGGGAAATAGATTAAACACCTTTAAAAACAAATAAATGGACAAGATTAGAAAGATAACAATGACAAAAGCACTAGGGAGAGGGGGATTCAACCATGAACAAAGAGTACTCATGAAAACCGAGGGGAAACCGATTCTAGGAGTATAAACTCTACCTAAAATAGTTCATTCTCATGCAACTACTCAAGCTAGTCGATGAAATCATTCACACCTAGATTAAATCATTCTCATGCATTCAATCAAGGGCTAGATTCTTGGGATTAGAAGTGCACACACTAACTCCAAACATATTATAGCTCAAATCATCAACTCAAGAATAAGTCCCAATCAATAATCAATAGATATTCAAATACACATGATTTTCACCCCCTTCCCTAGCTAAAAACCTAAGCTAGAAGGAAGGGAACAACCATAACAACTAACATAAGCATGTATTCAATACCAACACAACCTAACATGATTCTAACTTGAAAGGAAAATCAAAGAAACTAATAAAGCTTGAATATTTATGGAAATAAACTCAAGTAAGAGCAATAAAACAAAGAAGATCAAAAACTAGAGAAACAAAAGTAAAGATTGATTTTATAAAGATGAAAGATTACCAAATCATCAAAGTAGTAGCAACAATCTAGAAGAAAGCTTGAATATTTTATTACAAAGATTGAATCTTGAACGCTAGTGTTTTCTCTCTCTAGAAACCATGAACTTCTCTCTCTACAAATGATTTTTGGGGCCAATGGAATAGTGGATCCTAAGAAACTCAAGCAAGGTACTATTTATAGTCTTCTACCAAAAGAAAGAAAAAGGGCAAGGGAGAGGGCTCTCCGAACAGGCAGTCGCGCCCTCTCCAAGCTGGGTAAATAGCCTCGTAAAACCCAGAAAGTCGCGCCCGCGGGGGAAAGTGCAGCGCCCGCGGGGCCAATGCCGCGCCCGCGGCCCCTATGCTCCGCGCCCGCGGCTCGCCATCTCCACTTTCTTCTACTGGCTTCAGACTTTTCCTGTCCGCGCCCGCGGCTTACAAGCCCGCGCCCGCGGCCCATCAGAACAGCGCGCCCTCTCCATCTTGGCATCTCCACTCCTTTGGCAAGCTCCTTTGGCTTCTCCACTCGAGCTATTGATTCGTGAATCGCACATAAGCGCTGGGAGCTGTCAAAACACACAAAAAGGAGGTAAAAACTAGAAGAAAGACAAGAGGGGAGGAAAAATACGAGAGGGAGCTAAAGTGACTAAAATCAAGATAAAAGGGGTGAAAAGAGGCGTAAGCAAGTGACAAATCCGGGGGAAATCGGTAGTAAAAAGGGTTAAAATGGTGGCATAAATGCCACACATCAATGCACTACGGTTCCAGTTCCAAGCCTCAAATAATGAGGCAGTGTATGAAGCCCTACTAGTCGGTATACGCATGTGTAAGGCAGCAGGGGCAAGAAAAGTCAGCGTCTGTTCAGACTCTCAGTTGATTGTTAGCCAGTACAATGGTGACTACGAGGCCACCCATCCGGCTATGATCAAATATCTGCAGGCGGTCAGAGAAGAGGCCGTGTCACTTGATGAATTTCATCTAAGTCAGGTGCTCCGGTCCGAGAATAATCAGGCGAATGCCCTTTCCAAATTGGCATCATCCGCCTCCTGTGACGCGCCTAGGACGGTTTTTTGGGAAGTCATTGAAAAAAGAAGCATTGATCATGACTCCATTGGTGTCCTAGACCGAAGTGACACCTGGATGGACCCCATCCGGGCTTACTTGGCCGACGGCACTTTACCGGATGACCTTTCTGAAGCAATGGCGCTCAAGAAGCGTGCTCTGAGCTTCGTTATGCATCATGGAGAACTTCTCCGGAAGGGATACCTACAGCCGTTTCTAAAGTGTGTAACCCCTGAAAGGGGAAGAGAGAATCTAGAGGATCTGCACGCGGGTTTTTGTGCCTCACACATAGGCGGTAGGTCCTTGGCAAGAACAACCAGACGGCAGGGTTACTTTTGGCCCACTCTTGAGGCAGACGCCATGGATTTGGTGAAACGGTGTGACAAATGCGAAAAGTTTGCCCGGTTGATACATCGACCAGCAACTGACTTGACAGCCATCCATAGTCCGGTTCCGTTCGCAAAGTGGGGCATGGACATTCTGGGTCTGTATGCGCCTGCATCAGGCGCTCGCCGATATATTTTGGTGGCAGTGGATTACTTCACCAAATGGGTTGAAGCAGAGGCGGTCAAAGGCATAAAAACAAAGGACGTTATCTCCTTCATTTGGAGAAATGTCATCACCCGGTTTGGGGTTCCAATGTCTATAGTTTTTGACAATGGACCACAATTTGAAACGCCTGTCCTCAAGAGCTGGTTGGGGGACCAAGGAATCTCCCATTGTTTTGCATCCGTTGGCCGTCCTCAGGCAAACGGGCAAGTTGAGGCTTTCAATAAGCTGATCTCAGACGGTATAAAGAAGAAGGTGGAAAGAGCCGGTGGATTATGGGCAGAGGAATTACCTCATGTCCTTTGGGCCATCAGGACCACTAAAAAAGGGGCAACTGGTGAAACCCCATTTCTTATGACCTACGGCGCTGAGGCGGTGCTTCCCATTGAACATTATGAGCCAACACTTCGCATCATGCTATATGATGAGGCGGCCAACTGGGAGCCATGCGGCTTGCACTGGATGCTCTCCCAGAGCGAAAGGGGCAACGCAGCCTTGCGTCATGAGATTTACCGCCTGAGAATGACAAGAGCCTACAACAAGCGGGTTCACAAACGGCCCTTGAAAGTAGGAGATTTTGTGCTTCGCAAAATGGAAGCAACCGGTAGGGCCAATCAACAAGGCAAATTGACCCCTAACTGGGAGCGACCCTACCGGATCTTTGAAGAAGTACGAGACGGCACATACCGCCTGGAAACCCCAGACGGTAGAAAGCTGCCTAGAACCTGGAATGTAGACAATCTTAAAAAGTACTACTTCTAGAAATTGTATAGCTTTTGTAGACTTCTGTATAATTAATGAGAAATTCACTACATATTATGCTTACATGCACCATGTCTTGTGCTTAACACAAGCGGCCCAATTTGCCGGTTTTCCATGCGCCATCTCTTGTGCTCAACACAGGCGGCCCTGAAAACTAACGAATCAACCGGTGACACCCATTCGGGTGAACTCATCGAAGAGAACATCTCCCATTCGGGTGGAAAATTGTTCTAGTGGTCAAAAATCAGGCGGTCCTACCCGCCTGAATGATCCATGGCACCAAAGAATCGTGGGCTCTCATTCCCAAACATGCAACCGGCCCACTCTTTGGACTAAGTACCACTAAAAGCTGATCTCAAAACAGACAGTCGGTACTTAAAGTGCCGCCTAATCGACTAAGAGAAGGCAGACCTCAAGCATTTGGTTTATGCCATAATCTATGAAGGGGTGTTCTTGCAAAGGCCCAACCGGAAAATTGACACCCTAAATCCTACGAAAAGGCCTTTCCCAAAAGCCTCAGCAGGCAAATCAGTAAAAACCGGCTGCTCTTCGTTCTTACGGTTAGCACTTAGCACTTAGCTAAATCGTTAACATTTGCGTTATAGCATATGGATAGCCGCCTGGCACCATCTCACCTATGCCAGCCTCCTATCCAGGGGAAATTACCTACCCTAACCCCAACCAGTCATGCGGAAACACATTCATTCAAAAAGCAAAAATAAGCAGCAAAAAGGAACACACAAATTCATTTAAAACCGGCTCAGCCGGTAGAAATGTAGCAGAGTAAACCGGGCACAGCCGGTGAAAATATAAATTGTTTACAAAATAAACCGGCACAGCCGGCGAAAATGTATCAATACTCAAAATAAAAGATGACAACAGAGTAAGCCAACCCTTCCGGCTCTATTACAAAATAATGCACGGCACGCAGGCTGGGTGGTCGTTGCTACTCTAGCTGCACAGTCACCCGGTCAGCCTCCGCCTGGTTACCCTCCGGATGAGCAGGGTTGGTGGTAGGAACGGAGCCGGGAGCAACCTCATCCTTGACTATCGCCTCAATACCAGCCGCTTCCGCCTGCATTCATTGGAACTCGACTTCCACCCATTGCTCATAGGGTTCAGGCCCCGGCTTGCCCTCCTCCTCAGCCAGAATGGCAAGATCTGTGTACTTGTAGGCGAGCTCCCAGACGTTGTAGTTTGTACCCGGATGGATAATGGAGAACGCCCTCTTCATTCGATTCTCGCAGTCCTGCTTATTCTCCTCAATGAGCCGGCTCTGATCAGCTTCAAGAGTGGCCTGGAAGTTGCGCTGAGCATCAGCAGCCTCCTTGACCAGGCGGTCATTTTCTAGTTGCAGCCGTTTGCTGCTCTTCTCCGCCTGCTCAAGCCGCTTGAGGGGCTCCTCATGCTTCTTGAGCTCATCTTCAGCATTGTCCAGGGCCGCCTGGAGGTTGTCTATTTTGGTCTTAGACTCCTTGAGGGCATTTTGGAGGGACTTGACCTGGTCAGCCTGTTGCATGATTATAGATTTAGTTTCTAAGTCATGCACAATCATTGAATAGTGGGCAACGCTATGTGCGTCATCCGCAGAACGTTTGGCTCTTCTTACCTCCTCCTGCTTCCGGATGTAGGCCTTCTTGAGCCCCTCCACACGGAGCAGTGCCTGCAACAACACAGCCGGTATTAGTAGAAAAACCGGATGAGTATACTACAAATTAAATGCCGGGTGGGTACTCATTGACTTACATCGGCCAGGTCACCATCACACGGTCGGCATTAAAGGTATTGATTCCAGGAATCGCCTCCTTCTCGTCCCGAGGGATGGCTTTCAGCATGGCCCGGGCGTATTGAGCAGCGTCTGGCCAACGTGGAGAATTATCTGCACCAGAAACAGACGGTGAGAAAGCTGCGTATGCTCCGCCTACGGACAGTCGGCTGATCGGAGAATCTCCCGGCTGAGACGCGGAATATGACTTAACCCGCATGGGTAGGTTAAGCAACGTGAGGTTGAAGGGGTTTGTACCTTTATGGGAAGCCCTTTGGCCTCCTGCAGCAGATGGACCGGTTGCGGTCCTTATTGGAGTGACCTCTTTTGAGGCCGTTTCAGTGTTAGACCCGCCTAGGGTCTTTATTGTTTTACCGCCGGTAGTAGCCCGGGCGGTAGACGCGGTTCTCTGCACCTTAAGTGCAGGTTCTCCAACAGACGGTCGTGGTCGGATCTGTTTTTGCAAGGAGCGAGGGATAACGCCCCCATCCTGAAACAAGATCACAAACGGTCAGGTGAAGGAGTAGCCAAAATAGCATCAAGGCAAACAAATAAAGAAGGTCAGGCGAGCTAACCTTTTTAGCCGCCTGAGCGGCAAGCTTCTTCTCCAAATTCTCCTTGCGGATATCTGAAGCTTTCTTTGCGGGTGTCTTGGCGGTGGGCAGGATGTTTTTAGCTTCTTCTGCAAAACGCAAATACATCCGGTCAAGATCATGATAATTTTGCATTACAATCAAAAGAAAAAGGTTAGCCAACATAAAATTAACCGGCTAGGGTTCGTAACCTACGTCTTTCAAACATGCTGCTAAGCCCACAGGCGGACAAGAAGCACTCGTCCCTAAAAAATTTGTGTTTGGGCACCCAGTTCTTGGGTACCCTTATTATCTCTCCGGTTGAGAGAGAGGAAGAGGTCAGCTCAAAAAATTCGGAGTCCAAAATGGCCTCCCTATCATTATCAGGCACTAGGGGCAACCGGCACTTCTGCCCCAAAAGCTCTGGTTTCCGATTGTAGGTCTGGTACTCCTTGTTCTCCTCCTCAGTTGGAGCTTTGACTAGGTAGAACCGGTTCTTCCAGTCCGACCATTTAGACGGCTTATCCAAGGTCATCATATATTGAGGATGATTCGTCAAGGTGTACCAGGATCTCCAGCCGCCTGGGCTCTGGCTCAAATAATGCATATGGGCAAACGCCTCCCAGCCGGGGTTGAGATCCTGCATCTCACAGGCGGCGATGTACCCTAGAATTTTCACCTAAGAATTAGGGGTGAGTTGCCAAACGCCTAGGCCATATCCCCTAAGTATGGCCTTAATCGTGTTGTGAAGGGGGAAGCGGACACTGGCTAGGAAAGCCGCCTCATAGCATCCAAACCAACTGTTAGCGTTGGGTTGGTCATCTTCCCATACGACCGTCCCGAACTCCCCCGGTACAGTCATCCTGTAACCTTCTCCAAGCGGTCGCTTGGTAATAAAGTCTGTTAGAGAAGACCGCATGAGGGCCCGGTCCTTGAGGGAGACGACGATCATGAGAGGGTCATTTCTGCTTTGCCACGAAGGCCTCTCCGCCTCCTCACTATCTTCTCACATGGTCAAGTAGCTAGAGCTACTGCTTTCAACGCGACCGTCATCAGAGCCGGATGGGGAGTTGGGACCCTCATTGGCGGTTCCTGGCTGCTCAGCCTCCTGAGCAAGAGAGGTCTCGTTGTAGGAGCCTAAAATACTATCGCTTGGGGTGGCGGGAGTGCCGCCGGATGGTTCTCTAGCCGCCTCGTCTGGGCCTTGTCGCTCAGGCGATAACTCATTTGAGTCTCTGCCTCTGTAATTGGGGTCCATAGCTGTTCCCCTAATTCTGGTCATCGTGTCCTGCACAGACACGGAGTCGGTCAATACAGGCGTTGAAAAGGGGAAATTCCAAAGATCAGAGGCGGCAGATCCAGTTCTTGACTCAGTCGTACTAATTGACCGGCTGAGTTCACAACTATGTTCCGGGTATGGGTATAAAGGGTCCATCTACCTATGGGACTAATAAAAAAAATGCAAGCAAAAGACGCAAACGAAAATACATGGAAAAGCGAAAAGGAATAGAGACGGTACCTAGAGTAGAAGAGATTGCTGAAACCTCAAGAAATTTCTTGGGGATGCTTGCAAAGACACAGACGGTTTGAAGACCGGCTAGGTTCTCTTGGGTACCCTCACGAAAAAATTTTGCTTGCTTGCTACCTTACAGGCGGTCTGAAAACCGGCTGCTCTAAATTATCAAATCTCCGTCTGCTCTGAATTTCAAGTACCGGATGCTCTCAAATGCCGGATGCTCTCAAAATTCAAGAAAATTCATGAAGTTTGTAAATGAGCTCTCGTGTGTGTCTCCCCCTATTTATAAGGGTTGCCTCAGAAGGCGAAGGGACGCGACCCTTCCCCTTCTGCTTTTCCCTCCTCTTTCAGTTAGAATTAGAAGAGGTTTCAAAAAAAACAAAAAAAAAAATAAATAAATAAAAAAAAATAAAAAAATGTGTTGCATACGTCAGCTCTCTTCTCAAGCGCCACGTGGCACCCTGCCACGTCAGCACCTGAGAGGAGCAAATGTTTGGGGTAAAAAAACCCCGGCCACGTGGCCCTATGGCCGAGCGACACGTGGCACCCAGCCATTGGTCAGCAAGGCTCCAATCCCCTACTGACACATGTCCTAGAAACCCTAAATGGGGAACCAAGTCTCCTCACTATAAATAGTGGGAGAATCCTCATTAATGGGGGATTCAATTCAGAATATTCAATACATTCATAAAGACTTACACACAAACCGAGCAATATTAATTGCGGAATTCTCCCATTACGCGAGAAGTAATTTCACTATTTCACGCACTATCTTCCTCCCATACGTAACTGACTTGATCGTCGGAGGCGGAGCTCCAACCAACCGGAGTCTTCGTGGTTTTGCAGGTACAGGCGGCGAAGGGCATTCTTGGAATTGTAACTCTCCCGCAGGACACATCAAAAAACCCCGAAACAACCTTAGTATCAAACCTTTCCATATTTCTTTACTCTTCTCCAAGTAATTCCTTAATTCTTTTTACCATAATTCTTCCTACATTTTCCTACCTTAATTCATGCATGAGCTAGCGTATATATACCCATTGATTCATGGCCAAACACTACCACCAAATTCTCTTAATTCTCTTCTCTTTTTCTTCTCTTTTCTTGCGCCAACCACCACCACCAAACACCACCTTCCACCTCCGGCACCAGCTGCTGCCACCTTCTTCTCTCTTTTCCTTGGTTTTCTACCTTTTCTTCTTCTCTTCTCTTATGTAATAATTATTATTATTATGGGGGATTTATAAAAATTATTATGAATGGTTTTAATTAAATAAAATCAGATTTTAATTATGTTTATGAGAAAATAATTTATAAGGTTCATGTACATCTAGTTGGGGGTTTTTAATTTAATTGTTGTAAGTATTTGTTAACCTTATATTGATTAAGGTTATATTTATTTGTAGGGTGTGTTTGACAAGATTTCTTGAAGTTTCTTTGTGTGTGCTAAGCAAGGATCAAAGCTACGTTTAGGTGGATAGATACCTTTGAAATCGATTGGATTGAATGAGCATGTTTCATATGATTCTATGATAATTGAATTAAATTGAATTAAATTATGATACTAGAAAGCAATATAAACATCCTAACATGATACTAGAAATTAAAATAATAATCTAAGCATTCTTTCTAAAGGAAATAGAGCAATTGAATTACTCACTTTGAAACCTCGTACCTCTTTCTATTAAAAGAATACACACGTTAGTAAACTTCAATGAAATATTAAATAAATATATAAATCAAATAAGAACTGAAATATAGATTTGGGACCAAACCCTCAGAACTATCAACCTTTCACGTCGAGGTCGAAGGCAACTTTGAGAAGGGCTTGGAGTATTCAAGTCTCGCAAAGGACGTATGGTGGGTGTTTAGGAAAATATGTGTGTAGGCTAGGCTTAGAAAAGCAAGAGGGAGAGAGAAAGAATAAACTTTAGCTTAGAGAGAGAAATATGATGATTTTTGGTAAATGAAAACGAAGGAAAAAGACCCTATTTATAGGAAAAACGATCGAAAACGATCAGAAAATGATCCGAATCCTATCCGGAGTAAAACAGGTTTCATCACGGGGGCGATAGATTCATCACGGCGCGATGAATTTCAGAAGATAAGATTCGTACGGAATCCAACTTCCAATCAAATTGGGTTAGTAAAATATCCGTACTTATCCTTATTAAATCAGAATTAAATCTATTAAAAACACTTGTTTTATCCGACATAAAATTCTTAATCATTATCTTTTCAAAAATAGGATAAATTAGAACCTTCTAGAAAATAATAATCAATCATAATGCCTTTAGAACTTGAAACAACATTCTAGATAATTCTAGAAGTTTAAAATAAATCCTAATGGTTTTAACGATATAATTAAGATTAACGGACCCTCCACGTGATCATAGGGTCCGCATATAAAGCTCGGTTTGGGCCCGGTTTAGTATTTTGACCATAACTTCCTCGCTATAACTCGGATTTGGGCTTATAATATATCGTAGGAAAGCTCTTTTCAATCCCCATCCAACTACACAATTATTGGACCCAGATTATGGACCAAAATAAACTCGTTTGGACGTTTTTCATAAATAGGATACAAAATGAATGATTTTAGAAATACGAAATGAATAATTTTTAGATTAAAATATTTTAGAAAAAGGGAAATTCACGAGACTCTTCAACATTTCACCTTAATCAATAATCAATGACGTGAAAGATACTCATCACTGGGTTTGGTTTTTGGGGAGACACAATCCGGTCTCTATAGTAATCAACACACATGCGCCAAGTACCATTCGGCTTCTTTACAAGCACAACATTCGCAACCCAATCCGAGAAGTGACACTGCCGAATGAACCCAGTGTCTAACAATTTTTGCACTTCGGCAGCTGCCGCCTGACTTCTTTCCTCACCGTGATTTCTTTTCTTTTGCCTAAAAGGCTTCTTTTTAGGATCTACGGTGAGTTTGAGGACAGCGAGATCCGGTCTGATGCTTAACATCTTTTCCACTTCAAAGGCAAAAATGTCCTTGAATTCCTTCAACTGCAAGTTTGCACCCAGCTTTGCAAAAGCAGCCATCCCCACCTTAACCGTATGCTCCGAACGTGTATTTTCCAGAGTAATATCAATGTGCTCACCAGCCGGCTGGGGACGGAGTTCATCTAACCGTTCCCCGGTCAGTGATTGCTATTGCTTCTCTTTCATGATGGCCACCAGCTGGTCGACATTTCTCTTCTTGTCGGCTGCTAGTGGAGCAGGCTCAACTTCCTTGACATTGTTAAGGTCTATTGGCTCCTCACCCTGGTCGGCTGCGGCTACTGTGGGCTTGACGTCTAAGAGGTAGCACTCTCTAGTCGTCTTTTGGTCCCCGTTCAGGGAGCCAACAGAACCGTCATCTCTTTCACATTTCAGCAGCATGAGGGATAAGATAATGACGGCCTTAGATTCGTTCAGAGTCGGACGGCCTAGAATGAGATTATAGGCGGTCAGCTCCTCCACGACCAAGAACTTGACAACCATGTGGCGTCCCTTTCCTTTTTCTCCCAGCCGGATGGGTAAGTCAATCCGACCAACAGGGTGCACAACTCCTCCCCCAAAACCAACCAAGGGGTGAGTGACCTTGTGCATGCTATCAAATCTGGGCTTGTACTTCAGCTTGGACAAGCACTTGTAGCTGATGATATCCAATGAGCTACCTATATTAATAAGGATTTGGCCAACTAGCCAGTTGGCCACCTTGCATTCAATAACCACCGGGTCATCATGCGGCCGGCGGACTTTGCCCCGGTCCTTTTCAGTGATGATGACCTCAGGGAAAGTGTTAGTGAACGCCTGGCCCTCAACAACTGAACTGACGTCCAACCGCCTAACATGGTCCTTGGTGCCCCTAATAGTTGGGCCCCCTCCGGAAAAGCCGCCTGCTATGGTGTAAATCGGCTCCTTATCAGTGTCCGGACTACTAGTAAGCTGGACAACCTTTTTGGACGACTGCCCGGGGTTTATCTTTAGGGTCACCTTGGACTTGAGAATGTAAGATTTCAGCACCCCCTTATCAGCCAGTCTATCTAACAGCCGCTTGAGGCTATAGCAGTCGTTGGTGGCATAGTCAATATCTTCATGGAAGTGGCAGTACTTGTTTTTGTTCCGATATTTGGCGGAACCCTTCATTGCAGCGAGCTTCTCAATGGTCACCCGGTCTTTTATCTCCATGAGGATAGAGTAGCAATCTTTGTTAAACTCGTACCTTGGGACGTACAGTTTAAACTCTTTGCTTTTCTTCTGGGCCAGGTGATCAAAATCGTCAACCGCCCAGATTTCTTTTTTCTTTTTGCTCTCTTTAGCTTTCTGAGTCGGCTGATCTTGCCGACTCCCTTTTTGTTTGTCAGACTTCTTGGAGTCCGACTTCTTGCTAGTGGAGTAGAGCTCGGTCGCCTGTATATAGGATTCCGCCTCCATCAGCGCTTCTTGAAGAGTGGCAACCCTTTTCGTAACGAGGTTGAACTTAAAAGTTGACCTGTCCTTCAGACCCTTAAAGAAGTCTGTATATTGTCAGACAGTCCTTAAATATGGATTCTCACCTGATTGAACCGCCTGACGTATGATCGAAGCCCCTCTCTATCTCCTTGTTGTACTGCGCCCAAGTCAAGACTTGTTTTCTTGGAGGGTATATTCATGGAGAAGTTAGAGGCAAACAAGAACGCAAACGTCTTGAAGTTATTGATGCACCCAGCCGGCAGATTGCCAAACCATTATTGGGTGATGCCCTTTAATGTAGCTGGGAAGCACCGGCACTAGGTGGCATCATCTAACCCCGTAAGTACATGAGGTTGGTGTAAGCTATGAGGTGGTCTTCAGGGTTGGTGGTACCATCATAGGTACCCACCAAGACAGTTTTTAACCTTAGCCGGCTGTGCCGCCTCGGTTATATCCTTGGAAAACGCAGAAGGTTATTCCTCATGTTCTAGCAGACGGATCTGCCAGTCCAAAGGCTGGACGTTATATGCCGCTTGACCCCCCGAAGAGATTTGGCTGCATGTAAGGCTGCTGGGCGTACGGCCTGTGTGGCTGTTGGGGCGCATACTGAGCCGAACCGATCACATGAGGGCCTGTGTGGACGGACGGGCCGCCTGATTGGCTCTCATACACAGATTGAGAATACCTCATCGAGGTATTCTTGAAGCTGTCTGGGAAACTCGACGCTGAAGCCGACTCAGACAGTTGCTGCTTTTTCTTTTGCTCGATGCAAAGGCGAGCGTCGGAAAATGTCTTCTTGGTGCCATCCAGCTGAACTTGCCGAATGTCCTTCCTCTTTCCAGGCTCGGGCAAGCGGAATTTTGTCCAATCTATCAAGGTCCGAGCCTTTTCCCTAGTACTGGGGTGTGGAGTGGGCTCTCGGTCCTTGAAAGACTTGTTCTTCTCAAAATATCTTGGCCGATTGACCCCTGTTGGAGTCAGACGTCCTTTTGGTGATCAGGTCCTTTATCTCCCCCTTGAAACTTGCCATGAATTTCATAAGCTCGCCTCTGGTGACAAGGTTAGTCCCTCTTGCCGCCTGGGGCTGGATAGATGGCTGGCCAGATGACAGGCCTGGGCCTGATTGATTGTTGCCCCGTTCCCTTTTATCCTTGGGACGGACGCGTCTAGTTTTGAGTGACCCATCTTCGGCCACATATGTTTCGACTTCAAAGTTGTCATCAGTATCATGGTCCGACTGGACCAGTACTTCAGTCGTAGGCTCCTCATCAATAGCAGTCGGTACATGTTCTTGAGAAACCATCTTAGAGGTACTCTCCCCACAGACAACACCAAATGTTTCGGGGATTTCTGTGTCCCTCGGGAGAGTTACATCACTAAGTCCAGATTCCGATGCCTGTACCTGCAACACAATGGAGACTCCGGTTGGTAGGAGCTCTGCATCAGACGATCAAGTTAGAACCGGTCGAATAATAGTAAAAAGAGCGGAAAGTGAAAGTAGATCTTCTTAGATTCCGAGATCAGGTGATTTCTCTGATGTAAGAGAATTGATTGAATGTAATAAATGAACGTGCCCCCAAAATTGGGGGAATCTCCCTGTCTATAGGGTCCTCAGGATTTGTGCCCTTGTTTAGGTCACGAAAACCTAGGACTGTTAGGTAGTGCCGTTTTGCGGCTATCTCGGGAATTGGGCCTTGAAGGCCGTCTTTTTCCCAGTTATTTTGGAATGCCATGTGTCAATGGGGGATTGGTCCATTTTGGACCTCCCCTAGGGTGACAAGTGTCACCATGGTATTTTTACCCAAATTAGGATGTACATCAAATGGATGTGCATAATGCTTTCTTGCATGGTGATTTAGAAGAAGATATATATATATATATATATATATATATATATATATATATATATATATATATATATATATATATATATATATATATATATATATATATGAAAGTTCCCCCGGGGTTTCAGAAAAACAATTCTGAAAAACTGTGGAAGATGAAAAAAAATCTTTGTATGGATTGAAACAGGCTCCGAGATGTTGGTTTGAAAAATTGTCCAAGGCTTTGAAGAAATATGGTTTTAAACAGTCATACTCCGACTATTCTTTATTCACTCTTTCGAAGGGTGGAATGAGTGTCTTGATTTATGTGGATGATATGATAATTGAAGGAAATAATACATTTGCATTGGAGAGTTTTAAGGCATACTTGAGTGAATGTTTTAATATGAAAGATTTGGGAGCCTTGAACTATTTTTGGAGGCTAGAAGTGGCACGCAGCAAACACGATTTCTATGTATGTCAACGTAAGTATGTATGGATATTGTATCTAAGGCAGGGTTACTAGGATCAAAGTTGGTAGATTTTCCGATGGAGCAAAATCATAAACTTGCTATGGCAGTGGGGAAGGAGCTCGCAGATGGTGAACACTATAGGTGATTGGTTGGCCGTCTGATATACTTGGCAGTCACTAATATGTTCATTTAATATAGTGTTTTACCCTCGTCCCTTGGTCATATTTAGGAATATTTTTGGCTCTTCGGAGTCACTTTTATTACTAATACGCGATTTCTAGTGTTTTCGTAGATTTGGTACTATTTTATAGGAAAAAACAGATTTGAATTGAAGCATTTTCCCGTACTTATTTGAGCCACTACGAGCATTCGAGTAGGATCACATTATTATGACCATATTCCGTAGCCCAAGATCGCATTGGAGCAATCAACCGGTGATTAAGGGCTTGGTGAAGAAGAAGAGTTCAAGGCATTGGGCCGATTCTTAAAGACCCAAGAGGAAACTCGGATTGGGCTAGTTAAGAGCCCAATTGAGATGTCCAAGTTGCCAAGAAGCTCGCCCGATCCGAGTAGCCCTCGCCCTGAGGTGCGCTCGGCCGAGCGAGGCACATAGGAAGAAGACGCCCTTCGCCCCGGGCGTGAGCGAAGAAGCCACCAGCAAAAAGGCAGGCCCAGCCAAGCGAAGCTCCACCCAACCGGGCGCGTGTTTCTAAGAAGAGTTTTGACGATTTAATTTGTTTTATTTTAATTAGGATTTTTGTGCTTAAGTATAAATACGTTTTTATGCTAGATACTATTACGTCTTTTTCATTAGTTAATTTCCAGATTTTAGTTTTAGGCTCTTAGTTAATACTCTTGTTCTTTCTTTCTCTACACTTTAGTTTATGCAATTTAATATTTCTGTTTATTTTGGTAACGATTTCTTCCCTCTTATTTTCAGTAATTAATAGCTTTGATTAATTATGTCTATTTTATTTGCTTTGCTTAGTTTAGATTTAAATATGCGTGAGTAGTTTATTTTCTAGGGTTGTGGGGATCCATAAATAATATGAAGGGGTAATTTATTATTGTTGATTGTTAATGCTTTGGTTGATTTCCTATTGATTAATTTAATACTATGCAATTAGATTAGCGCTGGTTTAATTGTATGAGTTACGCAATATTGATTCGAGATTCGAGAGATGAGAATTGATGTTTAGGCTTAGTTTCAATAGGCAGGTTAATTTATAAATGGTTAAGTCAAGATTCGAGAGATGCGATTTAATACCGGTAGATTAATTCTGTGATTGTAATACATAGCGAAAGCCCTTTATGATCTGATCAAATGATGCATTGATAATTTATTATTGTGTTTTACCTTGGAATATTATTTATTGGTGAACCTATACCCTAGGCTTTTTATTGTTGATTATTCCGTTAGTTTAATTATAGCCTGTAGTATAATTCTCACAATTCTTACTTGTTTCGTGATAATGTAGATTATATTAATTAATTAGGAATAGAAGACTTGTTTACCTGTGGATTCGACCCTACTTCCTTATCTATTTTCGTTAGTGGTTTTAGGAATTGCTTTTGATTAGGTAATACGACTTTAGCCTGTCAAAATTTGGCGTCGTTGCCGGGGAGACGATTTTTTTTTTTATTCCTGATTGTTTCTCACTACAAAAAAATGAAAAATAGGCAACACATAAAATTGCAACTCTTTAAAAATCGTTATCCATGATAGTCTATGGCAACAATTCATATTTGTTACTTTAAATAAAACAATTTATACTAGATTAAAAGACAACATTTATAAAAGTGTTGTCGTAGACTTTGTAAGACAACGATTGCTTAAAGTGTTGCCATTTTATCCTCTAAGGCAACATTTATGAAAAATGTTGCTTAAAAAAGACAACGAAAACAAAACTGTTGTCTAATATAGTAACACTAACATTTATGTTGCACTCTATGACAACAACTTACTAAAAGAAGGCAACATAAATTATGATGTTGTCCACAATATGTGGGAGAATGCATGATTATGTGCCTATAATTTATATTGGATGTTCATATAGGTAAGTTGTCTTAAAATGAATGAACACGTTTGTAAACTAAAAAATTATATGCATATTATATATTTACAACAAATTTTGGATATCAAGCTTAAATAAAAAAATAATATATTTTTATAAGAAATGACATTGAGAAGGCTATCAATTAAGACTATAATATATGTTTAAAAGATTATAATATATTTAAGTTAGGAGTAACATTGAAATGGCTATTTATTAAAATATGATAGTGACATGGTTAAATGAAAAGATGTATAAGTAGATCCACGTGTAAGTAACTATATCAAATCGGTTTATCGAAAGGAGTCTGGTGTGACCAATGATGGCTCGGGTCATAATGGGTCAAGAATATCCCTTTGACCCACATCGGTTTGGGTTGGATTAATTAATGGATCAAATGAATTTGGGTTGGGTTAGCTCCAATTCGAATAATTTCGATTCAATATTTGGTCGTGTTTACTATTTGGATCCTTTCAATCAAGTTTGGGTAAATTTGGGTTAGGCTGATCAAATTCATTTTTATTAAAAGAGTTACATTATTGAGTTATTATATCGAGTAGTTCATGGGCCATTCTTTATATCATTTTGCTAACTTTTATTCATCTTCTCGTCATATAATTTTTGTATTAGCTTTATTTTTAAACCATATTATTATCAAAATATCTATAACTAACTATATACGTGATATAATACTTATAGTGAACTAATGATAGATTCATATCCACATACAGTTAGGCTTTGTTCACTTCACCTTAAAAATGAATATGTAAAAATGATTTTAGTTTAGTAGAAATAATTTCAGTTCAGTAATTATAACTTTAGTTCAGTAAAAATAATCTCATTTCAGTAAAAATCAGTAATTTTAAAGAAGTAATATAAAAGATATTAAAATGAATAATTTCATTTCAGTAAATTTAATTTAAGTTCAACATAAATAATTTTAACTCGATAAAAATAGTTTGTGGTCAGCAAAAATAAGGTGAAGCGTTTAGGGTGTCACTCTAGCCGTATAACCTTATAAGGTAAACTTGTTAGTAATTGGTAAATATAATTATATAAGAACTTGAATAATTAAAGTAAATAAAAGAACTTGATTTTGGGTCTTATGAGTCACAAGTTGAAATAGTTTGGGTTGAACACGTTGCATTGTAAATAGTTTGGATTTAAAGGTTATGTAACAAATTTAAAATGTTTTATTTGTTTAAATTGTGCATTGCAAGAGACTAATCTAGTATATACTAATATTGTACACCTTATAAAATTTTTTTTTTTTTTTGATAAAATCTAAAATACATTGTGTTTTTATTAAAATACTTACATCTTGACAATTTTATGAGACTTATATTTACCTATAAAATAAATATAGTACTTATCTCCAAAAGATAATTCCAATAAAATAACACAAAAAAGTGAAAATAATTCATTAACTTTCATCTCCTAAACCACCAAAGATGGTGAAATTTTTTAGCTTCAATATTTTCCCACTAAAAGAATCAGTTATCATTAACCCCAGGTTTCATTTCTTCATCTCACTAGAACATTCCCATGTCAACCTTGGGTGTCACGGCCCATTTGTTATTTCAATTTCTTTTCCACTTAATCTTTACCAAATTAATTTAATACTTCCTCCCGAAAACCGAATTCATCTCACAGTAATTCCCATAAATTGCTGGAATCAAGCTTACACCTGCGAAAGTTATGGCGGAGCTTTCTCAACAACCAACAACTCCGGCCACCGCAAATCTAATTTTCGACGACGATTGCTCTATTGACAGTGATTCCTGGTCTATAAAGATTTAAAAGAGAGTATGAAGACGAGCTCTCGCTGCTGCTAATCTCCGCCCTTCCTCTAATTACAGGTTCTCTCTCTAATTCTCTGATTTTAATTAGTATTAGGTATTTCTTCGAAAAAATAATGTAATGGTACGGTTTTTTTCAGGTACCCACTTTGGTTTTGTTCTTGGTTTATTGAAACTCCACTTAATTCGATCTGGGCATCTTATTTTTTCTCTTGTTGAGGTAAATTTCAATAATTATTTTGTGGGGTTACTCCTAATTTGAACATTCTTATTTGTTATATTCTCTTTGGTTATATCTTATATGGAAAGCAAAGATGTTTTGTGGATGAAATTTGATGTGTGAGATTCAAATTCAGAGATTTTTTATAATTAATCTTGACATAGTTGATTTTTGCTGTCATTGTTTTCGTCATAACCTACATTTCTATTATATAGTACTTTATTAAACTTCTTAGTCTACATGTGTTTGCGGAAGGCAACCATATGACCTTAGATTTCTAGAGAACTTTTGAATGTTTTAGCACTTGATTCTTAGAGAAAAACTCTTTTTAGCTAAAACTTTAGATCAATAAATAGAGACAGGAAGGTGGTGATCCCCACACCAAATTCATGTGATATAAAATATAGCCTACTAATTATTTTCAATCTAAAAAACTACTACTAACATTGAATATATATATCTAGATTTATTCTAGATCATGATGGCACTATGATTATCACAGAGTTGATATAGCCTACTCCTTTTATATCTATTTTGATTTCTCATGCTTATTCTTATTGATTCATACGAGATTACATGTAAAGTGGATATAAACGAACTTAGTTGCATATAGATTCCTGGATAATCATCCACTATCAATTTAAGGTTCCATGCTTGTGTTTAAACATCATTCTGGCCAATATCAAGAATTTGCAAAGCCTTTTTAATTTATGTTCAATTAAATATTGGCTAATTTGCATGTGTTTAAATCCTTTGTGGTCTTATATTTATCATCTATGTACAGGATTTGCCTACAATGATTGTAGTTGCAGAATAAATATTGGTTGATTTGTAAGAAGCTATGCATTATTCATCAATCTTTTGCAAGAAGTCAAAAAGGCAGTGTATACAATGTTGCTAAAGAATCTCAAATCTACCACAGGTTTGTAAACATGATTTCTGACTTCCAATTAGGTTTTTCTGTTGAAATTATTTGACCAAATATTAAAAAATATACTTGAATTTTCTTAGAACCCAAATTTCTTTTACTAGTTGCTGATTGCGTTGGGCTGCTTTCTAAATACTGTTTGTTATCCTTTTAGAGCTTCTTTACCATGCGTGCTAAGATAGTGTTCATTGCTGTCACTATGATAATTTTTAATTTTATGTTTAGAGTATAGAAATCTACCACCCAAGATTCGAGATTTAGAGGGATGGGTGGGAAATGGTGGGGGAGGTGGTTCCCTTCTGTAATGAGTGATATATATTGAATGTTCTCACAACTGATTGCATTTGTTGAATGAAATCTATGAAAAAAGCATTTAGCATGAATACATGAAGTCGTAAATGACTTAAACTTCAGAACATGTATTGCTCATTGTTACTTTGTGGGATGTCATATTTAGTTACGGTTCTTGAACATTCTCTCATCAATATAATGTGTCCCATTCTATAGTTTTTACAAAGACTAGGGGCTTTAAGAACTATGTACATATGTCATAATACATGAGCTCCTATCAATTAGTTAACCTACAGTGATAAGGCAAATCATTGAAGTCCTGCTTGAGAGAATGAATCGAGCATAACTAAGTCCTGTCCTAAAGGGTTAAAAGGGCTCTAAACATTACTTACAATTTTAATTTTGCACGTATAATTTAACCATTGAACAATTTTTTTTTCAAGGATTAATGTTAGGATCAATTAAAAGTGGATCGGGATTTGGGAATGAGTGTTACAAAATTGGTAGAACTACCCCTGCACTTATGTCTTGCCCAAGGCACCACCCATAATTTGTGTTGCCTACACTACTCCACTCGGCAACAGTTGGTGCCTGCTGCTATTTTACTGTTGCTATTGTAGCTGCCCACTACAACTCCTCAATGCTTACGTTACTCATAGCCTTTCAAATACTGAATGTAACAACTTAAATCTTTTATATATGCTTCTTTGTGAGGATTCATGGGTGTGCAATAATGGTTGTCTTTACTACAATCCTGTCCAGTTTTAGCATAGAGTAAAATTGCATCTTATCGATTAGGGAAATTACTTTTCCTTAAAGACAACCTTTTACACTTGTTTATTTATTGTGTCATTTGTGTGTAGCAGAAAGAAAAGAGGTTGTCATACTAACTTTAGATGCTGCAAAGTTGGACTCAATTACCAAGCAATAGGACATTTGTAGGTTGCCACTGCATTAGTGAGTTCAATTATCTATTTATCTTACCTAATGTGTTATTTATAATAATCATTATGAATATACCTAAGATTTCTAATGATCTATTAGACACTAAGAAAATGAGATTCAGGTTTGCTACCAAACAACAGCAACTTGCTGCACACCTTAACTCTTTGACCAGCAGGCTGCATCTCACCCTCTTTTTTAATCAATGCCCATGAGGACTCCGCACATTGAATTCCTTCACATTGAGTCCTAGCCCCTCCATATCACCAGGAAGCAGCGCATTGCACTACATTGGCTTCAACGGATGTTCAACAAACTAATGTAAGGTAGCAAAAAAATGTTGAATTTCGGAATTACGTTTACATCATTAGTCTATGAGCTATTTCACATTTAAGTGTCGCTTTCTACATATGTAGCGCAGCTAGCTGATTAAAAATTATTGCCATTGTCACTTGATTACATGTGTTTATTGATGGAAAAATCACTATATAACATTCAGTTACATGCTGCTTGTTTTTTTTTAATTTTCGTTGTTATATCCTTAAGGGTATTGATTAGTTATGCTCCTACTTGGGCTATATGGGTTGTTTTAGTCGTGGTAGTGTTGTAATGAACAAGCATAACTTCAAGTTTACTAAAGAGTGGTAAATCGACAATGAATTCAAACTTTGGTCTTAAGTTGAAGGTGTTGTTGTTATTACTCTTGGTATCTAGATGATGCAGATGTTGCTTGTGTTCTCTCTACAAAGGAAACAAAGTTCCTTAATTTTCTAATGCTTTGCCTTGTGTGCACAAGTTCTCTTTGTTGGTCGTTGATTTGCTAGTGCCCATCGTTGGTGTTGCTGCTTGTTGTTTCTTATGCTATATTTGCTTGCTGATATGCTCACAGCTCGTTACCTTGTCGTTTCTTGCTGATGTGGTCATCATTACTTGTTACCTTTTCGTAATGTGTTGTAAAAACTTGTAATATTTTTATTATTATTATTTTTTTTTTTTACAGATGCTAATAAATTTTATTATGTTTAGGATGTAATATTACAAGTATTTGATAAATTAAAAATTCAATTTTTTTTTTAACATATATACTAGTGTGTGTATATCATTTAATGTAAAAAAAATATTTTATTACTTATAATAAAAGATAAAAATAGTTGATTCATTTTAACTTGTTATGTTAACAAGTAACAATTTCAAGATTGTTGCCTTTATGAAATTCGACAGCATATATTAAAGCTAGCTAACAAATACAACAAGTGAAAGGTTGTTGCATTTTATAGCATAATGTGACGATTTTGAATTATTGTCTAAGGTTGCAACAGTTATTATTTGTTGCCTTTGTAAAAGTGTTGTCTTAGATATCATTTTGCTTTTGCAAATAAAATTGTTGCCTTTAGATAAAAATGTGTTGTCTTAGGAATAGACAACAGGGGCATAAACTACGCCTCATATGTGTTGCCTTAGCTACAAGGCAACACTTTTTCTACATTAGGCAATGGTTTTTCAATGTTACCTATGCTTTATTTTGTTGTAGTGTCTGTAGTCTAGATTATTTTCTTTAGTCTCAGAGAATGCAAGTTCTTTGGGATAGTTTCTCATATTTGTCTGTTTAGTTATGTGTTTGTGCCCAGGAGTTCTAGATCAGGTTACATTCCATTTGATCCTGAAATCGGACGTTCTTTTCATAGACAGAAGAACCTTTTTAGATAGGTACGAGCTACTTTCGAGGGTAATACACCTTTGGAACCCTCATCTGATTCTAGCGACATAGAAGTTTCTTCAAAACCAAAATCAGAGATGACGGCTCAACTACCTCGCAAGCTCAGCAATTATTCGCAGCCGTCCCTAGCAGATTTTCCACATCTTGCTCCCACACCAAATCTCGAGGGGGTACAATTCGAGATTAAACCCCAGTTTATTACTATGATCAAAAGGAAGCAATTCAGTGGAGCTAAAGGTGAAGATCCAAATCTTCACATCTTGGATTTTTGCCAATATTGCAACACTATTTTAGACAAGCTGGGGTCACGCAGGACCAAATCAGGGAGATTCTTTTTCCCTTTTATTTATGTGGTAAAGCTAAATTGTGGTACAATGGATAGAATAGAACTGCACTTGGTATTACTGACTGGGAAACTCTTGCTTTGAATTTCTATGATAAATACTACCTTGCAGAGAGGACAGCTTTGTTAAGGAGTTCTATCCAAAACTTTTCCCAAGAAGCAGATGAATCTTTATATGAAGCTTGGGAAAGATTTAAGGATTGCAGAGGGAATGCCCCCATCATGGGCTAGCACAGTGGCAGATAATGCAAGCATTCTACAACGGGCTTGGATAAAATTCAAGAATGATTTTGGACTCTGCAGCTAACGAAAGATTTAGGAATTTGGATGTGAATATAGCGAGCAATGTTGTTGAAGAGATGGCTATTCATAATTCCCAATATAGGAATCCCAAAGGATTTGCAAATAAGGGAAAACACCAAGTCAATTCTATATCCTTTTTGCAAGCACAATTGACTGCTATTAGCCAGAAACTAGACAATATCAATAATTCTAATTCATCTTCCTTTGCTAATGTTTCTGCTATTGGTACTAACTCTGCAATAATTTGTGAAAATTGTGGTCTTATAGGTCATTGGGCGCAGGAATGTGGGAGTTCACTTGATAAGATTAATGTTTTTCAGACCTATAAGCAAATTAATCCGTACTTTAACACCTACAATGCAGGGTTGAAAAATAACCAAAATATGTCGTACAATAGTACGAATGTGCTTAATCCCCCACCACAGGTACAACAACCACAACAGAGGTACTACTAACCTCCACATTTGAGACCACAACAGGCTGTTATTCCTCCTTCTGATTTCAGCCTATCTGAAATCAAAACTATGTTAGCCAATATGAAGAAGCACATGCAGAGTAGGGATGTGCAAATTGATTTGATTCTAGCTTATAATAAAATCATGGACAATCAAATTGCGTAACTTTCCTCTGCTCTACAAACTCGCTAGCAGGGAGCCCTACCATCGCAGCCAGTACAACCTACAGATCACGTGAATGCAATTACCCTGAGAAGTGGTTCAAAATACGATGGGCCTTCTATGCCTAAAGATGATGAACCTATCATTACAAATATTGCTAATCTTGATTTTGTTATACCAAATATTGTCGTTACTAGCCCTGCAAGGCTCTAGGGTAAAACTAACATTTCTGATGATACATTGCAGGGTACAACTCCAAAGAAAGATATAACTCAAGACAAGAGTGGAGATGTACAGAAACCAGTTATCAAACTACCATTCCCTAATAGACATCTTAAGAGTAAGCTAGATAAGCAGTTTGGTAAGTTTCTGGAGGTTGTCAAGAATTTGTAGGTAACGATTCCTTTCACAGAATTAATTACTCAAGTTCTTGCATATTCTAAATTCATGAAAGAAATTTTGACTAGAAAAAGATCAATTAGTGAGGTAGAGACGGTTGCTTTTACTGCAGAATGTAGTGCTATATTACATAATAAATCTCCACCTAAATTAGAAGATCCGAGTAGTTTTTCTATTCTTTGTCATATTGGTAATCTGATGATTGATAAAGCTTTATGTGATTTAGGTGCTAGTGTAAGTGTCATGCCATTATCTATGAGCTCTAAATTAAATATGGATAAATTAAAAGCTACCAATATTACTCTGCAAATGGTCGATCGTTCTGTTAAATACCCTTTAGGTGTTTTAGAGGATGTTCCTGTTAGAGTAGGTAAATTTTATATACTTATTGATTTTGTTGTTCTTGATATGGAGGAAGATTTGCAAATTCTGATTATTTTAGGTAGACCATTCCTTCATACTACAGGGGCAATAATAGATGTGAAAAGTGGTAAACTTACATTATGTGCAGGGGATGATAATATTACTTTTAACCTAAATAATATCCCTAAAAGCCCCATGTTAGAAGAAAAGTGCTTTAGTATTGGTTTGATCAATGTAAATAACTTTTCTGATAAGCCCCAAGCTCTCGTTAGAGATCCCTTGGAGCCAGTATTTCGTGTTTCATCTTCCGCAGGAAAAACTACTACATGGAAAGATGAAATGGATGCTATAGAAGGAGCTCTAAATTGTGTAGGGCTTGGTTTTGAAGATGAACAAGTGGAGAAAAATGAACAAGTTGCATGCGAGAATCGAGCCCGTAGTGAAAGTCCCACTCGATCGGGTGACATCTGCTCAATCAAGCAAAATTACGAAGAAATTCAAGGCCAAAGACAAAATCTCGAGTAGCTAGTAGCAAGAAACCACCTGTCCTATATCATGAAGGGGCTACGATTAGTGCAGTTGAATTACTTCACCTGATCGATTCCATCTCATCCTGATCGACATATGGTAAGAAGGTCGTGCGGGACCTAGATAAACCAGCGCTTTGCGGGAGGCAACCCGTATTTTCTTGCTTTTTAGAATATTTTTTCCCTTATTTTTGTCTTTTGAGAGGAAGAGAAGAGGGAATTTAATGTGTTTTAGAGTATTTTGTACAGGTTGGAGAAAAAGAATTAGCCAAATTTTGAAGAAAAGAGGAAAAATCGGACTCTAGTGCTGTAGTGCGGCCGACCGGGCCCGAGAGGAAGTCCGTATATGAGCAAAAATCGCCTGACCGGGCACGAGAGGAAACGCATTTGGAATCTTAAACTCGCCCGACCAGGCGAGGATCAGCCCGACCGGGCGCGAGCCTAACGATTTTAAATTCACCGAATTGCCCGGTCGGGCGGGCGCACGCCGGTCGGGCGGCGCCTTTCTTTTCCCCCATAGATTTCCTCTTCTTTCTCCTTTCTTCTTCTTTATTTCTTCTTTCTTTCTCTTTCCTCAATAGTTTCTCTCTCTAAAACTCAATTTTCTCTGCCTTCTCTCTAAGATCTCTCCTCCGATTCTCACCCAAATTCAGATTTTTTTACATATTCCTTCTCCTCTCTTCACCCTCTTTATTTCTATCCTAATTTTGTTTGTTTTTGAAACAAAAAAAATTGTAGACCCATATTCAAGATGTTTGGAAAGAGGGCAAGAACACAAGGGGGACGCAGTTCAAGCTCGAGTGCACCGGTTGACCCGGCTGTACAACTACCTCAATGGCCAACGATCAAGATTACAACTTCGCAACAACGTGAACGGCTCATCAACCTCTACGAACAGGAGGAACATCCCTCTCGGTGGTTACACTGAGACACCTTTCAATCTTTAGGTTTATATGAGCATGTTAGACGTTTTATGAACGATATTGGCATGCGAAAGTTTATAGATATGCACTATCACTACTAGAAAACATCTAATCAACGACGGAAAAAATCCGTCGGAATATCCTGAAATTCCGTCGGAACTGTCGGTTTCCGACGGAATTCCGTCGGAATCCACTGTCGCAAAACATTTTGTAGGTATTTCGCTATATTCCGACAGAAATTCCGTCGGAACGGTCAGTTGCGACGGAATTTCCGACGTAATTGAGACTGTCGGAGTCCGGTTTGCCTTAATGGGAATTCCGTCGCAAGGTTCAGACGGAACTGTTTCCGTCGTTACACATTGCCTTCCGACGGAATATTCCGTCGGAAACTGATTTTAAGAAATTAAAAAAAAAAATTCGTGCCACCACCGGCACAGCGTATCACCAACTAAAACACCACCACCACCACCGAAAAACTAACCCGAATCAGATTCACCAACCATAACCTACCCACCCACCAGCCGTAGCCACCCACCTCCAACCACCTAGCCCAGATTCACCAACCACAACCTACCCACCCATCAGCCGTAGCCACCCACCTCCAACCCACCCAACCCCACCCAGACCACCTACAACCCCACCCAGACCACCTCCAACCCCTCCTAGACCACCCAGCACCGTACCCACCCACCACACTCCACCTAATACCGTACCCACCTAACACCACCCCACCCTCCACCACATTTTAAAAAAAAAACAGAAAAATAAATCTGAAAAATGAGAAATAAAAAACAGGAAAAAATAAAAAACAACCACCCACACACCACCACCCTCCACCACATTAAAGAAATATAACAGAAAAATAAATCCGAAAAATGAGAAATAAAAAACAGAAAAAAAAATCAAAAACAACCACCCACACACCACCACCCTCCACCACCATCTACAATTAAAAAAAATCCGAAAAACTAACAAACAAAAAACAGAAAAAAAAATTCTGAATAAATTTTTTTTGCAAACTAGATCTAAAAAAAAAAAATCAAACCAAATTTTTGAAGAAACGAAGACATACCTTCAATTCTACCGGAAAAATGTCGAATTTAGGCTTTAAAGGTCAAATTCGACCATGAAAACTCTAGATCTAGAGTTTGCATGGTCGAATTTGATCATAAACACCATAATTATTCGCTTGTTGACGAAAATCCGAAAACCCATAGCAATTTGTTGTCGAAAAAAAAAAATAATAATAACCAAGAGGAAAGAGAAGAAGGAGAAAGGAAAGAGAAAGGAAAGAAAAGAAGGAGAAAGGTGATGGAGAAAGAAAAGAGCACCGAAAAAGAAGAAGGAGAAGAGAGGAGAGAGAAGGAGAAAAAAGGCAGAGAGAAGAGGAAAGGAGAGGAGAGAGAAATGAGAAATAAAAGGGAGGGGGTTCCGGAATATTTAGGGTTTTTTTTTTTTAAAAGTCATAAATCCGTCGAAAGAGCTTAAAATTCCGTCGGAACTTTCCGACGGAATTAAAATCCCTCGGAATTTTCCTACGGATTTAAAATCCGTAGAAAATTAATATGTTCCAACGGATTTTTTTCCCTCGGAATTTACAGCTTCCAACGGAAATTTCCGTCGAAAGCAATTTTCCGAGGGAAATTTCCGTCGGAAGCAGTAATTCCGAGGGAAAAAAAATCCGTCGGAATATTTCTGAGGGATTTTCCGTCGGAACTTACATTTTCTGGCGGAATTTTCCGACAGATCCAAATTTCGTCGGAAAATTCGAATTTTCTGAGGGAATATCAATCCGTCGGAACGATTCCGTCGGAATATGGCCTATTTCTAGTAGTGTATCCCACACATCGGGAATTAACATGCAAATTTTTATCCTCTTTAAATGTGGTTCAATCAAATAATGGCCCTAATTTGCATTTTCGGTTGAATAATAGAAATGTTAATTTAACTTATGTAGAATTTGCAAATTTATTTGAACTTGATCCTCTTCCCCCCACCCAATGGCATGAAGATTATAAGGGCGATGATATATACCTTGCTTTGTCGGGCAAACCTTGCCCAAATTCACAACATGCTAGTGCAATCCCTTTCCACCACCTCGTCCCTGAAATCTTCCAAAGATTTTCAGGGACTTGTTTTCTAGCTCGTCATGAACCTCACAACACCCAAACCAACGAGCTAGCTATCCTAGGACATTATGTTTATGGGTACGGGAAATTAAACATTGCTAGATACATCATTACCCATTTGAGTAGGCACGCCAATGCCTGTACTAACAATGTCAAGACCCTTATCCATTGTGGCGGCCTAATCACTAGGATAGAGATTAAGAAGGCAAGGTTTAATGAGTCTAGATACGAGGGGTTGACCAACTGTGGCAGGGATACTCTTATGAACTTGCCGTACTTACAATTTTTGAACTGGGTTAAACCTAACCGTAGCAAAGTCCTAGAGTGGCATGTAAGGGTAGGGAAGGATTACATACCCGTTTTCCCTCTTCCTAACCCCGAGCTGACTGCCTTTCCCCCTAGGCAAGATTCTTACACTTATGATATTCTAGTTGCCCATGCCCAGGGCCGAGCATAGCCTCGACCACGTGCACCATCACCACCACGGCCACAGCCTGAGGTACCATTACCACCACCCCATGTGCCTCAACCACCCCCACACCAGCCTAGGTCAGACCCCGAGACTATTTAGGACCTACAGAGTATAGGTCAGGCTATAGGAAGGATAGAGGAGACTCAGGGAGAGCTTAGGGCACATGTAGGTGACATTAGGAGGTTAGTTGGTTCCCTTGACCAGAGGGTGGGCTATGTTGAGCGGAACACAGGTAGGGGACTTTATCCCATGTACGACGACTATGCTCGTCGTGGTGCTATTCCTGCTGACTCTCTTTACCTGACTGGTTCCAGCCACCACCCCAGGGATACGTGGATCCCGACTCCCGTGGTATTTACACTGACTAATCTTCATTCTCTGGCTACGGCCAAGACTTTCCTTTTGGGGGGATGGGGGGTAATGTTAACCCTAATTATTTTGCTGGGAGTTCTTCCGGTGGTGTAGGTGGCAGTGGAGGAGGATTTGGTGTGATGGATGAGGATGGTAATGATTAGCCATGCTGGGCTAATTCCCGAGTCAATGAGGACATTGTCTGATTTTGGTTTGGGGGAGATTTTTGGATGTAGGTATCTTTCTTTTCTCTCTCTTTTTGTTTTTGGTGTGTTTAGCATAGTTTTTATTGCTTTCTAGTGCAGATTTTATTGCTTTGAGAAAAATTAAAAAAATACAAAAATATGATCCAATGAATGATAAATCATGCTTCCTTGTGCCCCATACATGAAAATTGTATGATTCTTGGTATATGATGATGAGTATTGTGGATAGGTTATCCATAATTTGATATTTGATTGCTTGGATGTCTTAACATGCGTTAATTTTGCCCAACTACTTCTGAATATAGTGCTTGACTAGTTGATTTGGTTAGGTATGTGTGTTAGTTCCTGGTATGTCAATGAATTTGAGTATTGGTTTTAAATTTGAGTAATGTTTATATGATTCACTATTATGCACATTGAGGAGGACGAAGGCATTTGTTCTCTTAGGTGGCCTTCAGATGATTTTAGATACATTTGTTCCCTTCTTGCTACCCATGTTGTTGCCTTGACTTTTTATTGTTTATTAGCCACATTACAAGCCAATTTTTCCCCATTGGTTACTAGTCCCAAGCTTGGCTTGGGGGAGTCATTAGTGAGTGAGGTGAGGGAGTTCGTAGTGTGGTGTGCTTACTATTTGCACAATTTGAGAAGTTGGGTGGTGTTGAGAAGTTGTTTGTTCTTGATTGTGGTTTATTTTGATGATTGTTGAAAGATTAATTCTCTTGAAAATATAGAGCATCATGTTGAAAAAAGTTCAAGAAAGAAAAAAAAGAAATCAAGTGTTAAAGAGTTCAAAAGTTTATTTGATTCGCTCAAGTTCTTAATCATCATATCTTTATGAGCAAAATTGTAAGAGTTGGAAATTGTTGATATAATTGGTTGTTTAGTGAATATTTGGTTGGGTTGAGTTGTGTTGGAGATGCTTGGTCATTATTTATTTTTGACCGTGGTTTATTAGGATTGGCTCCCTAAAGCATGGCTTTACTATCACATTTTCCCAAATCTATCCTACCTTTTACCCTAACCTTACGTTACAAGTTTTAAAGACTTTCCAACCTTTGTGCATAGAGTTGTATGGATGTGAAATTTATTGTTTATCAATGCAAAGGATGATTTGATATATTTCGAGTCGACTACTAGGTTGAGTGCATGTCTCTTTAAATACACGAGTGCGTGAGTTGGGAGGGCATTGTTCACATATAAAGAGGTTGGGATGGAGAGCGATTGAGTACATCTTTTACTCACCATATAAATGAGAGTTGAGTGTGTAAGCACTAGTCTTGAATTCCATATACACTTGTGGTGTGCTCTATTTGACAATTGTTAGGGAGGATGAGTAGTTGGATGGATTTGATTGGTTGACTTTGATGCATATTTGTTGGATTTGCCCTGAATTGGTTATGCTTGATTTTATTTGATTTTTGGGGTGAAGTATGTTTTATTTGTTCATTGATGAGCTCTTTGCTTTGGGACAAGCAAAGGTTTAGTTTGGGGGAGTTTGATATGTTCATTTTATATAGTGTTTTACCCCTGTTCCTTGGTCATATTTAGGAGTATTTTTTACTCTTCGGAGTCACTTTTATTACTAATACGCAGTTTCTAGTGTTTTCGTAGATTTGGTACTGTTTTATAGAAAATTGCAGATTTGAATTGAAGCATTTTCCCAGACTTATTTCAGCCACTACGAGCATTGGAGTAGGATCGTGTTATTATGACCATATTTCATAGCCCAAGATCGTGTTGGAGCAATCAAACCGGTGATTAAGGACTCGGTGAAGAAGAAGAGTTCGAGGCATTGGGCCGGTTCTTAAAGACCCAAGAGGAAATTCGGATTAGGCTAGTTAAGAGCCCAATTGAGATGTCCAAGTTGCCAAGAAGCTCGCCCGATCCGGGTAGCCCTCGCCTTGAGGTGCGCCCGGCCAGGCGAGGCACATAGGAAGAAGGCGCCCTTCGCCCTGCCTCACGCCCGACCGGGCGCGTGTTTCTAAGAAGAGTTTTGACGATTTAATTTGTTTTATTTTAATTAGGATTTTTGTGCTTAAGTATAAATACGTTTTTAAGCTGGATATGATTGCATCTTTTTCATTAGTTAATTTCTAGATTTTAGTTTTAGGCTTTTAGTTAATACTCTTGTTCTTTCTTTCTTTACACTTTAGTTTATGCAATTCAATATTTCCGTTTATTTTGGTAACGATTTCTTCCCTCTTATTTTCAGTAATTAATTGCTTTTATTTAATTATGTCTATTTTATTTTATTTGCTTTGCTTAGTTTAGATTTAAATATGCGTGAGTAGTTAATTATTTTCTAGGTTGTGGGGATATATAAATTATATGAAGGGGTAATTTATTATTGTTGATTGTTAATGCTTTGGTTGATTTCCTATTGATTAATTTAATACTATGCAATTAGATTAACGCTGGTTTAATTGTATGAGTTACGCAATATTGATTCAAGATTCGAGGAATGAGAATTGATGTTTAGGCTTAGTTTCAATAGGCAGGTTAATTTATAAATGGTTAAGTCAAGATTCGAGAGATGCGATTTAATACCGGTAGATTAATTATGTGATTGTAATACGTAGCGAAAACCCTTTATGATCTGATCAAATGATGCATTGATAATTGATTGTTGTGTTTTACCCTGAAATATTATTTATTGGTGAACCTATACCCTAGGCTTTTTATTATTGATTATTCTCTTAGTTTAATTATAGATTGTAGTATAATTCTCACAATTCTTACTTTTTTCGTGATAATTTAGATTGTATTAATTAATTAGGAATAGAAAGACTTGTTTCCCTGTGGATTCGACCCAACTTCCCTATCTATTTTAGTTAGTGGTTTTAGGAATTATTTTTGATTAGGTAATACGACTTTAGCCTGTCAGTCACAAGGCTAGATTTAGCTTATTCGGTGCATATTTTGTCACAATTTATGCAATTCCCGAAAGAGGAACATTGGGAGGCATCAATGAGAGTAGTTAAATATATGAAGAAATGTCCGGGTCAAGGCATCCTTTTGAGGTCTGATAGTAGTCTCCAGTTGGAAGGATGGTGGGACTCGGATTGGGCAAGTTGTCCCTTGACTCATAGATCGTTGACTGGGTGGTTTGTATTACTTGGGTTGTCTCCCGTGTCTTGGAAGACTAAAAAGCAATACACAGTTTCTAAAAGCTCCATAGAGGCAGAGTATAGGTCAATGGCAGGGTTGACATGTGAGTTGAAATGGTTGAAACAATTACTTCAAGATTTGGGTATGTAACATAAGCAAGGTATGAACATGTATTGTGACAGTCAATCAACACTTCATATCGCTAACAATCAGGTGTTCCATGAGAGGACTAAACATATTGAAGTAGATTGTCATTTTATTCGAGATGCCATTGAAGAAGGTGTAATTAGGCCATCGTATGTTTCCACGAAGATTCAATTGGCAAATATTTTTACAAAAGCCTTAGGAAAGGCGCAATTTGAGTTTTTTCTTGACAAGATGGGCATTCGAGATTTACATGCTCCATTTTGAGGGGGGATGTTAAGATAATAATTAGGAATATTGTATAATATATTTAGATTTCCTAGTTATGTTTATTTTATCTTATTCCTAGTCTTGTTAGGGTTAGGAATATCTCTTGTAACTATATATATTCTTCACATGTGAATGAGAGACCGAGAGACAAAAAGAATAGAGAGAAGAGAGTACCGATTCTTCGTTCTAATTTTTCTGAAAAAGAATCGGTACTCTCTTCTCTCTATTCTTTTTCTCTCTCGGTCTCTCCTATCTCTTTTAGGGTTTTAGATTTCTGGGTCGTTTAGGCCGGAATTAGTCTAATTTTCGGAAATTAGACTATTTTCTACTCTTTTTCTTTGATTTAATTCAGTTATTTGTTGTTTGTTTTGTTTGCTTTGTTTTGTTCTCTCCCTTTATGAGAGTTTGTTCTAATTTTGTACACTTAACTTGTAAGAGGGATTTTGATTCCATCTATGGATGATAATTTTATTTTTAAGGTTCTAATAATAATTGAGAAGGTGATTTGGATTCATATGAGTTTAGGATTTTCCATCAACTCTACGATCAAAACATCAGCGTAGATGCGAAGGCTACTTGGAAAGATGCGAATACATAAAAAATTATTGCTCACATCAAATTGAAGCGGTAGAGTATGAGCTATGGTAGATATGTAAAATAGTTATGATTTTGATTGTAAAAGGTATATTATTTTAAAGTTTTTTCAAAACAAATTCCTAAATATTGATATCTAGTGGTGGACGCTTATAGCCAATACGTGATTTAATCATGGACGGATTAGATGACAACTATTGACAAAGGCATTGTGTTGCCTTGTTGGGGGTTAGGATTCTAGAACAAGGGAGTTTAGGGTCGACTCTTTTTTTACTAAGCACTGTATTTATTATTTATAAAATCCCTATTCCCAAGCAACTTCGTCTTCTTCGTTACAACTCTCTTTCTCATGCAACTCACTCACAAACCTTACTTCTCTTAACAATGGCGGATCCTAGACCTGCCCTTCGCTCCTCAAAACACGCCCTAATTATGGAAAATTTGAGAAATTCTGTTTTCAATGTCGCTAATTCTTACTCAATTAAACCCTTTTCTCCCTCTCAAATTGCTTTCATTGAACAACAACTCCTTTTAGCTTTTCCTGTTTTCCGAACTCCTACTCATCCTACTTATACTGCGGTATGTTCTACCATTTTTATCCTTAATTCTTTGTTGAATTTTTTAATGTTATATTTAGTGATCATTAATTGGGTTTGCATAATTACCTTTCTGTAAAATTTTGTGGGTTTTTTTTTTGTTATTTTTGACAATTTTGTGCATTTTTTTTGGGCTTAAGTTTGTCAATGTTCGCATATTATTTAGGTATTCCTTATGGTTATTTTGTTGAGTTTTTTTAATTTAATTTTTAGTGATCATATGGAGTTTGCATTGTTGAAATTTCTGTTTATTTTGTGGTTTTTTTAAAATAATTTAGTTTTTAGTGATCATTAATTAGGTTTGCATAATTACCTTTCTGTTAAATTTTGTGGGTTTTTTTTTGTTTATTTTTGTAAAATAATTTTTGCCGATTTTCTGCATTTTTTTGGGCTTAATTTTGTTGAATTTTGCCAATGTTCTGCATATTTTTTTTGGTATTTCTTCTGGTTTCTTTTTTTTTTTTTAAAATAAAAATTTAGTTTTAGTGATCATTGATGGAGTTTACATTGTTAATATTTCTGTTTATTTTGTGGGCTTTTTTAAAAAAAATTTAATTTTCGGTGATCATTAATTAGGTTTGCTTAATTACCTTTCTGTTGAATTTTGTGGGTTTTTATTTCTTATTTTTTTAAAAAATTTTTTTGCCGATTGTCTGCATTTTTTTGGGCTTAATTTTGTTGAATTTCTGCCGATGTTCTGCATATTTTTTTGGGTATTTCTTATGGTTATTTTGTTGAGTTTTTTTAATTTTATTTTTAGTGATCATTGATGGAACTTGCTTAGCTGAAATTTCTGTTTATTTTGTGGGGTTTTTTTTCCACTTTATTGAATTATTATATTTTTAATTTTTAATTTTATTACTTTGTAGATGATAGAAACTGCGGTGAAGGAGTTGGATGAAGAATATGGGTCGAATGAGGATTCGATTTCGAAGTTTATAAAGGAAAATTATGATGGTTTACCATGGGCACACAGTGTGTATTTAAGCCATCATTTAAGTAGAATGTGTGAAAATGGTGAGATTGTATGCACTTCTGATAATCGGTATACCACACCAGCGTTAATCGAGGAGCGTAATTTGAGGGGTGAACAGCTGAAGCAAAGGTTGGGGAGGAGGATTAAAGAGTGTGCAATTGAGGGGAATTTAGGTGGACAAAAAGTGGTTGAAGTGAGTGGAGATGTGGTAGGGTTTCAAGAGGAAGACATTATGGTGTTAGGGAGGAGCAGGGTGAAGCGGAGAAGGCGGAGTTGTGTGGTTTTTGAAGAAGATGATGAAGCTAGGGGAGGTGGAATTGTTGGAGAAGAGCACAATATTTCTAGTTGTAGCCAAAACTTGGAGGTTGATAAGTGTAATGAGGCGGGGGGGCTAGAAGATGAAGATGATATAGCTTGGAGGACCCGGGTGAGCAGAAGGCTTAGTTCTGTGGTTGTTGAAGAAGATGATGAAGTTTGGGGAGCTGCGGTTGTTGGTGGAGGGCAGGATATTATTAACAATAGCAATAACTTTGTGGTTGGGAGGCATAATGAAGAGATGGTGCTAAAAGATGTAGTTGATTTGACTTGGGAAGCTAGTGAGACGTCTGAGGAATGGGGTGGTATTGAAACAGTTGATGAGGATCATGATCAGTTAGTTGTTGGCGGCTTGAAAAGTGAATTACTGCCTACAGAATGCCAATTTGAAGTGAAATGTCAAGCCCTTCCTTTAGACGATGATGAGTGTGAAAGAAATGCTGAAACAAAATTATTGGTTCCATCATCTGTGGGAGTATTGCAGGCGAAACATGAAAGTGAAGTTACAACTGAAACAATGTCCATGGATGAGGATAAGAGTGCTGCTGAATTGGTGCTTGAACCCGTTGAGTGTGTTGAGAAGTCATCCGTAAAAGATTTGGTCTTAAAGGAAAGTGAGCTTTTGATTAGGGTTGATGTTGATGAGGTGGCTGTTAAAAAATCAGCCTTAAAGGAGAGTGAGCTAATGATTGTTCCTTTTGAGGGCAATACTCCACTAGCTGCTGTTAGTGCTGGAATAAATCCAACCTCAGTGAGAATTGATCCCGTGATTGTATGTTGTTTGCCAGTCGAGCAAGAGCAACCACAACGGAAACGTTCGGTGTATCACACAAAAAAGAGGTTGAAAGCTTGCCAAAAAAAGATGAAAGTCTCTTCGAAATCCGTGCCATCTTTGCCAGCTTTAACTGTGGATCGTAATCTGGTTGATCGCAGCCAGCTACAAGAGCTTTCTTCTCAGAGAGGTTTTGAGACCAAGGTAACAGTCTTAAAATGTGTAGGAGCTAGGAGCAGTTACTCTTGTCTTATATGATGTTTCCATCAAGTGAAAACAAAATGAGAATCTATACTAATTATACTAAAATGTGTTCCTATAGTATATGCGTCATGTGTGATGTGACACCAACTTTAAGCCCTAGAATCATGTCACGTACTCACACCACCTATTTAGCGAATAATTGTACTTCTTTAATGAATACAGGGCTATTGTGGGGTGGTGCTAATCACTAGGGACTATAGAGGGGTTGTCTTCTTTAATGAATAAGGAGGTTTGTGGTGGCTTTTTTTTTCACAGAGAGTGGATGGTCTCTGCCTTAAGGCATTATAGAGGGGTGAGAATAATGGAGAACAACGTCTGATGATGAACTAGGGAAGGAGAGAGTTTAGGCCAGGGAAAAGATGTCAAGACATTGGGCTAATGATTATGTCTTTTAATTGAATTAGTGATTCCTTGCTGAAAGCTGGATTGATTTTTTTTTTTTTTCATTACATTTCTTTTATGATAGTCTTTTCTTTAGTGGTTGTGTATATGCCTGTGCTATGTTACTAGTACCCTTCAGGTACCTGTTTCGCACAATTAACAATTCAATAATTCATTTTGGACTAAAACACATGCTTCTGTGTAACAAGTGTCTGCGCGCTTTTACTCTTTCATGTTCATGTGTGACTGGAATTTGTCTTAATTTTTGACTAGTGATACTGAATAATAGTTTGGTGTAAATCTTTGGACTTTCTGGTTGATAATTACCAAATAAATCGGGATCGTTGTTTCCATTAGTTTACGTGTGTTACATAGGTTATTATTTTGTTCCAGTGAAGAATTCACGTCTGTGCAGGTGGTTTCCTGATCAGGATCTAATCTGCAGTTCCCATTTAGAAAATTGCTATTTCACCCCCAAGAATCCAGTTCTTATTGCAATAATCAACTTTTAATTCTTTGGAGTAGAAATTGGCATCATTCTATTGCTGTTCCATTCAGTAATTACTTTTAGAACAGATTCTTTGATTAACCTACATGTAAAATTCTGCACAATATCAACTTAACCTCTAAAAAGGTTCCTGTTTTTCTTTTCTTACCAAATTGAAAAACTTCATTGAATGTTATATCAGGGCATCCCCTCAAAAAAAAAAAAAAAAAAAAAAAAAAACAGTTTCTGCATGAATTGTGTTTTCTTTAATTTTTATTGATATCGTTGTACGTGTAACCATTTGACACAGTTGGTTAGGTAAACAAGAAAATATTGACCTTGAGTTTTTGTTCGTTCTCATGAATATCTCTAAAAGGTGGATAGCTCCATAATGTTTTACTTTGAATTTTCATCTCCTTTGAATTTGCCTTTTTCTGTTAAAGATTAGACAGCACTAGTTCTTTTAGTGGAAAGAACTATACAGTTGGAAAGATATTTTTTATGCTGCTGAGTGCCAGTTTTTATTTTAGTTTATTTATTTCATTTGTATTTATTGACGATGCTAATTTTTCAGCCCTGTTCAACTCTGTTGGAGTCTCCAAATTTCAAGGGATTACCTGCTGGTCAAAGTCAACAAGCTTGTACATCATCTTTGATTGATGGTTTCAAAGATCAGCTGGATAGGCAGAAGTCTCTGGACCCTTGGCACCACCGTATTAGCTGGGAAGAGCTTATATCTGCGGATGACGAAGAAAACCTGCCCCTTCAACAGGTGTTGGAAAAGTGTGGTAAGCGAAGAAGGCATGTAGCACAAATGCTGACACAAAACACTCCTTTAATGACGGAGGCATCATCAAAATCAAATTCAAATCCACATGTAAATCTGCCTAAGAGAAAAGAAAAACAACCACAGCAACAGCGACTACAGAAGAAGCTGAAGCCACAGGATCAGAAGTGTAGTAGTTTTGAGGCAGATACTGTTGCTGCAACTGAAAGCATGACATCACCATCACTTCACATGGTGGAATGGAGAAACAGACCGAGCTGTGTTGATCATGTATCTCAGATTGGAGTATTGGATATTGTAGAAGAAATTTCTGATATGTTGCCTCATCACCAGCATCTAGTACAAGGTAAGGATCAGGGAAGCTCACTACAGTTCGAACTGACAGCAGAAACTTTTCCATTGAATGATGGTCATATTTGGAAAGATAACCAACAGACTAGGGGTGACCATACTCTTCTTTGTGAACCAGAAAATTCAGCCAAAGTAAACACAGTAGAGTTATCCCCGACCCAGCATCTGAATGGGCAGAAAGATGAACTGTATATAGGTGACATGGTAACCACTGCTGTAATAGAAGATATAGTGTCAACACTGGATCAGAATTACCAGCAGCTCATCGACCAACAGGAGCCTACAGAGGAAACTACCACATCCTTTCTTTTGCAGCGTCAGTGTCTTTGGGAACAGGAAGTGCCATCTAAACCAGCATCCAATTTGATTGTTGAAGAGACACCCTCCAAACTTTGCCAGGTTAATAAGATCAGCAACCGTGAACTGGCAACTGATCAGCAAAATGTTTGTCCAGAGGTCGAGCCATCTGAATTTATTGCTACAGAACATGTTGTGTCAGATATTCTGCAAAGCGTGCAAGAAAAAGAAAAACACCGGAAGCAGGTAGAACCATCCTTGCAGAATCCCAAGCATCAAATAGAACACCAAGAAGTAAAAAGTCAAATTGATGGTAGACTTCAACCTCGAGAAGCAACTATGTGTACATTAGAAGAGGAAAATGTTCCTACAAGGCCCCAGAAACAAGTAGAAGAAAGCAAAGATGTCGTGCCTTCATTAGATGGGCAGCTTCAGCTGCAAAAAGGGCTTTCTAAACCTGCAACTCAATGGAATCAAAAGCAGCAAAACAAACAGAAGAGAGGCCGGGGAAGGCCTCGGAAAGAAGAAAGTGCAACCAAGGTAAAGGCTGATTTGCTGACTTTGCAACCTCAGGTAAAGAAACGAGGAAGGCCTCGGAAACAAAAAGAGGAAACCGAGGGAAGTGCAGTAGTTTCAATGAATGTGCATCTTCAGCAAGAAAGATTGTCTGAGCTGGAAATTGATCAGAATCCCCAACTGCAAACAATGCAGCCTAATAATGATGGTCCAGAAAGGCCACTGAAGCTAGTAGAAGCAAGCAAGGAAGATGATCTAGGCTCTTCAAACTTGCATTTCCAGCCGCAAGATGAGTCATCTGAATTTGCTCTTATTTCCAACACTCTGCATAAAGTCATACTGCTAGAAACGGATGGCCAGAAACAGCCGTGTATACAAACAGATGGAGTCAAAGAAGACGCAGTAGTTTCTTCAAATTTGCATTTGCATCTCCAAGAAGGGTCATGTGAACCTTCAGCTGGTCATTATTCTCAGCAACATACCAAAGAGATGAAAGAAGAAAACCTAGAGAGGCCATGGAAACAACTAGAAGCAGCCAACGAACATGCAGTGGCTTCTTTAAATTTGCATGCTCATCGACAAGAAGGGTCATCTGAACCAGAAAGTGGTCAAAATTCTCAGCCACAATTCAAACAGCCAGAAAAAGATTGCCAAGGAAGGTCACCGAAACAGATAGAAGCTGCCAAGGAAGATACTGCAGCTTCATCGATATTGCATCCTCAGAAACTAGCCGGGTTTTCTGAACCAGCAACTCTCAGCATATCACAGCAACACATCAGTGAGAAATTGCAAAGTGAAGTTCACAGGACATCTGAAACTGGACAAACAACACCACCCTCAGACGATGAAACTTGTCAACAGCTGAAGAAGCACAAATTGCACATTGGAGGTCAGCGTCCTAAAACAAGAGCAATGACTGCCTCCTCTGACAATCAGCCTGATCAGCAGCAAAAAGAGTTGCTCTGTCATGAACAAGAAGGAAGTCAAGGAGAATTTGAAGGTCAATGTCCTAAGACAGGAGCAATGACAACCTCTTCCAACAATCAGCCCGATCAGCAGCAAATTGTGCAGCGCCGTCATGACCATGACAGAAGTTGTGGAAAATTTGAAGGAGTTCAGGGTCCTAAAACAAGAGCAATGACAACCTCAGATAATCAATCTGATCAGCAGCAAAATGAGTGGCACTATCACAAACATGAGGGGAATCTAGGGAAATTTGAAGTTCAGCGTCCTAAAACGAGAGCAAAGACAACCTCCTCTGACAACCAGCCTGACCAGCAGCTAAATGAGCGCAATTGTCAAAAGGCAGCAAAGATTGCTGTAGTTCCGTTGGCCTCGATAGACCAGCTGCGCTCGAGAATAAAGCGTCAATCTCTGGATAGCACTTGAACTAGTCTCGTCCGCTATGCAGCCAGGTAAATGCCATAATTTACACCTTTTATTGCAAAATGTTCCACCTTGTGACTGATAAAACTAACCCATGCTTGATTACCCGGCTCGGAATACTTTATGTGAAACTCAAACTCTACCCGAAATCACTTGATCTGAATTTGACTTGACCTGACAAAAAATATAATAATTATCTATACTATATATTAAAAGGCGCTCCTAAACAAGCCTACATGCCACGTGGTGCTCCTCAATTAATCTTTCATTTCACGTGCTTAAAAATATGGATTGTACAAGATTTGAATCCACAACCTAAGTTTAAAAACTTAAGTGTTAGCCACTTAAGCTATCACCATATACATGTCTTCTACCAAAATTAAATATAAATAAGGATTTCAATTATGGAATAATGCAGTCAGGGCATCGCCCGGGCCTAAAAACTAGTTTTATCATTAAAGCATATTGGCAATGGAGCCATATATGACCTACCTGTAAAGTCAACCCAAAGATGATCAGACCCAAACCTGAATCAACCCAAAAGTGATCTGATCCAAACCTGAAATCAACCCAAAGGTAGTCCGACCCGAACCTAATATCGACCAAATATGATTTGACCCGAACTTGATTGCAAGTGGTTGAATTAATATCTAATTTTTGCTGAAGGACAAATCTTTCTATACTGCATTAGTAATTCTTCATGGCGGACAGCTGAATTACCTGACTAGTATGATCTTTTTTATTAAGTAAAAGACTAGTTTGTGCGTGTATAAGAAATGGTCTTAAAATTTTATTGTCTAATCCAACTTTATAATTTTAAATGCATTACATAGATAATTTTGGCATAAAATTAAAAAATTTCAACTATTATAAAAATAAAACTTTCAAAATTTAATTTTTTGGCTCCTTTTTAGTCTTTTGTCATATTCAAATATCTTGATTGAATTTCCTTTGTTTATTTTTTCTTTTCATTTTTGTCTAGTTTTCTCTCTTGATCGTGGCTATCTTTTTTTTCGGTTGCATGACTGTAAATTTGTTCTTGGTTTCCTTTTTCTCATGCTAGAAAATTGATTTATAATTTTTAATTATGATTTATGAACATCTTGTTTGCCTAATTCAAGGTGAAAACGATTGAAATTTCCTCTTTTTCCTTTTTTTTATTGGCTCATTTCTTAGTCTTTTCTCATGCTAAAATATAATTGAAATTTACTTTTTTTTTTCCTTGTCTTTTTGGTTTAATTTTCTCTTATAATCTTGTTGTTTTTATTCCCTGCATGATTATTGATTTGATCTTAGTTAAATTTTTTTTGTTCTTGTACTATTTATTTGAATTACTACCTTTGTTAATTTTTAGTTGCATCAAAGCGGTATTATTTGTGAGTAGTGAAATTGCTTTGTTGCAACTAAAAATTAATGAAGGTAGTACTTTTTTTTTTGTTCATTTTTCTATCTTGATCTTGGTTTCCTTTTTTGTTCCCCCTTTTTTATTGATTGGTGCGTGATGAGTGATCACTAGTAAAATGCTTGCCTTTTACATGCAAATGATGTGGCATACTTGATATTTTGAGAATGGATTGAGCCTTAGCCTTTGCTTAATCATCATTCGCCCACACTTTGAAATAATAATATAGATTTGCATTAATTCCTAGTTTTACCCTATCCTTTTGATTTTTCTGAAAAAAACTCTCATTAGATTAATTGGTTTAACTTTAGTCTTATGTAACATGCATTTGGAGCTAGACACTTTAAAAATTGATCTCAAGTACAAACTGAATAAAAGGAATTACAAAATGAATAGTTCAATTTAGTTTGGACATCCCTACCCTTAATTCAAAATGAATAGTTCAATTTAGTTTGGACATCCCTACCCTTAATTTAAGGGTGTGGTCATGGTCTAATCCAGATAAAGATCATAACACTTTCTTTTTTTTGGTTAATTATTTTCTTGTAAGGTTTTTAAGCTGTGAGAGAACATTTTCATCTCTATATAGTTGTGAGAGAGAGCGTGGATTTTCCTTTTCAAGGATTATCATGTAAATAGACATCTTACTATCTTAGCAATTAACTTTTTAGAATGTTGCTAAATTTTTTTTTATTTTTTATTTTTTTTTATTTTTGTTTTTGAAAGGAAATATATTTTAGAATGTTGCTATTAGCTCAACTATGGTGGCGTAAATGTGCAGTTGTGCAGATCTTTTAGAAAAATTAGAATTGCCTCAAATGCATGCCGTAACATAAGTTATAAATTAAAGCTTAATATCCCTCAAGTTAAAGAAATATATCAAGCCAAAACCTCAACTTAGGGATCAAACATAATTATATGTGTTTTCTATGTCTATTATGGTTAATCCTGCTTAGGAGGATTTTTTTCGTGCTTTACGCATCAAGACTGTTTGGAGATACAGTAATAATCTCTTAACTAGATGTGTTGCTGGTTTGCTGACAGTCCATGTTTAACTAATTTTAAATCATCTAAATTCTAAAGTTGCTTGTTCACGCTTCTTGCCTGATGAAAGTGCCAGATTTTTTAGCCGAGGAAGGAATTCTGATGTGGTTTTTCAAAAGTCAATTTTCATCTATCCTAGTACTACACATTTCTGTATCTGCATATCAATAGTCATTAAAGATAATCTAGTCATATTCACCCAGCCACTCAGTACGTGAGTTACTAATTTCCCTTTAATAACTATCATTCCCTCTTTCTTTCCATCACTTTTATAGGGCAACTCAAGAAGTTCTTCTATGAACTGTTATTATTTCAGGATACGTGACAACTTTGTGGACATCCAAGACATTGTGTTTAATTGTTATTTCTGGATGGTCTAGTGCACTTCTAACTCATTTGGAAACTTTTTAGATATAATCTGTAACATATATGTGACGGTTTGAAATTTTGTTTTACTATACTATGTTTTCTTATGAAAACTAGCAGTCTCATGTATATGCCTAGTTCATGGAAACAAACTCAGCCATTAAAAGGGGTGAGATTGCTTAAATCTGCCTGACAGAGCATATAACAGTACTTTAAAAAGGTCTGAGGGATAATATAGTATGCATAGTTGAATACTAAACACCAGGCGTGCTTGACATGGTCTTTAAGTTTGTATATAATACCTATGACACGTTTGATGTTCACTGTTAGTGGGCAAATTGTTATCATGAATGTAACTTAACTGGTTGACACCATAGATGTGTATAGATGTTTCAAGGTTCTCTGCATGCATAATTAATCTTCTATTCTCTATTGTGTATGTTGCAGGATGACAGAATGAAAATAAAAAAGAGCAAAGTGTGGAAATCAAGATAATGGTGGATTCAGCTGTAATATATTCTAAAATATTTACTGCAGGCCGGACTATCCTCTGGGTATTGTCTGTTTTGTTGTGTGTATGTAGGCTTTCTAAGCCACGTAGTATTTAGTAGATACATCATAATTCATTGTCTGTTAGATTGTTGTTACGTTAGCAACTTCTAACCTTGTACGATTACATGTACAGTATGGCTAATTTTCTTTAGGATAGATCAGGAGTGACCGTTGAGCTTGTTTCTGCCAGAAATCTTCCACCGGTGTTTGGTTAAGTTGAATGTTTGGTCCTTCAATTTCATTGTGTTTACAAGTTTTGTATGGGGAAGAAGATTGCGTGCTTTGCCTTTTCTACGTTTGAGAAACCAAATTACTTGCACATGATATGGTAGAGCCTCAAACCTTCCAAGAATTTTCTATTCAGCAACTTATGCCTCGCTTTCAAAATAACCCCTACAAGCCATTGGCATAGAGCCTTATTATCTTTCCTCCTTTCCCTATTGTTAATTTGTTATCCTACCTTACCCAAGTTGAGCTTCTAATTCTAGAGGCAATTGTTACAGTTTGAAAACATCTTTGGTTTTCCAATGTAATGTCTTGCTACCGAATTTACCAGTTGAAATTATTATAATTACAATATACAAACCCGTTGTTGATAGATTGATGCTTTATTTCCACATCAACATTTGCTCAAGTACTAATAGAACAGATTCAAGTTAACTAATAACAGTACTTATTGAAAAGTTAATGCAAATGCAAAATAGCAAGATGCACTTTGTATTTAAGCAAAATAGCAATAAGCAAAAATAAAAAGAGTTTGTGATACCCTGCACATGTACATTAATTCTGCATTTCAGAATTAGTTTTGAGACATAAGTGTACAATAGAACATCATAGTAAAACATTTCCAGGCAGGATTTCCTTGAGGGCATGTTATTTATGGTGCGGAGCCAAGGTTCATTATTAGCTCATGGTATTTGTAGTAAAAGTTTTCCAGTCAAGTTTTCCTCGAGGACTCTCATAGTAAACTTTTTATCCACTTCCATCGAGCTGCCCATGTGAAAGAAGATGAGCCATGTATTGCTGTCATCACAGAAGATTAGACAGTTTAACACCAAGAAATTTTCTTGATAGTAACATACGGAGTGAAGGACAAGAAGAGCGTTCAATGAACTTCATAGAGTTTTTAGCAATCATACAGCTCTACCACAAGATATGTCATACCCACAAAACATTATATTGTAACAGAGTATATAAGCAAACTCACAGCATGGTAAGCATATGGTGATTTCCCCTGTCGCTCAAAATGTTTAGCCATAATGCAAAACTCTATAGGCCCCCAATCCTCCACTTCAAAGCAATTGCCAAGCGCAGCTTTATATAACTGCAAAACAAATTTCACAAGTATCAGATAATGAAGCCTTAAAAATACACAAGTTCCCAGATGGAGAGGGACTCGACAATTATCAGTTCTAACCTTTGCAGTGTCTGTTAGCATTTCTGTTCCTGCAGGATAAGATGCGTAGAATTGATCACCTCTGGAATACCCAGCTCTCGTGCTTCACCACCAAGAACAGAAAAGGCATTATTATTCCTCATCAAATCATCAAAGCTCATCCCACAATAAAAAATTAACCAACATATAAAATTTACGTGTTGTTGGTATAAGCATAACCCAATACTGCCGCAAAACAATAAAATCCACCATAAGAGACTAGCCGTCGAAATTTCTGAATCTTCAATATTTCATAGCAAGCATCATATACTCTCATCATATGCCCACTACTTCACCTAACTTCAAATGCCCGAAAAGAAAAAAGAAAGCAGCATATGTTAGCATCATTAAGTACAACAACCAAACCTTATTGAAACTATGAACATGTGATACAGCACAAATATGCAAATAAACTACTAGTGCATAAGATTACACTATTATATATTAATATCTCAAGAACCCTTCAAAATTGGCAAATCAATGAATAAATCATAATTATTCGCGGCCATTGCAGCGTGAATTGATCAGAGCTGGGACTAGAGCCAAACAATTGCGGATCCAGGATTTCCGGATGGTGGGTCACAAATAATTATCAACCACCTGTCATAATTGATTTCATTCCAAAAAATTTTAAAAAAATTCATATGACAACCAATTGTACCAAAAATTCAATATTACAAGTTTACAACTAAATAGTATGGAGTAGAAAAAAATCCATATTACCACCAAACAAAGAACACTAGAAACTATTACTGTACAATTGTTGGCGATGGATTTTCATGTTTAAAGCTGACATTAACAACTAATCTGAAAATAGCACCAACCATATGATCAAGCTTCAACAACTCAATTTCATAGTTGAATCCTAACATTCAAGGGTTGTGCAATACACTAGCAACAAAATTTGATTCAATCATCTCGAAAAAATCACATAATTTTAGGGATATGTGATTCAATTAGGCTCATAGTTTTGTTTTCATAATGTTAGTATTTAGAAGCAATAGTTGAGATTTTCGGACCCTAGATTGTGAAATTGAATACAAAACGAAACAACTTACCTCAGAAGCTGCTTCAATGATGGAGAACGTCAAGTGCGATGTGAGCGCGCTTCAATGGAGAACTGAAAGAGAAAAGGAGGAGTCAAGGCTATGTGAGTCCGTTTTTTTTTTATAGGAAAATGATAAATATAACTCTAACGGAAATATTGTTTAATAAGCTAAAAAGAAGGGAAATATTGAGAAAAAAAAGTAATATTAATTACACCGATTTATGTATGATTTTGTCATGAATTCTCAACTTAATTTCATTTTAAGAAGTATATTAAATGCTTATATATAATCCTAAGGACTACATATATCATTACCCTTTTTTATTTTAGACAGAGCAATTCAATGGGTTGGAGGTCTTGGAGTTTGTTTGGGGGTAAAAATACCCCTGACAAATGGACCAATGCTAATGCAGCACGTGTCCCAATGGCCTGCTGACACATGTCAGCCTCAGAGAGACCCAGGGGGATCCAATCCTCTCCTGACATGTGTCACCTGAACCCTAGAAGGGGAGTTGATCCCCTTCACTATAAATAGAGGAACCATCCTCATTTATTGGGGACTCATTATTGAATACGCATTCAATCCACACAAAAACCGAGCAATATTCATTGCAGAATTCTCTCTGAATCAGAGAGAAGTATTTACATTCCGCACTATACTCCTCATACGCGTTCTAACTTGATCGTTAGAGGCGGAACTCCCACCCTTGGGTGTCTACGTGGTTTTGCAGGTACAGGCAGCCGGAGGTCAGTCTCGATGTTGTAACTCTCCCGCAGGACACATAAAAAAACCCCGAAACATTGGTGCCGTCTGTGGGGAGAGTATTGCTGAGATGGTTTCACAGCAGTCTGTACTGCCTGTTGATAGGAGGTGGCCTATGATCGAGGTCAAAGACCAGGTGCCTCCTCCCCATCTTAAATGTCCGAGTCGACTTCAATGTCGACTTACCCAGACAGCTTCTAGAATACCTCAATGAGGCATTCACAATCAAACCGAGGGGGTTAGTCAGGCGGCTTGTCCATCCATTCTAGTCCTCAGATAATCCATTCGGCACAGTATGCGCTTCAGCAGCCATTCATGCCGTGTGGACAGTCATGTATGCAGCCGACCCTCCTCAGGGGGCAGGCGGCACAAAGCGTCCAACATCTTGACAGGCAGCTCCGTCTGCTAAAAGTTGCTAAACAACCTTGTGTTGAGTCCAATTGGTACTTCCATGCGTGTGAGCAGGGGCTGCTTAATACACAGTCGTCCCCAGGCTCCTTTGTAAGCATACCATACAGGCGGCATCATAGGCAGCCGACCTGCTCTAACCACACATCCGGCTGTGCATATGTGGGACAAGCAACATGCAACTAGCATGACATCCAATGGGTATAGTCGGCATCCAGCTACTAAGCAACACAAACATCCAACCGGCATAGGCGCATGAGCCTTGAACGCAAGAGCTAAGGGCTTGTTATCTCAAGCACATACAGCCGGCATGATATCAGCCTCCGAGCATCCGGCCAAGTGGCCAAGTACCACAGGCGTCGTGAGGCCAACTGTCTAGTACATGAGGCATCATAAGGCCGAGTGTCAAGTGCTACAGGCGAAACATGAACGAATGTCAAGGGTTAGCCGGTCAAGATTGTAAGCTATTCTTACTATCATATCATTATTATGATTGTAAAAAAAAAAATAATAAATAAATAAAAAAAGCATGATTATTTTAGTAGAAAAAGAAAAGCATGTAGTACTTAAATACATATTATACATGTGTAGCATGTTATTTAAATTACTAGCTGATTAGGGGATTTTTATCCACCAATCACCGTCTGACAAGTGGACCAACCAGGTTCCGCCACGTGTCCTTCACGAAGGCCAATAGGAGCCTGCCACGTGTCAATCACAGATACGTCCTCTACGGACCAATCGAGGCACGCCACGTGTCCACCCATGCCAAATGGGAAAACCGGCCAACAAGGCCCAATCCTGTCTAGAGGCCCGGTCAGCCCTAGGTTTACCCTAAACCTAGAGAGTGGCACGCTTCTCAAGACTATAAATACTTAATTAATCCTCATTAAAAGGGAGCAGGCAATTGAGAGGCAATTGATCAAGCAATTAATCTCACCTGAAGAACAGAGAAGAACAGAAACATTACGGAACACTAATAACCGGCTAATCTCGCTAACAAAGCAGATTACCAACATTAAACACTCTCACCTAGAGAGGTCTTATTACTTTAATTTCCGTATTAATTACTCCTTAATCAGGTACTAACTTGACCGTTGGAGGCGGAGCTCTCAGGAGTCTCCGTTATTTTGCAGGTACAGGCGTCCGGTTCCAGTCTCGGAATTGTAACTCTCCCGCAGGACATCAGAAAACCCCGAAACATTTGGCGCCGTCTGTGGGGAGAGTACTTCAGAGATGGCATCCAAGTCTGTACCGACTCCTGAAGAGAGGCGTCCCCTAAACGACCCTCAAGTTCAGTCGGACCATGACACCGAAAGTGAATTTGAAGTGGAAACTCATACAGCTCCAGACGGGACCCTAAGGGCCCGACGTACCCGTCATACCGAAAGGAGGGAACGGGAGCATCTTCAAACAGGAAGCGAGCCAGCAGGCGCACCGCCTGCTCGGCAACAGCCGACTGATGGGTCTGCTCCCATCACAAGGAACGAACTCATGACCTTCATGAGGGACTTCAAGGGAGAGATTCAAGAGTTGATCAACAAAAAGCCGCCTGCTTCAGTCAAAGAGCAGTCGGCCAAAAAACCTTCCACTTCACTGAAGAGGAAGCCAGTTCAAGGGCGAGAGGCGACTCCTCATCCTAAATCCAAGAAGCGGGAGCCACCTGCTCTTGATTTCACAAAATTCCGTTATCCTACGGGAAATAGGAAACCGGTTCGTCATATTCAGGCGGACGGGTCAAAGCAAACGTTCACAGATGCTCGGCTACTGCTAGAGCAGAAGAAGAGTGACCGATTGTCAGAGTCGGCTTCTACTTCAAATTTTCAAGACAGTTTGCGAAATGCCTCGATGAGGCATACTCAGTCGTACCATGAGAGTCAGTCAGGCGGCACCTCCCGTCAGTCCGGCTTTCATAGTGCCCAGGCGGTACCAAACTTACCATTTGTGCCGCAACAACAGTATTTTATGCAGCCACCTCCATTTGGTGGACCTGCAGCAAAAAACGTCCAACCTATGGACTGGCAGCTACGGTTGCTTAGACTTGGTGAACAGCCGTCGGCCTTCTCCAAGGAAATTACTGAAGCCGCTCAGCCGGCCAAAGTAAAAAATGTACTAGTAGGCGCCTATGACGGCACTACTAACCCAGAAGACCATCTGATGGCATTCACCAACCTGATGTACCTTCAAGGGTTGGATGATCCCACTTGGTGCAAGTGTTTCCCAGCGACTCTCAAGGGAATCGCACAGCAATGGTTCGGCAACCTGCCGACTGGTTGTGTAAACAGCTTCAGGACGCTTGCTTACTTATTTGCCTCCAACTTCGCCATGAACATCCCTGCGAAGAAAACGACCCTTGATTTGGGAACAATTCAGCAGGGCGAGAAGGAGGGGCTTCGTTCTTACATCAGGCGGTTCAACCTGATGAGAATACAGATTCAAGGGTTACCGGATGAGGTAGCTTATACTGACTTTTTTAGAGGTCTCAAAGACGGGTCTACCTTCAAATTTGATTTAGTTCGAAAAAGGGTGGCGACTCTTCAAGAGGCCTTGATTGAAGCAGAAGCCTATATACAGGCGACTGATCTGTGTACGATAAAACAGTCGGACGGGAAAAGGTTCGACAAAAGAGAAGGACGACAGAAACAGTCGTCTAACAAAGATGAGAAAAGAAAAGAGGTCTGGGCGGTTGATTCCTCTAAACAGCCGGCCCAGAAAAAGAAAAAAGAATTCAAACCATACTCCCCAAAGTATGTGTTTAACAAGGATAACCAGTTTATCCTAAAAGAAATAAAGGGACGGTTCTCAATTGAGAAGCCGGTCCCCATGAAGGGTTCTGCAAACAACCGGAACCAAGACAAAATCTGTGCTTATCATGATGACGTTGGTCATCACACCAATGACTGCATCAGTCTCATGCGGTACCTAGACCGCTTGGCTGAGCAAGGTGATCTTGACACTTATGTCAAGAAATCTACGGGGAACACTTCCTCAAAAAAGCAGTCGGCCAAAAAGAATCAACAGGCCGACAGTTCCGATACAGATGATGCAGTCGTCTACACCATTGCAGGCGGCTTCTCAGGAGGCGGCCCCACTATTAGGGGCAACAAAGATAATATAAGGCGGTTAGATGTAAATTCCGTTCACCAAGAACGGCCGTCCAAATATACATTTCCTGAGATTGTCATCACTGAAGAGGATCTAGGAGGGGTAAGGGGGCCGCATGACGACCCTCTCGTTATTGAATGTAAAGTGGCCAACCAGAGAGTTGGCCGAATCCTCATAGATACCGGGAGCTCCTCAGATCTCATCAGCAGCAAATGTCTGTCAAAACTGAAATATCAGACGGACTGCATACATCCGGCCTCCCACCCTTTAACAGGGTTTGGAGGAGGAGTCGTCCACCCACTGGGACGAGTAGATTTACCCATTCGCCTGGGCGAAAAAGGGGAAGGACGACACATGGTAGTCCGGTTCCTAGTAGTAGAGGAACTCTCGGCCTACAACATGATTCTGGGTCGACCAACCCTGAATAATTCCAAGGCTGTTATAATCCCGTCTCTTATGCTGCTTAAGTTTGAGAGGGATAATGGAACAGTCGGCTCCCTAAGGGGAGATCAGAGGATGGCCCGAGAGTGCTATCTCTCGGATGTCAAGCCCACTGTTATGGCCACTGGGTCAAGTGGAGAAAAAACAGACCTTGACAATGTCAAGGAGAGTGCGCCTGTTCAAGAAACAGGCGAAAAAAAGAGAAAGGCGTCCCAGACAGAGTCCGCAAGAAAAGCAAGAAAATAGCAATCATTGGCAGAGGAGCGGCCGGATGAGTTCCGCCCTCAGCTGGCTGGTGAGCATGCGGACCTGATCTTAGACGACTCACGTCCTGACCGAACAGTCAAAGTTGGGACGACTGCTCTGAGAAACCTTGGTGACGACTTTCACAACCTATTGAAAGAATACAAGGACATCTTTGCATTTGAAGTCCATGAAATGCCAGGCATTAGTCCTGATCTGGCAGTACATAAACTCGCTGTGGATCCGAAAAAGAAGCCGGTACGGCAAAAGAAGCGGAACCATGGCGAAGAAAGAAGTCAGGCGGCAGCCGCCGAAGTTAAAAAATTACTTGATGCAGGGTTCATTCGGCAATGTTACTTCCCAGACTGGGTTGCAAATGTGGTGCTTGTTAAAAAGCCGAATGGCACCTGGCGAATGTGTGTAGACTACACAGACTTAAACAAGGCGTGCCCCAAAGACAGTTACCCTCTGCCTAAAATTGATAACCTGGTCGACTCAACAGCGGGTCATGCCTTGATGAGTTTTATGGACGCCTATTCTGGTTTCCATCAAATTCCCTTATGGAAGAAAGATCAGGAGAAGACGGCCTTCGTCACTGATCAGGGGTTATACTGTTACACGGTCATGCCGTTTGGTCTTAAGAATGCCCCGGCTACCTTCCAACGAATGATAAACACAGTGTTCTTTGATCAGATTGGGAGAAACGTCGAGGCATATATTGATGATATGATTGTCAAGACTAAACTTCAGAAAGATCATCTGACGGACCTCCGAGAAACTTTCGCCACACTCAGGCGGCACCATGTCATGCTCAATCCCAAGAAATGTGTATTTGGAGTTGAGTCTGGGAAATTTCTCGGATTCCTTATCAATCAGAGAGGAATAGAGGCGAACCCTGAGAAGGTGCAAGCGGTCATTGACATGCAGTCGCCTCGTACCATCCGAGAGGTTCAGAAGTTAACAGGTTGTCTGGCGGCCTTGGGGAGATTCCTAAGCCGATCAGGCGACAAATGCCTATACTTTTTCCAGGCAATTAAGAAAAAGGCAAGGTTTGAATGGGGGCCGGATGCTGAGGCCGCCTTCCAGAAATTAAAAGTTCACTTGCATTCCTTGCCGAGGCTGGTCAGCCCTTTGCCCAAAGAGGATCTCTACATGTACCTGGCCGTCTCTGATCATGCGTTAAGCGCTGTGCTCCTTGCTGAAAGGGACGGCTGTCAGCTCCCGGTCTACTTTGTCAGTCACGTACTGAAAAATGCCGAGTTGAGGTATCCCCTAGTGGAGAAATTTGGTCTTGCACTCTTCATGGCTGTTAAAAAATTGAAGCCCTACTTTTTGGCACATGCAGTCGTCGTGTATACCGACCAACCAATCAAGCGGCCCCTTACCATCATGGAGTCGTCAGGACGAATGATCAAATGGGCCATAGAAATACAGAGCCTCGAAGTTACTTTCGAGCCTAGAAAAGCAGTGAAGGGGCAAGCCTTTGCCGACTTTATTGTAGAGATGACTCGTCCTCCTGACTCTCAAGTTCAAGACCAAGTCTGGAAGGTATATGTGGACGGAAGCTCTACTTCAAATGGTTGTGGAGCAGGCGTCGTATGTCAATCTCCAGAGGGCGACAGGTTCGAGTATGCTCTACGCTTCAGTTTTCAGGCTTCAAACAATGAGGCAGAATATGAAGCTTTACTAGCCGGGATCCGCATGTGCAAGGCGGCAGGGGCAAGAAAAATAGACGCCTGTTCTGATTCACAATTGATAGTGAGTTATTACAATGGCGAATACGAAGCAACCCATCCGGCCATGATCAAGTATTTACAGGAGGTCCGACAAGCAGTCGGCTCCCTTGAGGATTTCCATCTGATCCAAGTGCCGAGATCAGAAAACAACCAGGCAGATGCACTGTCAAAATTAGCATCATCCGCCTCCTCCGATACTCCTCGAACTGTTTTTTGGGAAGTAATGGAGAAGAGAAGCATCGAGGAAAACCCTATTGGAATCCTAGACAGAAGCTCAACCTGGATGGATTCAATCAGGGCATATCTGACAAACGGTACACTGCCGGATGATCCTCAACAGGCGGCAGCACTGAAAAAACGAGCCTCCTGTTTTGAAATGATACAGGGAGAACTTCACAAGAGGGGGTACCTTCAACCCTTCTTAAAGTGTGTTACTCCTGAAAAGGGACGAGAGATACTAGATGATCTTCACTCTGGTTACTGTGCTTCTCATATAGGTGGTAGGATGCTTGCTCAAAGGGCAAGGCGGCAGAGCTACTTTTGGCCTACTTTGGAAGCATATGCAATGGAGATGGTGAAAAAATGTGACAAGTGCCAAAGGTTTGGCAAATTAATTCACCGTCCGGCTACTGACCTCACTACCATTCACAGCCCACTACCGTTTGCTAAGTGGGGCATGGACATTCTGGGTCCATATACGCCTGCTACAGGCGGCAGAAGGTATATACTTGTTGCCGTTGACTACTTCACTAAATGGGTAGAGGCGGAGGCTGTAAAGGGAATCAAGACGAAAGATGTAATTTCATTCATTTGGAAAAACGTCATCACTCGGTTCGGGGTTCCCATGTCTATGGTTTTTGATAATGGTCCCCAATTTGAGACGCCTGTTCTCAAAAGCTGGTTGGGAGACCAAGGAATTGCACACTAATTTGCATCTGTCGGCCGTCCACAAGCAAACGGACAGGTAGAAGCCTTTAATAAAATCATCTCAGACGGTCTCAAGAAAAAGATTGAACGAGCAGGCGGCCTATGGGCGGATGAACTACCACATGTTCTCTGGGCCATTAGGACGACTGAAAAAGGGGCGACTGGAGAAACTCCATTCCTCCTAACTTATGGTGCGGAAGCTGTTCTTCCAATAGAACACTACGAGCCGACTCTTCGAGTAATGCTATATGACGAAGAGGCAAACTGGGAAGCCATGCGCCTGGCATTAGACTCACTTCCTGAAAAGAGGGGCAATGCTGTTTTGCGCCATGAGATCTATCGCCTGAGAATGACTAGATCATACAACAAAAAAGTACACAGGCGTCCACTCAAAGTAGGGGACTTTGTACTTAGAAAAATGGAAGCAGTTGGTAGGGCTAATGAGTCTGGCAAACTAACTCCCAACTGGGAAGGACCCTACCGAATCTATGAGGAAGTCAGGGACGGTACCTACCGTCTGGAAACACCAGACGGACAACCGTTGCCTCGAACTTGGAATGTAGATAACCTTAAAAAATATTTCTTCTGAATGATGTAAAGTAAAGAGCTACTTAATAAAGTTTGCACTTACTATTCAATTTTGTATTACGAGGGGCATGCCGTCTGTACCTTTACAGTCGGCTACTCTCCATTGAGTTTTTCACTCTATCTTCAGAGGGGCATGCCGTCTGTACCTTTACAGTCGGCTACTCTCCATTGAGTATTTTACTCACAATACTTAGCTAAAAAGATTAGGGCCTGGCCGACCCTGTGTCTTACAGGCGGCTACCCTTCTTTTACTTAGCACCTACGTTCACCAAGAACTTACCAAGGCCACCGGCCGAATGATCAGACCAGGCGCCAAGCCACCTGATCAAATCTACAAAACTAATACGACCTGTCCCAACATCATAGCAGGCGTCCGACGGCATCCCTCCGGATGAAATTCGTCGCAGAGAGCAGCTCCCTTTTGGGTGGAACATTGTTCTATAAACTAATTACACGACACCTATACGACTGTCCCCAAGGGCAACCACGTAGCCGTTTTTGAGACAAGGATAACTCTATCACTAACCAAACCAGTGGTAGCAGTTGACATCTGAGTCAGATGACCGCCTGTATTACTTGGGATAAATGCAGGGGGTACCTATTGAGTTAATAGCCAACAAACATTGGCGAATCAAGGGGTCTAGCCGGCCTACGCCGCCTGGTACCTCTACTACTCAATCTAGATTGTGACGAAGACTAAGTAACTCCTATGTTAACTTAATAGTCACTCAAACTTAGTATGGAGCCTAAAAGGTATGAGTCGTCCGCCTGTTTTTAATAAACAGGGGCTGTCAACCACTACTCTTGCTAGGTTAACAAATTACGAGTTAAAAGCCAACATTGGCAATAAAGGGAAACAACCGGTACCCGCCGCTTGTTATCCTACTTAATTCCTTGGCGACTAGGTAATACTATTTACTTGGTCAGACCGATTGAATAAATAGTTCGAATACCGATTGAATAAATGGCCGACTGATCGTCTATCCTGGAAACAGACAACCAGTCGTCCAGGGGCATAGGCGGCGTACTTACTATTTGTACCTGTCTGCAACATTCGGCCATGTACAACAGTCGGTCTAGTGAACAATGGGATATTAGATATGGAATACTTAGACAAATTTGAATCAAAACAAAAATTTGATTAAAAATAAGCCGGTCATTAAAGACCAGCAGAATATTCAAAGCCCCGGCCCCCTGGCCGGGTAAATACAAAGCAAACGGCACGCAGGCCGTGGAAAAAAAAATACTTTAAGCTTAAGAAGGGGGCAGTTCAGTATTAGCAGCTGCCGCCTGGTCAGCACTCTTCTTGCTGGACTCGGCTTCAGCTGCACCCTCTTTTGATGCCTTACCCCCAAGTGGCACAAGCGCCACAACCGGCTCTTCCTCCTCCTCCAACGTATCTCCCAACGCCTCTTCTTCAGCAGCCGCCAGGATCTCTTGATTATATGTTTCCGAACACTGGCGGTACGTTCTTTCCCATGAGGCAAAATCGGCATTGGGGAATAGGCGGCCCCAGGTCATGCGCTGGATTTGAGCGGAGTCTTCCACCATCTCCCGGAAGAGCTCTTTCTTCTCTTGCTCGGCCTTTTCCGAGAGCTCTTGGGTAAGACTCTTCTCTTGGCTCACCAGGCGTTCTTTTACGTTGGCCAAAGATTTCTCCATGGCTTCGTAAGAGTGCATTTTTTGGCGAAGAGGTTTCAGCTCGGCCTTAAGATTTGTGACGGTCGCCTCCAGCTCGTCATTCTTCTTCTGGGCCGCCTCTAACTGAGCCCGAACAGCGGCGGTAGCCTGCGCCTGATAATAAAGAATATCAATGGTCAGTACTTCATTTTGGGCAATTTGAAACATTGCCTTATCACAGTTGGAGGCGGCCATAGCTTTTGCGGCCTTTACCTCTTTGTTTTTCCGATCAATCGGCTTGCGAAGGCTGTTAACTCGGAGCAGGGCCTAAGTACAAAAAAAAAAAACGGGCGTCAGTTTCCAAACACAAAAAAGATAACAGGCGTCCTGGAACTCAAATACTCAAAAATATGCTAAGTATACCTCAGCAAGGACCCCTGCAATCCCATCAAGGTCAAGGGTGCCGGCACCCCTGACCGCCTCCCTTTCAGATGGAGGAACTACTTTGATCATGGACTTGGCTACCTCAACCAAGTCAAGCCCTTGAGGGCCAGCTGCATCAAGCGTAAAAAAAGCAAGTTAGACCTAGTCAAGAAGGAAGCAAGTGTGAAAGTTTTTACAAGTGATTGTCCATACTTCTAGGCGGCCCCGCCGGGGTTTTAGAAGAAGTGGCCGGCTGCTTCTCAGCCGCCACTGTTTTCCTGGAAGACCCAGGAGAGCTTGCAACAGTCGTCCTCCGGGCCTTGGGGTCCGGCTGTTGCGAGGAAGAAGCTCTTGGAGTGCCAGACTGAAAACAAAAAGAGTTAGTATATGCATAAGACAACTCCTAAAAGAGGAAGAGTTTTCGAAGCCTACCAAGGGTGCCCCCTTGTTGGGGGAGTCGGCACAAGACTGTTGCATGAGAGAGGCCCGCAACATGGCCGCCGCAGTCTTGGATGCTGTTATTTTACTCATGGCGTCAGCTGCAAAAAATAAACAGCAAAGTTAGTAAAGATCCCAAGTAAACAAGGCGTGAAAAAAACAGAGTATTTGTCAGGCCGGCTACCTCTAGAGCACCGACTGCTGAGGCCACAGGCGGCCAAAAAGTACTCGTCATAGAGCCACTTGAAGCTCGGGACGCAGTTTAGGGGTACTTGCTCTCGTACCCCTGAAGTAGAGTTCACCCTAGTCTCTACTTTGAAGAGTCCTTTGTCTAGGATCTCTCTTTTAGCCTTTGGGGGAACAGGCGGCATGCTGCGGCCGCCTGCGAGAAGAGGCGGATCCCTATTCCACTTGTTAAAACGTTGGTTCAGCTCCGTGTCTGAACCCTCAATGATAAGGAAGGTGTTCCGCCAATCCTTCCATTTGTTCGCCTTACCTCTCGTCATGAGGTAACCCCTATGGCTTGTTAATTGATACCAGCCGGTACCTCCCGACTTAGGGGTCCGGCTGAGATAGTTCATGTGGGCGAAAGCCTCAAAGCTTGGCTCCACCCCGTACATTTTGCACCCGGCCACATAGCCGAGTACGTTTACCCAAGAGTTGGGGGCTAACTGCCATAACCCCAAATCATACCCATCTAAAATCCGCTGAACAGCCGGATGTAATGGGAAGCGCAGTCCAGCTTTGATGGCCGCCACATAGCAGCCAAAGCAGCCGTCATCATAGCTGGTACCAGCCGGCTAGACGACAGTGTCTTCTGGATCCGGCACGAACAGTAAAAATTCCGGGCCCATTCTGTGGTTAGCAATAAAGCTCTCCACTTTGTCTTGCATGGTTGCGATCCGGCCCCGGGGTACCATGCAGTAGTAGGGGGCGTTTTCCTCTCTGTAAGAGGCGGACGGCTCCGCCCAATTGTCCCCCTTCTCAACTGCATGAGAAAGTCTCGCCTCTTGTAGGCGGCTATGTCTTTCTTCTGAGCCTGGAGAACTGTGGCCAGAAGAGCTGGACTCGGACTCGTCCTCTGACGAGTCCGAAGAGGACGACTCCTCCCCTCTCCCAGAGGGGCCCGCCTCCTCTCCCTTAGAAGGAGCAGGAGGAAAATTAGACATATCAACGGTAAGATGGGAAGGGACCACCTTGGCCCCTCTCTCAGAACTGTCGGCTTGGCAGCCGCCTCGTTTCAATTCTACATCTGGCGCCTGGTCAGATGTTTCACTAATGAGCACCCTTTGGGAGGAGCCGTCTGAGTTTGATATCATAGCAGTCTTTTTTGTTCTGGCCATCACGTTCTGCATAGACACAGATACAGTCGGACTTTGTATAAAGGGCAAAGATGGGTCCAGAAAAGGGCAGGCGGCACTCCTAGTCCTAGATTCAGCCGTCCCCGGTGACCGGCTGATCACTAACTTAGGTCGTGTCGTGTGCTTCCGTGGTGCCATTTCAAAAAATAAAAAGAAAATTAAGAGTAAGAGAACTGAGTTACCTGAACGAGTGACGGTTGATGAAGTTCTGGAAATCCGGTGCAATCGGCTTGTCAGAACAGGCGGTAGGCAGAAAAGGTCCGAAATGTCAGAGCAAGTTCAGGGGTCCGAATGTTCTCGCAAAGTTCTCAAATGTGAAAATGACCGAAGTCAGCACTTCCTTATATAGGCAAAGTGAGAAGGCGAAGGGTCGCTTCCAAATTCAAAATTTGGGCGGGAAAATCTCTCGGCCGTTTGCAAGGTGACACCTGTAGCAGGCCGTCGCCTGTCACCGTGCGACACCTGTCACAGGCGACACGTGACCAGTCACGTGCCACCTGTGAGGGGCAAATGATTAGGGGATTTTTATCCACCAATCACCGTCTGACAAGTGGACCAACCAGGTTCCGCCACGTGTCCTTCACGAAGGCCAATAGGAGCCTGCCACGTGTCAATCACAGATACGTCCTCTACGGACCAATCGAGGCACGCCACGTGTCCACCCATGCCAAATGGGAAAACCGGCCAACAAGGCCCAATCCTGTCTAGAGGCCCGGTCAGCCCTAGGTTTACCCTAAACCTAGAGAGTGGCACGCTTCTCAAGACTATAAATACTTAATTAATCCTCATTAAAAGGGAGCAGGCAATTGAGAGGCAATTGATCAAGCAATTAATCTCACCTGAAGAACAGAGAAGAACAGAAACATTACGGAACACTAATAACCGGCTAATCTCGCTAACAAAGCAGATTACCAACATTAAACACTCTCACCTAGAGAGGTCTTATTACTTTAATTTCCGTATTAATTACTCCTTAATCAGGTACTAACTTGACCGTTGGAGGCGGAGCTCTCAGGAGTCTCCGTTATTTTGCAGGTACAGGCGTCCGGTTCCAGTCTCAGAATTGTAACTCTCCCGCAGGACATCAGAAAACCCCGAAACACTAGCCACACGGCAATCCACTATTATTAGTTTCATGAAGGTTACTCTCATGCATGAGAACAATAAAGCCTTGCACTCTTGAAACCTTGCTTAAGCTCTCATGAGACGGCAGCCGTATGAGTATAGCAAGCGGCAATCGTAATCAAGGATAGCAACAACCAAGTTGTTGAGGAAGCAAGATACACAAGCGGCCTTGATTTGAAGAGCATACAGCCGGCAATACTCCACTCACCATGGCAACGAAGGAAATCCCTTACATGAGCACAAGCCAGTCAACTAAAACCACTCGTCCGTCATGATTAATCCGGTTGTAGGTGCATGCAAGCTAAGCCGGCTGTGAATGCTAGAGCTGCCCAGATGCTTTGTGCTCAAACCACACAACCGACACTCTCACCGGCTGTATGTATACCAGCCAATGACCGATTAAGTGAGTTTGTTCTATTACACTATCAAGGCACAAACGGCATTATAATGTGTGGCAAAGGTGTTGCTCTCTGCCATTACTGCTAGGTTCAGCCGGAAATCTTGAACCATTGAAGCAGCCGGTGGTCGCATACATTGCGAGCGTAGCGATCACCTCCAATGAGACACCTGACATTGATTAATCCGGTTGTAGGTGCCTGCTTGCTAGGCTGGTTGTGAGTGCTTGAGCAATATGATGCTCCTAGCAAGCTAAGCGTCTGGCCAGCTCTAACCTTACAAGCGGCAATTATACGGTTGTGAGTGCATGTCTCAACGCCACCAGCTAGCACACAAGCGGTATGGTTTAAGGTGCTTGTGAGCTAGGCACTTCTTCGATATAGGTGGCACCCTATTCAAATGAAGACCATCTCGCTTTGCCTACACATTTGCACGGTAATCCAGCAAGCAAGGGTCAGGAGGCCAGCATGGTTATACTGAGTGTTTAAGAATACTCATTATTATGATATCATATTGATTAAAATAATATGATCAAATCATTATTTAAAAAATGGTTGGTCATTATTATGATTATTTTGATCATTGATCAAATCATTATTATGATTATTTTAATCATTGATCAAATCATTGATATAAAAAAAATTAAAAAAAAAAAAATTAAAAATTAATTAAAAAAGCTAGCTGGAGTGCATGAGTGAGCTGGCCAAATTTGCCGCTTACTACAATTGTATATACATTAATATATGCATGAAGGAGCATATTCCCATGCACTTGTATTTTATGCCTTATGTAAACCATGGTGGTAGCAGCCATGAGCATTCGGCTTTTTCAATGCCAAATGATGAATGCCAAAAGTGGCATACAAGCGGCATCATAGAGGCAGCCTTCACTCTCTTCCACTTCTGTTTAAAAAGCTTCTCCATCCCGCAAACACAGCCGACTAAATGTAGGGGCTGTCTATATGGTTATTCGGCTAAAAAATTTGAGGGTGAGTCGGTCTTCAATGCCGTATCACCATGGAAGAATCTCACTTATGTGAGTTGATTTAAGCGGTATCTAATACCGTATCAAAGCAGCTTATTTGTGTAAAGTTCATGCAAGTCAGCCGGCACACGGACACAAGAGAGCGGCCATTGAAACCGGTTGAGGTTGAGCATCCGCATGAAAAAATAGCAAGGTGGTGATACAACCGGTTCAATCCCAGCCACCACGCATCCGTCGTAGTTGACGGCTGTGTATACACGATTGAAAGCAAGAGCTGAACGGCTTGTTGCTTCGAACATATACAAGCGGCATTATGCCGCATGGGGGAGGCATGCTTGCAACACCACGGCCAGCTAAGCCGGTTGTATGCATGAGGTTACTCAATCAAGCATCCGGCAAACCTTTAATCACAAAGCACCAGCCAGCTCTATGCCACGCAACCGGCATTATCGTCTACTGTGTGTATACGGGTTAAGAAGCATGCAACTAGCATTATCGTTCATGAGGGACGGTCTTGATGTGGTGGTTATCAAGGAGGCCAGCCGGTGTTTGAGGATTATATTGAAATCTGGCTGTACGCACATGATTGAAGCCATGAGTCAACGGTTGTATATGCATGAGTAAATGGTTGTATAATTCTCAACAAGCGTCATTCTCAACGGTTGTGGGAGCGTCCTTGCTAGGCCGGCTGTAAGTATGTGGTTTGAGCCATGAGCTGCCCGGTTGAGTGATACTCTCGCCACACCATTGAAAGCCGGCTGTGGGAGCAATGATCAATGAGCAGCCGATACTTAATGGCATTATCGCAAGTCTTTGAAGCTGAGCATTTGAAATAGCTGGCCTTATCATGAGGCGGCCTCCGTGTGTCAGCACTCGCTTCGAAGCAAATAGATTGGCCGTATGTATGGCCGTATGTATATGGGTCACTGCAACCTCATGAAATGCCATGAGTAATGACCGAGTGTGGGGCTGGACGTCTTTATGTGCTGGTAGAGTTTGAAGTCTTGCCTCATGTATAAATGTTGCCTGCACAAGTGTCGCAGGTGTTGAACATTGCAACCGCATATGGTTGCATACTCTACAACGTCATGATCAGCTCTGCTCGCGCATATTTTACTCCATTAAAGCCGACTGTATGTATATGGGTTGAAGCCTAGCCAAATTGGGTTAAGGCATTACCGCCTGAATCAACTGTCTGCTCCAGCAGGAGGAGGCGTCCGGCGACGCCCATTTGGGTGAATTCGTCGCAGAGAGCATCTCCCATTTGGGTGGTACATTGCTCTATAATCAAGCGAAGGCCAATGGCCGGATGATCAAATTGAGGCCAATGGCTGGAATGATCAAGCGAAGGCCAATGGCCAGATGATCTTATTAAAAAAAACAATTCGTTTGCTCCAGCAGGAGGAGGCGTCCGGCGACGCCCATTCGAGTGAATTCGTCGTAGAGAGCATCTCCCATTTGGGTGGTACATTTCTTTACGATCAATCGAAGGCCAATGGCCGGATGATCAAATTGAGGCCAATGGCCGGAATGATCAAGCGAAGGCCAATGGCCGGATGATCAAATTGAGGCCAATGGCCGGAATGATCAATCCAAGGCCAATGGCTGGATGATCAAATTGAGGCCAATGGCCAGATAATATTGCGCGCTTACTCCCACTTGATGGTCGACAGTCCGCCTGATCTGGGGCTATCAGCATAGAGGGGCTAAAAGCAATAAGAGTCGACATTGTCTAGTTCAGCGGCAATCATTATTATGATTTGATTAACTTGGAAAATTTCATACCGCTCCAGGTATCAAAATTTTCCAAGTCAATCAAATTCCTCCCTAATTGAACTAGACAAATGCCGACCAGAGAGGCTCAAGGGGTCTCCTATTTGGAAGGAACAATCTCTCTTAAAAGAGAGATTACTCCTTTCGAGGGGCTAATGTTTGGGGGTAAAAATACCCCTGATAAATGGACCAATGCTAATGCAGCACGTGTCCTAATGGCCTGCTGACACGTGTCAGCCTCAGAGAGACCCAGGGGGATCCAACCCTCTCCTGACATGTGTCACCTGAACCCTAGAAGGGGAGTTGATCCCCTTCACTATAAATAGAGGAACCATCCTCATTTATTGGGGACTCATTATTGAATACACATTCAATCCACACCAAAAAACCGAGCAATATTCATTGCAGAATTCTCTCTGAATCAGAGAGAAGTATTTACATTCCGTACTATACTCCTCATACGCGTTCTAACTTGATCGTCGGAGGCGGAACTCCCACCCCTGGGAGTCTCCGTGGTTTTGCAGGTACAGGCAGCCGGAGGTCAGTCTCGGTGTTGTAACTCTCCCGCAGGACATATCAAAAAACCCTGAAACAGAGTTGGAGCAACTATGTATGTAGATAAATGTCAAAGTCTCGGGTTCAATACTCCTAGCAACCATTTTTGTTAGATTTTTTTTAGTAGGAAAATTTAGTCCCTTTTATTGCAATTTATTTTTTTCCATAATAAAAAAGAAAATACAAGTTTATAACCTTAATAAATAAGAATTGTTTATCAAGGGGTGTATATGTAAATTATATCTAACTTTAATTAACTGTTGTTTTCTCTCTCCTCCTTTAACCTTTTAGTATTTTCTAATTTTCACTTTCCTCCTTCAACCTTTTGTTGTTTTCTCTCTGCTCTTTCAACCTTCAATTTCAATGGTGGAAAGTACACCTGTAGACATGGAAATTTTATGAGTGTCATACATTAAATTAAATAAATTAATTGAGTTAAATCATGTTGATAATCGATTTTAATTATTTTTGGCCCACCCAAATAAATTATCCGAATTAATCAAATACAATTCAGGTTATAAAATAAATTAAATGGATTAGGTTAAAAGACTTCTAAGTCATAAAATAGGCGAGGCCCAAAACTATTAAGTCCACTCAAGGGACTCATCCCCTATAAAAATACCATTCCTCATTCCTCCATCAGTAGGGGATCCAGAAATCATTATTCCCAAAAGCTTATAAAACTCAAACGGAATTCTCTCTGAAATAAGTCAACAAGCACATCAAATCCGTGCCGACTTGTTCAAATACACTCAAACACATTTGAACGGGGGTTAGGAGGATTGGAGGAAGAACTTCTCCTCATATCTTTCAGACATGCTCTCAAAGCACTTGAGGATGTTTCCAACGTGAGAGTTACCAAAAGTTTTTGTGGCAACTATGACGGTTACGTGTTTGACTTGAGTAGGTCACTTTTCAAACATGAGAATTAAGCCACCGGAAGAAGGGTGTCTTGCCAAAGAGAAGTACCAAGTGTGGTCCAAAGTCTAAAGTCTGTGGTGCTAGGCTTAGGCGCGGTATGCATCTCCAAGCCCATGTGCTTAAGATGATAAGGCTCTTCAAGCACATGGAGCTACTTGAAATCCCACTCGAGATTATGGCTAATATCTTGCTTAGCTCACTTTCACCCAGTTATGATGCACTTAGGTTGCAAATGGTAACTGAGAAGGAGTCACACTCACTAGGTGAGGAGGTGCAATTGCTTCACAAAGCCGACTCTCTATCATATGGGGCTACCAAAAGGCCAATGGGAGCAAAGAAGAAGAATTTCAAGAAAGGGAGAATGCAATGCTTCTGTATGCATATGGCCATTACAAGAAGGAATGCAAAAAGTTCAAGGAAGATGTGGAAAGCGGAAATGTTCTTTCCACCTCTAGTATCTTCGTTATAAAATTTTAAATTAAATTTGCAACTCATGAGTATTAGATACCAAATATGACTCACTCCTTTGTTCCTATTTTCAGGGACCAAGGATAAGCGAGATGCTTTGCAAGGGGATGTGCGACTACAAACAGGCAATGAAGATGGTTTTTTCCGCCGTGTATATAGGCACAATGTTTTGTCTATGCCCTCATGGGTTGTAATAGAACTAGATGAGTTTTATTGTGTTTTTGTTATCATCGAACATATTTTTCAAACTTCGGTTTTGGATGCCAAGTGTTTTGATATCAAGATAAGAGACAATGGTTGTTCACTTTATCTTGATTATATGTTTTATGATATTGCACATTTGGAAATTGGTCTTTATGTGCTTTCTTTAGACAAACAAGTTTATAGTGTTGAAATTACCACAAAAAGGGCTAAGACAATGGGTCGAATACAACCTACTTGTGGCATTGTCATCTAGGCCATATAAACATTAAACGCATTAAGAAACTTCGTAACGAAGGTATTCTTGATTCATTTGACTTGGATTCATTTGAAAATTGCGAGTCTTGTTTACTTAGTAAGATGAAGAAGCAACCCTTCTCCAAGTTAGGAGAGAGGGCAAGTGATCTATTGGGCCTCATTCACACGGATGTGTGTGGCCCAATGAGCACGACCGCAAGGAATGGTGATCGCTAATTCATTACCTTCGCGGACGACATTAGTAGATATGGATATGTCTATCTAATGTCGCACAAATCTGAATCTTTTGAAAAATTCAAAGAGTTGGAATATGGAGTCTTTTCAACAACTTTTGTCAGAGCACGATTCAGTGTGAGTGCTGCATTTTGAAGTGCAAATCCCCAAAAAGATATCGAAAGATCAACGAGACCTATCATGGATCGAACGATGTCAAACAAGGTTCAATTCCTCCTCTCGGACACCCCATTCCATTGTGGAGTTCCAGGATCTCTATAAGAACGATGGACAAAGAAACCTCCACGATTGTCTATTCTAAAGATTTCGGGTTGCAAAGCATATGTCAAGAGACTCCATGGTTGCTAATTTCGTAGGAGTTAATCACCATGGCCCGTCCATTTTATTAGGTTGTGCTCTCATTTCCCATGAAGATTATGGCACTTTTCGTTAGATATTCCAACAATGGTTGTCTTGCATGGGAAACAAAGCTCCCCTTGCTATTCTCACTAACCAAGCAGCTGCAATGAGGAAGCCTTTAACTGAAGTTATGCCTAATACACGCCACCGATGGTGCATATGGCATACCCTAAAAAAAATTCCCTATAAGCTTGGGAAATGTGCTGTCTTGAACCTTTATTTTATATTATTTTGCATCCATGTCCGCTGTTGTGTTATGTGAAGAATTAGCATACTGACTTGTGACCTGTGACCAGCATTGACAAATCAGTAGTTGTGCATATACTTTTTGTGGACGATTATTCTTATCATTTAGAACTCACGTGGCCTGTTGAATTGGTGAAGTGTGCTTTGGAGATTCTTGTTTGCCATTTAGTTAGCAATGCGGTTTTGTTTTACCCCATTGAGTACATTATATGTATTCTGAATTACTCAATATTCCTATTACCAAGGATCTGATATGTTCCTTATTTTAAAGTGGAAACATTGATATGCTTTGATAAATTTTTGGTTGATGTTTTTGTTTGGGATGAATCAATAGTTAAAATTACAGGTATAAACACTTCAAGAATCCTTTGAAAGCTTCATTGTCGAAGAATTCTAGATTTATTAGTGTTATGCAATGAAGATGTATAAGCTGGAGGAGAATGAATAGCTACATGATTTGTTCATTAAGAGGCACATGAAGGTACCGGCTTACATGAAAGAGTACTTTTGGGTTGGTATGAAAACAAGGCAGAGAATTGAGAGCAAAACTAAGCTATTTGTGTTCCCTGAAGAATATTGCAAAGCAATGAAGAAAAGGATCACCGATGAGACAGATGATGATGCAAAGGATTCAAAATACATCTGGCGTCTTGTAAGTGAGTTCAGAGCGGAGAGGTTTTTTCAAAAAAAATTACACAGATGCCAAGTTTAAAGAAGTGCAAAAAGAATGTTCAAGAATGATTTATCATTCCTAAGGGTGAGGAAGTATTTAGTGATACAGAAATCCATTATCTTCTTGAAGATATAATTTGGCTTATTTCGGAAGGAACAAGTGAAGAAATCCTCACCTAATATCGGAGGTTTTACTCACTTGTCTTTTATCCCTGTTACCAAAGACATTTCCTGTGATTGTCGGAAGTTTGAAAAAGATGGTATTTTATGTAAGCATATCATTAGAGTTTGGGATAAACATAGAGTGAAAGAAATTCCATCAAAATATATATTTAATCGTTGGCGGAAGGATATTCTCCGGAGGCAGACATGGGTCAAAGTGGCTTATCACAAATACTACCCAAACCAAAGAATGCAAACTTTGGAACAAGCCGATCCCATTCATTTAAGTAGAGCAAGATCTAGAGACACCTGAACCAATGGAAGAAGAAGATTATCCTGAATTCGATCCTGGAAGCTACGAACAATCGACGGACAAGAAAGACAATGTTTAAAGGGATTAGATTTTTGTAGTTTCATTTCTCTTAGGATTTTAGTTTCATTTCTACGTTTTAATTATTTCAGTTTTAGTGAAGTAATAAGTGGCATGTCCATAGTGAGTCAATAAACCTATTGAGTTGCGTAGGTTATTCGAACTCATTTTATTTCATTAAAACTTTATTTATTTCCTTGTCAAATAATTCATTTCATTGACAAATAATTCATTTCGTTCCCAAATCATTCATTTCGTATCAGTACTCCAACAAGCCATTTCTTACTCTAATATATATTCCCATAATTCATTTCTAAACTCTAGGAATTCAAGGGAATTATTTTTATTTATTTATGTGATGCTTTATTAAATGTATGGTTGGTTAGCAATCAATATTTGGTTGATCAAGCTGCAAATTTTACTCTCAATTTGTCAGCTTAAAATTTAATGTGTACGTATGAAGGGTATAAGTTAGTTAGCTAGGTGTCTAACTTGAGAGCTAGCCAAGACCATAATTAATAAAGACCCCTTGTTTTAATTCAGGCGAAGAAAGATGGTAGGAGGAGAGCTGAGTGAGGTTGTGAGGCAGTTGGCAGCAGTTGCCCAACAATTCGCAAGGAACTTAACCAATAATAGGGATACTTAGGGAGAGCTATTTAAGAAAGTGGCGCAAAGCAAGCCACTAACTTATCAAGGAGAACCTGACCCAACAGTATTGGAAAACTGGTTGAGGGAGTTTGAGAAACTGTTTGGGGCAGTAGGGTGTCTAGAGAATTCAAAAGTAGGTTGTGCTACCTATTACCTCAGGGGTGAGGCTGACCTTTGGTGGCAAAAAAATGAAGCTACCATTAAGGCACTACCTGGGTTTAACTGGACTATGTTTCAAGAGAAGAGTAGGGATTAGTTTACTTTAGCTTCTTACAGAAACAAAAGGCTGAGGAATTTTCTAATCTTGCAATGGGAGACATGTCGGTCATTGAGTGTTACACCAAGTTTACTGAGCTATCAAGGTTTTCCACAGAGTCTATAGCTACAGAAAAGTCTAAGGCTAGGAAGTTTGAAAGTGGACTGACCACAGACTTACAACTAAAGTTGTGTGGTCAAGTGTTTGAAACCTTGGATGAGGTGTATGGGAGAGCTGCACATCTATATACATCGGAGTTGAAGAAAAAGAAAGAGCTAGCTGAGATGGAAGGAAAAGAAAAGAGAAAAGAGGTGGGGCAAAACTCTAGAAACCAGCAGGGTACCCAGAACAACTTCAAGAAGCAAAAGTACCACCACAACAACAACAACAATAACTTCCAAGGTAACAATCGTCAAGGTGGACAAAACTTCAATGGAGGGGTTGAGAACTCTAACCAGGGAAATAATAAGGATGAAAGGAATTATTTCTGTAAGAGGTGCAGAAACAATCACCCTAGAAAGGACTGTGAAGGTAATTTGGTTACTTGTCACGCTTGTAACAAGTTGGGACATAGGGAGTATGAGTGCTTTTCCAAAAACTCTAACCGCAACAAGCAGGGAAATAATCAAGGAGGGGCTCAAAGGAACTTTCAGGGAAACAACAACTATTTAGGGAACAAGGGGGCAAAGCAGAATAGGGCGAAAGGCAACAATAATAATGGGAATAATCAAGTGAAAATTGGAGCTCCAGGGAAGTTGAATGTAATGAGTAGGCATGAGGCTGATTCCACGAAGGATGTCATCACTGATACCTTTTCTATTAAATCTATTCCTGTTAAAGTTGATTTTGGTGGAACGTTTTCTTTCATTTCAAAGGCCATTGTTTCAAAACTATCAAACTGTTTGAAAACCGTAGATGTGGTAGATTTACCTATAGTAATTCTTACGGGTGGGGTAAAATGTACCAAAACCTTTAAGGATGTACCTTTAGAAATCGAAGGAAAAGTGTTTTTGTCTGACCTCATCAAGTTTGGGTTGAGTGACTTCGATGTCATTTTGGGAATGGATTGGTTGAGCAAGTACATCGCAGAAATTAGTTGTCGATCACATAAAGTAAAAATGAGTACAACTGAAAATGAGTCTGTGATGTATTGGATGCATGGTGAAACCAAGTGCCCAAGGATCATATCTGCGTTGAAATTGGCAAAGTATATAAAGAAGGGGAATCTAGTGTATTTCTGTAGTGTGAGGAACTTAGAACATGAAGAGACAACTTAGCTTGAGGATATAGAAGTGGTGAATGAGTTTTTGGATGTATTTCCGGAAGAGATCCTTGGAATTCCACCAAAAAGGGAAATTGATTTCACAATAAAGCTAGTTCCAGGAGCAACACCAATTTCCAAAGCACCATATCGAATGGCACCCGTAGAGATGAGTGAATTAAAAGAGCAATTGCAGGACTTGTTAGAAAAGGGATACATTAGACCAAGTGCATCACCTTGGGGAGCGCTAGTGTTGTTTGTGAAGAAGAAAGATGGGAGTATGAGGTTATGTATTGACTATAGGGAGTTAAATAAGGTCACCATAAAAAACAAGTACCCATTGCCAAGGATTGATGACCTATTTGACCAGTTGAGAGGCACATCTGTGTTTTCTAAGATTAATTTAAGGTTTGGTTACCATCAGCTTAGAATTGCAGACGAAGATATTCCCAAGACTGCATTTAGAACAAGATATGGACAATATGAGTTCACATTGATGCCATTTGGATTGAGGAATGCTCCAGCAATCTTTCTGGACTTGATGAATAGGGTGTTCCATTAATTTATGGACAAGTTTGTTGTGGTGTTTGATTAGGGGATTTTTATCCACCGAGCACCGTTTGACAAGTGGACCAACCAGGTTCCGCCACGCGTCCTCCACGGACCACTTAAGACACGCCACGTGTCCACCCATGCCAAATGGGACAACCGGCCATCAAGGCCCATTTCAGTCTAGAAGCCCGTTCGGCCCTAGGTTTACCTTAAACCTAGAGAGTTGCACGCTTCCCAAGGCTATAAATACTCGATTAATCCTCATTAATCAAGGGACCGAATAATTTACAGAACACACTAATAACCGGCTGATCTCGCTAGCAAAGCAGATTACCTACATTAAACACTCTCACCTAGAGAGATCTTGTTACCTTAATTTCTGTATTAATTACTCCTTAATCAGGTACTAACTTGACCGTTGGAGGCGGAGCTCTCAGGAGTCTCCGTTATTTTGCAGGTACAGGCGTCCGGTTCCAGTCTCGGAATTGTAACTCTCCCGCAGGACATCAGAAAACCCCGAAACATTTGGCGCCGTCTGTGGGGAGAGTACTTCAGAGATGGCATCCAAGTCTGTACCGACCCCAGAAGAGAGGCGTCCCCTAGACGACCCTCAAGTTCAGTCGGACCATGATACCGAAAGTGAATTTGAAGTTGAAACTCATACAGCTCCAGACGGGACCCTAAGGGCCCGCCGTACCCGTCATACTGAAATAAGGGAACGGGAGTATCTTCAAACAGGAAGCGAGCCAGCAGGCGCACCGCTTGCTCGGCAACAGCCGACTGATGGGTCTGCTCCCATCACAAGGAACGAACTCATGACCTTCATGAGGGGATTCAAGGGAGAGATCCAAGAGTTGATCAACAAAAAACCGCCTGCTTCAGTCAAAGAGCAGGCGGCCAAAAAACCTTCCACTTCACTGAAGAGGAAGCCAGTTCAAGGGCGAGAGGCGACTCCCCATCCTAAATCTAAGAAGCGGGAGCCGTCTGCTCTTGATTTCACAAAACTCCGTTATCCTACGGGAAATAGGAAACCGGTTCGTCATATTCAGGCGGACGGGTCAAAGCAAACGTTCACAGATGCTCGGCACCTGCTAGAGCAGAAGAGGAGTGACCGATTATCAGAGTCGGCTTCTACTTCAAATTTTCAGGACAGTTTGCGAAATGCCTCGATGAGGCCAACTCAGTCGTACCATGAGAGTCAGTCAGGCGGCACCTCCCGACAGTCTGGCTTTCATAGTGCGCAGGCGGTACCAAATTTGCCATTTGTGCCGCAACAACAATATTTTATGCAGCCACCTCCATTTGGTGGACCTGCAGCAAAAAACGTCCAACCTATGGACTGGCAGCTACGGCTGCTTAGACTTGGTGAACAGCCGTCGGCCTTCTCCAAGGAAATTACTGAAGCCGCTCAGCCGGCCAAAGTAAAAAATGTTTTAGTAGGCGCCTATGATGGCACTACTAACCCGGAAGACCATCTGATGGCATTCACCAACCTGATGTACCTTCAAGGGTTGGATGATCCTACTTGGTGCAAGTGTTTCCCAGCAACTCTCAAGGGAATTGCACAGCAATGGTTCGGCAACCTGCCGACTGGTTGTGTAAACAGTTTCAGGACGCTTGCTTACTTATTTGCCTCCAACTTTGCAATGAACATCCCTGCGAAGAAAACGACCCTTGATTTGGGAACAATTCAGCAGGGTGAAAAGGAGGGGCTTCGTTCCTACATCAGGCGGTTCAACCTGATGAGAATACAGATTCAAGGGTTACCGGATGAGGTAGCTTATACTGACTTTTTTAGAGGTCTCAAAGACGGGTCTACCTTCAAATTTGATTTAGTTCGAAAAAGGGTGGCGACTCTTCAAGAGGCCTTGATTGAAGCAGAAGCCTATATACAGGCGACTGATCTGTGTACAATGAAACAGCCGGACGGGAAGAGGTTCGACAATAGAGAAGGACGACAGAAACAGTCGTCCAACAAAGATGAAAAAAGAAAAGGGGTCTGGGCGGCTGATTCCTCTAAACAGCCGGCCAAGAAGAAAAAGGAATTCAAACCATACTCCCCAAAGTATGTGTTTAACAAGGATAACCAGTTTATCCTAAAAGAAATAAAGGGACGGCTCTCAATTGAGAAACCGCTCCCCATGAAGGGTTCTGCGAGCAACCGGAACCAAGACAAAATCTGTGCTTATCATGATGACATTGGTCATCACACCAACGACTGCATTAGTCTCATGCGGTACCTAGACCGCTTGGCTGATCAAGGTGATCTTGACACTTATGTCAAGAAATCTACGGGGAATACTTCCTCAAAAAAGCAGTCGGCCAAAAAGAATCAACAGGCCGACAGTTCCGATACAGATGATGCAGTCGTCTACACCATTGCAGGCGGCTTCTCAGGAGGCGGCCCCACTATTAGGGGCAACAAAGATAATATAAGGCGGTTAGATGTAAATTCCGTTCACCAAGAACGACCGTCCAAATATACATTTCCTGAGATTGTCATCACTGAAGAGGATCTAGGAGGAATAAGGGGGCCGCATGACGACCCTCTCGTTATTGAATGTAAAGTGGCCAACCAGAGAGTTGGTCGAATCCTCATAGATACTGGGAGCTCTTCAGATCTCATCAGCAGCAAATGTCTGTCAAAACTGAAATATCAGACGGACTGCATACATCCGGCCTCCCACCCTTTAATAGGGTTTGGAGGAGGAGTCGTCCACCCACTGGGACGAGTTGATCTACCCGTCCGCCTGGGCGAAAAAGGGGAAGGACGACACATGGTAGTCCGATTCCTAGTTGTAGAGGAACTCTCTGCCTACAACATGATTCTGGGTCGCCCAACCCTGAATAGTGCCAAGGCTGTTATAATCCCGTCACTTATGCTGCTTAAGTTTGAAAGGGACAATGGAACAGTCGGCTCCCTAAGGGGAGATCAGAGGATGGCCCGAGAGTGCTATCTCTCAGATGTCAAACCCACTGCTAAGGCCACTGGGTCAAGTGGAGAAAAAACAGACCTTGACAATGTCAAGGAAAGTGCGCCTGTTCAAGAAACAGGCGACAGAAAAAGAAAGGCGTCCCAGACAGAGTCCGCCAGAAAGGCAAGGAAAATAGACGCCTGTTCTGATTCACAACTGATAGTCAGTACAATGGCGAATACGAAGCAACACATCCGGCCATGATCAAATATTTACAGGCGGTCCGACAAGCAGTCGGCTCCCTTGAGAATTTCCATCTGATCCAAGTACCGAGATCAGAAAACAACCAGGCAGATGCACTCTCGAAATTAGCATCATCCGCCTCCTCCGATACTC